>NC_069658.1:85981785-86663571 GCF_027244095.1 Hemicordylus capensis | reverse complement strand
AGCCAACCACCCCTTTTAGAAGAGGGGATCTGGACAGCTTCAGATCTTTACCTCCCCGGACCGCACAGCCCAAAGGTAGGTGAAGTCCTGAAGCAGGTTTCTTGGCAATGTAATTCTTCCCGTGCCGCACAGGCCACAAGGAAGCAATTGACCAATCCACCTTAAAATGTCCAAGGGTGCTCACCGAAATCTAGACCTCCTTACCCACAGCCCGCACTGTTACCGCCAACGTGGCCAACCTAGAACCTAACTACCAACTGACTGCAGAACAGAGTAGGCGAAAAAACCCCCAACAACAGCCAATAAGTTGAGAGCAAAAAATTCCTACTCGGCCCATAGGCGACCAGTCACTAGACCCGCTCTGCAACAGGGAGGGAGGGAGGGGGAAACAAACAGCCGACTGAGAGGCCAGAGCGGGGAAACGCTCGGCCTCTCAGCAAGCCCCGCCCACCACGAGCCAGCCAACCAATCAGGCTTCTTCTTGGGCTTGTGAGTCCCGGGCTGGGACAAACACCCTCCCACTTGCACGAGGCAAGGGGAGGGGGATTGTACCCAGACCCCAGCCCAAGAAGACACAGAGACATTTTTTAATGGGAGAAACGGGCCACGCTTTATTAATATAACAACATTTGTGGCGGACTGGAAACAAGGTGATTAATCACCAACATAAAAACAGTGCGGGCACCTAGGCGTGGGCTAGGATTCAAAACGTCCTACCCATCGCCTGCAAGGGCGACACACCCTGGCTCAGGAAAGAGGCAGGTAGCTCCCGCCCAATTCCTTCAAAGCCAACCACCCCTTTTAGAAGAGGGGATCTGGACAGCTTTAGATCTTTACCTCCCCGGACCGCACAGCCCAAAGGTAGGTGAAGTCCTGAAGCAGGTTTCTTGGCAATGTAATTCTTCCCGTGCCGCACAGGCCACAAGGAAGCAATTGACCAATCCACCTTAAAATGTCCAAGGGTGCTCACCGAAATCTAGACCTCCTTACCCACAGCCCGCACTGTTACCGCCACCCAGGAAGGTTAGCCCTCGCTTGACCTTCCTGCCCCACCCCCTCCAAACCTTCAGCAAGCACTTCCCGGATATCATGCAGATACAAATCACAACCTTTCTCAGACAGGTGGACCCCGTCAGGGCGGAATAACTCGGGAAAGCGAGCAGCTATATCTGGCTGCCGCACCACAGACCCCCCGGCCGCCAAAACCACTTTACCTATTGCGGCTGAAATCTTCCTGCGTGCCTTTTCCAAGCTAAGGCAAGAATGAGCACCCCGCCACACCCTGCGCTGGAGCCAATTAACCCATATTATGCGCACGCCAGGCATCCAGCTGCGCAAAATAGACAAATCCGAGGAGGCTTGCTGAAGGATGGCGAGGCCAGGCCGCCGGCCCAAATCATTCTCCCCTAAATGAAGAACCAGGATGTCGGGAATGGGAAACCTATCTAAATGCTCCCTCAATGCTGGAAGCAACTGATTCCAGAGCATGCCCCTCATGCCCAACCAATAAACTGAAGCCTTGCTTCCTAAACCCAACTGGGATCCCCAGCGGGTGGTGCTGGCCCGCTTGAAAGCCCAGAAGACCAACGAATGGCCACACATCAGGACTCGGACCGGGACCGCCGCCCCGCCAGCACCTGCCAAAAGAAAGCAACAGGTCAGTAGAGCCCACACCTGTCCGCTGTCAGCGCACATAACGCCTGACCGCCACGGACCTCCAACGTCCAATCCTCTGAACTTCGACCTCCTGAAGCCCCATACGTGTAGGGTGGTGGCCGCACCAATACGAAATGAATGTAGAGTAAGCCCCTGGAGCGCAACCCCCGCGGCCAACAGAGCCTTCCTCACCACCGCCAAGAATTGATACTGCGTCAGAGGAGTCTGATTGCTGTGGGTAAAAAGACATCCCCCCGAAAAGGGGCCCAGCCCAGCGTACTGCCTCAGGGCCACCACGGGGCATACATTGATATTCCCGGCCGCCGCGAGGCGAACCGTCTGGCCTCTGCCCCTCTGATCCGTCTTGGAGCGACGAAGGAGCAAATGCACCTCCCCGTCACCGAACGATAAATCAGAATATTGCAAGCAGCGGTCCCTGGGGGAAGACCCGCTGCGGGGAAGCAACTCCCCTGGACGGAAGGCCCCAAAAAAGGTAACCAACAGTGCAGCCCTAAACAGCGACACCTCCCATGGGCCAGAGCAGCACCCCACTAGGTGGCCCAGCGTTGAAGCCACCAACTCCAGAGTAAAAGGGCGTCTGGGGTCCCTAGTCCTCGGCTCCCCCCTAGCCCAACCCTCCAACATGCGCCGCACCCGCGGGTCGGAGGAGGAATCACCAACCCCACGAACCTGGGCTTCAAAAGCTAACGCGGCAAGATAGCCCCCCAAAGTGGATACCGCACGCCCCGCCCTGTGGAGGAAGACCAAAAACTGCTGAAGTTGCTCTACAGGGACCGGCCACACCTCCGCCAAACCTTCAGTCTTTCGAAAAAGAGAGAAAGCCTCAAGCTTGGCTGTGTAGCTCACTCTGGTGCTAGGCGCCAGAGATGCCGCTATGGCCCGCTGTGCCTCCGCCTGCCAAGTTCCCACAGAAAAGCTGGCATGGGTTCCGGGTGAAGGGCAGCCTCGGGCGCTAACGCTCTGAACCTGTTTAACTGAAAACGAGACAAAGCGTCAGCTATGTCATTCCGGATACCCGGAACATGGCGGGACCGGAAAAGGATGTTAGCCCGCAGACACTGCAATACCAATGCCCTAACCAAAACCATGACCCTCGGGGACTGGGAAGTCTGACTATTGACAATCTGAACAACTGCCAGATTGTCACACCAAAACACAACTGAGGAGTTGGCAAACTCAGCGGACCAAATATGCACGGCCACCACAATTGGAAAGAGCTCTAGGAAAGTCAGGTCCCGGGAAACCCCCTGCCTGAACCAGTCCTCGGGCCACCTGGCGGAACAACAACGTCCCCTGAAATAAACCCCGAAACCTATTCCACCTGCAGCGTCAGAGCGGACCTGCAGGTCGGTTTCCAGAAGTCTAACATCCCGCCAGAAAGACACCCCATTAAAATCAGTGAGAAATGCTTCCCAAAGAGCCAGGTCGGCCCGGGCACCCTCCGTAATTCGTACTCTGTGATGGGGAGCCCTAACGCCCACAGTCAGGTCGCATAACCGGCGCAAAAAGGCCTGGCCCGGAGCCACCACTTTGCAGGCAAAATTGAGGTGACCCAAAACAACCTGGAGATCCCTAAGGGAGACCTTACGGGCGCGACCAAGGGACCTAACCATGTCCAATAAAACCCGCAGCTTGGCCTGAGGCAGCCTGGAGCAACCGGCAACAGTGTCCAACTCAATCCCCAAAAAGGCGAGGCACGTGACCGGCCCCTCCGTCTTATCCCGTGCCAAAGGGACACCTAGCCGGTCTGTTAGCTCCATGAAGGAGCGAAGTAAATGGTGGCACTCCCTCGAATTCCCCCTGCCTGTAAAAAGAAAATCATCTAAAAAATGAGCCGTGTAGGGAAGACCCGCCTGGCGCCTAACTGCCCACTCCAAAAAGGAGCTGAATGTTTCGAATGCTGCGCAGGAAATCGAGCAGCCCATAGGCAAAGCCCTATCAAAATAAAATTGGCCAGCAAATGCAAAGCCCAGCAGCTCGAAGTCATTTGGATGTACCGGCAACAGGCGAAAGGCGGATTCAATATCACACTTCGCCAAAAGGGCCCCGGGGCCCCTACCCCTGACCACTTCCACGGCCTCATCAAATGAGGTATAACGTACAGAGCATAAGCTATCAGGGATGCCATCATTTACTGAGGACCCCCTGGGATAAGAAAGGTGGTGAATCAACCTAAATTCACCAGGAACCCTTTTAGGGACCACCCCTAATGGGGAGACCCTAAGGCTGGGGAAGGGGAGACTGGCAAAAGGCCCCATCACCCTGCCCGCAGCCACCTCCTTACCAATTTTCCTAACAACGACTTCCTCCTTACCAACCACTGATCTCAGATTGCGAGAACTGCCTAATCCCCTCCGGGCCGAAGAGGGAATTCTGAAACCATCCCGGAAGCCACATAACAAATAAGAAGCTGCTGACTGGTCAGGATAGTCCAGCAACAGCTGCTCAAGCACCTTCACCTTGATAGGGCTAGGACCCTTTATTCGGAGCGGGTGGAGGAGGGCCACCCTTTTTACTGCTCCCCTGCCTATACTTAGCCCCGGAACCCCCAAACTTGGCCCTGGGGCAGGAGGAACTGGGGTGCCTCGCCCCACAGACCCCGCAGGCATGCTTAAACCGACAAGGGGAACGGGAGCACTTGCCATTGGAGTTAAACTCCCAGCAAACAAGGTGGGGTTGAACCCACTGTTGCCCAGGACTCCCTGAGGGCAAAACCCCCGATGGTTTAGAAAGCAAATGCCCACTGTCAGACCTATCTCCCTCTATGGGCCGGGCTGGAGACATAGTAACCAGCCACAACTCCTGCAACGGAGCATCCCAGGGCAATGTGGGGTCAAGGGCAGCCCTCATTCTAAAACTCTCATCGTACCGTACCCAGGAAGATCCAGCAAAGTCGGAGACCGCCCTGTGAATTATATCCATGTATTTTAACAGGGCAGGGCCCCTTGCGGGCTGGGCTTGGACAATAACCCCCATATAAATCGTGAAGCCAGAAAGCCAATTATTCCAAGTCTTTTCGACCGGCTTTCTCTTGGTGGCTTCGTGCTCCTTACAAGATTCCCCCTCTTTATGCTTAACCTCAGGTTCCCTGAACAACAAGCTAAAAATGTCCACATATTCACCCTTAAGGATTTTTTCTTTTGTAGAAGGGAGTAAGTGATCCCCTAACGGGAGGCCCATGCTACCATAGGGCGCATGCTGAGGTGACGGCAGAATCCCCATCGGATAATAACCCGCCTGCACCCCCGTGGCAGATCCAGCAGAGGAGGCCACCCCCGGGAGTGGGAGCGACCCGCTGGAGGGCCGGTTGCCCAACCAGACCTGCTCCGCAGAGCCTTGTAAGCCTGCAATAACTCCAGGAAAAACCGGCGGGGAACCCGCCACCCAAGGTTGTGTATATGGGGGCCAGTAAGAAGCTGGGCCCCATCCACCCATGGCAGGCATCGGCCAGGGACAAAGCCACTGGCCGGTGACGCCGGGCGGTGTAGGTGCTGCAGGCTCACCCTGGGCCAAAGGAGTAGCCGTATCCACTGGAGGCTGAACAACTAGTGCCGCAGGCGGAGGTAGCAATGGTGAAGGCGACTCCGGAACTGGAGACTCAGGTTCAGGAAGTGGTAACGCAGGAGCAGAAGGGCCCGGTCCAGCAGGGTTCAGCCCTTCTTCCAGCGCAGCCAGCCTACTAGAGAGAGAAGTTAGCAGCTGGCTTTTCACAGAACCCCTGGTCCTCCGAGGGACCTTAGGAGGAGGCACCACCCCCACACCTGAAGGACCCGCACCTTTGTCGGAGGGGGCTGCTTTTGCTTTCTCTAAAGCTTCCATCCTATTAATTAACCCCCGTATCAGAGTCATCTCCTCATCCTCCTCCTCCGAGGAGGACTGCGGGGGAGCAGGCCTCTTGGGCTGCTTAACAGGGCGCCCCCCTTTCTTGCCCTTGGCCTTCCCCGGCATACTGCCTCCAAATAGTGGGATTCCAAAAGGGGTTGGAGAAAAAAAAAAAAAAAGCGCCAACCACACACAGAATGAAGGTAGCAAGGATATAGAACAAAAGCCAAGCCCTTGTCCTGAATCAAAAACAATACTCAATCCTATCCAGGAAAGCACCAGAGCCCCCCACCCAAGGAGAAGGCTTGAAAAGGCCTTTTGACTCTCAACCAGGCCAGGCCCACCAGGGCACCGATGAGCACAAACACCCACCTGCTACCCACCAAACAAATAAAAGAATGTTGGCATCAAAAGTAGTGCTCCAGGGAACGGAAAAGGGGCCGCTGCCCAGCCACCCAGGCTGATGGAAACCCCCCAAATACCCCACAAACCAAAAGGGCAAACGCCCAGAAGGAGAACCACGCCCAGGAAGCCGAGTGCCGACGCCGCGCTGAAGAGGCCCAAAGACGCTGCTGCTGCAGCTGCAACCCAGCCGGGAGCAGTCCCGGGAGTACCCCCCTACCAGCAGGGCCACCGCTGACACTATGGCCCCCTCGACGGAACGCCGCCGAATGCCGCCTCGCCCGCTTGTCGGGCGCACCCCCCCAACTAAGGCCTTCGAGGAAGGAGCTCCCGGACTGAGCTCCTTCCTAATCGGAAACAAACAGCCGACTGAGAGGCCAGAGCGGGGAAACGCTCGGCCTCTCAGCAAGCCCCGCCCACCACGAGCCAGCCAACCAATCAGGCTTCTTCTTGGGCTTGTGAGTCCCGGGCTGGGACAAACACCCTCCCACTTGCACGAGGCAAGGGGAGGGGGATTCTTAGTGCTTGTTCTTGTGCAGCCAGTATTAAACCCTCTGTTTCTTTCTTCAGGTTGCCATTCTTAAGCCATTGCCAGGTCTTGGTGATGTCTGGTTTTCCAGTAATATTGTGCAAATATTGACCATGCAGTGGCTTATTTTTCCATTTTTCTGCTTGGTTCTTGACTTGTTCTTTCTTGTAGGCCTGCTTTGTTTCATTGGTGTTGAATAGTTTCTCATTATTGACCATTTGAAGTGCATCTTCTTCACTGTCCTTGATATATTCTTCAAGGCCTCTTTTCTCCTCCTCTACTGTTTGATGGACTTTCAGCATTCCTCTTCCACCTAGCTGCGAGGGACGTATAGCCTATCTACATCACTGCGGGGGTGCAGAGCATGATTGATGGTCATTATTTTCCTGGTCTTATGATCTAGCGTCTCTAGCTCTGCCTGGATTTAGTCTATTATTCCTGCAGTGTATCTGATAACAGGTATAGCCCAGGTGTTTATGGCATGTATGGTGTTCCCGCCATTGAGTTTTGGACTATAGGATTTTTCTAACTCTCTCTCTTCTCTCTAACTCTCAAATTTTTCTTTTAACTTCAGTGTGTGCAATGTTATCAGCCTGGAGAATGCCCAAGTATTTGTAATGCTCTTTCTACTCCAGGTTCTTGATGTTGATTCCATTGGGCAATTCTATTCCTTCTGTTTTTGTTATTTTTCCTCTGTTCATTATTAATGCAGCACACTTGTCTAGTCCAAACTCCATTGCTATATCACTACTGAATATGCGGACAGTGTTTAGCAGTGATTCGATTTCTGACTGGGACTTTCCATATAACTTCAGATCGTCCATGTACAGCAGATGGTTTATTTTACTTGATGTTTTAAATGTTTGGTATCCAAGGCCTGTTTTGTTTAGTATTTGTTAAAGTGGAATCATGGTGATTACAAACAACAGAGGGGATAGTGAGTCCCCTTGGAAAATACCTCTTCTAATGCTAACCTGTCCAAGTGTCTTGCCATTGATTGTTAACTGTGTACTCCACATGCTCATTGCTTTTTTTTATAAATATCTGAATGTTTTTGCTGACACCAGTTGTTTCTAAACATTTCAGTATCCATTTCTGAGGCAATGAGTCGAAGGCTTTCTCATAGTCAATCCATTCAACACTTAGATTTGTTTTTCTTCTCTTGCAATTTTCTAAAATCATTTTGTCAATCAGCAGCTGGTCTTTGGTGCCTCTGGTGTTCAATTTCCTTTCTGTTCAACTGGAAGCTGTTTGTTAGTTAATAAGTGTCGCATTACTTCATCTGCTATTATTCCAGTTAATAATTTGAACATGGTTGGCAGGCAGGTTATCAGTCTATAATTACTTGGAAGTGCACCTTTTGCTGGGTCTTTCATGATGAGATGAGTTTTCCCAGTTGTTAGCCATTGTTCGATATCACCTCCTTGCAAAATGTGATTGAACTGTTTTGATAGTTGTTTATGGAGGCTTTTTAGGTATTTAGGCCAAAAGCCATGCAGTTCATTGTCGTCTGGCGCAGTCCAATTTTTAATTTTCTCTGCTCTTTCACTTATTAATTCTGGTGCTATTATTAGATCTTGCATTTGTTGGTTACATTTTTGACCTCTTTCATCCAGCCTGCTTTTTTATTATAATCATTGGATTGTCCCATAATTTCCCCCAGAATTGCACTGTTTCTTCTTTATGTGGTGTTTCTACGTTTCTTGCAGTTTCTCCTTCTATGCTTTGGTAGAAACGTCTCTGATTTGACTGGAATTGGAGATTCTGCCTGTGTTGTATAATTCTGGCTTTGTATCTGCTAATCTTCTTTGACACTGCTGTTATTTGCTGCTTTATTATTTCCAGGACTTCCCTAGTTTTCCTTGAATCTAGGTGGTATTTTTGGATCAGCTACTGTTTGGTGTTTTCATTCTTCAGCTTCTTGTCTTTCATATCTTTCAATTTACTAGCATCTGTTCTAAGCCTGGCGATTTTATTTTCTAATCTAATCTTCCATTTAGGTGATGTTCTACTTTCTTTTTTTACAGGTCCACTGATCTTATATCCGAGCTCTTGTGTTGTTATTGTTGCTGCACTGTACATTAGTTGGTTTGTTTCTTGCAGATTATTGGTTGTTATTTCTGCAAGTGCAGCACTGACATCTTTTAATGCCTGAGCAAGTTGTTTTTTGGCAACTGTTTTTAGAGCTGGAAGTCGAACCCTGGTGGTTGTTTGGTTCATGTGCTCAGTTATTTTTTGCTGTAGTTCTTGTTGCTTTTCTGTTAAACGGCATTCGGGGTTTTGAGGTGAAGGCAAAGGGGAGGTTGCCTGGTTTTGATCTTGAAACAGTTCAGCAACAGTGGCATCCTCTATTTCCAACACCTCCTCCACCTGCACCTGAGCAACTTCTTCAGTTGGTGGTAATTCTTCTTCCATATCTTACATAGGAACATAGGAAGCTGCCATATACTGAGTCAGACCATTGGTCTATCTAGCTCAGTGTTGTCTTCACAGACAGGCAGCGGCTTCTCCAAGGTTGCAGGCAGGAATCTCTCTCAGCCTTATCTTGGAGAAGCCAGGGAGGGAACTTTAAACCTTCCCAGAGTGGCTCCATCCCCTGAGGGGAATCTCTAACAGTGCTCACACTTCTAGTCTCCCTTTCATATGCAACCAGTGCAGACCCTGCTTAGCTAAGGGGACAAGTCATGCTTGCTACCAGAAGACCAGCCTGTGTTGCTCTTTGCAGTTCTTCCAGCTCAACTTCTTTGAATACTTTATTTCTTATTATGAATCTTCTCTGGTCTGCTAGCCTTTGTTCTGTTATTTCTGTATCTGGATGCTTCTCTGTCCAAATTTATTGCATTCTTTTTAAATAACCTCTTCTAGTTGGACTAGACTTGTAATAGCAGATCATTATTTCCTTGTTGGCATTTTTCATATTTTTTTTTCGGTTAAGTGATGTTTCTTCCAGTAACCTTGCAGTCTCCAGCCCTGGTTCCTCAACTGAAGATCCTGAGTCCTGTTGCCCACTTGCCACCAGATATCCAGGGACTCCAGCACCTGGCGTGGTCCTTGTTGATCCGGTCGATGACCGATCCGGTATAGATTCATTAAAGTTACGTCTCACCATATTGTTGATGGGAGAGGCACTCTTCGTCTGGCTCCTCTGGTGAGACCTGTCCAGTATGGTTGGACCTCTGGCATAGCTCTCACCTTCCTGAGAGCATGCAAGCCCAAAACCACGCCAAGGTGGAAACAACAACTTCTTCTTCTTCTTCTTCTTCTTCTTCTTCTTCCATTTTATATCCTTCACTTCCTACAAGGAGCCCAGAGCGGTGTATTACATACTTAAATTTCTCCTCACAACAACCCTGTGAAGTAGGTTAGGTTGAGAGAGTAGTGACTGGCCTCGAGTCGCCCAGCTAGTATCATGGCTGAATAGGGATTTGAACTCGAGTCTCCCTGGCCCTAGACCAGCACTCTAACCACTACACCATGCTGGCTCTAGTTCAAGGAAGTTGTCCCGAATTAACCTAGTGATGGATTCATCTCTTGCACTGAAGGACCTGGATGTAGTATTGGGACATATCCCAACCGACTGGGGACTACAAATACTGTAACCTTTTAATAAAAACCTCTCACTGTTCATCAGCTTTCTGACACTGTCAGCTGTTGAGGTCATTCTCATGACCTCACACTGCTGCTGGGGACGTCCATGGGGAAGGCTTGTGGACAACAATATATAACAACACTATCAATTCATTATTATCCATCAATTTATTCTTCTTCTTCTTCATCATCATCATTTGAAAACCTGATAAACAGAGAGCATTAAAAAGTCAGTGGATTAGGAACAGAGGGGTTTCTAAGACTGCAATCATAACTCATATAGAGGAGTTTCATTGCACTTAATTAGAATTATTTGCAATTATCAAGTGTTTGGATCAGCAGCCTTCAGTTTAACAGAATGCAGGAAACAAATTTGGGTTTTTCAATTTACATTAAAAATCTATAATTTTCTGCATTAACATACTGTAGATTTACATAAGAAAACAGTTGCATTTGCTTTGTTACATGTAGATTTACTTTATTAGAATCAGAATTAGAAATACTCTGCTTTATAAATATGTAACATTCTAATGGGTCATTATTGATCAAGTTGTGGATCAAAATTCTTTTGACAATGACATCATTGCCAAGTGTGGAAACTTTGCATATCAGCTACAAAGCACAATTCCTCAGATTTAGTCCCAGCACTTACTCAGACATATCATACATTGGCTTATGTTTGCAGAACTCAGGACAGATTATGCATAGGTGAGTTCTCCATACTGGTTCCAAAAGAGTGACCAATGGATACCGCCACTTTTAGTACAATGTCCAAACACTCTTTTCTTTCTTTCTTTCTTTCTTTCTTTCTTTCTTTCTTTCTTTCTTTCTTTCTTTCTTTCTCTTTCTTCCTTTCTTCCTTTCTTCCTTTCTTTCTCACTGCACAGAGAGTGATTCTGAAGCCAAACAGCTGGAAATCATGCCATGTGTATATATTACACTTCATACATTATTACTACCATATCTGTTAACACATTGCATACTTTAACTAAATCCTCCTTCAACTGACACTTGTTAGAGTCTGGGACCCAGTATGATCAATGTTCTACTACAAAGATCTGCAAAGATCTGTTAATGGGAACTGAATGTTAAAATGTGTTTTTGGATACAAAATATTGGCTCCAATATTTTAAATACTGATTCAAGCATTCCACTTTGCACAAAAGAAGAGAGGCTGGTATTGTGGCATAACTATAATCTGCATACTTGGGTGATTTGTTAGTTCTCATCAGCAAAGGAAGAACTACAGCATATCAATCATTAATAGACCATCATATTCATTCACACACACACACACACACACACACACACACACACACACACACACCAAGAAGATGCACAGCTTTTCATCAGTGCTGCAAACAATGTTGGGTCTGCTGTGAATGCATAAAGCAGACCTTCTGCGATGATCATTGAAGTACCTGGAAGTGTATAATTGTAGGAGATTACGGATGATAGGAAGGACTGTTTTCAGTAACATCAGAAAATGGGACTTTAGATAACTGATTTTTGTACTTATATTGCATCTCAAATTCATGATGTATATGATGGTTTTTATATTTCTTTGTGAATTATAGTGGCTGTGTATTCAACAAGGTGCATTCTAATAAATATAAATCACTGAGAAATTATGCCTGCTACTTGCATATCTTTATTTGAAGTATTTTCTACTACTGAGAAATTCTCCCTCGTATTTCTCACCAAACTACACACCATGTTTCCACACACACAATAAGTCAGCTTTTATTTCGATCAACGACCAGAACAGAAAAAGAAAAGAAGAAACATTATAAAATGGCAATACGCAACTTGCATGGAATATAACAAAAATTGGCCAAAGAATTAGTACTTATAGTATCAGATTTAGACAATAGTAAATCAAGATAAAAGTCATCTGAACAGACAGGAAAAGACTTCAATCAGGGTGAAATAAAATCTAAACGGGCATCCCTGTAAAGGTCACAGTAAAGAATAAAATGCGCAGTAGACTCAATAGCACCTGAGCCACAAGGGCAGAGGCGTGAAAAGTAAGGAGTCCCCTTTAACCTTCCCTTAAGAACGGCTGTTGGAAGAGCATTAAGACGTGCAAGAGTCAAGGCATGCCTAAATTTAGGAAATGTTATGTTACTTAGGTAATCAGCGGATTTAAGATTAAAGAGCTGGTTACCTATATACAGACCTCTAGGTATTTTAGAGGCTTCAACCTGTAGGTCAATATCGATTATTCGCTGTTTAATGACCTTCATAGCTGTGGTAAAGCCCATCCTAGCAAGTTCTTCAAGTGGGATCCCCTAAAGCTGAGATTTTATTTTGAGTGACCGTTTCCATTTCAAATCAAAGGAGTCGGTCGTAGTGAGAGGGACTAATCCCACTTGTAAGAACTTCAATTTTAACCAGAATAGGAAAATACATTTCCAATAAACCGATTCCAAAGTATAAAGGCCTGCCTCCTGTCTAATAGCGGCATTTGAAACACTATTTGGGACCTGGAATATGGATCTGAGAAATTTCGTCTGTATGGCCTCCAAAGGTGAAAGGTTGCAAAAAGGGCCCAATTGTGCACCATACATAAGCTGTGGGTGTACTTTAGCCGCAAAGAGTTTAATGGCAGCAGGTATATATGCAGCGCCCTTCATGAAATAAAAAGATCTAATTGAGTTGGCCGATTGTTGGGCATTCTGTATAGCATCAGATGGGCCTGACGGCCTCCCGAAGCATGGAAAACTATACCAAGATATTTAAATATTTTAACTTGTTCAATTAATTAACCATTTATTTTCCATACATGGGGCTTAAGGCGTTTGGCAAATACCAGTACTTTAATTTTCTGGTAGTTTACCTCAATAGCCTCTTCTGCACAAAAAGAGCTGAGTGGTGCACGCACCCGCTTTAGGCCAATTGGAGCCAATTACAGGAGAACCATGTCATCGGCATACAGCAAAATTGATATGTTTATGTGCCAGTTTGGGCGGGTGGATAGAAGGAGCATTCATATGGGTTGCTATAGAATTAATATAGATGTTAAACAAGACAGGGGCTAAAATACACCCCTGTCTGACTCCTTTGTGTGTGGGGATTTCAGCAGATAAGTGACCCTGTGCACTGCAATGAACTCTTAGGGACGTACTTTCATGTAGCATACAAATTAATAATAGGAGACGCTTATCTATGGACACACACATATGAAGAGAACATGTCAAATGCTGCCAAATGATACTTTAAAAAACAAACAAATGAGAACTCATAAAGAATTGAAGGGAGAGGGAAGAGGCTAATGGCACTAAAGGGCTGTTTTTATTCTTCTTATTTATTTTATTTTATTTTATTTTATTTTATTTTATTTATATACTGTCCCTCCAAAAACAATTAAAATCAATTAACAGTTAAAATCAAAACTAAAACAATTAAACAATTAAAATCATTTAAACATTAAAAACATTAACATTAGAATCATTTAAAACCAGCATTAAAAATTTAAACCATGAATCTAATTAAAAAGCCTGGGTGAATAAAGGTGTATTCAGTGCTTTTTAAAAAGTTGCCAGAAATGGGGAGGCTCTTATTTCAACAGGGAGCACATTCCAAAGTCCAGGGACATCAACAGAGAAAGCCCGTTCCCGAGTAGCTGCCAAATGAGTTGGCGGCATCTACAGGCACACCTCTCTAGATGTAGTGATGTGCATGCCCCCGAACCGGTCCTGATGGGCACGGGGGGGTTGTAGCTTTAAGGGCGAGGGGTAGTACTTACCCCCCCCCCCCGCCGCCGCTCTTCCCCCTCCGGCGCTGTGATATTTGCAAAAGTTTCTGGGGCGGCAGCATTCCTCCCCGCCGCCCCTGGCCCCGTTGTTAGCTGGCTGGAGCTCAAATACACTCCACACATGCACCCGTTGTGGCACGCGTGCGCACTTGCCGCCACCGCACACGTGCACCACAGACGTCACATGTCGACTGGTTCGGAGGCCTCCAGAATGGCCTCCAAACTGGTTCGGGCACACCCCTATCTAGATGATCTCAGCAGGTGGTGGGCTCATGGTGAAGAAGACGTTCTCTTAAATACCCAGGGCTTAAGCTGTTTAGGGCTTTATAGGTTGTTGTTGTTGTTGTTGTTGTTATTTTACATTTTATATCCTCCTCCTCCTCCAAGGACCCCAGAGCAGTTTACTACATACTTAAGTTTCTCCTCACAACTTCTCCTGTCAGAAGTAGATTAGGCTAAGAGAGAAGTGACTGGCCCAGAGTCACCCAGCAAGTATAATGGCTGAAAGGGGATTTGAACTTGGGTCTCCCCAGTCCTAGTACTTTGTATCGGGGCATACCAAGGTTGGAGTGGGCCCAGAGACGAGACTTTAAAATGGGCCCCTCACAGTATATTTATACAGAACTTTCAACAGTGGCAACAGCAGGGATGCTGTTCTGGAGATGGATAGGGCCAGCAGCGAGCCAGGCAGTGAGCATGTCATTCTGTTTCTGTATAGCAAAACTGAATGTCAAAAGACCTTCTGTCCACCAACTGCATGTAATGGGTGGTAGTCCTGTTCCCAAAAAATCAAGTTAAACATCAGTTTTCCCCCAATAGAAATAATTGTACTACCTCTAAAAACAACAAGAAAGCACTAAGTGAATTCAAAAGTTCTATTTGCTAATGACTATTACTGTGTTTGGGCTGGCCAATTTTTCATGCATGCAGCTTGACAATGGAGCACAGTCAGACATTTGTATTAAAATGGTTCAAAGAAACAAATATTTTTAAAAGCAGAACAAAAAACCACTTGTCCAAAAGTGGGTTCTGGCTCAGTTTGTAGTCAATATAAATTGTCATAGCTGGTTTAATTTCAAATTGGTCTATACCTCAGGATGTTGTGCTGCAAAAAATGGTTCAGGGATACAAAATATTTAGAGGAAATCCCTTTGAAGGTGGAAAGGTTCTTCTGTATGTAGCAGTAGTCTGTTCCCAAAGAATGAACAAGTCAGGAAGCCAGCAGGCACTTTAGATGGTGGAGGGGAAGGCCTTACCTGCCCCTCTTGTGTTCTGCTGCTACCCCCACCCCCACCTCTCTGTGGCCTGGCCCTATCACACAGAGACAGCCACACCGTCTCTGCTGCTGGTAAAGATCTGCTCGTAGCTAGCGGGGAACAGGAAGTTCCCTGTTCCCAGCATCCCACAGGAGATGACCTTACACTGCGGACACCATCTTGAGAGCCCTGAGCACTCAAGATGGTGTCCACATTGTGATGTCATCCCCCACAGGATGCTAGGAACAGGGAACTTCCTGCTCCCAGCAAGCTACAAGCAGTTCTTTACCAGCAGTCACACTGGGCAATGGAGAGGCAGCGGGGGGGGGGGGGGGGCGGCAGCAGAGCAGAGAGGGACAGGAAAGACCTTCTCCCCCCATCCAAAGTATCCTGCCTGCCAGTGCAAGGCCTCTCACAGTGTGGCTGGCCTCACTCTTGGGGGGCCCTTCGAGGCAGCGGGCTGGGAGACAACTGTCTCCCCTTGCCTAATGTACCGTACACTCCTGCCTTGTATTTTGCCCAGAAATGTATCAGCAGCCAGTGTAATTGTTTTAACACAGGAGTGATACAGTCTCTCCTAGATGATCCAGAGACCAAACTGGCCACCACATTGTGGACCAACTGCAGTTTCCAGACTACTTACAAAGACAGCTCCACATAGAGCACATTGCAGTAATCCAGCCTAGAGGTTACCAGCATATGTAGCACCGTTTTGTGGTCATTCATCTCAAGAAATGAATGCAGCTGGCATATAAGCTGAAGCTGATAAAAAGCACCTCTGGCCACCACCTCAACCTGGGATACCAGGGAGAGGTTTGGATGCAGAAGCACCCCTAGACTGCAAACCTGTTCTTTCTGGGGGAGCGTGATCCCCATCCAGAACCAGCAGATCAATATCATCTCCCAAGTTCCAACCCCACACAATAAGTACCTCCACCTTATCTGGATTCAGCCTCAGTTTGTTATCCCTCATTCAGTCCATTACTGCCGGGCAGCCATTTACGAAGGTTATGCCTTCTCCCCATGAGGTTCACATAGAGAAGTGAATTTGGGTGTCATCTCACCCATATCATATATTGATAACAACCTGCACCAAATTTCCTGATGATTTCTCTCTGCGGTTTCATGCAGATGTTAAACAACATCGGAGACAATACAGAGCCTTAAGGACACCATAGGAAAGTTCAGATTTGGAAGAACAACCATCTCAAAGGGACACCATCTGGAATCTGCCCGTGAGGTAGGAGAGGAACCACTGCAAAGCAGTGCCTCCCACCTCCAACCCCCTCAGACACTCCAGAAGGATACTATGGTCAATAGTATCGAAAGCCACTGAGAGATCCAAAAGGACCAACAGAGTCATACTCCCTCTGTCAATTCCCAATTGGATATCATCCATCAGGCTGACCAAGGCAGACTCCCACCTGAAAGCCTATTTAAAATGGGTCTAGCTGATCAGTTTCCTCCAAGACCGCCTGGAGCATTTGTACCTCTTCTTTTCCTTCCAAAATGAAGCATTTGTTCTTTTGTTGGAGGGGCAACTGTGCTCAGAGAAAGCTTCCTTTGGAACTCCCTACCATCACCACTACCACCACAGTCACTTCAGAAATGAAGAAAGGGTTCAGCCTTTTCTACATCCTCAAAGCAACTGTTGAGGAAAGAACACTAGGCTCAGGCAAGCACCATAAAGGGCACATTGGCTTTGAGCCTAATTTTCACCTCTCCACCATGGTCATTATGGAGGTACAAGTTGGTGAGAAGTGAAAACTGGGCAAATGAGAAGATTCAAAATATCCTTGCTCTTTGGCTCCTTTTGTTAGCTGCCACCAACACCCATCAGTCCAGATAGACTTCTTAGATCCTATTGTCCGCTGATGGGAATATTTATTCTGCCCCTACTGCAAAGGGAATCCATGCCATCTCTACTGTACATTTTCCTGCAAGGGTAGGAGGTGTCTACCATCAGTAAGGACCTTATCCTACCCTGTCCTCCCCACTCCCATTTGAGACCATTTAAAATAGGTTTTAAAAATAACAGACAGACAAAAATAATACATCAAACTTCACCATGCAATTTGCAGATATTTGTATCACATTAACTTGAACCCCTTAAAAACCAAACATGAACCCCTTAAAAAGAGAAAAAGAAAAATCCCTAGAACTAGAAACAACTAGAAACTACAAAGCAAATGGCTTCTATTCATCTTTACAATATACTGTACAAGGCAGTAAAGTATACATGTGCAGTTTGGGCAAATCAACATAGTTTTGCTGCTTTTACATGATATGCAATATCTCCCTAGTCTGGACAGGAAACTTTTGCAGATTGCCACCAGACCTTTGTAGCTGCTGTTGATGTTGTATCCTGCCTACTTACTCCTCTAGCTTCAGAACCTGCACTATATCTTTGTCTCCTCTTTGCAAGTTATATCTTGATCTCTCATTAGGCTGTTTCTCCACTTTGTATAGCCTTCTAATATTCTTTTTGTTATAAATTCTTAGCTAAGGCATCATAATATCAGTTCTCTAACTTCAGCTACTATTGAAGGCTAGTAAGCTCAATGGACTAGTTTGGGGCATGATCTGCCATCTTTCCTCTGATTCTCAAATGGCACCTCTGACCAGGAGCTTCTCTTTCCATCTACATCTTATATTCCAGTTGCACCCTTTTCTCAATAAGAAGGATCTCTCTACCATTACAGATGCTTTAGCAACCTTTAAATTGGATCATTGCAGTGTACCTTTGAAAAGCATCTTTGAAAAGTCAATTGAAAGTCCTTAATAACACGGGTCAAGGGTAATTGAAGGAACATTTCCTCATATATATCCCCCCATCACCTTAAGTGGCGCAGTTGGGAAATGCTTGCCTAGAAAGCATGAAGTTGCCGGTTTGAATCCGAGATGGTACTATATTGGGCAGCAACAATATAGGAAGATGTTGAAAGGTATCATATCATACTGCACAGGAGATGGCAATGGTAAACTTCTCCTGTATTCTACCAAAGAAAACCACAGAGCTCTGTGGGCACCAGGAGTCGAAATCGACTTGATGACACACTTTACTTCACATACACACTCACACACATACAAAGCAACTTGACATCATTGGAGCCAGCTCTACTTAAATTCCTTCCTTTCATACGGCATGATCACAGGTTCTGGAAGTCTGTACCCAGGAAGGTATGTAGTAGGGTGGCCCATGCAGCAACCTAAAGCAAGCTGCATCATGGAGAAAGTTAAGGGATGACAGATTTGGAGGCACACACCCCCCTCCTACTGCCTGATGTAGTTGTTACTGATGCCATAGAAAAGAGAAGAGATTCTATCACAGGAGTGGCCAGCCTGAGGTGCTCCATTTGAGGTGCTCCCGACGTGTAGTCCAATTGTTGGTCTATAACTATAACTTCCATAAGCTCCCGCTGCAATAAACTCCACTTCTGCCTCAACTTCCTCTTCCTCCTCCTTTTGTTGTTGAGTGCATGAGGCAAACCTGAACTGCCACAAGGCAGTTACCAGATCCATTTTGCACTTTAATGCCTTGGCCCTTGTGTCTCTGCTCCAGGAGCAAAGAAGGAAAGCAGGGAGTGAGGAAGGATAGCAGCTACATGCCCAGTGAGGATATACACACATGCACACACACAGAATACCGGAGATAGATTTCCCCTCAAGAGCCCTTGGGCCTCGCAACTCTCAGTGCCCCTCCCCAACTTGCTGAGTCCACAGTTATAACACCTAGGCATCCCATTCAGTATGAGCATCCATGACGCATCTAAGCCTGGGCCTGTGGGGCCTACTGGGAAATCCATTTCTTCACACTGCGTGACTCACTCACAGTTTTTTGGCAGACTCTGACTGCCTCACCTCACCTCCTACCAAGCCCTTGCTGAGGACAAGGCAATGGCATTGGATGTCTTGGCTCAGGCACTAAAATGTCTTGGAACTCTACTGGAGATGTGACTATTTAGTTCTCTCTTGATGTTCAGGAAGATGCTTAAGCCTGTCCAGTTTATTGGAGCTTTTCGAGAAAATTGAAACCTTCTTGTGGCTGCTGCTACCATTGATTTTTGAAATTATTTTCTTGCTTTTTTATTTTGTGTTTTAATTGTTTTATTATGTTTTATTGTTCTTAGCTGTTTTGAGAGGTCTATTTTTGGACTGAACATTTAATAAAAATATAGTAATAATCATAAGATGTGATGGTATATGACTACTGTGTATCCATCCCAGGTTTTCATGTACATGTGAAGAAAGTACCTTGAGATTACTACATCTCCCCCCACCCTAAAAAAGTCAACATAATCATGGAAAGGGCTGCAGTAGGATCCTGTTATGCTTGTGTCCCTGGCCCACCCTATTTGCTTTATTTTCACATTTCTCTCTCCTTTACAATAATTTCTTGCAGTGGCTTTGCTGCCACATAAATTTGGGTGTGTGTGTGTCTGTGTGTGTGATGCCTTAGGATAATCCTTCAACCTTTTTTTGTGGCAGGCTTTTTAAACAGTGGGCCTCATGCATCACTGTTTAAAATGCTGCCACAAAAAAAAAGTTTGAGGGGCAAGATAGAAATTCAGTCCCCCATTGACTTTAAGGATGCACAGGGACTGCTATGCAATTCAAAGGCAGCCCCTACAGTACAGCAATGGGGCTGCTGTGCAATGTGCTTAAAGCACTGCTGCCCAGAAGCATGTTCAATGCATTCCGCAGCAGTCCAGTTACTACACTGTCAGGGCTGCCTTTGAAGTTGCATAGCATCCCAGGTGCACCCTTAGAACTGATGGGGGAGTGTGCATCCTGTCATCCTTTGTTTGTTTGTTTGTTTGTTGGAGAATTTAACAGTACTTGGATGGGTCCCAATCACCTCCTTCAGTTTCTCTGCTGTCGTTTCGATTAAGCACAGCAGAGCAGCAGCATTGCTCTGAGCATGAGGGCTGTCTATCAGCTGCTCCACTGAGCCCAGCAGCTGTGTTGCTGCTGGGCCCAAGGGCACGGGCTGCACATGCTGAAAGGGACGGACCTCAGCACAAGGTCTGCCTCTCCTTCCCCTTTGGGCTCAAATAGAAAGGCCGAGGGGGGAGAGAGAGGAGAAGAATAAATGGGGAAAAGATGCTATGCTCCATCTCTCCCACTTTGCATTACAAACACATGCAAGGAGGAGACTCGACAGAATGCCGTGATGGGGGGGGCACCTCTTGAGCTGGAATTTAAAATTCCAGCCATGTGTGTGCCTCCCCTCACCACAGCCTCCTGTTTCATCCAAACAAGGGTGGCAGGGGTGGAGCAGAAAGGTAAGAGATCTGGGGCATCCAGCAAACATGTTGGTGCATGTGCCTCTTGTGCCTCGTACTAGCAATGTTGATGGGTTGTTGTCATGTTTTGGTGCAAGCAAAATTGTTTCAATTCAAATTGTCCTTCCTGTTTGTGACCATAGGTGAGTACAGGCCCAGACACATGCCACTAAATAGCATGGGCTGAAGCCATTTGAGGCCTCTTAACAGGTTCAGACCTCACCGTAACCGCAGTCACACCTGAGAAGAGGCCCGAAAGTGGCCCAGATCTGGTGCAGGCATGACTGGGCCTGTGATTTGGGAGACTGGTGGTGGGGATGGAGGAGCCCCCTCCCCACCGCCATGACCACCATCCCCTACCAACCCCACCACAATTGCCAGCATGATCGCTTCAATCCCCACTAGGCCACCGCCGCCATTGGCTTGCAGTTTTAAAAGGTAAATAAGAGCATTTTTCATCGCCCCCTCAGTTACTACTGGTGAAACCCTTTACTTGTAAAGAAGAATCCTTAGCAGATTCTCTTTTACAAGTATGCCCCTGGAGCTGGCTCATGAGTCTGGGCTTTGAACTGCGGGTGGCTCGCCTCTAACTTGGACCGGCCCCATCTTTCAAGTAGCTGGTTCGGCTCAAGGGCAAGCCTTCGAATTTGTCTAGTTCACCATCAAGTCAGCTCAACCTCGAGCCTGTTTGCACATCCTTAATATTAACTGGTGAGGATAATTTATTATGAAATGAAATGCCTGAGAATCCTCAATTTTTTGATCCTATATATCTGATGTAATTTGAAAATGCTTGTTCCTTCTAATTTTTTTTTAATTGAAAATTAAAAAACAATCAGCTAGATGCTGTTGATTCAGTCAATGTTTCAGAGGCAGGAAAATTTTATTTGTACACTAAGTCAGAACAAGAGCAAATAATTCATGATCTGTTGCTATTTCACACATTTGCAGATTACTTTAGAAGTTGTATTCCTTGAACCATTGTCACCTTGCCATGCAAGCAAGGATCTTTCCTGGTAGGGAAGGTTATATTTTGAAATAAAAACATTCTTAATTCAACATTTTCAGCTTCACTCCATGAGGTCAAGGAGTGCTGACATAATATCCCCAAAGTGCCCTGGGAAATAAAAATGGTGATGACAAGAGAATGGAAACAACTTGTAAGTCAGAAAGATAAAAAGAATGAGAGACTGTTCTGTAGAAGTCACTTCCAAGATTTGAACATCTAATTAACACAAAATTGTTCTCATCCAGAACCTTTGAAATTTTCTGTTTCTAAAAAGAAAATATACTGATTTTTTTTGTTTTCTGTTTTATAATCCTTTAAATTGAAAACATATGAAAGAAGTTTATGCAATATCATGTGGAAACCATTACGTGCCTCTTTAGTTTTCAGCTTATGTACCGAGTTCTGCACTACTTACATAAGATGCCGGGGGAGATTTTCAAGAATAGAACTGCTCAAAAAAACAAAATAAGCTGCAGCTACTAAATATTCTATGTTAAAATGTGGCAGCTTCTGAGCATGTGCCAGTACAGTAGAAGGTCAGAATTATGAATACTGTAGCTCTGGAATGTTCCAAGCAGTCCTCCTTGATCTCTCAACTGAAAAAATAGTTCATTGGACACAGAGATTGAATAAGGAGTAGGCAACCAAGGCATCTGCCTAGGGTTCAGGACACGCAGGAGCGCAACAAATGACAATTTTAACTATTAAGTGTTATACTTTATAAACACTTTTAGTATCAGAACATTCCTCCCTCCATGACAGGAACAAAAGGCAGCTACAGTGTGAAACAAGGATCCCACCCTCCTTTCAACAGGAATTTACTAATCTGTTTTATAGCTGCTTCCCTAAAAGTGATCTTACATTTCACGAAGACTTTATTCCAGGAACAACACTGTTTTCTCGTTCTTCTTTCCTTCTCTTTTTTTTTTCTGACATCAACCCCACACTCTCTACAGGATCCTCACTGGGACAAACTTCCAAAAAACAAAACACAAAGGATTAGATAGAATACAACATCATCCCATAGTTTAAAATATATGCATTTCGTAAATCATAAATGTACTATTTTAAATGTTAAGCTAGTCTAAGGACTGTAATAAAACTTATTTACTATACATGATTCAA
This sequence comes from Hemicordylus capensis, assembly GCF_027244095.1. Classification (NCBI taxonomy): domain Eukaryota; kingdom Metazoa; phylum Chordata; class Lepidosauria; order Squamata; family Cordylidae; genus Hemicordylus; species Hemicordylus capensis. The sequence goes on along the minus strand of NC_069658.1, from coordinate 86,641,121 downwards.
TGGCTTCTTAAGAAAGCTCTAAATATGTTGTTTATGTCAGGAAAGGAAAGTAGAATCTGGTGCTGGTTCAGACAACAACTCAAAAGGAGCGTGACAGGAACTGGAAGTTCATGGGGATCAAACACTCCTGGCAGGTGTGTTGTCTGAACCCACCAACCTATTTCCCACATTTATTCCCAACTTCCACCCAAAACTCTTTGCCCAGCTTCAAATGTCAGTGACAAATTGGGCAGAGAGTCTTGGGTGGAAGTTGGAAACCAGTTTGGGGAGGTAAAATGTGGTACTTCATACTTTCATGGGGGAGTGTAAATTTCAAATTTTGCCTAGGGCACACAAATGTCTTGTCTTGGCACTGCTTGGACAACTTTGAGTACATATGGACAAACTCTCTGCCCCAAAGAAAAAATCTAGCTACTGCACTTAGACACACACATCCACACACCTCAATCTGGATACCTTATGCATATTGATACTTGATGCATATTGTATATTCATTCGAAATATTTGCCCAGAGTAGAGAGCATGGTAGTAGAAATGTGATCCGGATACTGTGGGACCCAGGACTAGAAAACATGGGGAAAGGCAGAAAAGTGTAATGGTACAGCTTGTCAAATTCACATTCATCAACCCCAAAGTTATCTTGTGACCAACTAGATGACAACCTGCATGTTTTTAAAGTTCCAAGTGAGCAGGGGGAACGGAATTAATCAAGCATTTGGGGAACTGCAATTTGTGGCTGATGTACCATATATAGTCTAGTCCAGGACTGAGAGTTTGATTGGCCTGGCATAACATTTGCCCCTAAATAGCACTTACATTTATATACCGCTTTATAGCCGGAGCTCTCTAAGCGGTTTACAATGATTTAGCATATTTTCCCCAACATTCTGGGTACTCATGCCAGGGGTGTGTGTGTGCTATTGGAATCCCCAATGCTTTCAAGGTATTCAGCAGAAGTATTCTGTGAATTTCAGTTTTCTTTGCAAGTATGAGGACTAGGAACTCTTTTACAGGACAGCTATCCTCAGAAAATCAAACTCTGTATTAGTAATACTTCAGGGAAGAGTAGGGGTGTGCATTTTGGAATTTTCTTGTTTCGATTTGTATCCGAATCGAAACACCCCCGTTTTGTTTTGTACCCAAATTTTCCGAATCCAAATCAGCCCTGTTTTGTTTTGTAGCCGAATTTTCTGAATCCGAATCGATTTGGATTTTTAAAAAGGGTCCAAGGGCAAAAAGAGTGGGTGGTGGTGGTAGTGTCCAATGGGTGGAAGCTACCACCCACATTTCAAAGGAATTAGGCAAAGGCCTGATTTTTTGTGAATTTTTTAAGTTTACACATCTTTAAGAATTTTCCCATAGGGAATAATGGGGATTCCAGCAAATGTATCGCTTCAAATCAAGGGGAAAGGGATGACCCAGAGCGGAGTGTGGTGGGTGGTAGTGCCCAATGGGGGCAAGGAAACTTCCAGAATTATCTCAAAAGAATTAGGAACATAGGAAACTGCCATATACTGAGTCGGACCATTGGTCTATCTAGCTCAGTATTGTCCTCACAGACTGGCAGCGGCTTCTCTAAGGTTGCAGGCAGGAATCTCTCTCAGCCCTATCTTGGAGAAGCCAGAGAGGGAACTTGAAACCTTCTGCTCTTCCCAGAGTGGCTTCATCCTCTGAGGGGAATATCTTGCAGTGCTCACACATCAAGTCTCCCATTCATATGCAACCAGGGCAGATCCTGCTTAGCTATGGAGACAAGTCATGCTCAGCCACAAGACCAGTTCTCCTTTCCATTGGGCAAAGGGCTGATCTTTTGTGAATTGTTGAAGTTTATGTGTCTTTTAAGATTTCTCCCATAGGGAATAATGGAGGTTTCAGCAGCCCCATAATTCCACTTGGGTGGCACTGGGGTTGCCCAGAGCGAGGGGTTGTGTAGTGCACATAGGGTGCCAACCACCTCCATACCCACAAGCCCTTGGGTATTGGCTTGGCGTACCTTGGCGTACTGGGTTTTGTGTTTCTGAGGTGTTTGTTGTAGATTCTCTGGTAGTATATGAGATTTTCAGTGAAAAACAAGAATCCACTCTTATATGCTACCAGAGAATCTACACTCAGAACACCACAGAAACAACAGAACCCAGCACCCCATGGGTTAGCAACCCTTCCCCTGGCCAATGTGGGGTCAGTAAAGAGTGGCAAGAAGCAAAAGAGCCAATGGAGAACAAGGAGGGAATTGTCAGCAGGTCAGCCCATGATTTAGGTCACCGATCAGAAGGCTGGAAGGGTGGGGAATTCAAAGAGATGTCAAACACAAAATGGAGACTGACTCAGAGATCACCACAAAATGGAGGTCCGAAACAACAAAACGTTTTGTAGCCGAAACAGGGACGTTTTGTTTGGTATACAAAACTTTTGGATCTGGAAAATGGGTGTTTTGTTTTGTCTACAAAACACCCGAAACTGGCTGTTTTGGGTACAAAATGTTTTGTATCCGAAATGTTTCGGACATCCCTAGGGAAGAGAGCTGGTCTTGTGGTAGCAAGTATGACTTGTCCTCTTAGCTAAGCAGGGTCTGCCCTGGTTGCATATGAATGGGAGACTAGAAGTGTGAGCACTGTAAGATATTCCCCTTAGGGGATGGAGCCATTTTGGGAAGAGCATCGAGTTTCCATGTTCCCTCCCTGGCATCTCAAAGATAGGGGTGAGAGAGATTCCTGCCTGCAACCTTGGAGAAGCCACTGCCAGTCTGTGTAGACAATACTGAGCGAGATGGACCTATGGTCTGATTCAGTATATGGCAGCTTTCTATGTTCCTATGTTCAGAGAGTGCATGCAAACATACAGAATATATGTTATGCCAATGGCTATGTCAATCAAATGTTGTCATCTATCTTGCTGTATCATATGACTGGTTTATAACCATATCTGCTTTATAGAAATACCTTCCTATATATTCTGTCTGATAACTTCTAGATCTGTTTGTGGCTAGGGTTGCTTCAGATATGCACTTACCATATGAATGCTTGCTTACTATGTGTGGGGCTCAAGACAGCCATCTTCAGGTAGATGTTTCAAAGCCACAGGCCTGCAACTGTGAAGGTAATGCACTCTGCCACTCTTCAGGCAGATGGAATTCAAAGTAGGCATTTTTTTGCAGATCTTATTAAGCAGGATTATCCTTATGGAAGGAGATCTTAAGATATACTTATCCAAAGCAAGCACTACTAAAGTAGAATGCTCCTACTCCTACTGGACTTTTCCAGTAGTGTAGAAACACCTTTGCATTGACCACAGATACAGTATTCAATTCATGTATTTAGTTAGATAGAGAAAAACGGAATTATTTTATCTACCCCATTACCACAATGCTTTCCAAAGACCATTTTGAAATGAATAATATAAATGGAAGAGTCTATGTATGTATGTATGTGTGTGTGTATGTATGTATGTATGTATGTATTACATCTTTATACCCACCCACCCATACAGAGGCTCTGGGTAGTTCATAACAACAAAACCAAAATTAACAAACAATCATTTAAAACAATCAGTTTAAAACAATATAAAAACAAAATTTTAAACTCTTAGGTGGGGGGAGTATTCTTAGAAAGATAGAAAAAAATCACATCTTATTGCTAATCATTTGATCTTGCTTTCATCTTTTTGAAACCATTAACAAACAGAAAAGAGAGTCATAAGAATTAAATGGGAGCAAGATCAGAAGATTCTAATTTTTTATGAAGAAAATTATGTGGATAGAAACCTTCAATATTTCCAAGTAATGAAAAAAATGCTGTTCAAAATTATTCATTATTGGCCAAATCATGTTTGCTTTCATTTTGCTCCATATCATCTGGAGTTGATGAAACATTATAGGGGGTATGTGTATTCTCATATGAACACACTATCTTATATTGCAGCCCTGTGCATTTATGTTTTAATGGCATTTTAAAAGAAGTTTATATATCACATGAAAGGACTGGTTAGATAAAATCATGCCATATAGCAGATGGTTCAATATCCTGTGGATTCCTCTACTTTGTCAGTTTGAAGAAATACTAAATCCAGAAAATTCAGATACAAACTGGAGGAGGGTCTCAAGGGAGCAGATCTATGAAGAGAGAGAGTGGGGACGGGGGAGAGGAAGGTTGTCATTTGTGGAATGGAGTAAAAACATGTCCAGGGATTAGCAACTTGTCATCTCATACTGCAATAGAATTAAGCCTGTGGAAAATATAAAACAACAAGTAATATCTGTGATTAAGTCTTCTGTGTTCTACACACACACACACACGGTCTACTTATATTTTATTGTGTATGCTTTCTTTGGTTTGTTTGATTTTTAGGAAGGAAACTCTATCCCAGATAATGACTCTTCAGAGCCGTTCTACAAATGAGTATAAAATGTGATTTTGTTCTGCAATCTCTCCTCCATTGCTGGCATTTCCTTTTCTTGGCAATATTTGGAAAATAGGGCTTTTGCTGCTACCATAGTTTTCTATAACTATGTTTTTCTCTTTCACATCACTTTTAAAATACCTTAAAGGAATTACAAATGGAATTCTGATATCACATATCGAAGTTGTGCACATGACCTCTGGCTACTGTTCGGGAGGCTGAGGGTAGGGGTGTGCGTTTTGTTTTGGATACAAAACGTTTTGTGCCCCAAACAGGCCATTTTGGGGCACAAAAACAGAAAATTTTGTAGCCGAAACAAAACGTCTCTGTTTCGGATACAAAATGTTTTGTTGTTTCGGCTGTTTTGGAAATCCATTTTGCAATCATGAAAAGTCTTTCTTCTTCAGTCTCCATTTTGAGTTTTGACATCTGTTTGAATTTCCACTACCTGAAATCCAGGTAGTGCTTAGCACTAATGAGCCAAATATTAGATACAGCTCTTTAGTTGTAACGATAATTCGCCATCTACCACTGAATGATCAAAGGACAGATCACCATTCATTTAGCTCGGCCAACACAAAAGTAAATCAAAGAACAAAAAAAAAGGAATGGAACAAAACTTTTGTTTAAGGCTTAATATTCTGAGTCCCTAAAATCCATATATGACTGTGCTAGACTTGTGTATTAAAAATGGCAACATATACCTGCACATAATTTAGGTTCTGTCATATGTGTCTAAATGTCTAGACCAGCTATCCTGTTCAGCTCTGTAACAGGCCAGCTGTTACAGTTTACCAACTACTATATAAACACTCAGGAACATGGAATAATTTCAAAGAGACAATTGCCCATGTGCGGTTTAAATCTGGAAAGTCACCTATTTTTGCTCCTTGCCTACTTGACATGAGCTATAAAGCAGAATATTTCAACTGTCAAAGCACTGTAGTTAGCTATTAGAAGGTGATGTATGTCAGTACAAATAAACAGCCACCCAATCAGTGTACACTTAATCCACTTATCAGTTACATTTCTGGAAGAAGGAAGTAATTTCTTATGCTTAAAGCAGGATTGCAGGGTTCTGTTCTTGATTGTTTCTAGGTATTTATTTCAACGTGGATAGTAAAAAGATGTATGTAATCAGCTACAGGCACTTTGGCAGGTTAATGAAGCATAACATAGCAGCTAAGAGCAAATGCCCTAGAAGGTATCTGAGTAAATGTGTGGGCGTAGGGAGCAAGATGACACTTGTTTCCAGAACACTGGCCAATTGCTGCTACATTAGGGGTGTGCACAAAACTGGATTTTGTGGTTCGGTTCAAATTTGAACTGGGTTCAAACTGGGTTCAGGTACCAGTTCAGTTGAACTGAACCCTGGTCAAGTTCGAGCTTGAACCATGCTCAAACTGCTTCTAAAAGGTTCTGCCATATGGAACAATGGAGATTTGAACCAACCCATAATTCCCCATGGATCAACCATGCTGACAATGCAAATGGTCATCATGAATGCACAAAAGCCATGTGCATGCCAGCGTCATTCACAGGGGCAGCTGGATGCGTGAAAATATCTGGTAGGAGTGCTGGGATAATAGCAGTGGCAGTGTGTGGGAGGAGGATCAGGTATGGACTTGCTTTCCTCCTTGTTAAAAGGAATGTGGAAGCCTTCGTCTTTAAAGGGATTGTGCCAGTGATTCAAATGCCAAATCATGTTTTGGCACATCTCTACATTCTTCAACTCTTTGCTTTCACCATTCATTATTCTCTCAGTCCTCTGAGGGTATGGATCAATCTAGACATGACTTTAAATATGTTGTTTAGTTTGTTGTTCTTGTTAAATAGTAGCTGTGGGAGAGGGACAATTTAACCCTTTCCTTCATGGTCTCAATCGAGAGTATGCCCCCCATGCCATGGCTCATATTTGCCCTAGGAGGGCTCCCGTGGATGCTATTTAACAAAAACAGACCTCCAAAAAGACAGGGCTGTTTACTTCCAAGTACACGTGTGTAGGTATGAAGACTACACTTTTAGAAAACAATATTTTCCTAGGAGGAGAAAGAAGGTATACAGCTCTGGATTTGAGTGCTGGGGATCCTTGGGGAATTTTCAGCACTGAAGGCAAAACTGCTTCCTTTCAAGTTAGATAAATTATTTTCCTCATAAGGAGGGTGCTTCCCACTAAATTTAGATGCAGGGTAAATGTTTCCATCCTCTTGTCTAACAAAGAGCATGTTAGATAACATGGAAATATGTCTTCTTTCCATTAGTAGTAGTCCATGTATTGTAATATAGCAATTTGTCATTGTACAAAATCCACCATAGAACAAGAGTACAAGCCTTACACACCAAGCATTTAGAAGCACTGAAAAAATTACAAAAATCATGACGGTAGGGAAATGCTAAAAACTCTATAATAAACTCTATGGATTACTGGTCCGCAGTAAACCATAGCAACTGTAATATATACTAAGAAAGGAGGAAAGGTAACGCCAAGTTCAGGAGGACGCCAGCGTGGATAACAAGTAGAGTCAGGAAAGATATAAAAGGGGAAAAAGAGTTACTTCAGAAAATGGAAGTCCTGCCCAAATGGTAACCCCTGCTAACTTGGCAAAGAGGCAACTTTTAACGTGGTGATTCTCTTTATTTAGTAGGGGGAGAGTAACTGGCCCAATCCACCCCCAGCACAGTACCTCCAGTGACTGTTGCTGGTGTCTAACTTATGTTTCTTTTAGATAGTGAGCCCTTTGGGAACAGGGATCCATCTTATGTATTTATTATTTCTTTGTGTAAACCACCCTGAGCCATTTTTAGAAGGGTGGAATAGAAATCAAATAAATTAATAACAATAATAGATAGATAGATAGATAGATAGATAGATAGATAGATAGATAGATAGATAGATAGATAGATAGATAGCGAGAACAGAAAGGAACATGAACTCTGGCAAAATAAATGCAAGAAGACAAGGGATGCAAAAAGAGAGCTATATAGCATATTATATACTGTATATAGCTATATAGCTCTTTATGGGGAGCATATAGCCAGAAGTGTCAGGGGAATAATAAATACTTCTTTAAATATATCAGAAGCATAAAACCTGCCAGGGAGGCAGTTGGACCCTTAGATGATGAGAGTATGAAAGGGAGTAGAGGATTACAAGCCTTTGTCTCAGAGCAAGCCCATGTGAAGGGAAGAAAAATGCAAAATCATCCCTTCCATGCTTTCCAAACGAAGGCTTCTCCCAAAACCTTCCTTTAATATTGGTAGTTCTAAGGCTGCTGCCACGACCTACTTATCAACAGAGCTTAAATCCCGCCCCCCAGGCTTGGGTGAAATCCCAGGGAAACACTCATATTTTTTCTACTGCAAAAGTAAGTAAGTAAATTTATTACAGCCGTTAGACCAGCTTAACATTTAAAATAATAATTTACTTTAATAATTTAATAATTTAATTTAAAATTGTATAATTTACAAAATATTCAAATTGCTAATACAAGCTCTATGAAGTTTGGATGCAACAAAACAAAACTTGGCCACATTTATAGAAGTAACAGATTTAAAATTTGACAGCAAAAAATCCAAGTAAAATTGATCCGTATGGCCAGGATGATTCTTTAAGAGAGGAGCAATAAACTTAATATGAGTATCCCTATAAAACTGACAATACAGAATAACATGAACAACTAACTCTATATCCCCTGAGCCACAAGGGCAATGACACAATGCGTATGGAACTCATTTATATTTCCTGTCTAGGAGTGCAGAGGGAAGGGCATTCAAACGAGCAAGGGTCAATGCTCTTCTAAACTTAGGTAAAAACATATGATCTAAATATTCAGCCGGTTTGTGGCTGAAGTTTTGAGAGCCTATATAGATTCCCCTTGGTAGTCGAGCACGCTCCTCCTGCAGATCTATAGCCAATAGTCGTTGCCTAACAAAATATATCGCCTGATCTAAACCCCTCTCTGTAAGGTTTTCTTGGGATGTGCCCCGTTGATGCAATTTCATTTTCAGAGCTATTTCCCATTTAGTTGTAAAGCTGTCAATTAATACTAAAGGCGCTAAACTGACTGGGAAGAAAACCAAATGCAGCCAGAATTTGATTATACAAAACCAGATTTTCATTTTCAAGGTGGTAACCCCAACTTCTCTATGAAGAGCCACGTTAGCTGTGCCTCTGGGGACTTGAAGGATGGCCCTTAAGAATTTAGTTTGAACTGCTTATACAGTGAGGGAAATAAGTATTTGATCCCCTGCTGATTTTGTCCGTTTGCCCTCTGACACAGAAATGAACAGGCTATAATTGGAATGGTAGGTTTATTGTAGCTGTGAGAGACAGAATAACAACAAACAAACCCTCAAAAGCCCAGTGCCCAAAAGTCAGCGATGGATTTGCATTGTAGTGAGGGAAATAAGTATTCGATCCCTTCACAAAAAATGTCTTAGTACTTGGTGGCAAAACCCTTGTTGGCAATCACAGAGGTCAGACATTTCTTGTAGTTGGCCACCAGGTTTGCACACAACCCAGGAGGGATGTTGTCCCACTCCTCTTTGCAGATCCTCTCCAAGTCAGAAAGGTTTCGAGGCTGATGTTTGGCAACCCGAACCTTCAGCTCCCTCCACAGATTTTCTATGGGATTACGGTCTGGAGACTGGCTGGGCCACTCCAGGACCTTCATGTGCTTCTTCTTGAGCCACTCCTTTGTTGCCTTGGCTGTGTGTTTTGGGTCATTGTCATGCTGGAATACCCATCCACGACCCATCCACGACCCATTCTCACTGTAATATTGTAAAATTATCAAAAGGCCCAATTTGCACGCCATAAAGAATTTGAGGGTGTATTTTAGCCTTCAATAATTTGACAGCCGCTGGGACAAAAAGAGCACCTGTCGCAAAAGTATACAAAAAACTTCCACGTGCAAACCTACATGTGGGGAGAAAACTAACAGCTGCCAAGCTCCTGAGGTGTGTGTGTGCACCAGATTGAGACCCCCTTCCAGCCCCCTTTCTTCGGAATCAAAAATCCACTTAGAGGGGCTTTTAGAAGAAGAAGAAGAAGAAGAAGAAGAAGAAGAAGAAGAAGAAGAAGAAGAAGAAGAAGAAGAAAACTGTGTTCAAAATATTACAGACAGCTTCCATCCGAGGCTTGCTCAGCTTATAGTTACAGGTAAAAGAAATATTCAGTAGGTTACAAGAATACAAAAAGCATCCCAGATGTTATTGGGGCAGCACACTGTAAAAATAGTGGTTACCCAGTCGCAAAGAATGTGGATGTAAGAAAACACAAAACACCTTTAAAAGTGTACAGAGTCCTAGCTGGATGGACACAGGCTTAGCTTAGTTACGTTACAGGTAAACAACAACAGAATGCTTTCAGGCATATGCAAAACATATGAAAGAAATGTAAGTTTCTTACACAAAATCTAACGAACTGTTCCCTAGGCTAAACTTCCAGAAGCCAGAGTCCTGGCATCCTTTGACTTGAAACTCACCAATTCCTGTATGAAAATTCAAGTAAGTTTCCTCCCGTCCTGTATTTCAAGGAGCTGCAGAGGTCCTTCCATGAGCGAAATCTCCAGGCTAGCTCCTGACCATGAGGGAGCAAAACTCCATTGCTCCTCACTAAGCCTTTCTGCCCGAGCTTCCCTCACCTCCAGCCTAGCTTCTAACAAAGGAACCTTCTATTCCTCCTCATGGCTCTCTAGGTCCCACACACCTGGTGTGCTGATTGGCTGAGCCCTGGAGTTCACCAGCCTGTCAGTCAGGACAGGGTTCACTTCCGGTTAACTCTTGAGGGGAGGGGAGGGGCTGGTCAGTGACTGATCACTACAAAGGGATTCTTGTGGAGGATAAGGAGATTGCAGAGACGCTGGATGAATTATTTGTATCTGTCTTCACTGTGCAGGATACTGCCGATATACCGGCTCTGGAATGGAGCTTCTCAGGCTTGGAGACTGAAGAGCTGGGCCAATTTGAGCTGACAAGAGAGGATATTCTAAACTGTCTTGAAAAACTAAAAACTAAAAACTCACAAATCGCCAGAGCCAGATGGCATCCACCCAGGAGTTCTGAAGGAACTCAAATGAGAAATTGCTGATCTCCTAGCAAAAATATGTAACTTGTCCATACAATCAGGCTCTGTACCAGAGGACTGGAAAGTAACTAATGTAACTCCCATTTTCACAAAGGTATCCATGGCAGATCCAGGAAATTACAGGCTGATCAGCTTAACTTCTGTGCTGGGTAAATTGATGGAAAGCATACTTACGGACAAAATTGTTAAATGTATAAAAGAACAGGCTTTGCTGAAGAAGAACCAGCTTGGCTTCTGCAAGAGCACATCTTGCCTCACTAATCTTTTGGAGCTCTTTTAGAATGTCGACAGGCATTGTGAGGTGATCTGGTTGACACAGTATACTTTGAACTTCCAAAAAGCTTTTGACAAAGTTACCCACCAAAAGCTCTTGAGTAAAAGTAGCAGTCATAAGATAAGGGAACAGGTTCATGTGTGGATTGGTAACTGGTTGAACGACAGGAAGCAGAAGGTAGGAATAAATGGACAGTTTTCACAATGGAGGAAGTAATTGTGACTGTGGGTTCCGCCAGTGATCTGTACTGGAACCAGTGCTCTTTAACTTGTTCATAAATGATCTAAAAGCAGGATTGTGCATGGTGATTGTTCATACCAGACCGGTTTGCCACAAACCGTAGCCGGTTCATTGGTTTGATTGTGGACTGAATCAGGGGCAGTTCAGTTTGTGATTGAACCAAAACAGGCCTGGTTTGGATGAATTGGTTTGGCATAATTAGGAGGCCAGGCAGGGGTGGAAAGTGAATAAGTAAGTTCACTGGCCGGTGTGGCTACTGGTGCTGCTACTCGCCACTGCTCACCCTCTCGGCAGCTCCAAGCAGCATGCTCCCCCATCTTTTACCAAGCTTCCAGCTTGGCGGCAACTCGGTTCTGGCCTCAGAGCATACACGGAAGCCATTTCCATGGTGCCTGCACATATGTGGATGGCATTTGTGTGGCCATAGAAATTGCCTCTGTGGATGCATGGATGCTACAGAAATGGCCTCCATGCATGCGCGGAGGCCTGCACCAAGCCTCCACTAAGCTAGTGGCTCAGTAAAAGAGTGGGGAGTGTGCTGCTGGGGGCCGCCTGGAGGGTGAGCAGCAGCAAGCAGCAGAGCTGGCCGCTGTGCCAGCCGGGTAAGCACTTTGCTTGCTTGCTGCCCCTGCCCAGCCTCCCCTTACCCTGAAAGGGTCCCCCACCCTGGATTTGCCTTTACAAGCATATCTTCCAAACTGCTTTGGCCCAGTTCGATGGCCAGGCCAGACCCATCCTTATTTATTGATAGATAGATAGATAGATAGATAGATAGATAGATAGATAGATAGATAGATTTAATGTACTGCCCAATCCACAGACTCAGGGTGGTGTACAAGGCAAGAACAGCATCTGAGATTGAGAGAGAGAGAGAGAGAGAGAGAGAGAGAGAGAGAGAGAGAACTGGACCAGGCCCATCCAGTTAAAATCTGGTTCAGATTTGAACCAAACCAGCCAAACCAGAGGCATAGCAAGGTCAGAGTGGGCCCAGAGACAAGATTTTAAAATGCCCCCCCCTCACATAAGCTCAGCTCATGAAGCAAAGAAATCTTAAATGAGGCTGAATAGTGGTAACAAAAAGCATATACAGATATAGATCTAGATAGAAATAGATATATACATATATAACACCTATGTGCCACCACAGAACATCATCCTAAATTATTTTTTAAAAGGTTTTGTAAATTGTGGACGATGCAAGTCATTTAATGGTACTAGAGAAAGACATGCTGTTCTGGTAGCTCCAGGTCTTAACACTCACATCAATTTCGGAGGATAAATACATCTGAAGGAAAACTGGGCGGGTGAGTGGCTGGGGGAGTCAGTCATGTGACTTGCCTCTGGGGGCCCCCCCAAGGCAGTGGGCCCCCAGGCAACTGTCTTCCCTTGCCCTATTATAGTTACGCCCCTGGGCCAAACTGATAGCACACTACTATCTAGAAATTGGGGTAACCAGCAATGTGGCCAAATATGCAAATGACTATTTAGGGTAATGAAATCCGAAACAGATTGTGACTCTTCAAAGTGGGTGAGTGGCTGACAAAATGGCAGATGTGGTTCAATGTAAGCAGGTGTAAAGTGAAGCACATTGAGGCAAACAAACCCCAACTTCACATAACCATTGATGGGGTGTATATGTGAAGTTGTCAGCTGTCAGTGACTGACCAGGAGAGAGATCTTGGGGTGGGAGTCGACAGCTCGTTGAAAGTGTCAACTCAGTGTACAGCAGCTGTGAAAAAGGCATATTCCATGCTAGGGATCATTAGGAAGGGGACTGAATATAAAAGTGCTAATATTACAATGCCTTTATGGTGCAGCCGCATTTGGAATACTGTGTGCAGTTCTGGTCACTTTATCTTAAAAAGGACATTGTAGAACTGGAAAAATTGCAGAAGAGGGCAACCAAGATGATGAGGAGCCTGGAGCACATTCCTTATGAGGCAAAGCTACAACTTCTGGGGGATTTTAGTTTGGAAAAGATGAGACTATGGGGAGACATGACAGAGATGTATAAAATTATGCATGGAGTACAGAGAGTGCAAGCCACCTAATGGCGCAGCAGGTAAATGACTTGATTAGCAAGCCAGAGGTTGCCGGTTTGAATCCCTGCTGGTATGTTTCCCAGACTATGGGAATGGACTCCCCGTAGCCTACAGGAAGCCCCCCCATGGCCTACAGGGGGCTCCCCGTGGCCTACAGGAAGCCCCTCGAAGGGGCTACAGGTATTTAAAATCTTTTTAATTTTTTAAAAAAAATGTGGACCTGTCCGGAGGTTTGGTTCCGGTCCAGATGGAACGGGGGGGGGGGGGGGGTCGGTTCGATCCCAAAACCCAAAACCTCCAGACCGAACCTCTGGACCGCCAGACCGGTCCGCACATCCCTACCTTGGGCTTGATCTAGCAGGGATGTTCTTATGCTATTTCTTTAGCTTTAGAATGCACTAGTGCTTGAGCAAGAAATTTTGCTGTCATTAATGTAGATGGAAAAAAGCAGGAAGCACCCAGCCAAAGAGCAAAATGAGAGACAAAAGATCAAGGTGCTGTAAAGCATTTATTGAGCCCAACGTCTTTCACCCACAAAAGGATTTATTCAGGGTCAGCAGTTTATAGTGTTCTAAAGAAAAATCTACAAGTAATCCTTTGCCTTCTCACAAAGAATTACTTGTAGAATTTTCTTTGGAACATGATGGGCCAATTCACACAACCATTTGGGAGGGTGGGAGGGTGGGTGGTGTAGAAGGTTGCATAATCTTACCTTGTTGCAGATGTTGCTGGGCGCATGGATCGCACACCCAGATGGTCCACTGCTGCCCCAGACAGCACAGAGGTGAGGATATTGGGGTGCATTGTCCTGCCCCCCTGAAGTCCCACAATGCTCTGTGCAAGTGTGTGGTGCATTGTGGGGATCCCCCTGGTGACAGCCATCAGGGGTGACAGCCACTCCTGTGCCAGTGCCAGCTGGGAGCAGCTGGTGCTCTCATATGAGCAGTTCACTTAAGTTAGAGGCACACTTGTGACCTTAACTTTGGCTAACCGGCGAGTTCCATAGGCAGGTTTGCAACTACAGTGCCACCGGGATCCATGTGGATCCCAGTGGTTCTCATGGGCAGCCAAGCCTGAGGTTGGCTACCTTAGCCCAGTCTTGGCTGCTCACGAGAACAGCCTCTGTAAATTGCTGCCCCTGAAGAAAGCCTTTTGTGTCTGAAACGCATTGGGCTTAATAAATGCTTTATAGTACCTTGTGATTTTGTCTCTCATTTTTGCTTTCTCACTGTCCTAAATGTGACAAACGTTGCAGTATCTTTTGACACCCCCCCCCCAATTATTTTGCAGAGAATATGCCATCTTTGAAGCCAACAATGGATGGATATGCTTTGTACATCTCACATTCAAATATAAAATGGATAAAATCTTCATTGGACGGGAGATTACAAATATGTCTGCCTTCCAAGGTGAGTTCTCTAAGATTACTGATTAAATTCAAGCTTACGAAGTTCCTTTGAACTCAGCTGGACTTATTCCTGCATAAACATGCTTCGAACTGTGATATAAATCTGTGAAAATCAGCTTCTTCTTTGGCGTAAGTTAAAACTTCTGTATTGGAATCATTTCTTAACATATCTGCATTAAATTCAGAAAAGTGGTGGCACTTCTCACAAGTATTTGCCAAATTTCAGACAGATTAGAGAAGTGGTTTGAATTTTATGATCCAAATGATTTAATAGTCAAGGTCTGCATTGTAAAGCAAATGGTACAATATTCAAGGTCCGCATTTTTCAAAACAACAAAAGAACACATTCCATGGTTGATATAAAAATTTTAACCCATATAAAGTGGCAAGCAAAAAGAATGAATTATTATCTGCTGTAAACAGGTTGGGAATATGAAAACTGACTTATTTTCAGGCAGTTTTCAAAACTTCTGTATCTTGAACATTTCTCAATAGACCTGCATAAAATCTGGACATTTGAGACCCTTGTTACCTAGTTACTTCATGCCAAATTTCGGGAGGGAGAGCACAATTATGGCAGTAGGTGTTGTAACAGTGTTGTAAACACTGAGCTGGAGGTTACAGAAACAAGTTATACTACTGAAATAACATTTTCAGTTACGTGCCTATCTTCAAGGAAGTTGATCCCGGATGTGCTGTTTGAGAACAGTTTTGAGGATTAAACAGATTTATCTTTCTTTTCTTTTTTTGTTAATGGAATGTTATTTTTTTCCCCCTTACTACCTGTTTTTATTTTAAAAGATTGTCCTTTGAAATCGAACTAGATTGTTTGGGTTTCTTGTATGTCAAACAACAGAATGATTGGCCACGGATGGCCTCCTCGTTTAGGTTTTGCTAATTGTTCTTTCTTGGCACCTCATATTACCACAGTTATTACCTAACCAAGATGTCACAAAGGTTATACAAACTCACAATTTTACGGCAAAGCCACTAAGTTTTGTTTTACATTGTTTAAAATAGCAGTACTGGCAAACTAACATCATTAAAATGTGTGGTCTTTGTTTCAGAAAGACTGCTCCTTCAAAGATCTGTGAAAAGTCATACTTTGAAAAGAGTAATTGTCAACATCTGTTTTATTTCCATTCTCATTACATATTATCATCTGTTGCCCATAGGGTGGCAACAGATGCAACTATGCAGCAAGTTGTCCACATACATTCATACACATACACAATGTGTGAGTCTGGCTTCACAAAGCCATGTATATGAGCAAATCAAACAGGTGGTTCAACCAAAGGCTCACAGACACAATGATGCAACAATGATGTTGCCAGTCCCCAAACGAATGTAGCCATATGTGAGGTGCCCCATTCTTCTTAATGCTTTTCTTTCTTGAACATTTTCACGTTCTGCTTGGAACAGGAGATATCACAATAGTTTCACTGAGTCCATGACTGTGATAAAACTTACTCATATTAGTTAACATGCTAAGGTTTCACCTTACTGTTCAGGTTTGTTCAACTTTACTAGTCTCATTTTTAAAAATAAATGTTATCTTGGCTGCCAAAGCTTCTAAGTAGTTTAAGAAATATACCTGCTGTCAAAAACCATGTGCTTTTGCTTACAAACAGAAGCACGTGGCTTTGGAGTTATGACAGGTGTTGTATGCCCATGCCCTCACAGGGTGTGGGGCCTCACTCAAAATCAGCCAGTGTGGGGGGCCCTTCCAGTTAAATTTATGGGAGTTAAAAGAGCATGGCCTGGGTTGGTTGCCCTGCTTGCCCTGCCCTTAGAAAAGCCCTGGGTGACATGATTGAAAGATGTGGGTGCTGACATCAGCAGGACTGTCAGAAGGGCCTATGTCACCGCTAATGGTCAGAGGAGGGGCTTACATCACTGGAAATGGTCAGGGGGGCTCTACATCACCAGAAATGATCAGAACAAGAACTGTGCCCTCACCCTGGAAGTTATGCTCCCAACCCACCAACCCCACCCCAGAATATGCCCGGGCATGTCCTGAAGGTGGGCATGTGACCACTCTACGAACATGCCCCACCATCCTTGACTAATACAAACAGTTTTCAGAGCCTGGAAAGACCTGAGGGCACAGGCATGATAATGGAGCCATTTTGTGTACCTTTATTGGCCAAAATGGGGTCAAGAGACCCCTCTAAGTACAGGCCCTGTGACTGTGTGTTCAGATCTGGCTGTTCTACAGTTCCACAGAGACCTTGGAAGATGCCAGGGCTCCTCTGCAACCTACCTTTCCCTATCTTTGCCTCAGGCACATAGGAAGATAGGAAAATAGGAAGCTGCCATGTACTGAGTCAGACCATTGGTCTATCTAGCTCAGTATTGTCTTCACAGACTGGCAGCAGCATCTTCAAGGTTGCAGGAAGGAATCTCTCTCAGCCCTATCTTGGAGAAGCCAGGGAGGGAACTTGGAACCTTCTGCTTTTCCCAGAGCATCTCCATCCCCTGAGGGGAATATCTTACAGTGCTCGCACATCAAGTCTCTCATTCATATGCAACCAGGGCATACCCTGCTTAGCTAAGGGGACAAGTCATACTTGCTACCACAAGACCAGCTCTCCTCTCCTAGGCACCCCTGTGAACATTAAGCCTATGACATTGAAGAGAGTGTCCAACCCTCCAACAGGCCTGAAAACTCACCAGGTGGCTATTT
Organism: Hemicordylus capensis; assembly: GCF_027244095.1. Lineage (NCBI taxonomy): Eukaryota > Metazoa > Chordata > Lepidosauria > Squamata > Cordylidae > Hemicordylus > Hemicordylus capensis. The sequence goes on along the minus strand of NC_069658.1, from coordinate 86,623,988 downwards.
TTATTGAGGTCCAGGTTCGAGATCCAGAAACAACCTTCCTGGTGAACAAGCATGATGAACAAGAATGGGATTGTGGGTGCTGTAACACCAACCCTGCTTCTGCTGTGGAAACTAAAGCCAGAGAGCCTCCAGCTACTATCTAAAAAACCAGAAACACGAGTTCATCAGATTCTGAAGCAAAAGCTCCTGTGAAACAAAAGCTGCATGGGTAAGCAGGGGAGAATGGGTGAAGAAGAGGCCCCAGTTTTATTGGTTTTATGACTACTGTTTTCAAAATTCAGATGGACTTTTTCTGAAGATGTGGAGTGTAGCTGCCATTCTTTTCTGTCAACCAGGCCCCAGGATTTTGAGTGCGACAATACGTGCTGCAGGTCTAGTGAAGACTGATCATCGTCTGATAGTCAGATGCCAATTTCATGCAGCTCTAGGTCATCTTACTGCAGGACAGTATGCTTTTCTTCATCATCTCAGTGGGAAGGAGGAGGAAGCCATGGATGATGGTGTGCTTATAAAACCTGAAGAGCAAACCCCAAATGAGGAGCCTGAGAATCTAGTACGCCTGATGTGTTTTAATTTGCTTGCATAGTTTGTTTTTACCCTGTAGTATTAAAACATTGCCTTCTTTTATTTAAGTCCATGCCTATGAGAACACCCACAACGGGGATGTCAATGTATCCTGCATTTCATGTTACTGATGGTGAGCAGTAAAATAAACTGGTACCCACACACTTGGATACCCCCTTGTATCCATCACAGTGGATACCCCCTTTCAATATGCCAAAGGGTTAAATAAATCAACCTTCTATTTATGAAAGGGGTATTATTCCACCATTACAGATTTTCTGCATGATATTAAGAAAATTACAAACACCTAGAGCACCGTAAGGGGAACATTCTTGCTTTATGACCCAGTTACTAGAAAAATTCAGTTTGAGTCCTAACAACACTTTCACCTTTTCTGCAGGAGCTAAACTAGCCAACATATTAGGACTCCTTCCTGACACCCCCCCAAAATGTTGCCTTCCACTGTGAACATAGATGATGGGTTCAAACCTCTGTTTGTGCTTTACACACCCACCAAAGGATTCCCTTTCCCTGTAGACATAACCAGTGCATTGAACTATTTGTTTATACAGACATTATAGTGTAGCAGATAGTGGGAGACCTTCATGTGCTCCTTTTGCAAAACATTCAATTTCGAGGGAAGAACACTAAGTGTGTTGATGTTGTTTATGACAAGCCACACTATATTGTTGAGAGCAAGTACTACATTGACATAATCACTGCGGAGATAAAGATGGACCAGAACAAAAACATGCCATTCCGTTTTGACAAGGTGATTGTGAAGCTTTCACCCCAGAGAGGACTGCAACTTTAAAAATGCCAGTTCCGAAAAGTTATGGCAACCCATCCCTTTACAATAACTATTATAGGGCCCAGGCAGGATAGGTCTATGTGGGTGCCCCTATCACATATGGGGCAGGAATTGGTGGCCTATTCCAGAGCCTTTTCCAGAAAGCAGCCACTCTTTTGAGGCAGGGATTGGAAATCATTAATCCACACATTAAAACAGCAGCTCAGGGCTTTGCTAAAGACCTGGTGGGCCATGCCTCCCAAGCTGTTCTGAATAAGATGGATCAGGCCTCTTCCTCACAAGGAGGAAAAGGGCTGATGTATATCAAAAGAACATGAAAGGCACAATGTCTACAACTATCAGGACCTACCTGCCCTCTTAAAAGAAAGGCCGTGAACTAGCAGATGCCTCAGATGCACACGAGAGAAGGCCTAAGGGAAAAAGGAAGTGCTCTGTTGGTGAAATTGTTTAAGCTACAATGGCTTTTATACACTGCAGCTCTGAAGAGTGCACAAAATCAGAACTGGACCTGTTCCAAATTGCCACTATGCAAACCAGTATTGAGAGAAGTTTATATGTTGAGGTGCCACCCCTGACCGCTCTGACAGACACTGCCCCCTGGATTTCTTCATTGCTGGGACTGGGGATTTTTACCTGGATTTGAACAACACCCTTTTATATGTATGCTGTAAAATTGTAATCGAGGATGGAACCTACCTAACACAGAATACAGCTGTGGGGCTAGTGAATTATCTAATTGCAGCCCTGTTTAGACAGATGAATGTGACTCTGGGAGACCAACTTTTCAGTCAGAGCAGCAGTATCTATCCCTACAGGGCATTCATTGAAGTGATTATGAATTACAGTGAGAGCACTCTATCTACTCAAGTCTCAGCAGGCTTATTTTATAAAGATATTGCAGGGCATCATGAAGCAATTGTTCTGAATGGGGATAACCTTGGCTTTATTAACAGAGTCACCTTTACAACCGAAAGCTGGAAGGTAGATCTCCCCCCACCACCTGAAGGCGAAGCTTAGCAGGTCAAAGTCTAGAGGGTGCATGGGCAGGAGGTGGAAGAAAGACTTGATGTCACACTTTGCTAGAAGTGTCCCATGGCCACAACCCCTCACCACCCTAACTGCCTCATTGAAGGAAGTGTACCACATCAAACAGAGGTGCTCTGGGACCCCATCATTAACAGAAGACTGCTTCGGATAAGAAAGATGATGTATCAGGCGAAATTCACCAGGGGTCTTCTTAGCAACCACGCCTAAAGGAGAAACTTGAAAGTTAGGGAAAGGGGGAGTATCGAAGGGGCCATGGACTCAATCTGCTGCTACTTTCTTACCAATCTTCCTATGAACCACTCCCTACCTAGCACTGATAAAAGACTGTTTGCAATAAAAGTCACCCATTGGGAGGATGAAGGAAACCTAACCCCCTCCCCCCAAAATGATTGGGATAAGCCTGAAGCAACTGACTTAACATCCCCAGCTTAATTGGGATGGGGCCCTTTCCCCAGAGATGGGGAAAGGGGGATTGCCTTTCCTAGGATTTGGCAGGCAGTTCTTGAACTCTGTATTCTACCCCTTTTCCCTGTGGAGCTGGGGTGCCTTGCAGCACAAAAGATACATGCATGGCAGAACCTGCACAGGGACCTGGTACAGCACCACCCATTGTTGAATTCTAAGCATACCAGGTGGCGTTGAACCCACTGCTGGCTGGTATTAGCTGAAGTGGCAGAAGCCAGATTCTTAGATAACATATGATGATTTTTTTAAAAAAAATCATATTTAGCCCACGAGGTCCCTGCAAAATCCATCATAGCTCTATGGGTAATATCCAGTACTTTACAAGAGCTAGAACGCTAGCAGGCTGTGCCCTATGGGTGATGCCCATATAAATACTGAAGCCAGAGAGCCAGTTATTCCAGGTCCTTTTGACTGGCTTCTGCTTGGGAACCTTGTGTTCTTTGCCTGAGTCCCCTTCCTTAGGCTTCACATCAGGCTCCCAAATAAAAGGCTGAAAATGTCCTCATATTCCCCATTTAATTTCTTCTCCTTTGTTGCTGGTAAAAGGTGATCACCCAACGGAAGGCCCAATGCCCCCATAAGGAGAATACTGTGGGAAGGGAACCACCCCCATAGGGAAACCCTTTCTCCTCAATGGTCATATTTGTAGTGTTCTGTGGTGTCAACCCCCACCAAACCTGTTCTGCTGTCCCATGTAAGGTGGAGGATCCTACAGGCATCCCTGGAATGGCTGCTGAAGCCCAAGGCTGTGAAGGCATAGCCCAGAAGAGGTTAAAGCCCCAGCCCCCATAAGGCAGTAGCAGCCAGGGATACATTGGCCACTGACCGGTACCATCCTTCAGTGTGTCTGGGTCACCTGAAGGAGTAAGCGTAGGTTGTTTGACTGGTGCAGGATCCGCAGGTACAGGGGCCACAGGTGATGGAGCTGGAGGGTTGCTAGTCAGTGGTGCCACTGGAGGCTGGTGATCAGGACCAGAGGGCTCCAAAAGAAATTGAATTGGTGTCTCATTATCCTTCTCCAAGGATGCCAGCCTATCAGATAAAGATTTTAGCAATTCTGCCCCAGCAGCATCCCTAGTATGTTTCCTATTGGTTGCACCCCCAGGCCAGCGTCCTCCTGCTTGGGGGGGGTGCTTCATCCTCTGAATAAGGGCCCTAATTTGCCCTATGTCACCCTCCTCATCTGATGACGAAGACAGGAGCTGGTAATCTAGGAAGCTTTATGCCCCCCCATCATCTCCTTTGCTTTCTTAGGCGGCATGGTTCTGCTCTTGACAGGATCATGCCTAAAATTCCACCAGCCCCTCAAGGAACTGGCACTATTCAGCTCCCAAAAGGGGGCCCAGAAGAACCCAGACAAATATAGCCCAAAGGCAATGGCAAACCAAGGGCTAATAACAGGTATAAAAAACAGAGAAATGCAAAAGGAAAGGGGGAAAGTAACACTATTAGGAGGCCACTCCTATGCCCAGGAGCCCCATGCAATGGAGGCCAACAAAAGCTGGGCCCTCAGATGACCACTCCCAGGCCGCAGATCCCCGCTCCCCAGCAGGTCTGAACCTGACACTGCCCAAGGCCTAAGGGCCCTCTAGATCCCAACTACAGCCCCCAGGCAGGTCCTGACCACCCACTGCCAAGCCCCAGGAAGACCCTGGACGTGACTCCCCAAGAGCACTGGGCAGCTGCCTGATCAAACCATGCTCTGCCACTTCTTGCTGCCATGCTATCCAGACCTCCAAGCATGTCCTGCACCACGCTCTCTCTCAGTGCTCCTCACTGCAGAGCGGGGGGGGGGAAGGCCCCCACCGGGGCCTCGTCCAAGCTACCGCCATCACCACTCAGCCAAATGCTAAAGGCCAGCGAAGCTGCATGGAAGGAGCTGCTACAGTGAGCTCTCGTCTAGAAGACCAATCGAACAAACTGAAGAGTTTAAGCAGGGAGCTGCCCAAGCAACAAGGACCCCACCCCCATCACAACCCCTGACCATCAGGGGAGATCTTGGGGCTGTCTGGTGAGGGGATGGGACTGTTGGGGTTTGTGATTATTTAGCAAAGCACCAAGGAAGCTACCGCTCCAGTTACAGCGTGCAGAGTTTAGTTGTTGCAGCTATTTAAGTAACATGCATGGAGATCACTGTAGGTTCAAAGTTACTTAAATAGTTTATTGGTGAAGCATCTTTGAGATAGGAAAGTTCTATCCTATCTATCAGCTATATAATGAATAGGTAGGGGGAGAGAGAGATGTTTCAATCTTCTCTCTAGGAGGAAAGGAACAGGACTGACTCACTACAGCAGGGGTGGGGAACCTTGGCCTTCCAGCTGTTTTTGAACTACCACTCCAACCATCCCCAGCCACTACCCCTGCACTACAAGAAGTACCTGAGGAGTCAAGGCAGGGGTCATAGAGCAGAGGAAAGTTGGGACAGGTAAAGTCATTACCTGAGCCATTTTTGGAAGGGCGGTATAGAAATCGAATGAATGAATGAATGAATGAGACCCTCACTAACTACCTCTAATTCCAATGCTCCCTAGTGGTCATTAGGATAGTTGGTGCAAAAGGTTGATGCACTGGAACTCCATCTCCAACAGGGACAAAGAACCCTCCTCACAGCATGAGGCCTAGCCAGGGACATTTCTTCATTATGGAATTAATTTTCTCTGATTCAACAGCTAAGTATTAAGAATGTTATTTGGCTTTTCAATAGGCTATGGGCTGGCTTTCTATATAAGGTTCCTATATAAGGTTTCCTTCCCCCTCCTTGTATCCTAAGATTTCCCTTCTCTGGAAGAAAACTTCTTGCAGTTTGTAACAAATGTTAGATTAGACTTAGGACCAACTCAATGCACCAAGTGGCCCAGGGTGAGCTATAGTGGCATGACTGGGCTTGGATTGATGAATGTGTGTGCCAAGAGAATGTCAAGCCCATTAGAAAGTTATCAGTGAGCAATATAAATGACCTAATCTATCACTTCATAGCTTCTCACTTCATATACATTTCATACTCTCTGTAGAGTTCTTCAGTTTGTCTCTTGGCTGGCATGTACAAACAAACAAGATCTAGGGCTCCAGCTCCAACATGAAATGATATGGCTCAGTATTTTATCAGTACGACTTTCCTGGAAAGTAGAACATCTGGATTTTGTACATTTTAAATCATGTGCAAAAATGTTATTGTCTGCAGACTAGTCTAACATTTATTATGAAGTACTAGCAGTACAGATGAGTGAAAGTTCTCCACCAGTTTCCCCCTCTTAGTGAATCATTTGTTTTCAGGAGTTTCGCTGAGGTGGGGGGGCAGGTGGTTCATATCTATCAAGAGCAGCATTCTTCTCCTTGATCAAACTCGTGATCAGTCCTATGTAATCTACTTTGTGAAGCTTTGTTGAAAAGCATTAAATAACAAACAATAACAATAACAACAATAATAATTAATAACAGAAGAAGAAGAAGAAGAAGAAGAAGAAGAAGAAGAAGAAGAAGAAGAAGAAGAAGAAGAAGAAGAAGAAGAAGAAGAAGAAGAAGAATCCTGTCTCAGATGCCTTTATGGGGTCAGAGAAAACTCTCTGACCTGTTCTGGCCTATTGGTGTAAAGGAACCTCCTTGCTGATATAGATGATCTCCACATAATTCCTTATTTCAGCCTGAGTTGGCTGGTCATCCCTAAAATGAAGCTCATACCAGCCTTCAGAATGCCACATTAAGATCCACTTGGCATTCAAGTCATGATATTTATTTTATTAGTCAATTTTCTGATGGTAAGGAAGTTCAAGCATTAGTGATTTTCAGTGTGCTGTCATGATTTCTGGGCTCTATCAGAATCAACTAGGGGCCATGCATTTTTATAATTTTCCTATTAATTTTCTTTATTCATTTTATTATGAATATATATATATAATTATTTCATTCATTTTGTCAAATGTTACTTAAAGCACATTCATTTTGCTGTCCTTTTGGTTGTTTTGTTTTCTTGTGTTAATTTTTTACAAAATTAACACATGCATTTTGCATGCACTGCCTGGGAGTTGTCCTTTTGGTTGTTTTGTTTTCTTGTACACGCTCACAAGTTTTCTGATGTATGCTCAGTTAATTTTAGATCCCGCTCAGGTTGAATTAGGAAAGCCCCACTCTGAATGCATGTGCACACACAGTGCCTTGATTCTGTTGCACAGAACAAAATCCATTCCACTCAGAGATGAAAAAAATTAGAGGGACCACTAAATCCAAACACTTGAAAAAAAATGACCGCACATTTTGGTCCATAACTCCACTTCTACAAGGGCCAGAGCTTAGCTTTTTCTTTTCTTTTTTTTAAATGAAAGCTGGGGATCCATGTTAGGGTTAGGATAGGACTTTGAATCCCTGTTATTTCCTATGACAGAAATATACAAAATAAGTAAAAACAAAAGAAATCATTAAAAATCAACCAAGGCCCCATTGCCTTGAAATCTGGGTGGTAGGTGGCACCCATGGGGACCTACCCACCACCCAAATTTGGTGCCCCTAGGACCTTTATAAGTGGTCCAAATAGATCAAAATCTGAATTGGGGAAATTATAACGATTCTCTGTGTCGGACTGGTGAGTGAAGGGCTTTAAAAGGAATGAAATCAGAAGATGGTCAGTCAAATTTGGGGGTAACTTCAAATCTCTCCACCAGAGGGAGCAGGGTACATGAAGCGATAAAGTAGTAGATCAGGCTCATTCTGGAGCCAGCCAGATAGGTGAACTAGGTGGGATGGCCATTTTCAAGTGAGTCGTTAAAAATGAAGAGGTTAAGTCTGGTGGTCATTAGACTCAGTCAGAGACCTGCATAATTTGACCTCTGGTCCTTTGAAAGGCAGATAAGAGGGGCCCATCTGCCTCAGGATTGGGTGGATAGGCCCTCTGTTGAGTGTATAGGGTATGGTCATCAGAACTGAGCCTAGATTTGAAATTACCACCCATCACCACATACGCCTTAGGGATAGAAATAACCTTTATTTGCTTCCACAGTGGTCACATACCCAACTTAGAACCCAATGGAAAGAAGTGGAGACTTATGTTTCCCAGTTAGCCCAAAGATATCCAGCTGCCCTGCTGATAGTTGGAGGTGATTTTAATGCGAGGATTGGACTTAATGAGGATGGTCACTTTTTTCCTACCTGTAGCTCTTTAAATCCTGTGGTGAATTTTGCTGGCTTATGTTTAATACAGGCAGCCAAAAACTATGAACAGTAACCCATGCGAAAACACCAAGGCACTAGAAAACTGAGCACAACGTGGAAGGTATGGAAGTGTAATGGCAAAAAATCACAGGCACCCCTGTGATAAGTAAGATAAATACAGTAGTAAGGGCAGAATACGCTCCATACAATATAATAAGTACAATAAGCCACAGTCACTGAAGTTCGTCGTGCACAGGGGTAGTGTTGCTATGTGGAAATGTGGTAAAAAAACCCAAGCAAAGTGTAGCACTGCACCCCAGCAACTCTTCGCCTAAAGGCTGAGCACAAAAATCTGGCAAATGAAGCTGGAATATGAAGCATGAGAATCTTGAAGATGACGCTGGAATCACAGTCCAAGCACAGTGATCTTGAAAGTAGAGCTGACAGACATCCTAGGTAATGAACTGTTTCGTGAGAATCTTCATCAGAAGTCCAAAAATCTACAATCTGGGAAAGCCTTGTCCTAAAAGGTGGCACCTCACCAACGTGCCTGCTTCAACATGCTAAGCATGTCGGCAGCCAGCAAGTTAAGTTTAATTATCCTCAATGGTGCTGTCCCTGGTGACCACCCCAGCAAATTGTCATTCTGGTATGGATCCAAACTATCCACTATAGATTTGATGGTTTCATCAGATTTGGCTCCTATGGTAAAGAACTTTGTTATTGTTAAAAGGCCTGAAAGGGATCATTTGCCGCTTACATTTTGCTGGGATGTTGGAAACCAGCTGGTGTGATATTCTTCTTATACTCATTTAGACTCATCAGTTGAACCAGGGAGACTCAAAATCAGATGGAGTTTGCAATTAAACAATACTTTTTCTGAATGGGTAAATTCACCCCAGGGCAAAGAGATGTATGTTAAACTTTTAAATTACTCAAATAACACTATTCTTGGGGCGGGGGTATATATGAGGACTTTATATCTATTATATTATTATAGATAATAATGGTTGACTTTATGCAACCATTATTATCTAGGTCTCGTTTAATCCACCCTAATCAGAAAATTTCATCTAATAAATGGTTTGATAATGATTGTGTGGCCACTAAAAGAGATCTGCTATGACACTTTAGTGAATTTTAAAAAATCCTTCACCAGCTACAAAACTTAGAGCCTTAGAGAGTAATAAGGCATGTAAAATCCTCTTAAGAAATAAAAAAAGAGCTGTGGCCAATAAAAATTGTTCTGCTCTTATTAAGTCAGTTGAGTCCAACAATTCTGTGGAATTTTGGAAATTAACGTCCTCCTGCTCTGGCTTAACGTACAACCATAAGACTAATACAATTTCTGCTAAGGTCTGGGAACAGCATTTTTCCATCCTTTGTAATGATCAGCCTTCAATCAACTTGCCAAATATTTCACTTGATTCCACTCCCTTGTGGCTGCCGGTCACTATCTCTGAAGTTAAACTTCTAATACAGCAGTTAAAGAGGGGGAAAGCACCCTGTAGTGATTCTGTCCCCTCTGACCTATTAAAACTGAATGCAGATTGGTGGGCCCCAATCTTGGCTGTATTGTTCACTCATTGATCGAACAGCTCAAATTCCCCAAGATTGGGGTTTAGCTATTATTGTACCCATATATAAGAAAGGTTGTAAGGCAGACCCTTCTAACTATAGACCCATAAGCTTTTTAAACATCATTAGTAAGGTTTATACTTTACATCTTTGTCATAAACTATGTGACTGGTTAGAGGAGGAAAGGTATTTGGAAGATAAACAGGCTGGCTTTAAACAAGGCAGATCCACTATGGACCATTGTTTGATTTTATATCATCTAATAGAGAAATATATTCGCTCTGCAAAAGGCTCTCTTTTTGCAGCCTTCGTAGATTTTAAAGCAGCTTTCAATACTATACCTAGGAGACAGTTATGGGCTAAATTGGCCACCTCTTCAATTGATAAACGTCTTTTGGCTTTGATTATTAAGATCTATGAGAATACTAGCTTTTGTGTAAGATTCAGTCATGAGGGCCATTTGTCAAACGTAATTCCTACCCACAAAGGTGTGAGGCAAGGGTGTCTTTTGGCTCCTTTTTTATTTAATATTTACATCAATTCGCTTATAAAACATCTGCAGGCATTAGATACCCATGCTCCCAAGTTAGCAGGGAAGAAGTTACTAATTCTTATGTACACAGGTGATGCAGTAATTTATCACGGACTAGGATTGGTCTCAAATGAGCCTTAAGATCTTTGGCTCATCAATGTCATGAGGAGCGTCTAATTATCAATTATGATAAAACTAAAATAATGTGCTTTAACAACAAATTAAAAAGTTCATCCTGGAAGATTGATGGTCATAAAATTGATCAGGTGTGATGTTTTAAGTATTTGGGCGTTGTTTATCAGTATAATGGGATACCACTTGCTCATATCCAATCAGTGGCAGACTCTGCTCAAAGCAGTTCTGCTGCTATCCCTAGATTCTTTAGAACCAAAGGGAATTGCTTTATTCTAGCAGCCATCAAGTTGTTTACAGCTAAATCCTTATCACAACTTACCTATGGAGCCCAGTTAGGCCTTTATAATAATTTCACTCGTTTAGAAAGAACACAATCGGGTTTTCTTAGAGCTTTGTTTAGTAGTCCCAAATGTACTGCTAATGCAGTACTGAGTCAAGAGGCCGGGCTACCCAAGGTGAAAACTAGGGTTTGGAGAATTACTATTAACTACTGGCTGAAGATTCATTTGCAGCCAGTAGGTTTAATACCTTTCTTTCTTGCTATCTCCCCCCATCCCTCTTGGTCTGAAAGGATACTCAACAAACTGGTGTCAATAGGGTTATTTGTTGGAGTTGGGCCTCCAGGGTGCAAAGGCTCTGGTTTACCAACATCTTCTGGATACTGAGCTACAAAATGAGACTGCCCTTCTCCCAAAACTGCATAGACCTTTAAAATCATGGCTAGGATTTTCTACTGCTCCATATTTATCTAGTATCACCTTCTCTAAGTATTACTGGGCGATACTTGGAGATTGGGGAGAAAGGGTTTCCCTATGGGGATGGTTCCTTTCCCACAGTATTCTCCTTATGGGGCATTGGGCCTTCCGTTGGGTGATCAACTTTTACCAGCAACAAAGGAGAAGAAAGTGTGGATTCTATGATAGCAAATGAAATTTTCAATGAGACACCATGAATCCACTCTCATTTGCTATCAGAGAACTCACACTCAGAAGAACACCTCAGAAACAACAGAATCCTGTACCCCATGGGTTAGCAACCCATGGGGGTGGTTGGCACCCTATGTGCACTACACCACCACTCGCTCTGGGCCACCCCAGTCCCCCAAGTGCACTTATGGAGCTGCTGAAACCACTATTATACCTTATGGGGGGGGAATTTAAAGACACTTAAACTTCAACAAATCACCAAAAGCCAGCCCTTTGCCCAATTCCTTTGAAAAAATTCTGGTAACTTCCTTGCCCCCTTTGAGCACTACCACCAACCCCACACCACTCTAAGCCACCCCTTTCCCCCCAAAGTGAAGCCATACACCCTCCATTATACGTTATGGGGGAAACCTTAAAGACTCGTAAACTTCAACAAATCATCAAAAATCAGCACTTTGCTCATTCCCCCTGCAATTTGGGTGGTAGACTCCACCCATTAGGCACTACCACCCCACCCCACTCTTCTACCCCAGATGCCCAATTTCTGCCCCATATCTGCCCCAAAGACACTTAAACTTCAAAAATTCACCAAAAATCAGTCCTTTGCCCGATTCCTCTGCAATTGGGGGGGGTAGCCTCCACCCATTAGGCACTACCACCCCACCCCACTCTTTTGGCCCTTGGACCCATTTTTTGATCTGAATCGATTCAGATTTGCATTAATTTGGATCTGAATCAAATCTGGGGTTATTTGGATGGGTCAGATTTGAACCCCAAAACAAAATGGGGGTGTTTCAATTCAGATCTTAATTGAAACACTGAAAATCCAAATTGCACACCCCTAGTACAGAAACCATTACTGCCCATAGGCAGGCATTTGGGAGTGAATGCCAGATGATGATGATGATGATGATGATGATGATGATGATGATGATGTTTCAAATACATACATACATACATATATACATACATACATACTCACTATAACTTCATGGAGGAGAGGTCTATCAAAGGCTACTAGTTGGAGGGCTATAGGCCACCTCAGGCCTCAAAGGCAGGATGCCTCTGAGTACCAGTTCCAGGGGAGTAACAGCAGGAGAGAGGGCATGCTCTCAACTCCTGCCTGTCGGCTTCCAGCGACAACCGGTGGGCCATCTAGTCCAGCATCCTGTTTCACACAGTGGCCCACCAGATGCCGCTGGAAGCCTATGGGCAGGAGTTGAGGGCAATAGGCTTCTTGAACGTTATTGGATTAAATAACGTTCTTGGGTTGACAAACCTAATGGGTCCTTCACCCTGCAGAGGTGGCTTGTGGCTGCAAGTCCTACATTAACCAGATAATAATCTGTGCATGACAATGGGGAGATGACAGGTGTCCCCACCCATGGAACACCACTCCGATCAGAACTTGGGCCTGATCCAGCAGGGCTGTTCTTATGTCATGGTTGCTTTGGACTTCTGAGCTACTGCTGACATCCCAGTCCCAAAATGAACATTAAAGTCCTCCACCAACAACAACCTAGGCCACTCCAATGCCAACCCTGTAACCAAGTCCATCAGCTCAGGGACTCCATTGAGCAGCAGGTGATTGGTACACCAGCAGAAGTCCCAGTCTATCCTTGGTCCCTAAACTTAGGCACACACCATAGGCCAATTCCCTGACAGGGATCCTGGTAAGGGATATGTTATTCTTATAAATCACAGCCACCCCACTTCCCCACCCACATCCCCTCACCTGCTGCAGCATGGAGTAACCCATTGGGAGAAGCTGTGACCAATCCAGATCACTAACCGCTCCTGACAAATTCTCCATAAGGCACACCAGGTCAGTTCCTTCATCAATAATCAAGTCACAGATGATCTCAGACTTATTTTGGACTGACCTGGCATTACAAAGCAATAAGGTGAGGTTCTGTGGGTTGTTGGCATTGCTCTCCAAGGTCAAAGAGATGGTAGGCCTGCTGGAAGGGGAAACAACAATTAAACAGCAATTACATTTCTGAATTCCCTTCTATAATGACCTGCTGACCTACCAGTGCCACACCTTCTTTGGTTCCATCACCACTGGAATAGCTGTCCCAGAGTTTTCCATCTCCCCATCTCTGGACAACTCATGACATATACCTGTACCAGGCCCAGCCTATACTAGACAACAATAGTAAAATAATAATGAGGATTCTTCTTTGTAGAAGACCAAAACAGCATCTTGGCCCCGGCCCTCAGTCCCCTGTCTGAAGGCCACCACCAAAGTCTGGCCCCATTTGGCAGCATGCCTGCCAGCAAGCTGTGCCAAAAGCTGTGCTCCTGGCACTGCCCTCCTTTTTAAGGGCCAGGAGTTGGAGAAAACCCCACCAGGTGATTGCCACTCACCTTATAGGGCAGAATGGGACTATCTGCCTGGTATTGGAGCAATTAAGGAGGGCAGTATAGCTGAGGAGCTGCCAAAGAGGAAAAGGGTTAGGAATGTGCAAACTGATTCAGGGACAAATCGATTTGTACCCAAATCTAGCTGATGTGGGTAATTTGGAGACAAAACAAATCACCCCTGTGGTACATTGGCTAGATTCGGGTACACATCGACTCACGCCTGACTCAATGCGAGATTCTAACCCCGCCTATTAATTCTCCAAAATTCCCAGCTTTCATTTTTTTAAAAAAAGCTAAGGTCTAGCCCTTGTAGAAGTGGAGTTATGGACCAAAATGTCTGGTCATTATTTTTCAAGTGGTTGGATTCTTTGGTGTATAATAACTTTCCCTTAACGAATCCCTATGAGGATTAATTACACACCTTCATTTCTTCTATTCATTTTGACTGTCTTTTGGACAGTGCTAACTGTCAACTGCCATGTGCCAACTACACCCCACTCCCACCCACAAGTCAGTGGGGTACTACTCAGTTTATGTTCTAGGATTTTTTTCCCAAGTGTTTAGGCTCCTTGGTGTCTAATAACCTTTCCTCATAATGAATCCCTATGAGGATGCATTACACACCAAAGAGTCTAAACACCTCAAAAACTCCTAAAATATAAACTGAGTACCCAGTGGCTTGTGGGTTGCGGGGTAGCTGGAACATGGGATGCCACTAATTCCCCACCCCCACCTGCAAAGCAGTGGGGTCAAAATGGACAGAAGAAATGAAGGTGTGTAATGAAGACACCAAAGAATCTAAACACTTCAAAAATACCTTTAAAATAAACTGAGTACCCCAGTGTGTGGGGAGAGAGGGGTGTAGTTGACACTTGACAGTTGGCACTGTCCAGTGACAGTCAAAATGAACAGAAAAAATGAATGTGTGCAATGAATCCTCATAGGGATTCATTATGAGGAAAAGTTATTATTATACACCAAAGAATCCAAACACTTTTAAAAATGACTGCACATTTTGCTCCATAACTCCACTTCTACAAGGGCTAGAGCTTAGATTTTTTTTTTTTAATGAAAGCTGGGGATCTGTTTTAGGGTTAGGATAGGGCAACTTTGAATCCCCAGTGTTTCCTATGGCGGAAATGTTCAAAATAATAAAAAACTAAAATAATTCATTAAAAATCAAACAAGTGCCCCATTGCCTTGAAATTTGGGTGGTAGGTGGCACCATGGTGTCCCACCACCCAAATTTGGTGCCCCCAGGACTTTGTTAAGTTGTCCGAATCAGTCCAAATCCAAATCAAATTGAAGGAAATAGAAAGCGAATCTGGGGTGATTTGGAGGGGGTATATTTGGATACAAAACAAATCAGGGGTGATTTGTTTGGGGCACAAATTGCATCAAAAAATCAGTTTGTGCACATCCCTAGAAATGGTGGGAAAGGAAGCCTCGAGCAAAGCCTTCAGCCAAACCTCCCCAGCCAAAAAGGAAAGGGGAGAGGGAGATAGATGAAAAAGCATGTAGCTCCCAGCATCTTCTCCTTCAAAGTGTGTCCTTAGAGAGTTGAGAGTTATGTAGCAATTCCAAAGTGATTTGGATCTTACATGTCTATCGCTCTGGCCTTTGTGCCATGCAGCCTTAGCGGTGTTCCTGGGTCACATCTGTCTTTGCCCTAGTTTCTGCAATGCTGTAGATGGAAGGATTCTGCAAAGATTCTGCAAAGATTCTCAGCAATCTTAAGAAAAATCTGACATATCCTAAGTGAAATGCCTCTTTGTTTCAATCTGGCCACATTACTCCTCATCATGTAATATGTGTTAACAGAAAGTGCAAAATACTTGTATCTACCTCTCCCACCATTGCATAGTGTGGTGGAGATAGACATATGTCAAGCTGCTGGTGTGTGTGTTGCGTTCAGTTTCTACAGCTTACCATGTGTCACTTTGGATCTACAGCCTACTTACTCTATGAAATATGGAGATAAAACAAAAGGAGAAAAAGTGAAGTTGAATCTGCTGTTTGTGCTCAGACTAGAAAAGCAGTCAGGTGGTAAGGCACCAAGCCAGAAGCCACAGAGTCAGTTTAAAATGCTTAATTTTAAAACAAAGTGCTAATAACATGGAACATATTTTTGTTATGCCCAACACTAAGCAAAAAGCCTAGTTGTTTATACATCAAAAATTCTGCAGAAAACGAGATTGAATCCTATACATTTAGTCCTGGAAAGCCTGTCTACATTCTACACTGTAGCACAACAGAGGTTTACTAAGCAAAGTGTTTTTCCTCTCCACTCCAGCATGTGGTACAGTGGGGATTTTATGTAAACAAACCCTCTTAAATAAAGCATCAAGAGCACTTGCTGTTGGGAAAAGTTTAAAAAATGTTTCTATCTGATGTGCTAGATGTTTGAAAACCTTGCATTTTGCTTGTTGATAACAATTTTTGTTTGCTGTAGCATACTCCAGTTGTGCATTACAGTAAGGTCTTCTGCCTTTAGCTGCCTGATCAATAACATCATCATAAATAAACCTCAGCAATGACTGCAATGCACAATTATAACAAACTAGCCAACCCACACAGAGCATCTGTGTGGTCTTTGGGGCTGGCTGTTCTTCCCTCCCTCCTGCCCCACTCTCCCTCCCCCTTCCTTCTGCCCCACACTCTTGCCCCTCTTCCCCTCTCTCCTGCCGCACTCTCTCTTGCCCTCCCTCCCTCTCCCACCCCCTCTCTCACCCTCCTGCCTGTCTCTCCTGCCCTCCCTCCCCCTGATCCTCTCTCATGCCCCCCTACCCCATCCCACTCTCTCTTGACCGCCCTCCTGCCCCACTCTCTCTTACCCTCCCCTCCCCCACTCTCTCTTGCCCTCCCCCTCCTTCTTGCCCTCCCATCCCCATCCCCCTCCCCCATCTCTTGCCCTCCCCCATCATTTAATTTTAATCTACTTACCTGATGGCGGGCAGCCAAAAAGGGCCCTGCTCCTCCTCCCGGGCAGTGAACAGGGAAGTCCCGCCACCCGGTTCCCTCCCACCCCAGCCTCCCATGGGCACTTGGACTCGGTGGCCGGTCCCGCCGCCGCTAGCCAAGAGTGCCTCCACGCCCGGGCCTAGCATCTCAGCAGCCTGGGCCACCGCTGGGTGGAGTGGCGCCTTTGCGACCAGGCCCAACACACCAAGTGCCACCTCCGTGGCCCATTGCCACCACTTGCCAGCTTCTGCGGCCGGCCTTCTCTGGGCTGGCTACATCTTCCCCAACCCCCACCTTCTGCCCCAGTCTCCAAGGGAAGTCTCCAGGGGAAATCAACCACCACCGCCACTTGCCCCCATGGCCTGGCCCCCTGCCGCCTCTGGCCTCCCCGGCCATGCCCACCGATGTTGCTTGCTGCCGCAGCCACCACCTCTGGCCTCCCTGGCCTTTGGTCTCCTGGGTGTGCCGCTGGGTGCCCAGCCAATCAGCTGGGCTGCCAGGACGCACATTCCATGGCACACCCAGGAGAAATATATAGATAGATAAGATGTTTGTGCTTAAATTACATTTCCTTGATTTTCTAGATCTGAGTTTTGAAGTTCTTATGGCAACTGTAATTCTTAAAAAGGTTCTTGCCAGTGGCAAATATGTTGCACAGGCTTATTTATGCCTGTGTTTCCCATCAGCCCAGGTTGCTGAGGACCAGGAGCATAGCAAGGTTGGAGTGGGCCCAGAGACAAGATTTTAAAATGCCCCCTCCCCACTGAAGCTCAGCTCATGAAGTAAAGAAATCTTAAATGAGGCTGAATAGTGGTAACAAAAAACATATTGATTTTTTTTTGTCTATGTATATACATATGCATGTGTATTATATATATAACACCTATGTGCCACAATACAGCATCATCCTAAATTATTTTTTTAAAGATTTGTAAATTGTGGACGATGCAAGTCATTTAATGGCACTAGAGAAACACATGCTGTTCTAGTAGCTCCAAGTCTTAACACTCACATTAGTTTTGGAGGATGAATACAACTGAAGGAAGCCCGGGCGAGTGCGCAGCTGGGGGAGTCAGTCATGTGACTTGCCTATGGGGGGGCCCCCAAGGCAGTGGGCCCCCAAGGCAGTGGGCCCCCAGACAACTGTCTCCCCTTGCCCTATTATAGTTACGCCCCTGCTGAGGACATCTAAGCCCTCTTGCGCAAGAGCACAATTTCACAAGTTCTTAAAGCTGCACCCTGACACTTTGCGAGTGCAACCTGCATTGTTTCTAATGTGTGAGTTGCACTCCCAAAGTGCAGGTGTGCAACTTTAAGACTTTGCACAGTTTTGCCCTTCACAAGATGCTGCCTTAGACACCTGAAGTAGCATAGGCTGATGGGAAATGCAGTTATTAGCCTGCACTACATGTTGACCGATGAATATAAATTGAAGCTTTGACATGATGAAATGTGGACAAAAAGGTGATGTGGCACAATGTGGACAAAAATGTGATATGGACAAAAAAGTGGACAAAATGTGGTCAAAAAGGTGATGTGGCTATAGCTATGATGTCCTGCAAGACAAAGCCTACTTGACTTAAAACTGCAGACTAAACGAGTTAAATCACTCTGTATTTCATAAAGTCCCATATTATAAAGTAATCACATATTCGCTTTATTTGCTTAACACTACTACCGCCTGCTGGCCAATTTGCTGCATAATTACATTAGACTGTGCTAGTTTAAAAATGAAAGTTTTTTTTAAAAAAATAATGGTTTTAAAACTTGAGCTTGGTAACTAGGCACATTTGCCTGTTAAGTTATCCAATCCACCCTTCTTAGACTGCAACTCAGCACTTATAGTTTAAAAGATGTGCAAGAGCTTTTAAAGCGATGAGACAGTAGAGAATATTGACAGCAAGGGAACGGTAAAAACTGTTTCTTCTATACTATACTGCTTTCCTTTTCTTAATTTTCTTACTGTATTCTTTCCATTTTCCCAAATATTCCAGCTGGAAGAGGGAAGTATGCCAGTGCAGCATATTAATACTTTAGCAGCCCAACTGGTGTTGAATTCACTTTTATAGTGTCTGTGTTTTATTCAGGAAGACCAGGAAGAGAGGGAAGAGGGAACTTCTATGTACTGAAAAAGTTATACCCACAACAGTTACTAAGGCAGTCTAAACTGAAAAATTATAGTGCAGGAATGATAATCCAAAGCATGATATTTAATGTGTCGTTCAGTATATTAAAAAGACATTTACAAGTTTATGACCGGATTTAAATTCCAAATGCATTGGCCTGCCTGGTTCAGACATAATGTTAAACTGTAATTTAGCACTAGATGAATGAGCACCAGAGAACCATGGGCTAAAATGTCCCCCCTCACTTCTTCCATTTTGTGTGCAAAAGGAGAAGAGTGAAAGCTTTTCCGTTCTGTATATAACAGTTCTGTGTTCTGTTACCATGAGAGTGTGTTCAGGGGCTCCCCCAAGGAGCACCCCTCTATATTTGGAACTACAAGCCGGTAGTTACCATTGTGTGGATTTCACGGGACTGTGAGATCTCCACTTTGTTTCGCCTGTAGCTAACTCAAAGGGCATGTCACTTTGGCAAGCAGCTTGGAAGAAGGAACTCTTAGGTCAAGTTCAAAGCACAAAGACTTCAGGAGGGCCTCCCTACACATGATAGCCCCCTGATTACTCAACAGGTGAGAAGTTGAATCAAACATGATTCAATCAAGAGCTATTCTTTAAAGAATAAGCCAAGTATTCTCCCTATGTTGGCACAGTGAATTAAGTCAAGATAGGATCTTCTCAGAAAGGAGTGATAAGAAAGCAACAAGTCATCTCCTTTGCTAAGGAGCATGTGAAGGCTAGCTCAGGTTGCTGGAAGTTTGCTTGTTTACATTTTAGTTACTCACAGATATTCTGACAGACATGAGAGACAAACTTTGATATGTTCGTTTGGCCTCTAACCTTTCCTAACCCAGTCTGCCCAGCACTTGTGGCTGCAATGCCCCATTCATTTTTGGATTTATTCTTGGTTCCTGGACCTCTGCCTGGTCTCTAGATCCCTGTTGCCACCTTCCTGCCCTGGAGGCTTTACACACAGGACTTCTGCCCCGAATCTCCTTCAGGAGAGTGTGTGTGCATTCACATACCAGCTAAACTTACCCCAAACTCCTGATAAGATACTTGGACCCACTCCACACACAAGTCAGGCTTTGTGATGTGAATTCTAGCTTATCTTGGGGTATATCCAGATTTTAAAAATGCTTGTTTTAAGCTACTTTTTCTGAAAACGCTGGAGCAAACAGGAAGAGGTGCTGACACAGAATCATTAGTATGATAAGGGGTATGATCTCTTCAGAAATGCAGATCTATCTCTGCAGGGAACTCTCTCTCCCCTCCCCCAATTGGCTAGGAAGGAAAACACTGATGCCTGCCATATGTACTTGCGAAAACTAAACCCAAGAGCAGAGGGGAGGGGCTTCTTCCTTCAATGCTGCAAGTGTACTTTGAAGTGGCTTTGCTCAACATTTACCCCGAAGCCTGAAGCCAAGTGTGAATAACCTCCTGGAGAGAGAAGCCTTTCAGTAAAGACTGAGCTGCAAGGTTTTGACCCATTTCTCTTGTAAGGAGTGAGTTGGTATATAACCCCTATCCTTAAAACTCTACTTACCTTTCTCCTTATTTCTCCTAAAATTCAATTTTTTTCATTTCTCTCTAGCCAGCCCTGAATGAACCTAATTTGAAAACTCAAGCCAAATTAACTCTCAAATTAACTCTCTGTGAACCAAATCTTAGTCCAAGGTTTATTGCTAGTCCATATCGGTTATACATTATTGCGTAATAACCATTATTTTTCTCTTCCTCTACCCCTAAAAAAGCCTTCAATAAACATCATTTTATTTTGAACTTTTAAGCTCTCCATTCAGGTCTTTCTGTGACCAAAGCTTTGAACAAAATTATTATGAGAGTGGGACTACATTTAAGATAGCTAATTCCCCCACACAAGCCTAAAACATAGCTTGGGGTTCCACCAAGTCCCCATTAACAGTTCTATACAAATTCTGAAAACTGTGCTTTATTCTAAGTCTAGTGTATTAAAATAATGTGAGATAAATCTTGGGTTCTTGACAGACTTGTGCTAGGACAAACCACAATTTCCTCAGATGGTGCCTAATGTGGAACTGTGGCTTCATTCTCCTCTTTCTGCATATGAGAAAGGGGGAGAAGAGAGAGGAAGGATATGAATCCACAATTCCCTGTTTGTTCACATTGTGCTAGACCATGGTTTAGTGTTATGTCTGAACTATTGAAAAGATTCTTTACCCATCCTCAGCAGTTCTCTACAGATTCAGTACAAGAAGCCTGGAAACTCTGTATCCACAAAAAAGAGCAAAAAAACAGAATAGCTGAATAAATGTAATATACAGTTTAATGAACCCTTTCATTCAATGAGCAATTTGAATACTGTCAGACTCCCAGGGGATGAGATGGGCTCCTAGCCCTTTTTGAACTCCAGAATGACTGGGTAAGCATACACATACAGAAAGGGTTGACCTCAGGAACAGCCAGGGGAGGAGGTTAGTTTGTCACCTGAGTCCTCCTCCTGGCTTGCTACATTCAGCCAGTTCCCTCTCTTAGAGAACTTCTGGCTCCCATACTCAGAAGCAGCCCCTCATCATCAGCTGCCTTGTCTTTAAATGCCCCAGTGCAGAGCTGACAGGGCTTAAAGCCTACTTCCAGCCCCAGCCCCTTTTCTGACCTTGCTTCTTCTTTCCTGCCTCACCCAACCTAGCTGTCTCCCACAGCTCTCCCTGCCTTGCCCTTTCAACTCCACTGGGATTCAACCATCCTGGACCCTTCTCATCCCTACCACTCCCTGAAGGGATCAAAAGCCCCACAGGAGGGATGCCACACCCTTCTCCAGTATCCATAGGGCCACACAAGCAACCAGGTAACATGGCATCCTGACAAATGCATATTAAAATAAGCTTGTTTCAAGTTTAAAAAAAACCAGTATTCTTCACAGAACTCTCTTGTAAGAGTTTGAAACAGCATATTTGCCCCAAAGAGAGTGGCTTTCAATAAAATACAAAGTATTGTACATTTACAAGCATCTTAAGCTATGCCCTCTCTTTTTGTTGTCAGCATAATATAGTGGTTAGAGCACTGAACTAGGAGTGAGGAGAACCAAGCCCAAATCTCCATTCAGCTGTGAAACTCACTGGGTGATCTTGGGCCAGTCACTTATCACTCAGCCTAGATTACCTATCAGGGTTGTTGTGGGGATAAACATAACCACATACTGTACACCACTCTGGGCTCCTTGGAGGAAGAGCAGGAGATAAATGCAAATAAAGAAATAATAAATACATTGCAATCAACTAAGGAGGAGAGCTGGTCTTGTGGTAGCAAGCATGACTTGCCCCTTAGCTAAGCAGGGTCAACTCTGGTTTTATATGAATGGGAGACTAGAAGTGTGAGCACTGTAAGATATTCCCCTCAGGGGATGGAGCCTCTGGGAAGAGCAGAAGGTTCCAAGTTCCCTCTCTGGCATCTCCAAGATAGGGCTGAGAGAGATTCCTTCCTGCAACCTTGGAGAAACCACTGCCAGTCTGTGAAGACAATACTGAACTAGATAGACCAATGGTCTGACTCAGTATAGTGCCAGTCCCAGAGCAGCAGCTTATTAATGACTGCTCACATCCTAAACACATCATCGTAGCAAAGCCATATCATGACCTTGTAATATTTCAACACAAAAAAAATGATAGCCTGTCATTTCATCAAGGCCAGATACAAATATTTTAAATAAATTAAATAAGAAACAAAATTAGCCTAGTTCTTTTCTACCAGTGTATGCTCAAATTGTTCTGACTTCTTTTGCTCTACCTTATCTGTTTTTTTTAAATCTCAAATTACCAAAACAATGGGGAGAATCTGCATGGAAAGTTTATGATGCTCCATCAAAAATCATTCCCACACAGGCATATCTATTTAGTGCAGTGCCTGCCCCAGACTACACCTTCCCCCAGGCTTAGTTATTACATAACATATGGAGCTTTTGTTCTCATGGCTTGATCATGTGCAACCATTGATTAGGCCAGTTAGCAGCAGAATCCTCCTAAACAGCTCATATGCTGATGTCAGCATGTCTCCAGGGCAATTTCATTATATGTCTCAGTTGGGCCACAGCTCTAGGTTTTGAAGCTATTTAAGTGAAAGCCTCTGCTTTATCAAATGTATTAATTGATACAAATGAAAATACTTCCTAATTTGCAATAAGAGTCTATTTTGCTTACACAGCACTCAAGTTGCTTACACAGCACTATGGAATTGAAATCCATATACACTGTGTATAGCAAATAAGCTATGTTAAAATCAGTTACCACATTTACCCTAATTGTAGAGGACTCTGAATTTAAAAATGACCCACTTAAGAAGTAGAGGTTAAATATAGGCTATAACCGCATTTACTCAAAAGGAACAGGAGGTTTAAGACAACCTCCTGATTTCTAATATAAAAAACTTGGAATAAAACTACTCTTGGATTCAGGTAAATAGTCGTTGTCTGCAAAGGGTTAAAGCAGAAAAAGCTGGCAGTGCGCACGCACCCTTTGCGGGGTGCGCGCTCATCTCTGCTGCTGGTGCACGCGCGCCACATACATGACGTATGCGGTGCGTGCGCGCCAGCGGTGAAGAAAGGCGCATGCGTGCCACCAGCTTTTTCTACTTTAACCCTTTGCAGACAACGAAGGGGGCAGGGGTGGCAGGGAGGAACTCTGCCGCCCCAAGAACGTTTTTGGAAAGTCCCGGACCGGAGGGGGAAAAGCGGGGGGGGGGAAGTACTACCGCTTCCCTTAAAGACACACTCCGCCCCTGCCGAACCGCCAGACCGCCGGAATTCCAGACCGATCCGGAGGCCTTTTTTATGGCCCCAGACCGGTCCGTGCACACTACTACAACTAATCAGCCTACATTCCTTTCATTGTCTCTAAAACATGACTATATTTGGTTCAAATCAAGGTCCACCCGTTAGATCTCTTGCACCTCAAATGTCCATGTGTCTGTCATCTTGGATCGGGGTGGATGACATCATTACAAACTACACCATTGAGGTGTCCCTGTGTGTCACTCACTACAATTGTACCAAATTTGGTTCAAATCAGTTAGATAGTCCTCAAGTTAGTACACTTGTGCCTCAAACATCCGCACGTCCACCATCTTGGATCAGGGTGGATGATATAATCACAAACTACACCATTGGTGCATCCCTATGTATCCATACAGCTGTAGCAAATTTGGTTCAAATTTGTTAGTGTACTTGCACCTTAGAAATTTAGGTGCCCACCATCTTGAATACGTGCCCACCATCTTGATGTCTCTAGGTGCCCACTTGAACCTCAAATGTTTATGGTTCCACCATATTGAATCAGGGTACATGACAACATTGCAAACTACACCACTGAAGTGTCCCTGTGTGTCACTCACTCCAACTGTACCTAATATGGTTCAAATCAGTTAGACAGTCCAAAAGTTAGCCCACCTACACCTCAAACATTCATATGTCTGCCGTTTTGAATTGGAGTTGATTACATCATCACAAACTATGCCATTGAGGTATCCCTATGTGTCCCTACAGCTGCAGCAAATTTGGTCCAAATAGGTTAAACGGTTTTCAAGTTAACCCACTTGTGCCTCCAAAGTTTACACATCCACCTTCTTGAATCGGTGTGGATGACATCAGCACAAACTATGCCATTGAGGTGTCCCTGTGTGTCACTCACTGCAGCTGTACCTAATTTGGTTCAAATGGGTTAGATAGTCCACAAATTAGCCGTGCACCTCAGACATTCATGTGACCACTACCTTGGATTAGGGTGGATGACATCATCATAAACTACGCTGTTTAAGTGTCACCATGTGTCCCTACAGTAGTACCAGATTTGGTTCAAATCGGTTAAGCAGTTTACAAGTTAGTCCACTTGCGCCTCAAATGTTTACGTGTCTGCCATCTTGAATCAGGGTGGATGACATCATCACAAACCACACCATTGAGGTGTCCCTGTGTGCCACTCACTGTAACTGTACATAATTTGGTTCAAATTGATTAGACAGCCCACAAATTAGCCAGCTTGCTCCTCAGATGTTCATGTGGCCATCATCTTGAATTGGAGTGGATGACATCATCACACACCACATCAGTAGGGCATCTCTATGTGTCCCTATAGCTGTTGCAAATTTGGTTCAAATCGATTAGGCAATTTACAAGTTAACCCACTTGCTCTGCAAAAGTCTATGCATACGCCATCTTGGATTGGGCTGGATGACATCATCACAAACTACACCTTTGAGATCCTTATGTGTCCCTACAACTGTACCCGGTTTGGTTCATATTGGTTCTGGTGTTGCGAAGTTGATAGGTGGGGGGGACACACACGGACACACGGATGGACACAAGGATAGACACATACACAGAATGCCGGGCAGGGGCGTAGCAAGGTTGGAGTGGGCCCAGAGACAAGATTTTAAAATGCCCCCCCCCAAAGTCCAGGGCCTCCGCACACCCCAGGCCCCCAAGGATTTAAGTCTGATATTCCAAAATAAGTATGCTGCCTGCAAATACATTTCACTGAATACACACACACACACGTCACAATATATAGTGATATACATTGAGTACTATACATTTGTATTACTTTTAATGCCTAGAACACACTAGAAAGATGAATTATTAAAATGGCCCCCTTGCTGCAGATTAGCAAAGGAGACTTTCATCCATGCAGGGTGAGCCTATGTATGTTTTCTCAGAATTCTGAACCAATTCAGTCAAGTTTGATTCCAGGAGGTTTTTCACAGGAGGCTTTTAAAGCCCTTTAAGACACCTCTCCTCTGGAATGGAGGTGCTGCATTCACATGTTGGCCAGATTTACCCTGAAGTCCCTGCAAGTTATTGGGGAGCAGTTCACACACAAGAAAAATAAAATAAAAGCACCACACACGCTTCACAGTTCTCACTCAGACCTTCTGGGTTGCAAAACAACTTGAACATAAGTGCATTTATAAATAAATGAATGAATGAATAAAATTAATAAAATACTGTTCCAGAAGTTTTTGCAATTTTCTGCCATGAAACAAGCCACTTATAGGACTTTTTAGATAGTTTTTTTTAAGTCAGCAAATTTTCCAAGCTGTTTCAAAATAAATATTCAGAGACTTCTCGGTCCCTCCCCCCCCCATATCCAAGCCCTATGGCAAGCAGATCCCTATATATGGGGGGGGGGGGGGGGGGCGGGAAAGGTAACCACAAAAAGGAGTTCACACTCTACCTGGCAAATGCTGGTCTGGGTTGAGCAGGGCAGCAAGGGGTCTTCTGCCGCAGAGAACACTCTGGCTGCCTCCTCCTTCCTGGCTTGCTTGGGCCCTACTCAAGTTCAGGCTTCACTGCGGCCTACACGGAGGCCTCCGTGGAAGCCCCGCCCACCCGCCGATCAGCTGAGAGGCAGGAGAAAAGGAGCTCTTTGCAGCTTGCCTGCTGCTTCCATTGCGGCCAGCAGAACAAGCAGGAGAGACGGCGAAGAGGGCAAGTGGCTGAGAGGCTATGGGGCTGGGCAGGGGGCAATGGGGAGTCGCATGAGGTGCCTCTGGGGTGCCCCTCCAGGCAGTGGGGCCCCCAGACAACTGTCTCCCCTTGCCCTATCATTGTTACGCGCCTGATGCCGGGTGATCTCATAAGCCTACTAGAAAGTAGGCTAAAAATGAATGGAAAGATTTATTAGCAAATCCCATAACTTTATAGGATTTGCAAGGTGGGGACAAGAAACGTTTGCAAAATGTAGCCTGCGATCCTGTTTATGCTTATGTGAGAGTATCAGCAAGACTTACTTTCAAATAAACATGCATAGAATCAGACAGCTGTTATAACTGCATTTGCCTATTTCTGTGTATGTCTTGCTTGGTGTCAAAATAGATGTGATAGATGTGGTGTAATTCAGTGCATTGGAACATGGAACTGCCCATAAAGGAGGTGTGAGTGGAATGATTTTAAGAGCAAAAGTGTTGCACACATAAGGAGCATTGACTCCTACCTGATCCTGCCACTTAGGACTCTATAGCTCCTCCCACAAGTACTTTTTGTCCAGCCAAGCACACTTCCAGTATCAGAGTTTGGATGAGGAGAAAAGCATCCGAGTGGACAGCCTTCAGGGAGGTAATCTGTGGGTGTGATAGGACTTTTTGTACTCACTCACACCTCCCTTTTGCTTTAAAAAATGGACCCCACCCAGTAGATGACAAATAAAATGAGCTTACAGAAGATCATAATATGTACTGTAAATGCAAGAGGAAATTAGAGTATTCTATCCCAACAAGGGCGTAGCTAGAGGAAAGGGGGCCAATGTTCTCCCCTCTCTCCAGCAGCCCCTTGGAGATAATGAAGAAGATAGGGAGGGGTGGAGCTAGGGGCCCCTCAGGAGCTCAGGGGCCTGGGTTCTTTGAACCCATCCGCTCAATTATAGCTACACCCCTGTATCCCAACCAGAAGAATCAGTAGAATGCACTTCCGCCCCTCCCCTTGCCTCCCATCAGGTAGCTTATGTGCCTGAGACAAGCAGATGAAATGCCTCTCTCCCGGCTCCCCCTCCCCAAGCAAGAGCTGATATAACCCTCTTGGTATTCCCACCCCACCCAAGCCCAGGTGCAACTCTTTGCTGAGCAGATCATCACCACCATGCAGGAGGCTGCCAGGCTTCTCCATGCTGCCCTGGTAGCAGGCAACAACAGGAGAGCTCTCCTCCTTTGCTTCCACTGAGTCTCCTTTCCTCCAAGCATGCATGGGAAGGAGATGCCATGAAACCAAGAGAGGAGAGACCTCCTGCTGTTGCTGCCTCTGGCTTAATGATAAGAGCAAATGTAGCCACACCAGGCTTCTTCCCAGGGATTAAATTAGTCAGGGATTATGGGAGTTGTAGTCCAGCCTCTGAAGGAGGGCCTAAGTTTTGCAGCCCTGGACTAGTACAACCATGTCAAACACTATGTAAAACATGTGAACCCTAGTCTGGAATTCAAGCTGTAGATTTAGCAAAATTAGCTAGCCTAACAGCTTTGTGCCAGCACAGCATCCTTGCACAAGCACAGTGCTAGGATGTCAGTCATTACTTGCACAATATTTATTTGATAATCATGTACAGTAATCCCTCGACCTACAAACTACTCGACATCCGATGTTTTCGAGTTACGAGCGACAAAAAAGACCGGAAGTAGTTGCCAGTTTAGATTCAGCTTACTCGACCTATGAATTTTTAGATGCGGTTTCCTCGACTTACGAATGTTTCCAGACTTCCGTGGTGCACTCTTCGACTTACGAAAATTTCGACCTCCGAACGTGCATTCGGAATGGATTAATTACGTAAGTCGAGGGACCACTGTACTTAATTATACATTATTGGGGGAATGCTTAGTTTAATATCACTGTATGAAGTATAGCCCTGATCATCATGTAGCCGTCAACAGAGCAACTGTACATGTAAGAACCCATGTTCACCTTTAAGAGGATAAGCAATGCAAAACATATGGCTAATTAAACAAATACATATAAATAGAGGGTTTTAAATAACACAAAAGCACATATCTATTCGTTAAGATACTTGCAAGTGACAACCGTAATTTTTATTGCCCTCTAGAAACTGAAATTGAAATTGAAGCACCACTAATGAGATTATAAATTACAAATAAAGCCATAGTAACAATCTAGTTTAAAGACATAATGTCTCTCATTTTCTATGCAATTAGCAAACCACTTAGGAAAAAGAAAAAGAAAAACAAGTTGTAAAAAGCATATGTGCATGATCTCTATACTCTTGTATTGGTAAAATAGTTTATATTAGAATTAAAAGATTGCAAGTATTTTTGAAATGTCAGCAGAGGCCTGACAAAAGAGTTATTAAGAAGAGTAGGAAAATGAGATGCAACTAACTAAATGTTTCTAGAATAATGGGACTAGGGTATCTGTAAATCAATAAATAAAAATATGACAGTGCTTGTGGATTTGTCCAGGTGCATTGCTAAAATTGATAGGGATGGGCAAACAGGTTCGACGTCGCCCGTGTTCAACGTTGAACTGGTCCAGTTCGACTGTTCAGGGTTGAACCGAACCACCCATCCCTCACCCACCCACCCCCTGGCCAGTTCAGGGGGTTCGCAAGCTTTTTTGCTGTGACAGGGGGAAAGGCTGAAGAACGGACAAATGACTGGGTTTTTTTTTTAACTAAGGGAGGCCGGTGGGGGAGGGGGGCCTCCACTGCTCCCCCAGAAGGGGCAAGTTTGAAATTTTTTTAAAAAATAAAAAAATTTAAAAGCTCACAACTCCCCCCCCCCGGACCAAACCAAAGTGCGGGGGTGGTTTCGAGGGGGTGCTGGAACAAACTGGCCCAGTCCAGTTTGGGTCCAGTTCAGACTTGAACCAAACTGGACCAGCTGGTTCCATGCACACCCCTAATAACTGAATGGGAGGAGGGGACAGATGTCCCTGGGCCCCTGAGGGAGAGGGGGTCCTGCAGCTGAGCATTAGCTTTCTTTTTATTCTCTCCCTCCTGCCTCTTTGAAGACAAGGAAGGGGCCAGGAGCTCCTCTTCACCACCTCCTCCTCCTCCTCCTCCTCCTCCTCCTCCTCCTCCTCCTCCTCCTCCTCCTCCTCCTCTTCTTCTTCTTCTTCTTATTATTATTATTATTATTTGATTTGTATACCACCCTTCCAAAATGGCTCAGAGCGGTTTACAATTAAAACAAACCACTAAAACAGTAAAGAGCTAAAACAAATTAAAAAAACAACATAAGAATTAACAATTTAAAAACATTTTAAAACAACAATTAAACAATTACAGTGATTAAAAACCCCGAAATCGGGTTTTGAATTTTAAAATAAACCAGAAATTAAAACCTCCACAATTTAGGAAGCTGAGAAAGCTTGGGTGAAAAGATGGGTTTTCAGGTCTTTTTAAAAAATTGCCAGAGATGGGGAGGATCGTATCTCAGCAGGGAGCGCATTCCACAATCTTGGGGCAGCGACCGAGAAGGCCCGTCTCTGTGTAGCCACCAAACGAGTTGGCGTTAACTGGAGATGGACCTCATCAGATGACCTCAATGGATGGTGGGGCTCATAACGAAGAAGACGCTCTCTTAGATACCCAGGGCCCAAGCCGTTTCGGGCTTTGTAAGTTATAACTAGCACTTTATATTTTGTCCGGAAACCTATTGGCAGCCAGTGTAACTCTATCAGTAAAGGAGTAACATGGTCTCTCCGAGATGACCCAGAGACCAACCTGGCTGCCGTGTTCTGAACCAACTGAATTTTCCGGACTACGTACAAAGGCAGCCCCACATAGAGCACATTACAAAAGTCAAGTCTGGAGGTTACCAGCAGATGTTCCACAGTTTTGAGGTCACTGATCTCGAGAAACGGGTGCAGTTGGCGTATCAGCCGGAGTTGATAGAAAGCACCCCTGGCCACTGCCTCAACCTGAGAAACCAGGGAGAGGTGTGAATCCAGAAGCACTCCCAGACTGCGAACCCATTCCTTTTGGGGCAGTGTGACCCCATCTAGAACAGGCAGATCAAAATGGTCTCTAGAGTTCTGACCCCGCACAATAAGTACCTCTGTCTTATCTGGATTCAGTTTCAGTTTATTCTCCCAGGGCCCAGTTTTTTATCCCAGGGTCCAGTCCAATCTTGCTACACCCCTGGATTTATATAATGTATACAGGTCTGGAAGTGACCTGAGAACAATCTAGGTTCCCTTTGGGTCTGAGAAGAAGCTTCTCTACTATGCTTTACAATTATACATGGTAAAGGAAAGGAGTAGAGAGCACATCATCCAAGCATTGCCATTCCATATGTATCCACAGAAGGCACATTGAGCAGAAAGGCACCCAGCTCCTTCCTACTTTGGTCCCTGGGAATAGTTTGAAATGTATTTCAAAATGTTGTAAGCCACTTTGAGAATCTGATGGTCAAAAAGTGGAATATAAAACTAACAACCACAAGGACCCTTTTACATCGAATGTCACTTGTCCTTGATCCAGCTGACCTGAATTACAACCAGACATGTCCATAGATGTTGCTATATAATCACAGCATTCCAACAGCAGGGTCAACATGGATTCTGCTCCCCCATTATTGTATCACCCAGAAGCAATATAATTTCAACACAGTGTGTATCAGCTGGAGACTCTAGAAATGAATCTACTAACCAGTGAAAACATTGTGTATTCATGTCCCTCATCCTAGTGAAGCCAGCCAGATTGTGACCTACTTGGCTGGACACAACGGTTCACATAAAGTGCAAGGGAATGCAGACAGCATGAGAACCACCACTGCACATTAATAAGCACCATTGTGAGGCTGCACTGCACAGCAGCCCCGCTCTGTCATAAGGGCGCCAGCACACAGCTGTATGAGGCAACACCCATTATTTCCAACCCTTACAATGGAGTGACTCTGCCCTGTAATGCAGCCCCATCAGCGTTTACAAGTGCACAGGGACACAGGCAGTGCTGACCATGCATGTGCTCAAGTCATGCACGTTCCCTTGTGCTGTGTGTGAGTCAACTCATGTGACTTGAAAATTCCCAGGTGCATATTAATTAAGAACAAAACTTGCTCAGAACTAGTTGGATGCTAGGAGTATGCATGAACTGTTTGATATTGAACCAATTCACATCAAACCAGGTTGTTCAGCAGCTCAGTCGTAAACTGAACAAGGGCTGGATCATTCCATAACTGAGCCAAACCAAGCCCAGTACAATGCAAACTGGCTGGACATTGAAGGGGAGCGGACTGGCAATGGTGGAGCAGCAAAAAGGTTGTCTAACATACTTACTGGCTTGTCACTCCCTGCTGCTCGATGCAGCTTCCCATCCCCCAGTACCTCTCAGTCACTGCCAGGTCACTCTTTAAAACAGGCCATCATGTGGGCAACCATGATAAAAAGCAGCAATTGGGATGTGGGGTGGCAAGCAATAGCAATAGCAATAGCACTTACATTTATATACCACTTTATAGCCGAAGCTCTCTAAGCGGTTTACAATGATTTAGCATATTGCCCCCAACATTCTGGGTACTCATTTTACCGACCTCGGAAGGATGGAAGGCTGAGTCAACCTTGAGCCCCTGGTCAGGATGGAACTTGTAACCTTCTGGTTACAGGGCGGCAGTTTTACCACTGCGCCACCAGGGGCTCAGTGGTAAAAGCAGCGGTAAGTGCTGGGCTGGTAAGAACCTTAGACAACTTTTCTTGCCACTCCCCTGCCACCCTTTGGTGGATTCCACCACCCCTTAATTTGTAAAGGGGAATCCTCAATGGAGCTGTAGCAAATTTGGTTTGGAGCTGTCCCTACAGCTGTAGCAAATTTGGTTCACATTGGTTAGGCAGTTCACAAGTTAGACCACTTTTGCCTCAAAAGTTTATGCATCCGCCATCTTGGATTGGGGTGGATGACATCATCACAAACTATGCCGTTGAGGTGTCCCTACAACTGTACCTGATTTGTTGCATATTGGTCCAGGTGTTGCGAAGCTGATGGCGGGATGACACACACACATGGACATACACAAAGAATGCCAACTGATCTCATAAGCCTACTGGAAAGTAGGCTAAAAATACATACTGCAGAAATGGCTGGGTCGAGAACTCAGAAATTTCACACAGAGTAGTGGAGGAAGACAGGATTCTGTGTATTTAATTTCAAGTAAATTGGTATAGCTGTTGATTTAAAAAAAAAATTCAGTTATTCTTGTGTGTGACTTTTTTGCCACAATTCTCAGATGTTTGTATGATTTCGCTTTATCCACAGGATTACTTCACAGAGCTCTGCAAAAATGCCAGAGTATACCACACAACCATTTTCAATACTCCAGCCAAGTGCAACTTTTAAAAGACATTTATGTTACACATTAAGGGCCAATTGTGATGGAAAAAATGGAAAAAGTACAATTATGCCACTGGCTGTATGAACTGCACCAAACTGAAAGCACTGTAAATATCTGTATGAACTTCACCAAACTGAAAGCTCTGTAAATATTTCCCATACAAACTCATATCAATAGCATAGCATTATACTGAAGTTTTACTGCAGCATACATATAAAAGTAATTAAGCATGATATTAGTAAAAGTACTCAATATATTAAATACAAACCGCATACAAAATACACTTAATTTTGCTCAATTACTTACTTTTATTTTTAAAATTGATATCCTACCTTATAAACAAACTCAAGACAGAATAGAAACATCAAAACAAAATCCCACTTCTTTTTGATGTTTTGTTTTGTTTGATGGTGTTTCAAGTTGATTTATGATCATTATATGTTATCATTTATAAGGTTAAAGGTAAAATAAAGCAAATACTCTCTGCCTACAGTATATACCAGGTTTGGACTACAGTAAAGCAAGTCATACACTTCTTGTCTGTGAGTCTTCACAGTATTCTCCCGAGTACTTATTAAACTGAACAAACAATACAATTGCTCTTTGGGGGCTCCTCAGCTTATAAAACCTTTGTTATTTCTTAAGTGAAAGAGAACACAGTACTTCAAACCACAGCACTACTATTGATGCTTCTACTATTGCTTCTCTCCCCATACTGTAATTGTTTAAGTCTGTCCAAATCATATCCATCCTTAAATATGTTATTTGGCCTCCACTCCTCCTGCTCCCCAGTGACATGACTCTATTCTTCTCATCTCCAAATCACTAGAGCCTGCATTCTCTATCAATTGCCTCTTCTGCTTGGCTGCCTATTTATCTGGAGTTTCCCACTCCAGCCCAATGAAACATCATGAAGATTTCAATACTTAATAACCTCTCTATGTGTTTTTAATGCATCAAGTCTTTTACTAGGCCTCTACACCTTCAAAAATGTTGGATTCCAACCTGACCCATGTGACACTGTCAGGTGGTGCCATATCAGCCTCTGAGAACTGCTGTGTCAGAAATCTAACAGCTCTGTTGAACCCTCTTCCCACCCCTGCCCTCTCCTCCCCGTCTCCCTGTAAGTAGGTGGAGGCAGGAAAGATTGCGTTGCTTCATCTTCACTCCAGAGGGAGCAAACGCAGCACACACATAGCTCCCTTCCACAGCTTGGAAGCTGTAGTGAATGACACACAGGGACACCTCAATGGTGCAGTTTGTAATGACGACATCCACCTCGATCCAAGATGGTAGACACATGAACATTTGAGGCACAAGAGATCTAACTTGTGAACCTCGATTTGCACCAAATTTAGTCCAGATGTAGAGACAGTGAAAGGAAAGTAGGCTGATTAGTTCTTACTAGAACAACTTGTTCCTAAAGTGAAAGCAAATATTTCCACTCCTTTCCTATTGCATGAGAGTGAGCAGAAGGGAGGGGAACAATTCAGCTCATTCACACAGTGATAAAACTTGTTTTAGCTGCATTACATCTGAATCAGGCCTGTGTGAAACAGAGAAGTGTGAAAATGTTTCAGATAACTCCCTGCAATTTAACTTTCAGGTAGAAAACTAAATGAGAAGGGACTGCATATTTCCAAACCAAGATATTGATTAATCATTTGTGACTCTGAAACGTGATGCCTGATTAATGAATGGTTTACAAAATCAGCGTGCTGCATCACTAAAAGTAGAAAATGCTCCATTTTGCATTCCCTCACATTTAGGCACTGAAATTGTTTTAAGTGTATGCTGGCAACCTGCAATTGCCCTGGGGTGAGATATACTAGAACAGCCCTCTTGTTCAGCCCCACTCCTGAGTTAGAGCCCCACAGTACACTGGTCTGTCTATACTGCCCGCATTATGCTGTGGAGCATTTCAGCCAGTATACCATTGCTTCAGGCAATGCCTCACTGACAGTGCAATCTTATACATGTTTACTCAGAAACAAGTTCAATTTATGATTTACTCTCAGGTAAGTCTATGCCACTTACCTCTTATTTTGTCCAGTTATACCTGAGAGTGACTCAAAGCCAGCAGGGGTTCATTTCCTTCCTGAATTATTTATTGCTCACTCTTGAATGTTCCCTGTTGCCTAATGTGTAGAAACACGTTAACTAGCCCCATCTTGTTAAATTTGCATGTTTGAGCACGAGTGCATGTGCACTGGGAGTATGTTTGTTATTATGCATGTTCACTCCAGTGTTCTTTCCGGTATTAAGGCACCATGTACGTTTTCCCTGCTCATCTAAGCAGCATGTCTTCTGTGCAACAACATTAGTGTTGTTAATTTTATGATAGAAAATGAAATTTCCAGTTGGTAAAATAAGACACTCAGTTATAAATTTTGCCTCTGTCAGGGAAGAAAAGCACAGTATTTCACACAGGAAACTACAGGAAGTAGATGATCTGGGTGAACCAAATATAAAAATGCACATGGCACAGACAGACCGGCTGATGCCCTGACTGCCCAAGTGCATGTGTACGGAGGGACTGTGGGGCTAATGTAGCAACTCAGCAATCCTTCTTGCAGTATTAGGTTGGATCAGTTTCAATCTGTGATTCCTGAGGATGTGGACAAGCTGCTTGGAGCGGTGCGGTCCACCACTTGTTCTCTGGAGCCTTGTCCGACTTGGCCAATTTGATCAAGCAGGGAGATTATTTGAGGAGGCCTGGTGAATATCATAAATGCATCGCTGAGGGAGGGTAAGGTGTCTCCATGCTTGAAGGAGGCAATAATTAGACTGTTTCTTAAAAAGCCTTCCCTAGATCCCTCAGTGATGGATAATTATAGGCCAATCTCTAATCTCCCTTGGTTGGGCAAGGTGATTGAGAGGGTGATGGCCGACCAGCTCCAGGTGGTTTTGGAGGAAACTGATTATCTAGACCCATTTCAAACTGGCTTTAAAGCAGGCTATGGGGTTGAGACAGCCTTGGTCGGCCTGATGGATGACCTATACCAGGGAATCGACAGAGGGAGTGTGACTCTGTTGGTTCTCTTGGAGGCGTTCGATACCATCGAACATGGTATCCTTCTGGGTTGCCTGGCGGAGTTGGGGATAGGAGGCACTGCTCTGCAGTGGTTCCGCTCCTATCTCTCGGGCAGATCCCAGATGGTGGAGCTTGGTGACAGTTGCTCTTCTCAACGAGAGCTGTTATATGGAGTCCCTCAGGGGGACTCCACCAATCACCAATGCTTTTCAATATTTACATGAAACCGCTAGGTGAGGTCATCAGGAGATATGGTGCTGGGTGTTTTCAATATGCTGATGACACCCAAATCTACTTCCCTCTTTCATCTGCTTCATCAGGAAATGGGGTTCATTCCCTAAATACCTGCCTACAGGCAGTAATGGGCTGGATGAGGGAGAACAAATTGAAGCTGAATCCAAGCAAGACGGAGGTGCTCACTGTAGGGGCTCAGAATCTGAGGGATGAGTTAGATCTCCCTGTGCTGGATGGAGTTACACTCCCCCAGAAGGCGCAGGTACACAGCTTGGGGGTACTCCTGGATCAAGGCCTCACTCTGGTATCTCAGGTGGAGGCTGTGGCCAGAAGTGCTTTTTATCAGCTTAGGCTGATTCGACAGCTGCATCCATTCCTAGAGGAGAATGACCTTAGAACAGTGGTGCACCAGATGGTAACCTCCAGGCTTGACTACTGTAATGCATTCTATGTGGGGCTGCTTTTGTACGTAGTTTGGAAACTTCAGTTAGTTCAAAATGCGGCCTCAAGGCTGGTCTCCGGGGCAACCCAGAGAGACCATATTACACCTGTTTTGAAACAGCTGCACTGGCTGCCGATATGTTTCCAAGCAAAATACAAAGTGCTGGTTATTACCTTTAAAGCCCTGAACGGCTTAGGTCCAGGTTACCTTAGAGAGTGCCTTCTTCGGTCTGATCCCCACTGCATGCTAAGATCATCTGAGGAGGTCCGGCTCCAGTTACCAGCTCGTCTGGTGGCGACCCAGAGGCGGGCCTTCTCTGTAGCCTCTCCTGGACTGTGGAATGCGCTCCTTGTAGACATCCGTAATTTGAATTCTTTATTGGAATTTAGGAGAGCCCTAAAGACCTACCTGTTCAGCCTGGCCTTCCAGTGCTCTTGAATTGTTTTAATGGGCCTTTGATGTTTGTGAACTGCCCTGAGCTATTTTGTAAGGGCAGTCTAAAAATCGAACAAATAAATAAATCCTTCTACATGTTTGCAGTTGGTTAAGTGGTAGAAACATCTCCATTCTGCCCTGCTCCAAAAGTGCTCTGGAAGAGAAATGAAACTTTGCTGATGGTCATCAACATGTTTCCACTCTTCCAGAGTGTTTCAGGAGTATAGGCAGAGTAGGTATGTTTCTGCTGCTTGTGCAAAAGCACATGTGTCGTGGGATTGCGGGGAGAGTCACATTCCCACAGTCCCTCTTTACATGTGCACTTAAGTAGTCAAGATGTAGATGCCAGCCACTGACTATAAGTGCTTAGAGCATTAGCATAGCACATTTTTAACCAGCCCTTGTGTCATTAAGAATATATGTATTGTCATATTGAAACTGTCTTCTTAAATTAGATTTCCACAATCATTTTCCATGCCAAAAGACCCATACCTACTTCTGATGTTCACTATATCATTTTAAAAGGTCTGTTGATGTGGTTTATCTTTTAAACATTTGTCTGTGTATGTGTCATTAATGAGCTGAAAAATAAGAACAGCAATTGCTTTTTCAAAATTAAATAAGGGCAGCCTTGCTGGATCAGGCCCAATGCCCATCTAGTCCATTACCCTGTTTCCCAATGTGGTGCACCAGATGCCTTGGGAAGCCACACAACCAGGAGATCAAAACATGCTCCCTCTCCTGCTGCTGCTCCCTTGCAACTGGAATTTGCAGGCATCCTGCCTCTGGACATGGAAGTAGCCTATAGCCATCAGGACTAGTAGCCATTGACAGACTTATCCTCCATGAATTTGTTTAAGCCCCACTTAAAGTCATCCAAGCTGGTGGCCATCATAACATTCCTCAATGGACAATTCCATAGGTTGATTTGTGCTGTGTGGTAAAAATACTTCCATTTGTCAGTCCTAAATTTCTTGGCAATCAGTTTCATGGAATGACCCGTGGTTCTAGAATTGCAAGATCCTATCCACTCTCTCCACACCATGTATAATTTTATAGCCCTCTATCATGTCTCCCATTTGTCACTTTTCCCCTCAACTAAAAAGCCCCAAGTATTTTAGCCTTACCTTGCAAGGAGGGTGCTCTAGCCCCTCTGATCATCTTTGTTGCCCTCCTCTGCACCTTCATTCTTCTGCACACAATTCCAGTGCTTGAGGAAGACAGAGCCAACAGGGAGAAGAACTGCTAGCATCAAAGACTGAAGAAGAGATAGGCTTTCTTATTCCTAAAGGTAGAACTGTTCCAAGTACTGTACTCCCTGACCTGCCAAGGTTAGAAGCTACTGGTTGGTTGTGCTGTTTTCATCCCTTCAGAGATGGCATTCCCTGGCAGTAAAAAGAAGCAAGTTTGCTACTATGGTATTGAACATTATTGACAGAGAGATTATAATAAACTGCAATTCCAATTCATAAATCACACTGCAGAGCAGGGCTGGAGTAAATGAGCTGTGGGTTACAGTTTAAGGATAAAGGTTCTTTTTTTTATTCTCTTCAGCTAAACTGTTAAAGCAGCAGGAGAAACTGATCTGATTGCTACTCTCATCTGTAAATATGATACACTGCAATCCTACACCTAGTTAAATGAACTAATGAAACTGTACTTTTTCTTTTTCAATTGTGTACATTTACTTAGAAATATATTCTACTGCAACCAAGGGGGTATGCTTTACATAAATAGACATATGAACAGAATGTAAATTCCACAAGACTCAATAGGCCTAAGTACCTTTTTCCCTCTAAAAGTAAGTGTCTTGTATGGCTTTTCACAGGAATTTGAAAGCAGAAGTAAAAGGGTATTTGGAAACAATGTTACATCTGATCAAGTATCAACAGGCACCATTCATAACATACTGTGGGCATAACTGAGACTAGTTAGTCAAGACAAAGCAGCACTGAAAGCAATGAGAGAAGTCCCATTAATTTCAGTGAGGCTTAGTCATGTCTGACTAATGTTCAACATTTTTGATCTATCTATCTATCTACCTACCTACCTACCTACCTACCTATCCATTGAGCTATTAGATGCTGTGCTGACATGGAAGCTCATGGGGAAATTGACTAGACTGGAATGGGAAGGACTGAGAAGAGCAAGAGAGAGAATTTACATATTAGCCCAATCTGAAGAGTAGCACCACTAGCACTGTGCACCCCCAGGACTTCTGGTTTGTGTTTCTCAATCATGTCACATGACAATCCTTTTCTGAAGTTGAGATGACTTTTACAAGCAGTTTGTGATATATAACTTGTTGTTTAAAGAAGAATAAAAAGAGTAAAAAAAATCTAGCTAGGCACAGGATGGGTGCACTACCTCTTTGGACCCAAGAGAACAATTTAAACTAACCAATTGAATTTTTGACTACAGTTCTCTTTAGCATGGTATAATACAGCCAAACCTGTTACCCATGGATACAACTTCTGCAGTTTTGCATATCCACAGTCTGGGAACTGACACCCGACCGTGGCATAAGCAAGGGGAAAGTGGGGGAGGGTTAAATCTGCATATTTGTGGGTCGGGGTGTCAAGTGAAGCCATTTTGACCATTTTGTCAAGTGAAACCATTTTGTGGCTCATTTAGTTTTTTAAAAATATTTTCTTCTGCAAAAAGAAGTAATTTGAACTTCTGGGGAGTATTTCTGGATCACTGGAGGCCCACAGAGCATGGCAGGGTACTTTATTTTACCCCTTTTGATAGTTTTGTACAAGATTTCCATACCTCCAGGAACCTAACCCCTGAGAACCCATAGACTTAATTGCTCTGTATTCTCGGTTTCACTTTTGTTTTGTAATTGTGAATGGAATCCTTGCAAATACAGAGGTCCACCTGTATATCAGGAAATAGGAGGGTTGCCCCCCATCGCAGTTAATTTATACTTTGCTGTGCTTGACTCCATGATTAATATAGAAGAAAAGAAATCAAAAGTAGGTCACTAATGTGGGACAACTATTTCTTCAATTTGTTCCCTTCTTTTTCTGTGCCCAGTCACATACTGTGCTAGTTAATTTAATCCATGTACTATATTTGGATAAGTATACCCAATTTCCCATTACAATGATAGGAATTTCACAGAAAAAACAAGAATTTTAGAAGCCCACAAAAGGAATTAGAAACTGAAGACCAAACTTTTATATCACAACAATAAGACACAGTAAACATCTGCATTTATTTCAACAGACCAAGATAATTCCTTTTAGAGTCATTGGTTGTGGGACATATAAGAACTTATCAATAATGCATTGTTTAAAAAACAAAACAAAACCAGTTAGTACTGTGGGTCTTATTGCAAAATCTTCCTAAAAACTCAAGTATTTTATTCATATAAACCATATATCAATTTTAATCATACCACCTGAGTTAAATTCACTGCAGTAACAGCACTATTGTTCAAATTTACTTCCAGCTATAAAATACTGCATCAAGTTATAGATGCCCTTTTCAAAATGCCGTCACACCAGAATCTTTTTAAAGCTTACTCAGCATACATACTGCATAAACTTAAGAAGCTGCTTTCCCCCTAAACCTTGCTTGATCTAATGCAAAAGCCAGATGGAGTTCATTAATTCTAGACATACAGGGATTAAAAACAAATCCCCCCAACATATCCAGAAAAAAAAGTTATTTTAGTACTTAACACTTTAAACATTTTCCTCTAAATTGTCTACACATGATTTAACATCTCCCACCTCAGTATCATCAATCACTCATACAGTCTAATTAATAAGTTGACAGAGTAGTTTAGGATTT
Organism: Hemicordylus capensis; assembly: GCF_027244095.1. Lineage (NCBI taxonomy): Eukaryota > Metazoa > Chordata > Lepidosauria > Squamata > Cordylidae > Hemicordylus > Hemicordylus capensis. The sequence continues at coordinate 86,583,597 of NC_069658.1, read as the reverse complement.
GAAAGTCAATTAACCTTTAGACTCATTCCAGTTATAACTTTACAATGGCTAAAATCCAGAGCAGCCTAACACAGGCAGTGCTAATCCTTTCCCACTGCTACAGGCTCGCAGAGAGAAGTGCAGATGCTCTTGTGCAAATATGTTGAGGAGCTTGCCCTGCTCTGGAAGCACTCCTTGATGAGAAAGCACCACTTGACCATCAGTGGTGTGTTTCTGGCCTAAGGAGCAGTTTGGGAGCACAGGCAAAACCTTTGGGAGCACTTGTACAAAACCGTCTGCACTTTGCTGCAAGGCCACAGCAATGGGGGTGGGTGAGTGGGTAGCACCATCCGCATCAGTCTGCTCTGGATGTCAGCCCATAAAATGACTGTGGAACAGCATTCAGTAATGAAGTCTTGAATAATCAAGAACCAACCAAGCTATGCTTAGCTACCTAAAGTAATGCATCTACAGTATTTGTTCCTCTAGCTTGTTTAATTATAAGCAGCAGTTTTTCCAAAAATGTATATATTCTACTTCATTTAAAATATGATTCCATTGTAGAGTGTTAAAATATGTTATATCACATTTATCTATGTTATATTGTATTAGTAATACAAAGAGTGAAACAATACCACAGTACATTTGTACAATCAAGAAAGGTTTCACAGAATATGCACTTTTTTGGAGCTGTGTTACAATCAGTGGGTACTGTACAGACGAACAGGCACATCTGTTTTTAAAGTGTGTTCTGACCACAAAATGATCCTATGGAACCCAAAGGCTTTAAGAGCTGTGACTAACAAAATACACTGGCACCTGGACAGAATAATTAAACAAGTTCTGCTAAGGCAAGCACAAATACATCAATCTGTAGCTTTATGGTTATCCCAGTGTGTGTGTGTGTGTGTGTGTGTGTGTGTGTGTGTGTGTTTACACCTTTAGATTTTCTTTCATTGCCCTGTTTCTTGCAAGAATGTAATCTTCATACTTTGGAAAGAAGCCCCGACTCTGGAGCACTTGCCTTAATGAGGTTCTGAATTTCCTTGAATTTGGGATGATCTTTGTCAGCTATCAGTTGTAGCAATATAGCTTCACTTGTGGTAACAATAATCCCGGTGCGAGCAAGACGCTGAAACAGAAGAAGTAGACAATTAAGGATGGTGTCTATCTGGTAAGTAATTTCTCGGCAATAGAACCATTGGCTGACATTCTGATCAATGAAGCATGCTTCTAAATCAGGATTGCAACGACACATTGGGCACCTTCGAGCAACTCCCTGCTGTATGTGTACTGTTGCACAAGAGTAATAAGAGTTTTGAGAACGCCCTGCACTCTGGAAGCACTCTGTAAGATTAGAAAAATGTTACTCTTCCTCAGCTACTGGGGGGCGGGGGAGGGCGGGGGGAGTGCACAAGGGCTCCCAGTGTGACCCCTCTTATGTGCACCTTCATTAGGATGTCAGCCATTGTCTTTGCTGTTCATGTCACTAAATATCTAGTTAATTTGAAGAAAACAGAGGGACACATCAATTAGGAGTTTGGGACTGAAGTTCTCTTTCAGTGTAATTTATATGGACTAGAATCAGACAAAGTGTATCTAAACAATGATGAAACAGTTGAAGAGAAAAAATGCACAATACTAAAAGGTCACATAACAAAAATGTATTCCCAATGGAAACTCTTCAGATCACTATTATTAAGATTCAGCCATTACTTGGATTGTGGGGTACAAGCTAATCAAAACTAAAAACAAGTTTTTCTGGTAAGATTGAATTTGCCACTTTCCTTTCAAAATACTCTTAATTGATAATTACCATACTCACATTAGCCCACTTCAGCCTTAAATGTCTACACATCCACCATCTTGAAGTGGGGTGCATAACATCACAAACTACACCATTGAGCCACTCCTATAGGTTCCGACACCTGTAGCAAATTTGGTTCATATTGATTAGGCGGTCCACAAGTTAGCCCACTAGCACCTCAAACCTTTGCACATCCACCATCTTGAACTAGGGTGGATGACATCATCACAAACTATGCCATTGACTTGTCCCTGCAATTGTACCTAATTTGGTTCATATTGGTCCAGGCATTGTGAAGTTGATGGTGGGGGGGCACATGGACTCACACACACACTGAATGCCAGGTGATCTCATAAGCTTACATTCCCTGAGGAAAGTAGGCTAAAAACATGGATTTCTGTAATGAAACAGGAATAAGAAGCAGCAGTTTGGCATTATGTCTGTTTTATGACGGTTAAAATGAAGTACACATCTATGACTAGTCTGAAAAAGTTAACTTTCTAAATTAAGTTTAATGAGACCTCCTAATATTTTGTTATTCAGTGAGTCCTACAAGAGCCATTAAAACATGGATGTTCAGCCAGAAAATCACTGAAGCTGATATTCTGTAGCAGTGGGCACAACTGAATGGGGCAGAGAGATGGGAATTGAGAGTTTTAAATTATTCCCATAAAGTATGTGAATCAGATATTGAAATGACTGCAGTATAGAAAATAGTTCACTAGTAGCATTGTCATTATTGCAATACCCACAACAGAGGCAGAAAAATCTGGGGAGAAATACTTTACTTAATCCAACTGCCCTGCAATGACAACTCCCCAAGATGGAAAATAATCTGTGATGGATGCTCATCCAGTTTTTCTTGCATGCCACCATGAGCTTCCTTAAAGTACTTTCTCCATTAAACCATTTATTTTATCCTAAACCAGCTTTGCAGCATTGACTTACAGGTTGATTGTGGTAAGTTATAACAGACCTTAAACAGCTTATAAGTTATAATGAGGTGCTTTGTTGTACAAACATTTCCACATTTGACTTTAAAATGCCCTATAGAATGCAGCTGGATTTTGCATACATATGTAGGGCATATTACATTTATCCTTAAGCAGCCTACACAGAAGCCATCTACAGAGAATACTGTAGGAGTAAAAACTATTCATGTTTAAAATGACAGATTTTTCAGGTTACATTATATTTTTCAGATCCAGGAATTAACTCCTGGAAATGCATAAATGCCAAAACACATGGAGCACACCAGACAGATCATGAAAACTGGAATTGTGAATATGAGAGATTGTGTGGGTCTATGTGCAGGTTTGATTAGTGCAGGGGTTCTCAAATTTGAGTCCCACAGATGATGTTGGACTACAGCTCCCACCATCCCCAGCTCCAAAGGCCACTGGTGGAGCTGAGGATGATGGGAGTTGTTATCCAGCAACTTCTGGGGACCCAAGTTTGAAAACCTCTGAATTAGCACATTTATGTAACATCAACTTCTGCAACTGGCAAAAACATTGTAAAATATATATAATGTGCATTTTATACTATTGACCTTCAAGACAACTATTCTGGATTCTAAGCAGAAGGAAAAAGTCTATCACAAGTGAACTCAGTAAACAAAGCAAGGAAATGGAATGGAATGGAATGTACTTGCCATTTATAAACAAGCTTATTATCTCAATTACACAATAAGTGACAAAATAAATCTGAAAGTCAGACTACAAAACACAAAATTGACCAGCTAAAGTAAGTTCAGCTGCAGTTATCAGACAAACAAAAGAAAAGTGTGTGGGGGGTGGGGGAATGGCCAGCTACAACCAGAGGTGCACCTAGGTAATTTTGGAGCCTTTAAAGCCCTCCCCCCCACCACACCACCGAGGAAAGACAGATTTGGGGGCCCCCAGGGGCTGTGGAGGCCCTGGACTTTGGCCCCGAAATCAAGGGCTAAGAGTGCCTCTGGCTACAGGAAATTTACTTTTAGAAGCTCTGCTGCTTCAATGCTGCTCTTCAGCTACCATCATAAAAGGTTAACTGACATAGTGAATTTGATAGAACACCACAATTTCCAGCCTCAGAGGTTCATTCTATATGCTGACTCAAATCAAATATCACAATTCTTGATATATAAAAACCTAGATGGATGACTGGGTAAATCTTCTCTCCTTAATAAGCTATAAAACACAACTTTGAAGATGGATTAAGGCAGCCAGTTTGATATTTTTAGCATTACAGATCTGAGAGAGTCCTCTTTCATCACTGACTTTCCAGGACTCCTTTCTATCCTCTTGGAAAAGAGCTATTTAGACCAAACTGTCAAGCCTGGGATTTTCCCTTCCCCTTTTACTAGCTATGCGATACGACCAGGCCAAATCTGTGCTTAAACAAAGGAAAATGGACATAGAATGCCAAAAATGGACATAGAATGCCAAACAGACCTGGTCAGGATCCCAAACTTTACCACACCAGAAGGTCTGAGATACCTCTTCTCTCCTGTCACATACCCATCACTACTGGACATGCCAATCCACAGGAGTGCCTTTCCTTTGGCACGTTGTCATGGCCTCCCTACAGCCATTCTAGAAGGCAGGTACAGGAAGATCCTCCTTGTGGAGAGATTATGTCCTTGCGACACAGGGCAGGTGGAAACCACAGCACATATTCTCCTCTTCTGCCCCTTCTATAAAGATGACTGCACCCTTCTATAGAGATCATCTCACCAGTACTCCACAGACATCCTGGTTGCTCAAGTAAATTTTATACTTTGCTGCTGCTCTCAGATGAAGGATCCACCATCACACACAATACTGCAAAGTTCTGTGCTGCAGCGTGCAAAATCCATAGGGCCCTGACAGCTTCTGCCTAGAGGGACTGTGGGCTGAGCCTACATAAATTCAGTTTCAATTTATGTTCTCACATAAATTATTGCAACCCCTTTTTAATTACTTATTTTTAATTTCTTCTATGTACTTTTAAATATTCTAATTATTTTTAAACTATTTTTAAATACTGTATTGTTATATATTGAGCCCTCCAGGCCTACTGCTTACTAGGCTGTAGACTTGCTTAGCAATTTATACATTATATATTTAAACTCTTAAATTTACCTTCATCTTACTACTACCTTCCCCTTTTAAAGTTCCATATTTCATATTGTATGGCCTATTCCCTGCTTGTATCTCATGTCCTTTCCCCCCTCTCTTTTAAAAATTGCTTTTATGCTGGTCTAAGGCCAAAATAAAGATTGACTGAGATATGAGAGAAGCCTACTGTGGTGTGGATATCTCTGGAAATTAACCTACCATCAGAATTAAAGCTCTATGCAAAATCTTTCCATGCAATAAAGTTGTGGAAACTCTGGGCTTGTCTTCAGCACTGATGCAGATGAGGTACTCTAAGTACATTTATTATGGGTCTACCAGAACCCCTTGCCTGGAGAAAACTTCATCTCTTGCATATTTCAGGGCTGGAAGCATTTTTAGGTATTTATTTTGTTTACCGTATTTTCTGGTAGAAAGGCCGCATCAGTGTAAACACCGCACCATTGAAAAATAGCTGAAATGTTTTACAATCCCATCAGAAACACTGCATCGGCATAAACACTGCAGCAAAAGCTCCAAGTACACACACCCCTTTCCATTTCCCTTTCTCAGCTGGGGCACGCAATGCTTGGAAAAGTGGCTGCAGATGAGTGGCGGAGTTGATCCGCTGCTGCTGCTAGGAAAAGCTTTCAGGGCCTGCAATACAGGTAGGTAAGTACCTTCTAATTTCCACTTAAAGGTGCCTCCTGCTGCCCACTCGCCCCCGCGATGCCCACACTGGCCGCTAAATATGGCCATGGCCTTGCTGTGGGCCCAACCTGGCCAGTCCCACCCAAGCAAACACTTTTGGGTGGGGGGAGCAAGGGGGCCAAAATGCCCCCATGTGGGGTGTAAATGGCACTCCATGGGAAATGGAAAGGTGGGAAGAGCATGCAAACCTAGGGCCAGGAAGGCCCAACTACACTGTTGCCGCTCCTACTCTGCCACCTCCATTTCTTCAGGCCCTCTCGACCACATCGAGCCTATTGTTGGTCGGAGGGTCCTGTTGTGCTGCCACCGCACCTCCTTACCTTGCCCATCAATTCTGGCAAGGAGAATCTTACACCACAGCTGTGTAAACACTGCAGGTGCCTTAAAATAACTTTTAAGAACATACACGCCACAGCATTTCCACCAGACAATATGGTATATCCCATGGGCTCTGAGCAGCACGCAACATTAACAAACATAATAGTAATGTCCCCAAGGGGCTAACAATCTTAAAAAACAAAACAAAAACAAACTCAGTCCCAACTGTGGTGTTGGTCTGTCTGGGAGGGATGTAGATGTTAACTCATAGCTCCCGGAATGCTCCTTCTTGAATATGAAACAGAGTCACTGCTACTGTGTTTGAATAAGGAGCCAAGGCTATTGCTGGCCTAAATCAGCACACTAACAAGAGGGAGACTAGAGCTGTGTGTTGGATGCAGTGCAAAGTGAGATCGCCACCTTATACTGTGCCCAACACATGTCTAGTCTGCCTGTTAAAGAGTCTAACCACATCAGAAGGGATGGATTAAAATCTCATACACCATCTCGTAAAATCATATACAGCTTTTCACAGGATGATGCACACTTAACATGGTTCTGTATCTTAGGTTTACTATTATACCCAAGATAATTCTAAATTGCTTCTGAATAGCATACTTTTAAATTACTAAATTGGGTTTGCAGCCATGTGGGATTCACTGTGTTTGCCATGTTGAAATAATATTCCTAACTCTGCCAAGGTACTCTTCCACATGTGTGGTGTGGCTGGCAGACTGAAGGCCCATGAATGATGTAGTGCATGGCCACATGTGCATGTAATGGGGGACCAGAATTGCAGGGACCTGAAGTTTCCTCCGGTCCCAACCATAGCGCAACCCAAGGTTGCACTGAGGAGACTCCAATTCGAACCCTGAGTTTGTAGTGAAGCCTTTATAAATCTCCTAGGAACCTAAGATAGCTGCTGGAATAACAGCTTTGCATGCTACAAAGTCCCGCTCTTGCCTGTAACTCCAGTTACTTGCCCTCACTGCCAAGGTACTCGTCCTTCTTGAGCCTTCCCCATTTCTGACCCCTCAGTGTTCAGCTCTACAGCTGCTAGCTCCACCACAAACCAGGACTATCTGACACTTTTGGGGAACTCTGCAACTGTGCTCTTCTTAGCATCAGCAGGCTGCCCTACTGAGTATGTTGCCTTAGGCAGGGCATTTTCCATGAAGCCTTGAGCAAAATGCCTTAGTCCGCATTGTCTACCATAATTAAAGTGAAGTACACCCTCTGTTTACCCTGCAGTGAAATCTAGATTGCAATCCCCCTTGGGGCAGGGAATTGTTCTCTCATTTTTTGTAAAGTGCCATGTACATGCATGATGTTTTATAAAAAACATTTAGTTTTCTCCTTCAATTTTAGCATTTGGTGGTTATCAATGCACTGTCTTTTCTGCTTTTTTTTTTAATTAGACAGAATCTCCAGGTCTAAAAATGGCAACAAGAGTTCAATTTCTTTCTTCTTCCTTTTCTGCTGTGGTCTATTGTTTCATTAATTACTATTACTACTATTTATAGATCGCTTTTCAGCAAAAGAGGTCACAAATTGGTTTGAATGGAAGAAGAAGGTTTCCTATCCCACAAAGGGTTCACAGTCTAAAAAGAAACACAGAAGTAAATGCCAGCAACAGCTAATGGAGGGAAGCTGTCTTGGGATCAAACGGGGCCAGTTGTTCTCCCTGTGCTAAATATAAGCGAGTCACCACTTTTTGTTAGTGACTTTATTATTAGCCATTCTGGAGGTCCCAGAATATACATCTGTTGGTAAATTACTACACGTGGCTCTCATTATTCGCAGGGGTTCCATTCTCACCTATAGGCACAAATATGGAAACCACAAATAACAAAACCTTCAGTAAATGGGAATGTGGGGTTAGGTTCCTAAGCAAAAAAAAGGGGGGGTGACAAAAGAGCAAGGTGGGCAAAAGGAAGAAGAAGAAGAAGAAATAATACAGTACCTTATTCTCCAGGTCTCCAGCAATGCGCACTCCCCCACTCCACTAGAAAATGGTGGCCAGAAATGGCATTGGAAGTCATTTCCAGATTATTTCTGGCCACTTGATCGTGGATGGGTGAATTCACCTATTTTTTCTACCCACAGATAATTAATCTGGGTCTCTAAGACCCAGTCATGGATATGTGAAACTGCAGGTATGGACTCCTTGGATAATGAGGGGCACCTGTACCCTATTTGTTCTACTTATTTTTCAATTAAGTCCTTCACAATCAGGAGAAAGACAAAGTAGAAAGTATATTTTGGTGCAACATACATGTGAGATGTACTACCATGCTAGTTTGCATTTAAGATTGTCTGTTACATATATTCCTTTTGCATCATAAGCATTATACAGAAGATTACATTAAGCTTGCATTTAATCAGTGTAATGGCTTTTAACCAAGTATCAACTTTCAATTAGCCTTAAGGATTCTACCCCCCTGCCCAACAGAAAAGGAAAAGTTTACTTTTTATTTAGGTTTCCCCACAACCAGTGCGTTAGGGTGCTGGAGCTATCATTCCCTAAGATTTTATATCTGAAAAAAGGATTGTTTCTCTGCAGAAGACCATCTGGCTGGCCTTGTTAATTTCCTTAACATTTAAATAAACAATATTTCACATCTTACGAGTGTTTGTGTGTGTGTGTGTGTGTGTGTGTTTTAATCCTGATATTCTGAACTTTTAGGTAGAGGATATCAAAGCAGTTAGTGAAAATAAAGCCTTTGAGATGTTTTGTTATTTCTTTGGCAGAAGAATAGATGGCTTTCAGCTACCTCTCATCTTTCCACATAGTATGAAGGAATAATCCATCTGACACAAAGCATATACTTTTCTTCTATCAATTACTAGAGTCAATCCTACAAGCAAGACTGTCTAAAAGTAGTTACCTCTAGGGCAAACATCCTGTCCATCATACTTCTTGAGGAGGTTGCATCAGCTACAATGTGAACTTCCAGACCTCTGCCCACCAATTCCAGCGCTGTCTGTTGGATGCACACATGAGTCTTGGAACAAAAACAAAATGTATATTTTTAACAATTACATGAACATAATATCCAAGACACCACAACAAGAGTATTTGTAACTTCTGTATGTTCTTTATTTTTCTTTTTTGCATTGTGTAAAATGCTTTGAACACTTTTTTGCCAAGTAATATAAATTGAAAAAATTAATATTTTCCACATAGTAAGACACTGAAAGAGCACCATAAATGTGAATAATTATGTTTGTTTAAGGCAAGTTTCATAAATTAGTTTTACAAATAATGTTAAAGCTTTGTCTAAACAGTAATACTTCTATAGAAAAATAGATAAACTTGCAATAAATAAAATACTCACTTCTACTCCAAATAAAACAACACTGCGGACTCCAGGAATCTCTGCTATTGCAGCCTCAACTTCAGGCAATACCATAGAAAATTTTGTTTTCGGGACAACAAGTTTAGCTCCAGTTAAGTCAATTTCCTGCACTGTGCTTCCAAGACCTTTAGGATACTGTTCTGTTACAATAACTGGGATTCCTAAAATCCTTGCACCCTGAAGCTGCAAATGGGAAGAAGCAATACAAAAATAAAATTTAAGCAATAAAAGAGTCAGTGATAGTAAAGACTTGATAGTAGCAACTGTTATACTAAGATATTAAATGTACTTACCAATCGCTGGCCTACGCTGATGATATCTCCAAAATACTTGATAGCTGGTCTGAATCGTTCTTGCATATCACAACAGAAAAACACAGTGCTTGAAGGTGTGAGATTGCCCAATGTAGTTATCTGAGGAAGAGGGAGGAGAAAAATCAGAGATTCAGTACCAAAAGCCAATATTTAAGGCAAAAATGTATTTTATATTAGCTGGGATCTAAAAACCCACTTTAGGTAAACGACAGGAGCTATATGTGCCCAGTAAGATATTTGACTTTTTCTTGGAACAGCACACTCCCATGTTGTATCACAAACACTCAGTTTCATAGACAACTTGCTATGTAGGATAAGGAATTGCTGTTTGAGAAAGAAGTCCAAATCCCACTCATGTGTTCAGGACTGGTTACGCAGTTCTTTGGATCCCAGCCACTACCTTTATATAATAACTCTTGCATATAACCTGCTGTATTTGAAATTGGTAACAGTAGTGCAATCCAAACGTATTTCAAGATCTAATTGACTTTCAAAAAGCAGCAGGCATTGACAGAGATTAAAGAAAGGAATGACAAGCAGAGAGGTTAATACAGCAATGTCAAACACCTTGAATTCTTATAAACAGATCTACAACAAATTTCAAGATACGTTGAAAATATTACACTTTACAAATGGCATTTTAAAAGCCCAAATTTTAAAATAAAATAAAAACTTGAAGGTAAGAGACAAGCAGTATGATTTTATCCATGCTAATGTTTCCCAGACTATGGGAAACACCTCTATTGTGCAGCAGCGATATAGGAAGATGCTGAAAGGCATCATCTCATACTGCACGGGAAATGGCAATGGTAAACCCCTCCTGTATTCTACCAAAAGACAACCACAGGTCTCTGTGGTCACCAGGAGTCGACACTGACTTGACAGCACACTTTACCTTTACATAGCGGTGGAGACAGTTAACATGCCAAAGGTGATCCCAGTAGGTTCATTACCCACACATTGATCCCAGTTTTACAGCTTGCATCCAGAACACTAAGTTGAATGATCGACAACCTGTTTTCCATGCTAAGGAGATGCATCAACTCACCCTTTTTGCACAACGCATATTATTCTTTTTCCGATTTTTAAAAATGTGCTTCATATAAATTTATACATTCATCTTTCACCTTAATAAAACAATTCACTAAAAATACAGTGCTAAACTGCTCTCAGAGAGAGAGGAGGTGCACTGATGATGACATAGATGTTAGCTAAGAGGCACTTATCATGGTTAGCTTCTCCTTGAAATGACACTGAAATCTGCAGAACAGAGTTCTTTTTCCCCCTTTCAGAAATTGGACAGAGATCTGTCAGATAAGTGTATGTGCTTGGAGGTCTACCCTCAGTATTCCTAAAATGCTGTTTACCTTTATTCTTAAAATGGAAAGAACCTCTGAGGACCCAAGGAGGCCAGAAACCAGGACTGCTAGACAAGGGCAATGAATATTTAGATACCGCTTTTCAACCAAAGTTCCAAAAATTGTTTACATAGACATAAATAAAATGGCTCCCTGTCCCCAAAGGGCTCGCAATCTAAAAAAGAAATGAAAGACAGACACCAGCAACAGCCACTGGAGGGATGCTGTGGTAGGGATTGATAGAGCCAGTTGCTCTCCCCCTGCTAAATAAAGACAATTGACACTTTTAAAAGGTGCTGTGTTAGCTATATATCTACAGGGATAAAACATATACATTGGCTGAAACCCTTCAGCTGGGTTAAAAAAAAGTCTTGTGTGAAATTACAATTACTATTACATAGATCATTTTAAGGGACTAAAGGTCAAGTAACTCTTTAGGCATGAATTTTAATGTATTTCAACATTGACTAGCACAGTCAACCCTTGGCCTCAGGATCGCCACAGCAAAACTTAGTGTTTGATCAGCCAACATTAATAAAGATGGTTGGTTTCCGAGAGGAGAGGTTTGCACTTGAAGACTAAACTAGACAAGCAAGAATGAGAACACTATCTCAATAGACAAAAAAAAGCTTGTGGATTCAAGTAAATACAAGATGCTAAATGAAAATCAGATCATGAACACAATGTTTTCAGCAGATTACAAGGGCATTGCTAAGTAACTTAAGATCTAGAGGTTACCAGTTTACATTTAGTAATAAAGTGTTTTTCTGTTTCAGATTTGACAATTCAAATGTGATTTTATGTTGCACTTCATAATAGAAAGTATTTTCAGAAAAGATCCAAAAATAGGGGCTTGTCAGCTCCTTCCTACTCCTGCATGCCCCTGCATTCCCCTCCTAGGAGATCAACGGACACTCTGAAGTAGTATCCCACCAACTGCAAACAGCTACTGCGAAAAGATAAAATCAGTCATCTAGAGATGTACATGAAACGGTTTGGGGGTCCTTTTATGAAGCTCTGAACTGGTTCAAAAGTCCGGAGGTTCGGCCGGTTCAAAGGTGAGGGGGGGTAGTTTTAAGGACCAGGGAGGGTGCTCTTACACCCTCACCCACTCCGCATTTCCCCCATCGGCACTGTGGTTTAGAATAGTCCACTTCCTGTTACTTCTGGTCCGATGTACACCAGGGCAGCAAGGAGGTATGCTGCCGCTCCACTGGACTGTTTAAAACCACAGTGCTGGTGGGGAAATCGTGCACCACCCACCTTTGAACTGGCAGTCGCCGGTTCTGTGCATGCCACTAATCTGCACACACAAATGCACACTATACACATCTGAAAGGAATTTGTGTGCATGCACAGCCCTTTCTGGATTCAGTCATGGTTGTTAGCTTGCCCCAACACATTTTTCTTATTTCTGAATCGTATCACAAACTAGTTATCTTTGAAATAATGCAATAGAGTTTTCCCAGGTCCAGCTGATGCAGTTGTCAAAGAAATAATTTGAATAATTAATCTGTTATTCATGTTTTCTTGCATGTCAACTTTACTAAGAAATCTGTTTTTTGCACTTTTCCCTACCCATGTCAATAAAACTAAGTGTTGAATATGTACTTTAGTAATATTTTTATTTTGTAAGACACCCAGGGAACAATTTGTTATGAGGTGGTTATATAAAGTTGTTATTTATTATTAAGCCAATCTTTAGAATTCTCACACACAGAGACATAGCTCATCAGCAAGAGGCAAAACAGATACACTGAATTAAATGGATTACAGATATCTAGTTTCCAAGTTTACTGAGAGCAAGCTTGTTTTAAAAATGTGGTACCAAATACTTCTTTTGCAAGTCCAAATATAAATAGGCTGTTATAGAAAGCAGATATCTTAAAAAGTAAACCATTATTCTAAACTCTTTACATCTGTATACAAGGGCTGAAAATCCAGTCTTCCCAGTTTAATTGTTAAATTACTGAAATAAAGCTTTAGTTTGATGTGCTGGACTAGGACCGGGGAGACCCGAGTTCAAATCCCCATTCAGCCATGAAACTAGCTGGGTGACTCTGGGCCAGTCACATCTCTCTCAGCCTACCTTACTTCACAGGGTTGTTGTGAAAGAGAAACTCAAATATGTAGTACACCGCTCTGGGCTCCTTGGAGAAAGAGCGGGATATAAATGTAATCATCATCACCACCACCACCACCACCATCATGCTGCAATAAATTTTTAATCCATGGAGGCACATATTAATTGGTGGGGCTGAAACTGCAGGGTGTATTTTTAATATTAATTTTGGCTCTGGTATTTACTTTCATTAAAAAAAATTAAAAAGAAGACTGAGTTTGTCTCCTAACAAGGAGTAGTAGCTTTTATCAAAGCTTAAGTTATCTCACAGTGGCTTATATCCAGAGCTATGTGCCTGCACAGAGGTTGCTCTTAACTCAGCGAGAGTCTTCCTGAGCATCAGAGCACACAGGCAGGGGGGCGATTTTCATTGCTCCGCCTGCCTCCGTTGAGTACTCTTTGCCTTCCAAAAATGCATCCCTGAGGGTTGCACAGCAGGAGGCAGGGGAGAGCTGTTCATTCCGCTGCTCAGGAAGACAGTGGCTGTTAAGAGCAGCCTCTCCCCTGAGATTGCTGCTCTAGATAGCTGATGCTGTCTTCAAAAAAGGTACTGGTGCTAAGGTTTTGGTGATATGGCAAGATATTTAAACTTAATTACCTAACTAATTTTTTTCTTAAAAGGTAGATGATGAACAAATATACAGATTAATAAATATTTAACAGAATGATTTGCTTATAATATATTAGGATGATTCTGGGAAATTCATGTTTGAAGCATAACACAGATCCATAGCCTCTATGTTTATTATTTAATTATTCTTTTTATATACTGCCCTTCTGCCAATGCATTCAAGGCAGTTTCCACTTTAAAATAATGGCTGAGCAGCATCATTTGCAAGGGAAAAGGGACCAAAGATAGTAGGAAAATATACAGTTCAGCTCTTCCATGAAGGTCATTAGATCACAGAGTTTAATAAAACAAAATATTTCTAAACAGTACACAATTAGCATCTGCTACACTTCATTCCCACCTTGCTCAGTTCTATTCAACCATGGAATGAAGCTTCCCTCAGATATACTTGAAAGCCAGTACAAGAGCAATGCAATCTTAAACTTGTTCACTCAGAAGTCAGTCCCATTGAATTCAAGGGCGCTATAAGTGTGCTGAAGACTGCAATCTTAAAGCAAGTGTCACAGAACACAAATGTGTCAAGTAATACAGTTATTTTAAATCATATGCTTAGCTGATTTCAGATCCACTGAAATCAATTAGACTTGTTTCCAAGTAAATACATTTAGAAGTAAGAACACCACATATTGGATCAAAGCAACTGGTAATTTATTTTTATTAATTTTATCTAATCTATGAAAAGGGATGTATAACAAAAAAAAATCATCCAAATATCTAATTGAAGACGAATGACAAAAAATACATGTTAAATATTAATCTTACAAATTTAGAGAAAAGAGTTCAAAAAGGTGGTCATAAAAAACAGAAAAATGGTTGTCATAAAACATAGAACATAGGTAGGATACAAAGAATCTTCTGTTCAGTTCAAACTCACATACTGGCAAAAGTGCATATTGTTAGAACTTACAGGAGAGTTCAAAGATGCTTGCATCTCTATTTGGAACACATTTATTGAGATCCAAGAGATTTTAAGTAGAACTTATTTCTATCTAACCACCTGATCCTATGCAGAGCTGGCACACTTAACTCTACATGGAATTCGGCTGCTATTATGCTTCAAAACCAGAACTTAATCATTGAGAAAGAGGAGCCCTACATGCCAGTCTGTAGACAATACTGAGCTAGATGGACCTATGGTCTGACTCAGTACATGGCAGCTTCTTATGTTCCTAAGTATTGTCTGTACCAATCACCTACTTGTGTGTCTTGGTGGATGCTGAAAAGATGCCATTGTCCCTCCTCTGTACACCGAGGTTATTTTTTCTTACACATTCTCTTTCTAGGACACACATGCTGCAATCTACTCTCCCTTTCACAATCTAACATTAGCCCTGGATATTTCTCAGCATTTGTCTTTTTGTGATTTTTCTCACATCGCTAGTTGATTTTAAATGTTTTCTTAAAATGTTGTGAATATGTTTTTCACTGAAATTGCCAATTCTCACTTTCTTCTGGTTGAATTAACTGAGTGTACCACCTGTGCCAGATGCCATACTGAGCACTGGTATATAGATCAGAATTTCCACTCAACACCTATATATAAATTGAAACAGTCTCCCCAAACTCATTGAAGGAACCAAAATTTGAGCACATCACCACGTAGTTTTCAGATGGTGATGGGAGACATTTAGATTCCAGGTCCTAGCTTGATGTAAAGAGCGTAACAACTAATAATTAGAGATAACTTGTGAGGAGAGTTAAGTCCGTTCACAAACAGCAATTTGTGTGAATCTCCCTTTTGGATTAGTAAATTCAGTTTCTCCTGCTTCCTTACTGCCTTGGTTGTGATATCAAGTGAAGGCAAAAGTGAAAGTGTTTGCCTGGAATTTGGAAAAGGAACGGTTGTGCTGTGGAGTCAGTATCAACTACTGGCAACCACAGAGCCATGTGGTTTTCTTGGTAGAATACAGGAGTGGTTTACCATTGCCTTCTCCCGCACGCACAGTATGAGATGATGCCTTTCAGCACCTTCCTATATCACTGCTGCCCAATACAGAAGTTTCCCATATTCTGGGAAACACACTAGTGGGGATTCAAACCAACAGCCTCTTGCTAAGGCAGGTTGCTTCCCCACTGCACCATTAGGTGGCTCGGGTATGGAATTAGGTCCACTGCAATCAATGGGGCTTACTAAGGAATAAACACGGCTAGGATTGAATTTTATGAGATTTGGTCTAGCTGCGGCCAAGAGTGTGAGCCCAAAATTCTGGTCCAGAACTTCAACCATGAACTTCCTATTAGGCAAGGCACTACGTCTTGGCCTCAGTTCCCCATCTGCAATAATGGAACTGTCCAACTTTGTAGGTTTGTTGTATGGTCTACTGAGGATACTGTACAGAAAGCCACCCTCTAAGCATTCAAAAGCAGCCTATAAGTACTCCTGATGGCTATTTACTGTGAGAAGTGGCTGCCTTTTCCATCTCTGCAGAAAGAACGTGGGAGGCAAGGGGATCATGCCCATTCCAGTTTGGCTGGCTGGAGAAGGGTAAGGAGCAGCTTGTCAATCTGGGAGGAGTCGGGAGATTTCGTATATCCTTCTTCGCTAGCCTAGGAGGACTCTATGGGTGTGTGAAGGGACCTTCCCGATTTCCTGACTGGAGGTGGGGTGTGTGCGAAGAGAGACTGGCAAGGCTTCCCTTTCTTGCTTTCCCCGGGGAGGGAGAAAGGGCTGGCTGGGCAGCTGCCTCGGAGGTGTCTCCTGCTCCCAAGCGAGTGTGTGTGTCTCTCTCGCACCCACCT
Source organism: Hemicordylus capensis (assembly GCF_027244095.1). Classification (NCBI taxonomy): domain Eukaryota; kingdom Metazoa; phylum Chordata; class Lepidosauria; order Squamata; family Cordylidae; genus Hemicordylus; species Hemicordylus capensis. Next base: position 86,567,182 of record NC_069658.1, on the reverse strand, counting down.
GTATCTGCAGCGGCACCAGGCGCACTTTGCAGCGCTCGCCGACCACGAAGCCCTTGGGCAGGTCGATGTACTGGCTCCACTCCTCGGAGAAGAGCTGCACCACGAACTTGCGGTGCATGTCAAGCTGGTCGCCGTAGAGGCTCAGGAACTTCTGGATCAGCACCTCATAGCCGGAGCCGTGGGGCACCGTCGAAGGCCTGGCGAACACCGAGAAGCAGAAGAGCACCGGCACCGATCCCGAAGACAAGCCGCCGCCGCCACTTGGCAGGAGAGGAGGGGCGGCGTTGGTGGCGGTCGCGGGCTCCGCCGCCGCCATGTTCGCGGGCAGCCGCTCCAGTTCCGCGCCGCCGCTATTGCAGCTCCTCCTCCTCCGGCTGCTACCGCTGCCGCCTCCCGACCAGACGGGAAGCGCCGGCGGCCCCCAATCCCGGCTCCTGCTCCTCCTTCTCACCATAGGATCCAGCCCCCTGCTGTGCTGCCCCGCCGCCCAGGTCAAGAAGAGACTGCCAGGTGGAGACTGGGGGCCGCGGCGGCCGCCGCCCTTCGCCTCAGTGCAGCACCAGCAGCAAGCGGAGGAGCCCTCCAGCTACAGCCGCCTTCCCTTTATCCCCTGACAGAATAGGAGGAAGCGGGGAGGGGGGGGGTCGCCAAAGCGCACACGTTGTGCTGACTGGTGCGAGGGAGCCGCGCGGTGGAGGCACCAGGTGGGCTATGACGGCAGTAGGCAGCGGCCCCAGGGAACCGAGTCTGCTCAGCCCTGGCAGTCTGAAGGGGAATTGGGCCTGGGAAGGAAATATACTCCCCACCCCAGGACTCAATGTTCCCTTTCATTTCATTTCTCTCTCCTGGCTAATCTACCACCCATGCAGGGGCATAGCTAGGGGAGCGGAGCCGCGTCCACTCCTTTCCCTGCGGTCCCCTGGAGTGAGGGAGACAATGAAGAAAAGAAGGAGGGGTGGAGGCCCTCAGGAGCTGGGGAGCCGGAGGGTTTGAACCCATCCGCTCCCCTGCACCACACACCTCGGGTGAGTCCCCTCGCATCCTGCATCTGGTGCTGTTCTCCAAAAGGTGCTGCGTTGTGCCATCTTACGGCATGGGTTTTGTCAGTCAAGCGTTTACATCAAATGAACTGAGAAAATGGTAGGTATATATACACATTTCAATGTGGATCTACTGTTAGGTTCTTCAAGAAAAAATTACCTCCATCTTTCCAGTTTGTAATCAAGGCACTTTTTAAAAAATGATGATGAAATTACTTTCCCAAGAGCAATACAGAGCCAAAGGCAGAAGCAGTAAAAGATCATAAAATTGTTTAAGAAAAAGTATCTCAAAATGAAAGTCTTCACCTAGTGCCTACATGAAAAAAGCATATGTGATATAAATAGTTAAACACAGCACCTAGCTCAGTATTGTTGATATTAACTGGCACCAGTTTCTTCAAGGTTTCAGGAAGGAGTTTTCCCCAAACCTGCCTAGAAGTTTTTTACACAGGGCTTTTAAAGCCCTTTAACTCGCATCTCTCCAGAATGGAGGGGTTGCATTCACATATTGGCCAGATTTACCCTGAAGTCCCTGTGAGTTATCAGGGAGCAGCTCACACAGCTCTACTTGGGTTTTTCACAGCGTATTGGAGTGCAGCCCGATTTATATCTGGGGTAAAAAAATCCATTATTTGTTTCGGGACAATTTCGAGTTATCAGTAAAGCCTCCTAGTAAAGCCTGTTGTGTGCAAAAGTCCCAGGGACCTTGAGGTGCAAGGGGGAACTGATTTGAACCAAATTTGATACAGTTGTAGGGACACATAGGGACACTTCAGACACATAGGTTGTGATGATGTCTTCCAACCAATTCAAGATGGTGGATGCATTAATGTTTGAGGTGCAAGTGGGCTCACGTGTGAACTGCCTGATTTGGTCCAAATTTAGTCTAGTTGTAGGAATAGTAAAAGGAAAGTAGGCAGATTAGTTCTTACTAGAAGCTTGTTTCCACTATGATGTTCCAATTCAAAGTGAAGATTAATTTAGTGCTGTTTTTCCTAACAATTCTTTGCCTGGTTTCTCTTCCAAGCATGCTTACTTTCCATGCATGTGCTTTATGCTACTGTAAAGAGATGCTTCCATGAAAAAAATAATCACTCTGATGGAGTGGAGTGTGTTCTGCTTTGTTTAACTTACTTAGCTGAACAGTTCAGGATAGTTTTGCAGGTACCTACCTGAACATGTACTGTAACAGTTCTTCCAGTGGTGGCCAGTGAGGGCAGCACGGGGGTGGGGGGGCAGGCAGTGAGAGGTACCTTTAAAAAGTGGTCACCAGTGGTACCACTGGCACCTGCAAGCTGCTATGAGAAGTGGTGCCCTGCAGCATCCCACATAGCAGCTACCTCTGTTCTGACATTCACCTGGCCTCTGCATACGCGTAGAGGCCATTGTGTGGTCAGCAACACCATGCTGACCTCTAAAATGAGGTTAAGGGAGTGAGCACTCCCTTATGGGGATGTGTGAACAGGTTCGATGTCGAACAGGTTCAACATCAAACCTGTTCAATTCAATGCTCTGGTGTCGAACCGAACTCCCCTGGTTCAGTTTGGCTCCAGACTGAACCCCCCCACCCGCTGGGGGTGTTGCAATCTTTTTTTTTTTTTAATGTACTTACCCCTTCCAGGGGGCTTCTCCAAGGCCTCCACACTATTCTGCACTCCACACTTACTTGCCATCTTATTGCACCTGTTGAAAGTTGGGAGATACTTTGGGCTGCTTGGTAGAGGGTGAAAGGACTTATACTTGGTGGCACCAATAAAGTTCAAAAAGTGGGAGAAACAAGAGGTTGGTTTGCTTGACATCTCCCGTATTCACAGAACTGACTATTGCCAGACTGTGGCATCACATCTGCAAATTCCTTCCTTCAAAGATGTAATTCAGCTGGACCAGGAGACTTAAAATTCACTTAAGGTAACAAAGTGTTCTCTTAGCTACCTTGAGGAGCACTTTCTTCTTTTCTTTATTTGCATGTCTGTTATCCAGCTGGGCCACATTTGCCTTGAGGGAGAACAGATGTACAATAGGTGATGAGTCTATACCTTCTCTCTGTCACCGTATGCCATTCCTTCATCTTCATCAACCAGCAACCTACAGCTTCCTTTACCTCTCCTCCTGTTCTGAACATATCCGTAAAATCTTGTTTTCATTTTTATTTATTATTTATTTTATTTTATTTTTGGCATCTCTTGAAAACCTCAGCGCATTTTGAGCCTTCACATTCCTGATAGCATCCCTACAAATAAGGATGCGGTTTGTGTGTGTGAAACAGATAGTCAGTTTTTATACGTTTATTAAGGGCTAGTTCAGGAGCAACTTAAAATATTCAGTTAATATTCTCCAGAATAATATTTACCCCTCACAGTAAGAACATGTATATTCTAAGCTGAAGCAACTGTGCCAACTTGGCCTCAAATGTGCCTGTTTAACTGCAATCTGCTATGTTCTGTGACCAGTCTTGCTCTTACAAAAGCAAACACTGGCATAACTATGAAGATGGCCACTGCCTCGCTTTCTTGTGATAAGGGAGTTTTCATTGTACTTGAAGTTTCAGGAAATTTTCAGAATCCTGTGAAAGGAAAAAAGTGGGCAAACACATGCTCCACACTGGTATATTCCTAGATAATTTAATGTAATAAATATCCACGTATTCTGAACCCCTCTGCATATCAAATACACATTTCCATTTAAACAAGTTACAGAGATTGCTGCACTTTGTCTCATGCACCAGAGTTACATGAAGCTGTATCTCAGTCTGTTGCTTCTGGTTTCTGGATAATATCCTTTTTGAAATGTGGCAAAGCATCATCTACAATATTGTGGTTGGGGATAAGATCTTGGGAATGTGTGTGAAAGTTATTTCAATAACCCAGTTGTATGCATACAGCCACAAACAAAGCCACATCCAGTGGCCAGTTATTCATGAGATTAATTATTCATCCAGGCTTATCCTAATGCTGATTGAGTTCATGACTCCATCTAGTCATTTAATGGTGTTACTGCAGAAGCTTACAAAGTGATCAGTTGTATGAGCATTAGCCATCCTGAATTGATTCCAATTTTCTAAATGAAAAGTGATAATGTCAATCCTATTTAGCTTGTTTGGTTTAATCAGTCTTAATTTGCCATGGACAACAAAGCAGTCATTTAGCATCAAAGCCACAGTAATACTCAATGCTTTGCAGTTTATGCTACATGTATTTTTAAATTATTTCAAATGAACAGTGAAATAGATTTTGTTGTTTTTGCCAAATAGATTTGAATTTGTTCATTTTGTTATCTCCCCCTACCCCCTGCCCAATGACATTCTACATTTTGCTAGGAAAAGTATAAATGTAATATATTGCATCAGTTCTGCTACAAGATAAAACACAGAATGTCAGATAAAAACAGCAAATCATAGCAGAAATTTCATTGAAAGAATGTGAGCAGACAGAGCATAACCTGGAAGGAGGATAGGGATATAGTAAATTTAAGAATAATCCAATCCATGTTAGTCAGCCCAAGAACCCCCTTACAATGAAGCAATATTGTTTCCACAGGGATTGCAGGAATATTTAACTTGTGGTCAACTTACCTGGGTAAGTATCAGTGGCTCACCACTGAGGGCCAATTTATTACATGAACTGCTCTTGTACTATCTGTAGAAAACACTTATATGGGCCAAGCAACTGCTGTGATTACTTCCATATTACAGCAGGCAGTGTCATAATCTGATGGGACTAGATCACTTACTTCCATGGGAAGACCTTTCATGAGCAAGATGAAGTGGACAGCTCAGATAGCTGATTATTTGGGCACCAGCAAGGCAGCAAGATGCCCTCCTCCCTCCCACTTTAAAAACAAGTTGTAGTAGTAAGAACTAATCAGCCTACTTTCCTTTCACTTTCTCTACATCTGGACTAAATTTGGTGCAAATCAAGGTCCACAAGTTAGATCTCTTGCGCCTCAAATATCCATGTGTCTGCCATCTTGATCGGGGTGGTGTCATCATTACAAACTGCACCATTGAGGTGTCCCTGTGTGTCACTCACTACAGCTGTTCCAAATTTGGTTCAGATTGGTTAGACTGTCTACAAGTTAGTGCACTTGTACCTCAAAAGTAAACACATGTGCCATCTTGAACTGGGGTGGATGACATCATCACAATCTTCGCCACTGAGGTGTCCCTACAGCTGTAGCAAATTTGATTCAAATCAGTTAAGTGGTTAAGCTTAACTGATTCAAAAATTTGATTCAAATCAGTTAAGCTGACCAGCTCATGAAAGTATCAGGGAGTGAAGTTGGCATATTTAAAATGCGCAAATAACTTGGTCTACAAAGAGGAGCATATGCAAAGGGAATAGCAGCAATGTAGGTCAAGGAACTGTGATGTTCCATGTTCTGGGATAGAAGAAGGGGGGGTTGTGAAGATGTTGAAGATGGGTACATGTCTCACTGAAGCTGTTGCCAGGTTCACCAAGGTCTTTTCACTGGCAGTAGATTACAGTAAGGAAGAAGGTATTTTGTACCTGTGCAAGTATTAATTAAAGAATGTGAGTATGTAGAGATAAGACTTTTGGCCCATACAGAATAGGATTCCAACTAACTACACCATTTCAAGGGTGGGCATAGCAGCAACCCTTTGCAAGCATTCCTATATACATGTGTATTCCAGGGAGAAGACTTGTCATTCATTTTAGCTCAGTATTTGTCCACTGAAGACATGCACTAAATCTTTTCCCTATAGAATATCTTTATCCATCTTTGCTGTCCCCAAAGTTTAATCTCCCCCCTCTCTTTTAACAGCCTTTCCTACAAGTCATTTAAGTGAGTGGTTGAATTTAAAACAGTTTAGATTAAGTGAGACTGGTTTGACAACTTCGCAAATGATGGAATGAGGTTGCTTCATGAAGTCCTTTGGCTATCACTTCTGTATAGGAAAGTACATGTACATCATATGTAATGAAAGTGTGCATTTTGACTGCCATATATACATTTTATGGGAACCTGGCTTCCCATTGTGTGTATGCACAGGAATAATAGAGATTATATTGGCATGGTAGTGGTAGTATAGTCATCATATAGTCAGTTTTCAACATTCTGCCATTATATTATAAGCCCTGAACATTCTATTGGTCATAAAATAAAAGACATCTCTCCAATCTGCCTGAACATTTGCAGACATCAATAGAGTGATAAGTAACACCACCCCTCGAAATCTGGTGCAGATCCTTTAAACTCTAGAAAACAACTATCTTTTTTTACATCAGATAACACATCTTATTTGTTTTTAGTGGTTAGATGAGACTTAAGATGTTTTAAATGTTCCCTCATGCTCGAAGTTTGGGAATTGCAAATTAAGGTGCCCATTTTAGTCTCCATCATGCCATATTAGTGGTAAATTGTTTTTACAATGTCATATTATTCTGGCTTTAGAAAAGCCCCTGCACTTTGCCATGCCTTTCAGCTTGAGAATAGGCTAGAGAGGGTTGCAGCCAGGAAGAAATTCAAAAGGTGCTTGATGCATCTCTACAAGGCACTGTTCAAAGTCTTTACGTTTTATATCACACAGAGGTTAAGACAAGCACTTTAATTTGCAATTTCCTTGCTTCTTAGAACACAAGTGAAGTTCAAAGCATCTTAATTCTCATCTTAAAATAAGGGTTTTTGGATTACTGAATGTACACAATATTTTTCAACATAGAAGAGATATCTATGAAAGAGAATTGAGAGAGGCAGTCCTTGGAATCAAATTCTACTTCTCGACCCAATAAGAATCCCTGCAGACTTATTACTGAGAAAATGGCAACCTCTCACCTCACCTTTCGTCCATGCATTCATTTCTAGTTTCAGAATTTTTTGCTATTCTGGGCTTATCTATACTGAACCACTCTAACCTCCTTATCACATCACTCATTGTCAGCTGAACTCTGAAGTGATATCCTCATTTTGTCTGCACTTTCTGGAGAAGTGTCAGATTTTTCCTCAACAAGCCTAATTCTACAAAACAAGATTTTTTTAAAAAAATTAGTTCTTCAGTGTCCCAAGTTCTAAGTTATATACAGTATTATAACTGAAAGTTTATTTCCACAAAACTTATACGCAAATCTCCTAATATTTGCTTTGCTAGGTCCATTGTTTGATTCACTGATAGCTCCTAAGCTATATATACTTGTTTTATTTAATTTCTGGTGAATGGTAATATTGTCTAAACCATTGATGCATTTTTATTTTTATGCATTATATATCCTTTCAGGCAGGGTGGATGTATTCTCTTTTTGGGGACACCTTTGTGTTCTTAAAATTAACTTTTGCATTTATTAAAACATTTATAAATGAAGGACAGCCCTTCCATGAGAAAATATTCAAATAATTCCACATTAAATAAGCCCAGCTGCTTTCCTAGAGAGTTCTTGGTCAAATACCAGAAAGTCAACAGTGGACATGGAGATACATACCTCTTTGGGAAAGGATTCTGCATTCTAGATATTGCAGTTGAGAAAGCCCTGCCTCTCATTCTGATCCACCATACTTCAGATGATGGGGCACCATCAGCAGGGCCTCTGTTTAATGGACCACCCAGCTAAGTTTGTATGTGAATATCTTCTGTACATGATATCTATTTCATTAAACTATTAATTCTACAATTGCACATACTTGTGAAGTGACTAGCACTCATGAACATCCTTGTGGCAGCATTCTGGAACAGCTGAAGCTTCCAAATGATCTTCAATGGCAATCCCATACAGAATGCATGCAGTAATCCCCTCTGGATTAAACTAAAGCATGGGTGACTGAGGGAGTGTTAGTATCCAATTTATTCCAGTAGGGTCATAGCTGGCATACTAGCTGTGACTGGTTAAAAAAGGTTAAAAATGGACTGGTTAAAAAGAAGATATCATGTACAGAATAGATATCATGTACAGAAGCAAATTGGTAGTGTAGCTGAAACAACATTTGAGTGAAATGGTCAGAACACATAATACAAGATTATAAACTTGCTGCAGCATTCTAAACTAACAATTTTCCAAACACTTTTGAAAGGCAGCCCCAAGTAGAACACTTTGCAACAATGTCATCTGGATATAACTAGGAAATGAATGACACTGGTCCACTTTTTCCAATTATAGGGTGGTCATCCTCAATGATTGGTTAACATCCATCACATGCGCTGAGATGGGGGCCAATGAAATTTTTGATAGGCATACAGCTATCCCCAGCATACAGCTATCGCTCAAGCCCCAGTTCTGGTCTTGTCTTGTTCCGGAGATGGTGTTCCAGACCAGAGCTCTTGCTCAGTGATTTACTATTTTACATTTACAGGCTAGTCCTTCGTCTTTTCTACTTTCCTTTTTCCTGTGTGCCAGGGTGGGAAGGGAGTCATTTTCTTTGCTCAAATTGATTGTTTTTCATTTAAATCCAGCCTTTTAAAATTATTGCTTTCTGTTTCTATACTTTGAGTTTTTCTGGGTGAATCTCCCTCTGATTTGAGGCACCATTAAGGGAAGTTATGGAGGCTTCCCATCTCAGGAATTTTCTGGTGGGTTCCATCTCTGAGGGACCCAAGTCAGAGGCCAGGGGTAGAGACCCCATTAGGAAACCTTCCCCAGCCAAAAATACCTCAGTTGGTTTCTCCACCTCACGGGAGAGCCGTCGCTATGCAGTCGGAGCAGGTGGACACCTTAGCTCTGGTGGTGTCTCTGGTAGTTTCTCCCACCGTTTCTGCTAAGCCACACAAAAAGGCGGTGAAGAAAAAAAAGCACTTGAAGGAGGCAGATCCTCCTAAGAAAAAGTAGTGGGCAAAACCTCAGGCTGTGTGTAGACAACACAAGCCCGCCATTTTCCTGTCTCCTCTGGGGCTGGTGACCATTTTGAATGCCTCTGCTCTAATGGGCCCAATCCAACAGGGCTCTCTGACCGAGCCACTTATACTGGATCAGCGGTCTAGCTTGCTAGCCCCTGACGTGGTCACACTGGCAGAGACTACTCCTCTGGAGGGAATGTTTCCTTTTTTCCTTTTTAAATTTTTTATTGGTTTTTACAATATCTTAACAATCCAATTACATCTAATTAAGTAAATGTAGACTTCCCGCTCATCAATCTGTGCGATTCATTAACTATACAAGTCATCCATTGCTACAAGTCAACCATTGCTTGGAGGGAATGCTTCCTGAGGGCTTGATCCTACCAGCTGTACCACCAAAAGCCTGATCTTGTCAGCCGTGCTGCCCAAGGGCCCGATCCTGCCAGTTGCTCTTTCTGGGAGCCCAATTCTGCCTGTGGCACCTGTGAGTCCTGCAACATTGCCACCTTTCATGCCTGCCCAGCCAGATATTCCTCTTGCAATTCCACAGGCGCTAGCCATCCCAGTGGACATTTCAAACTGACTAAAAGACTTCATCACCAGGCAATGTATGGTGGTCATGTCCCCCCTTTTGCTAGTTCCCTTGCCTTTACTTCCTTCCTTACCGGGTCCTTCTGCCCCTCCACCCGTACCCACTCCACCCATACCTACTCCCTCCAGGCGACCTCCCCACCTGACCTTCTCCTCCTCTTCTGATACCAGCCCTTCCAGAAATGCAGTTACTTTGCGAGAGAGTGGACGTTTTGTCTCTAGGTTTAGGAGGAGGCTGGCACATAAGAGACGGGCATCTCCATCTACTTCCCCATCCTCGTCTGAAGGGGCCAGACTTACCAAATGGAGGGCTTTTCCTGCCAAGCCACGGCCCCCACCGGAAGCTCCCATTCCATCCCTGCCCCCACCTATTCCTGTGGTTCCTGCCAGTGCTTTCCACCTCCCATGCCTGTGGTGCCAGCAGGTGTGGTTCCACAGCATAAGCCTGTGTCTTCAGACTCCGAATCATCTCAATCTGGTAAGGAGGATTAGGTGAACTTTCTGATGAACAGGCCACACCCGCATTGCCTAACTCATTGTGTCTTTTTATCACCCCTGATTTTGAAGTCTTGCTGTCTAAGGCTAAGATGGCCATCGAGGACGTGTCAAAAGATCCTGAAACTCAAGACACTCTCAGTTTTGGATAAAGAGGTTATCTTGTCCACAGTTGCAGCCGTAGCTACAGTGCATTTCCCCTCGCTGTTTAAAGACATTACGCTTGCTGAATAGGGGATTCCTGTTTTTTTAAAGCCTGTTATGTCCTTCCCAAAGAAACTTTATAACTTACCTGATGACATGTCACTTTTGACTGTTCCTTTGGTAGATGCGCCAGTTGCCCAATTTGTGTTGGGGGATTTGATGAAAAAGGAAGGGGATGAACAACTAAAGCCCCAGGAGGACAAGGCAGATCACCTCCTTAAAAAGGTCCATGATGCTTCAGCCATGGTCATTGGGGCGGCAGCAACAAACAAACTTCATCTTCATGAGAGTTTCCATACACTGGGCCAAAGAACTGGTCCAGTTCATTCCACCAGATAACAAAGCAGGGCCAGGGCATAAACAAGTTGACAAAGGTGGCAGCCTTAATAGCTGACTCTAGTCTGGACTGTCTGCAACATGCTTCCAGGACTATAGCTTCAGGAGTCTCTATTTGCAGGGGTTTCTGGTTAAAAAATTGGCAGGAAGGTTCTAAATCAAAAATTACCCTAGCAGCTACTTGCTTCCTGGGGGCAAATTATTCAAGGAGTCCTTGGACCCAGTCTTAGTGGAGACCAAGGATTAAAAGAAGGCAAGATTCCATTGTCCCACGCAGCCCAGGTGGCTATGGCTCACACAGTCCCTGCAGCAGGTGGACTAGGCCATCTGCTCCCCTCCCTTCTATTTTTTCCACTTGGGCATGTCCCATAGTTGAGGATGACCTCCCTATAGCTGGAAAAAGAAACATTGGACTTATTGTGAAGGCTTCTTTTTCATCTATAGGGAGATCATCCAACCCACCCACGGATGGGAAGGAGTTGCCAGTTTGGGTTGCTCTTTTCGCAGACTCTCAAGGAACCTAGTTTTATCTGGTATTTTTCCTCTCTTTTTTCATAACTGTTTATCTCTCTAGTCTTTCTCTTCTCGACAATCCCGGAACTGGGGCTTGAGGGATAGGTGCATGCTGGGTGACTAGCCTATCAAAAATTTCACTGGCCCTCTCTTGGAGCATGTGATAGATGTTAACCCATCGTTGAGGATGACCTCCCTATAGCTGAAAAAGAACCCTTCACGGTAAGTCCAATGTTTCTTTCTCAGGGAAAGGATACATAGCAGCCAAAGCTGCTCTTGTCTAGTAGCAGATGCAAATGAGAGTTAGCACTGGATGTCATCAACATGCATTTTGCATAGAGAAGATCCCAGTTTGAATAGCTGGCATTTCCAGGTAGGAATAGGAAGGGCCCCTGGAGAGCAGCTGCTAGTCATATTAGACAATACTGTAGTCAATTGTTTGATGGTGTAAGGCAGCTTCAGATGTTCATGCTCACCTCTGTTCATGTTCATGTTCTCAACCCAACTCTGTAGGGTTAAAGAACCTATTAGGTTGGTCCATTCAAGAAGGTTATTGGATCCAATGAGATTGCAAGAACGCTTGGAAGGGTTTCGAATTTGCTCTGCCGATGATTCTGTCAATGCTCTGGTGCAAACTTGTAATAATGAATGTACTAGGGTAGTAGATACAATAACTCCTAAGTTGCCTCTCTGACTTGCTTCAAAATTAGCCCCGTTTTTGAAGCATTACGGGAGCTGAAGCAGTGAGGTAAACAATTACAGAGTCAATGGAGAAAGACATTGCTCGAATCTGACAGGTCACGACATAGAGCACATCAGAAAATCTATGCTCTGGCAATATGTGAGGCAAAGAAGCAATTCTTTTCTGGCTGCATTGCATCCACAAGTTCATGTCCAGCCAAGTTGTCTAGGATTGTGAGAGGGCTAAAATGAGCCCCCTCCCCGTTGAATCCAAATTTAGAACCATTTGCTACCTGCTGTGGTGCTTTTAATGATGTTTTTCATGGACAAAAAATCTCTCGTATCCAGGATTATACAATTACAGCAGAATCTGATATGGAAGTATCCAGCAACTCCACTTATGTGGTCAGACTGGATCACTTTCAGTTTGTGACTCCTGAGGATGTGGACAAGATTTTTCAGACTGTGCATCCTGTGGCACCCCATGTGTCAAAAGTCATTCAGCACCAACTTCCGGACTTTCCCTTGGAGGAAGAACCACACCTGTCAAACCCATCCCTAAGAAGTACTCCAGAAAGGAATCATGGCTGCTGGTATCAAAAGCCACTTGGAGGTCCAGAACTGACAGGGTTGCATTCTGTCATTCAGGGGCGGAATCACCATTGGGCCAACAGGTTCAAAGAACCCGGGCTGCACCCAATCAGGGGCCGCGTCTCATGGCCACAACACGCCCCCCACATCTGATGTCAGACGCGGGGGTCTAGTTTAGCTCCCAAGCAGGGGCTGCGTGGCCCCTTTGGGAGCTAAACTAAGGACTGGCTCTTCCCTGCTAAGCAGCTCTTCCCTGCCACACGGCCCCTTCAGGAGTTAAAAGGCTGGTGTTGCGTTCACAGTGCTAGCCTTAGTTTAACTCCCGAAAGGGCCACACGGCCTTCAGGAGTTGAACTCCAACTCCCGAACGGAGCCTCAAGGCTCCATTTGGGAGCCAGACCACGCCCCCCACATCTGATGTCAGACGTGGGGGCATGGCTAGCCCCACTCTGATGTCAGATGTGGGGGTGGGGTCAGAGGGGCTGCTGCTGCGGCTGCACATGAGCCACCGGCGGGCCCGCTCTGCACCTGCCGCTATTCATTTTCAAATGAAACTGCCAAGGCATTTTCAGCCCCAAACCAGGCTGTAAACTGGACTGACAGTATAATTAGTTTCATCCAACAAAACCTAGAATTATGGAATTTGTTCTCAAAATATGTGGTATTGGTTTTGTTAGCTTTAAAGGGGATTCGTCAGATTCATGGAGAATAGGTTTATCATAGCTATGTGCAGAGGCAATGTAACTTTGAATACAAAATCCTGGGGACAAAAAAAAAGGAAAGGAAAGCCTACTCGTCATCTTTCTTAGAGGCATCTGGCTGGTCACTATTTAAAACAGGATTCTGGACTAGACAAAAGTGTCTGGAAAATGCAAACACCTATTTCAACTAAAATACAAACCACAATCTGTTTCTGTGAAGCCTTCAACAGACAAGTGTTTTATGATATTTATTTATTCAATTTATATATTGCCCTTCCTAAAATAGCTCAGGCTGGTTTACAATAAAATGAAAACATTTTAACCAGATTAAAACTAAAACGAGGTATTCTTAAAAGCCAGGCTAAAATGATGAGTATTTAAGGCTCTTTTGAAGACATCCAAGGAAGATAATCCTCTCATGTCCACAGGGAGCGCATTCCACAACCTAGGGGCATCAACTGAGAAGGCCCTACCCCAGGTTGCCAGCAGATAAACTGTTGGCACCTGAAGATGGACCTCTCCTGATGATCTTAATGAGTGATGGAGCTCATGTAGGAAAAGGCGCTCTCTCAGTCAACCCAAACCTAAGCCATCCAGGGCTTTAAAGGTAATAACCAGCACTTTGTACTTTGCCCAGAAACATATCAGCAGCCAGTGCAACTGTTTAAGAACAGGCATAATATAATCTCTCCAGGATACCCCAGAGACCAATTTGGCTGCCACATTTTGGACTAACTGAAGTTTCAGAACTACATACAAAGGCAGGCCTACATGGAGCGCATTGCAGTAGTCCAACCTGGAGGTTACCAGCTGGTGTACCACTGTTTTCAGGTCACTCTCTTCAAGGAACTGGTAAAAAGCGCTCCTGGCCACAGCCTCAACCTGAGGCACCAGGGTGAGACCCAGATCCAAGAGCACTTCCAAGCTATGAACCTGTTCTTTCTGGGGGAGTGTAAACTCATCCAGAACAAGGTGTTCTATCCCATCTTGCAGATTACGACATCCAACAATGAGCACCTCTGTCTCGCTTGGATTCAGCTTCAGTTTATTATCCCTCATCCATCCCATTACTGCCTGTAGGCAGGCATTTGATAATGATGACAAGGAGAAATAGATTTGGGTATCATCAACCTGTTGATAACACCTAGCTCCAAATCCCTTGATGACCTCACCGAGTAGTTTCATTCTGGTGACATAATGGAGCCCTGAGGAACTCCATATAGTAGCTCCTGTTCAGAAGAGTAACTGTCACCAAGCACCACCATCTGAAATCTACCTGATAAATAGGAACAGAACCACTGTAAAACAGTGCCTCCTATCCTCAAATCCCTCAGGCAATCCAGAAGGATACCATGGTCGATGATATCAAAAGCTGCTGAGAGATCCAAAAGAACCAGCAGAGTCACACTCCCTTTGTCTATTCCTTGATGAAGTCCATCTATCAGGCTGACCAAGGCCATCTCAACCCCATAGCCTGCCCTAAAGCCAGTCTGGAATGGGTCTAGATAATCAGTTTCCTCCAGTCACCTGGAGTTGGTCAACCACCACCCTCTCAATCATTTTACTCAATCATGGGAGGTTGGAGACTGGATCCCCTTGTGATGGATAATTAGAGGCTAGAGTGGGCTTCTTAAGAAAGGGTCTAACCACCGCCTCCTTCAAACAAGCTGGCACCTGCCCTCCCTCAGTGAGGTATTAATGATATCAATTAAACCAGCTCCAAAAACCTCCCTGCATTATGAAATCAGCCATGTTGGGCAACGATCCAAAGAACAAGTGGTAGGCCGTACTGCTCCAAGCAACTTGTCCTCACCCTCAGAAGTCACAAACTGAAACTGATCCAATCTAATCTTGCAAGAGGGATTGTTGGACACCTCCCTAACCTGCCATGCAGAAATAGTGGACTCCAGGTCAGCCCGAATGTGAGAGGTTTTATCTCCAAAGAACTCCTTGAATGCATCACAGTGAGACATTGTCTCTGAAACAGAAGGGGCTTGAGTTAAACCCTAACAATCCAGAACACTTCTGCTGGACAAGAATTTGCAGACGAAATATGCACAGAATTAAATTGCTTCCTTGCTAGACATATTGCCACAGCATAGGCCTTCAAATGGGCTCTATGCTGTGTCTTATTGAATTCAAGATGAGTCCTCCTCCATTGGCACTCCAGTCATCTACTTTGCCACTTCAGCTTCCGTGGCTCTTCTGTATACCATGGAGCTGATTTTGAAGCGGGTCAGAGAGGATGCTTGGAAGCAATCATGTGTACTGCCCTGGTAAGTTCCCTGTTCCAGGTATCCACCAGGGGATCGACAGAATCACCAGCAGAACCAACTCCAAAACTCTCTAAGGCCCTTGGAAATCCTACTGGATCCAACAGCCTTCTTGGGCAGACCATTCTAATAGTTCCACCACTCCTGAAGGGGTCAGTCACATCTACAGTAGACCCGAAACTACAGTAGACCCCACCCACGGAACACCCCCCTGATTTGAGCAAAAGACCAAATCCAGCATGTGACCAGTAACATGCATAGATCCTAAGACTAACTGGAATAGGCCCATAGTTGACATGACCAGTATGAACTCCTCAGCAGCACCAGACAAGCCAGGCCCAGTGGACACTGAAATCACTCAGCACCAAAAGCTTGGGCAACTCCATCACCAACTCAGTGACCAGCTCCGTCAGCTTAGTTATGGAGTCTGTTAGGCAGCAGGGTGGATGGTACACCACCAGAATTCCCAATCTATCTAAGTCCCCAAAATGAGGTACACACACTCAATATAAGTCAGTTCTCTCACAAGGGATCCTGGTAAGGGGAGATGTTACTCTTATGGACCACCACAGCCACTCCACCACGACTACCACCACCCACCTACTTCCCCTAACTAGTGATGCTCAGCAACAGAGTACCCTGGGGGAAGAAGATGGGCCCTCACAGAACCACGAGATTCTCCCTTTGGAGTTCAGTTGGACTGGACCAATACATGAAAGGATGAAATTTTCAAAATTGTTTCTGAAATTATATGTTATGATAATTCTATGCCATCCCTAAATGCTATACATAATTTCAAGCATAAAAGAAAATATATTATTTTGAATATGGAAAGCACAACTCTAAATTTGACAGCAGACTTAATGTCTCCAAGAATTCATTATAACTGGGAGCAGCAGGGTAATTGCTTTAGGGATTTAGTGTAGAAAACAAGTTGCTGATTCATATCAGATCCTGAACTTGATTTGCCTTTTTAGTATGTAATCCTGCTTGACACATAAATTAGCAGAAAACATTGCCTTTTGGTGACTGGTGTCTCTCTTAAACAGTGTGTCAATTTAGTATTTAGCATACCCAGAGGTCCTCCATGCCAATCCTTTGTTTTTATAATATTTAAGGTTTCCATTCATGCATTTGTCTTCATGCATTTTGGTTGTATTCCTTACAGTAAGTATTCAGCCAAAAATGTTTTCATCTGATTTGTTTGGTATAATGTACAACAACAACAACAACAACAACAGACAAAGCTCAGTGTGAGGGCTACGCTTGTATTTTGTTAAGAATCTGCCCTTTTTTATTGTTCTGCCAGTTTGAAAAGTAAAAGGAGCTGAGGTAATCCAGGCCTATTGCCATGTTTGTAAAAATGGCCATCCCATTAAAACGAGGGCGGGGGGAAACACCACTTCCCTAATAGATTAGGACTGAAAATGAAGCATTTACAGAAGAGATGGCTACAAATGTATTTTATAGCCGGTGCAGTGTGTCTGCAGTTATTTCACATACTAAGTGGAAATCAATGAGATTATCTCCTAGCTTTCACTTGTAGACATAATGGATTGCAATAGAGGAATAACCATCATAGCAAGTAGGGAGAAGTAATCCATTAAATATACACCACCAAACAACCTGTAGACAAATAGTAGAATTGCAATTATTTGAATAAAACAGTATGCACGTGTTCCAGGTGAAATTATGCATTTTTAAACTCCATCCATGTTAATAGGCCAGTTAAGTCCATGCTCAGATCTCTCTCATTTGAATCAATAGAATTTATCCTATACAATGGCTAACATCCTGACTAAATTAATAGGACAAGTTAGTCATGATAACTTCTGTTGAGTAATTTAGTCAAGTGGTCAGCTAGTGTCTCTTCAGACATTGATTACAACAATTCCTCTTCAGACATCTCAGAGGAAGTATGTTCCTGTTTTTAAGAGAAACGTACTTTCCTTGCAACTTGCCTGGAAATGGTGAACTGTATCAGTTGATCCAGGGATATATCCTGGCAAATAAGCTGGTGTAAATTTATCCTAGTTGTGTGATTATTTTAGATAAAACTGAAACAGAAATATGTTACATTTTCTGAAACATTGGTTCTTTAATATTTATCCATTAAAGCAACATGTTAACATATTTTGTAATTTAAATAAATTTATATATTCAGCCTTCTGTTTCTAAACAATATAATTAATATGTTGAGAAAGGACCATTCTTGTGATTAAGTCAAGAAGAGCATTTGCAGGACTGTTATTTTTAAACTTACGGCAATAAGTTTATTATGGCATTATCTTAGGGTCATTTTTTTCACCACTGACAGAGAATCTCCAGGCACTTGTGATCCAATAAAATTATTAGTTCATGAATGTGTTAAGTTTTTTTTAATGACATGCCTTGTTCTGAAGGGCTTGCAGAGCAGCTGTCATATAGTAAGTGAAAAAGAAATGCATAGTGAGGTTAGTGTACTCTATATATTTAAGAAGCAATTTTCTCATTCGATACCCTGGGCATGGGTATCCTCTGTCACACCATATGTGAATGTTGGTTGCATATATGAACACATGAAGCTATCTTATACTGAGTCATACCACTGGTCCATCTTACTCAGTACTCTCTGTGTTGACTGCCAGTGGTTTTCCAGGGTTTCAGGAATGTGTCTTTCTCATCCCAACCAGAAAGTGCAAAGGATGGACCTGTGACTATCTGCATGCAATGTATGTGCTCTACAACTACAACCCCTCTCCAGGTAGCACCCTGGTAAATTTAACTCCAAGGTAAATCTCAGATACAGGATCAGACAGAGGATTTCCATGACAATGGAAATGGGTGCCAGGATGCAGAGTGATAGAAACTTTTCAGTCTTGATTTATATCTAGGAAAGACTTCATCTAGGGCCTGCTTTCCTACATGAAGGTAGAACAAAATCTTGTACACAGATGTACAATCCTTTTATATTCCTATTTTACTGCATGTACACACATTGGGAAGTTCCTATTGGCAGCAGGTTCCCATCATGTGTAGAACTTGATGATTCTACACATGAACTTCTCACATGATTGCACACAAAAGTTTGTTCTCCCATACACCTGTGGAAAAATAAGTGTGATTTTTGTTGCCCCAAAATATAATATGAATTATTCATGTTTGGTTAAGATAACTGAAAAATATTATTTCAGAGATCCAGTTTAAGTGGAGTCTGGACACTGGAATAAAGTATACCAATGTGGTATAGAATATATACATTATAGTTGGGAAATTGATTGAATTAGAAACAAATAGAGAATATAACAAACCTTTGCTTCAGTAAAATAAATAATGTGGTAATCCTTAGGTATGTCAGAAATGTGTGTCCTTATATAGTTCATAAATTAATGTTACAACTTAGTTTCTCCACCTTTCATCTATTTATTTTTTTAAAATGAACAATCACTTATAGTTGTGTGGGGAAGATTAAGCGCAACTGTCACTTATTGCAACTAGTTACCAGTTTTTGTCCAGTATAAGGAGCTGTTTGGATTAACATAACTAGCATAAGCGCATAAGATGGCTGCACTTTGTTATTCTCTTCTCTAAAAATGTAGCTTCGTTATTCTCTTCTCTAAATATCTTTTGTTTCTATGAAGAATGTTTAAGTAGGATGGTATTCACATGAAAACCAGAAAACCAATGTTTATAAGAATATGCAGCTATATTTTATATTCTAAGAGGTAGAAAACAATTAGAATGTACTGATGGTCAAAATGGAGAAAGAGAGTAGAAAGTAATTCCACAAAATATTAACTGTAAAATTTGAGGAGGCAATGGTAAACCCCTCCTGTATTCTGCCAAAAAAACCCACAGGGCTCTGTGCACGCCAGGAGTCGAAGACTCGAAATCGACTTGACAGCACACTTTACCTTTACACTCTTACCCAGTAGACCATATTGATATAGTTGAGGAAACCTTGTTAAAGTTTTGTTGATCTTGTGCAGCAAATTGCATACATCATTGTTAATAAATAAACATTAAAGTTTCACTTGCCCAGATAAGATCTCATCATGTAGTTCTTTGGTTAATAAAACATAAGACTTTTTAGAACTGTCAAAAAAATAAAGTGGATCACTTATTGCAGATGGATTAAATCCTTCCCCCACCAACTGAAATTTTTGTTGCTTGAAAGTTCCTGTAACTTCCATTATTTCCTACAGACAAAAGAGAATAATTTTATTTTGTATGGTAGAAAATTAGACTTGTGGAGTAAGTAACAGACCTTTCTACTTAACTAGAACTTCTATAATGGTGTTACTTAAGACCCGCCTGTGATAATGGACTCAAATTCTACTAAAGTTTTTAGCTCATTTCCCCTTCCCTCTGTAGCCCACTGTACCTTCCAAAATGTTTTTCTGAGGGTCCTAGAACCCCCCGAAACATATTTTTGGGAGGCAGAGTGAGCTGCAGAGGGAAGGGGAGATCAGTGAAAATTGCCCCACCCTACATTACATGTGTGGAACATTTTCCAACATTAGTCTAGAGGTCAGCCAGTAACTTTGAAGTAGGATTCATAACTAGTAGCTCTACAAAGCATCCAGATCTGCTGTAATTGACTATGTTTTTAAGTCTACAAATCAGGTTTGACAACTCAGGCCAGCAGGGGGGTGCAGACACCCCATCCCCAGCCTTTAGGAAGCCCCCTGAAAGGGCTACAGGTAATTTTTATTAAATTTTATATAATATAAGTCACTGCACACATATTCAATTTGGCACTATGTACAGAGAATCAGGGCTTGTGAATACTGAGCTGAAGCTTATGAGCTAGGATTGTATTCACTTGCTCTTACTTTGCTTCTTGTGACAACTGAGTTAAATGTGATGTCTTAATAATATGGCTACTAATGGTGAGTTTGTCTTTGAATCAGTGTGAAATCCTTAGTATTAAGGCCGCTGGGAGTTTCTTGCTCTCTTTCTCTCATTTTAACTGTCTTTCTGAAAGACTAGAATATACTCCAAGCAGTGACACAGTTTACTCTGCATATCCATTAATTATTTTCAGAGTATCTGGGAAAAGCCAAATTCTCCATTTATTTTTAAAACGTATGTAATAGTGATCCTACAATGCATAGTAGAGAATTAGACAGGCACTTCTGTTTAGTTTTCTAAAAACACCTCCACATAGTATTTGGGTATTTCATGAGCCCCAGCATACTGAAATTTGTAGTTTCCCAGCATTTTTTGGTCTGATTACGTCCACTGCTAAATAGTTTTTGAAATATTAAAAGATTAACGAGCTTGACTTGTATTTTTGAGCTGATATTATGGTAAAGTTATCTGAAAGATGGGTGCCAGATATTTGGACAGGGGCAGAAATTTCAGTGCTTGCCCTAGGCGCTATTTTCCCTAGATACGCCTCTGCGAATACTGCTGGGGAAAAGAGAGAACGATGCATTTGCTGACATTCAAAAACAGGACTGCAGCAGGACAAGTGTACATTAGGCAAGCAGAATAGAGATTTTCAAAACTATCAGTGGTTGGAATAGGTCAAAGTCTTGCAATATTCAATTCTCAATATGTATATTATAATTTCACCCCAGAGAAGACCAGTTTCCACTATCCCTGTCAAATTCCTGTATTCAGTTGCTGGTATCTATGGGACTTGTCACCAAATCTCCTAGGTCTGCATTCCCATTGGAACCATCCAGTGTCAGAATATATCAGCCCACAGATTCAGGGATCTCAGCTGAGACTTGTAGGAATTTGGAGGCCTACATTTTGGGAAGCCTTGATCCCTGCCCCTCTGAACAGGAAGTCACCATTACAGACTCAACCTTATAATTTAACTTCGCCTTTCAAGACAACGTGATGCTCTAGTGCAGTTTCTAATATGCTGTTTATTCTAGATGGAGGATCCCTACATTACTGCTTTACTTTTATTTCCAGCCCACGCTTCTAATCTCTCTAATCTCTTTATATTATCTTTTCTGGGGTACACAACTCTTCCCAGTTTAGTATAATCTGTAGTTTTCATTAGTATCTCATATAATTCCAGCTTGTTAATGGAGATAGTAAGCAGGACTAAATGTACTACTGATCTCTGAAATATCCATTAGATAGCTCCCTCTAACTCATCACTTAACTGTTTTTCAGTATGCCTAGCTGTTTTATAGCTGCTTCCCTCATAAACAAAAAGTAATCTTACGTAGATTTAACTAAGAGTTTATTCAGAAACAACTCAATTTTCCTCTTCCTCCTTTCCCTCCCTTTTCCTTTCTCATTCTAGCACTGCCGCTACCACCACCCCCGCCCCTACAGGATCCTCACTGGGACAAACCTCTCAACAACAAAACATACAATATTACTAGACAGGATACAACAATAGCATAATAGGACACTGAGCTGCTTTTCTCATAATGACAGAAGATGCATGTACAGAGCTTGACGTATATTACCTGCAGTCTCAAAAATAGTGGGCAAGCATAACTGGGCAGGTATGTCACCACATGTTCATAAAGTTGTTTCAAATCTAAGAACTTATTAGGCTTTAAGATGACAGAGGCCATGCCTGCTTTCCCTTCATGACCTGTGGAAAATCATAATATGATTAATACTTTATCCATTAAAAATTTCAAGTTATCAAAAGTGATATATTCAATGATCCTAATATTTTAAATGAATAAGGCATGTTGCTGGTTTGGCAAAGAAAACACTACCTTGGAAAAAGTAATTAAGGAAATCTCCAGACCACTTGTTCAAACTTATCTTCTCAGTTCCCCATCCCAAGCCTTGATTGGTCACTTAAATCTGTGCCTACCACAGTGAATCACCTCTGCAGCAGTTTCCAAGCTGCTAATGCACTGTAGACCCCTGTACAATAGTATCAGCCATATGTAAAACTTCTCTTTCTTTTTCCTTTATGACCTTCCAGATTCCAAAAAAATGCTAGGTTATGCTGAGGCTGTTCTCACACACAGGGAAGCCTAGCCGGGGTTAGGCTGTGTGTGAGAACGGCTGGGATAAGGCCTGATACCAGTGGGGCAACTCCACCTAGCCCAGCTTTTTAACCCGGCTGTTAGTCGTGGTTAAGGGAGATAGAACACTCTTAACCCAGGCTCTGTGATCGTGTGTCTCCTCAGGCTGCACACAGCCTAAGGAGACACAGAGATGAGTGCCTAGAGCACCCATCTCTTGAGTAAATCCCCTAATGCACCACGCTCAGTGCATTGTGGGATACCTGGAAGCTGGGACAGGTCAATCATCTGGTAGCACGGTCTGCGCTCCCAGTGCATCTTTACTGATCGCCTGTTTGCACAACCTTCCCCTGCTCCTGGCCACTAGGTCATTTGAATAGCTCCTCTATTAGAGCTAAAACATGCACTTTACATATGAAGAGGTCATTCACACAATCAAAAACTGTGTTCTACCCGGGTTTGGGAGCTGTGTGTGCAAGATAGGAGAAAAACCTGGGAAGCTTTAACTCCTACCTTGTTTCCACACAATCTCATCTACCCAGGTTTTCCTCTTACCTTGCTTCTACACAACCAAAAATTGGGAGCACACACAGCTCTCAAACCTGGGTAGAATACCGGGTTTTTGATTGTGCCTCATTGTGTGATCCAGAGTTTGAAGAGTAGGGCAGAACACAATAAAAGAAAATAAGAAGGAAAAAAGTTCATGAAATTGTGTTAATAATAATACTTGGAAACATGATATTCTTGCTATTGCTTGACATTTGTTTCTTAATATTTAAAAAGCCACACAAGTGCTCTGATGGTGAGGAATGCCAATCAATTTGAATTAGAATAACAAACTAAAACTAGAAGGAAATTGACATTAGAACAAGTGCAGTACATTCCAGATGTGAGAGATCCAGTGGTTCTTCCACAGGAAATCCTTTTCTCTCCTTTCCTTACCAGAAGCTGCTATTAGCTCCACTTGCTGGGAAAAGATGCAATGGCATCTATATCTGTGGAGGTCTGCGGGGAGAGTGGGTTTGACTCACTCTTCCTGCAGACCAAGCTTTTTTCACTAGGTGGGCAGATTGCCCACCTAGATGACCGGCTGCACTCCCGGCAGCTCCGGGGGTTGGGGTGCTGGGACGCATCGCTGTGCATTGCCCTGTCTCCTGGAGCTCCAATAATGCACTGTGCAAGTGTGCTGTGCATTATGGAGATTCCCCCCTCCCCAAATGTGCCAGCTGTGGCTGATACACAATTACACAAATGTGCATTCCCTTAACCTCATTTAACAGGGTGGCTACTTAGGCATGTTTGTCTCAGTGTAGCCACTGGGATTGGGCCCAATCCAGTAGTTCACATGAGTGTGCAAAACTGGGCTGGGCTCCCTTAGCCCAGTTTTGCACACTCGTGTGAATAACCTCACTGTCTACTCATACAATTATGTTGCACATTACATTGTAGATGTACTGGGAGTGATGGAAGTCTTTTTCTCAAGAGTTTCTTTGAGCCTACACAATGAACCGCATGCAGAGTAACTGCTGGGTATCTACACATAGGAGTTCCTATGCTAACTCGTCTCACTTAGGGGAAGAACACTGGTGAATACTGTTCCCTGTCTTTTCCACTGTAACTACTCCCAATGCTTAAATGTGATCATGTGTAGAAGTAAGATATTATTTATTTTTTAATTTAAATATTGTTCAGTTCTGTTTGTGCACTTCTAGTTTACTAAACATCTGTAGCATCCCTCGGCGCGCGCGCGCGCACACACACACACACACATATTTCTGTTGAAACTCCTGTGCAGCTAGGAATGGAAGAAAGCATGTTTGATGTGTCTCCTGGTTTTCTGGACATTTCTGCTGATCTCTTAATAAATTGCTTCCTGAAATTCCACTGAATTGTTCTCCTTTCCTCCTGCCCAATTTAATGAGTTAACTGCAATCCTATGCACACGTTCCTGGAAGAAAGTCTCATGGAACTTAGTGGGACTGCCTTCCAAGTAAACATATACAGTATCTATTCTGCTGTTGAGACCACAAATTGCTGCACTTTCATTCTTTCAATTACTGAGGTGGGGGGTGGGAGAATAAGCAGTATAGCGCAAATATTGATATTTTAATGAAGTAGGGAAAACATGTGGGTGAAAATTTCATGCATGGTTTTCCTTGTGAAGTCAAGGGTTTTGTCCATAGAAACTTTAAAGTTTGGAGGCTTGACTTTTAACCATTTAAATCCCCACAATCTAGGATCAGACAGAAAACAGTGCTCCTAATGTCGCTTTGATGTGGTTTAGAGTGGATTCTGCTTATCTGCAACATTGAATACAGAGAAGCAAGAAGCTTTTGGTGGGCCACTGGAGGTATACTTCTTTCCCTAAAAATTTAAGAGTGAAACTGAAAAAAGTAAATCAAAATTATAGGTGGGGGGGAATATTGTAATATTAAACTGGCCTCCATTTCGGAGGGGGGAAGGAGTACACAAGGTGAGAACCAGAGGAAAAGTGCATTTAAAAGTGCAGAAGTGAGGGGTTATGAAGATTATATCCCGTGGTGGGGCCAGCCCTCCACTGCATCACCACCTACACTAAAAATCACTCCTATACAAGTCGCTCATGGTCCATCCACACCTCTTTTACAAGGTTTTCCCTTTACATATTCAAATTAGAATAAATATAGTATGAAAATATACTAATGTTTCACAGACTGTCAAGCAGATCACACAACAAAGGATATGAAGAATGCTGTCTGCCCCCACCCACCCCCATACCCCACAAAATTGCTAAAGTTTCTCAGAGATACAGACAATGATTCAATAGAATAAAGCTAGAGTGAAAGTTACATACAAAAGACCCTGAGTCTGACCAAAAACTTGTAAAAGTCCACATGGAAACCCATTACATGGTAATGGTAGTAATGAAATCATACTTCTCTGCCATCATTGCATCTGCAGTGTTATCCAGTGCTCTTTTGGGTCATTAGGAGCTTAGTGTAGTACTGCTAATGCCAAAAGCAACCCCTGCCCCTTGCCTGTAAAACTGTTATATGGACAGTTTCCTTTTAGACACAAAGATAATAAGCTGTACATATAGCCAAAATAGGCTTGAGGTATAGTTCCCAACTACAGATTTTAAAAGGAGATGGTCCTTTTTAAAATTATTTAGATGTTAACACCTCTCTCTCTGCTGTGTTATTTTGTTTGATTTTAACAGCAGTTGTGATCTAATAAGCTCTTTTATACACACTGTGTGCACGGCTTGCTTTCTTTGTAAAGCATAAATTCTGCCCCCTCCCAACACAACCAAAATTAGGTTACATCAAAGACTGCTTTAGAAATCCTTTTTGTAGCACAGGGAAGTTTCTCTTTGAAAAATAAGGATGAAGTCCCACAGCAGGTAGTAGTCTAATTGATGTATTAATTAATTATTAATTATCTGTATTACAGGCACCAAGTTTTTTCCAGTTTCATAATTATATCTTAAGGTAGAGGTTCAAATTTCATCAGACAACCTTTTTTTTAAAAAAAAGCTTGCTTTTAAGGAGTGAAATGTACACACACCTTTTGCACAGACTATATTTACAAAGTAAAACAAGAAATATGTTTTCTTACCCTGCACAGAAACCCCATAAACATTGGCTTCCTGTATAAAATCCAGCATACCAATGACATCAGCAACTTCTGTAGTGGCAACGTTCTCTCCTTTCCATCTAAAACAAAATTTGTGCAGATAATATATACAGTGCCCAGGGCTCAAGCTGCATTGTTCTGGTCCTGATACTAATTTTTACATGAGTGATAAATGCTCTTTTAACATGTCCCTGTCCCTCGGACCTAGTGCCTGTTCTTTTGTGAACTCTGGAGATCAGTGGTCTAACTCTGATCCCCTCCTAACTGAGCAAAGAGGCACCTTTTAAAATTGGCAATTCTCTTTATTTTAGCAGGGAGAGAGCAACTGGCCCTATCCATCCACAGCACAGTAGGCCTCCAGTGGCTGCTGCTGGTGACTATTTTATGTTTCTTTTTTAGATTGTGAGTCCTTTGGGGACAGGGAGCCTTTTTATTTATTTATTTTTATCTATGTAAACTGCTTTGGGAACTTTGGTTGAAAAGTAGTATATAAATATTCTTTGTCGTAAAACTCATTGACTCCCACATGTTCTCTCTGGGGCCCATAAATCCTATCAAGAGCACTGCTTTCCACAGTTCCCAGTTTCTCACTATCTCTTACTATTATTGTGGTGCTTATCCCTTCCTCCTGCTGCCATTCAGCTGCTAGATGCTGCTAGCTCCTCCTGCCTGAGCACAGGATATGCTGCAAGAACTAAAGAAATCTGGAGCCCCGTTCAGATGTCTTGTAACCATGTACAATGTACATGGTTAAAATGTCAACTGAAGCTCACTTAAAATGCCAACTCATGACATAGCCTTGTCCCCTGCGGACCATGAGTACATTGTTCTCTTCAGAGAAAAGGTATTCCAGTGGTTGAGTGGAGGAGGGGCTACAACACATAAATGTGCGGGTGGGACTTCAATTGGCATTGTAACCATGTACACTGAATATAGTTAAAAGAATGCCTGAACAGGTCTTGGGACTTGTACTACTTGAGAGAACATGTCACATAGGGTGGCACATCTTTTGTGTCAAATTACAACTCCTAGACTTTCCTGTACAATACTCTCTCTAGTCCTTTTCATAAGGACGGAGTAGGAGTAGGATTGTGTCCACTAGCCAGGTCTCCAGGCATTCAGCACAAGTGTAAAAGGGGTTCTATGTGTATACAGCTATGTGTGCATCAGCAACTCCATGTGATTGGAAATCCTTTGAGATCGGAGATCCTGATCATATGGAGGAGCCCACACATATACAGCTGTAACTTTTAGACCTATGCATTGCCCAAAATGTCAGATTATGGCAAGACACAATACAACAAGATACAACAATACCACCCCTCACTGTCAGGAGGGTCTAAATCTCCCCCAGCTATTGTGTTGTATTGTGTTATTGCAGAACTCCAACATGTCTGTAAGACATAGTCCCCTCCCACTGCTCTCTCCTCATCTTTGTCTTCCTCCCCCTCCTTTACCTGGGGCAGGGTCTGGCTGCATCACTTCCTCTTCCCTCCAGAAGGAGCACTCAAACATCTGCCTTCTGTGGCTTGAGTTTAAAAGGGACATCTTTTTCTTTAACTTAGGTCCCTGAGTAGTGCAGGTACTTCTGGGAAATGAAGCTTTTTCTGAGGCTTCAGCCATCCCACCAGTGCAAATCAAGGACCTTTCTCTCTCTCTCCCTTGGATGGAAAGTGATCCCCCCCCCCTTTTAAGCCTACTTTCCAGTAGGCTTATGAGATCACCCGATTTTCTGTGTGTCCCTCCGCTATCAACTTCGCAATGCCTGGACCAATATGAACCAAATTGGGTACATTGAGGGACACCTCAATGGCATAGTTTGTGATGATGTCATCCACCCCGATCCAAGAGGGCAGATGTGTAAACCTTTGAGGCACAAGTGGGATAACTTGTGAACCACCTGATTTGAACCAAATTTGCTACAGCTGTAGGGACACATAGGGATGCCCTAATGGCATGGTGTGTGATGATGTCATCCACTCCAATTCAAGGTGGCAGCCACGTGAAAATCTGAGGCGCAAGCGGGCTAATTTGTGGGCTGTCTAACCAGTTTGAACCAAATTTGCAGTGAGTGACACACAGGGACACCTCAATGGCATAGCCTCTGGAGAAAGTGTATAGAGAGAAATTCTTCTCCCTCTCCCATAACACTAGAACCAGGGGTCATCCCATGAAATTGATTGCCAGGAAATCTAGGACCAGCAAACGAAAGTACTTTTTCACACAAAGCATAATCAACTTGTGGAATTCTCTGCCACGAGATGTGGTGACAGCCAACAACCTGGATGGCTTTAAGAGGGGTTTGGATAACTTCATGGAGGAGAGGTCTATTGATGGCTACTAGTCGGAGGGCTGTAGGCCACCTCCAGCCTCGGGGGTGGGGTGCCTCTGGGTACCAGTTGCGGGGGAGTAACAGCAGGAGAGAGGGCATGCCCTCAACTCCTGCCTGTGGCTTCCAGCGGCATCTGGTGGGCCTCTGTGCGAAACAGGATGCTGGACTAGATGGGCCTTGGGCCTGATCCAGCAGGGCTGTTCTTATGTTCTTATGTCACCTACCCTGATTCAAGATGGTGGATGGATAAGCTTTTGAGGCACAAGTGCGCTAACTTATGAACTGCTTAACCAATTTGAACCAAATTTGCTACCACTATAGAGGCACATGGGGAAACCTCAATGGTGTAGTTTGTAATGATGTCATCCACTCTGATCCAAGATGGTGGACACATGAGCATTTGAGGTGCAAGAGATTTAGCTTGTGGACCTCAATTTGAACCAAATTTAGTCCAGTTGTAGAGACAGAGAAAGGAAAGCAGGCTGATTAGTTCTTACTAGAACAAGTGATTTGGGGGTGGTGTAGATACTTCTGGGAAACATTCCTTTTAAACTCAAGCTG
Organism: Hemicordylus capensis; assembly: GCF_027244095.1. Lineage (NCBI taxonomy): Eukaryota > Metazoa > Chordata > Lepidosauria > Squamata > Cordylidae > Hemicordylus > Hemicordylus capensis. Next base: position 86,538,531 of record NC_069658.1, on the reverse strand, counting down.
CAGAAGGTACACTCCAGAGCAAAGAAAGGAGAGGGCTGAGCAAGTTCACCCCTCTCCTCTTCCCCCACTCACTAGAAGTAAGGAGGAGGAGGGGAGGTTAGCGGGGGGTGCAAAATCCATCAGATGTATGGATTTTATTTTATTTGCTATGTATGCTACATTTATTTGCTACATATGGATTTTATTGTTTATTTGCTTTATTTATTCGCAAATTTTATTTGCTACAATTTGAATTTTGAGTACTGAGGTTACAGAAGGTATGCTATGAAATTAACAATTCTAGCTTTGTGTGTAACAATAACAATAATAATAATAATTAATTAATTAATTAGTAAACCTAAACACAAAGTATGCCTATAATATATTTTAGGATTTTTAGCATCCAGGCAACATATTTTCTTTTTGCAAAGAAGGATATTTCCTTTTGCAATTAGAAATATCCAAGCGTCTTTCCTTGTAAAACATTCCCTCAAGATAAGTGAAAATGTCTGTTTTCAGCAAAGAAGCAATATAAAACAAAAGTCTTTGGGCCCAAACTTAGAATAAAGGAGACCCTTATTCATTGGTTCTTCATCCTTGGTTTCTTGTATCCATCATCGGTCATAGAGACCCAGTTTCTGCAATCACGGGGTGAAAATAGGGCAATTTTTGCCTAACCCCAGTTCCTGAGTGGCCAGAAATAATTTATGATGTCATTTCAGGCCACAATTTTGGATCACAGAGCCATTTTGTGGCTCTTTTCTTAACCCCTCCCCCCTCCAAAAACCGGCAAAAATTTGAGGTTTTGTGGACATCACTGGAGAACAAGTACTGTGCTTATTTCTGTTCTCCTCCTTTTTCTGGTGATTTTTAGTACACCTCAGTGTGCTTAGGAACCTAACCCCTCCAATCCCATAGTGTTAAGATATCTTTATTCGTGTTTCTGGTATCTACAGCAATAGGCTGGAACAGAACCCTTGTGAATAAAGAGGGCCTCTTGTATAATCAGCAGAGGATCATAAAAGTGAGTGTAAACAGCTCTGGGGCATTTGGGAGAAAACCCATTGGCTGATGGGAAGGGAAGAAGTTGCTGTCGAAGGGCTACAGGGAACATGAGCCAGGACCCAGCACAACTTGGTGCTAGGGATATGCACAGAACCAGCTGGCCCGGTTCGAGTCCAGACCAGACTCAAACCTGACTGGGCTAGTTCGGTCCGGCAGCCCCTCAAACCCCACCCCCAATTTGGTTTGGTCTGGGGTGGGGTTCGCAGACCTTAAAAGAAAAATTTTTTAATGTACCTTTACTCCCTTTGGAGGAGTTCCTTGAGGCGGTGGGGGGATGTCTGTGGAGGTTCCCCCTCCCCCCGCTGGCCTCAATACAGCCCAAACCGGCTGGCTCTTTGGCCCATTCAGGCCTTCTCCCTCGGTGCAGTGGCCATTTTGGAGGGATTGGCCTCTGAGAGGCATGACCCAGGCCCCTCTGAGAGGCATGACCCAGGCCCCTCAGAGGCCAATTATGCAGGCATGGCGGCCTCCAAAATGGCCACTGTGCAGAGGGGGAAGGTCCGAATGGGCCGAAGAGCCAGCCGAACAGGCCAGTTCAGGCTGCATTGAGGCCAGCGGGGGGAGGGGGAACCTCCGTGGACACCCCCCCGCCTCAAGGAACTCTCCTGAAGGGAGTAAAGGTATGATTTATTTTTAAGTAAATAAATAAACGTTCACAAACCCCAAAACAGTCGGGGGGTGTTCAGTCCAGGGTCGGACCTAATGGGGTAGTTCAGTTCAACCCTGGACCGTCGAACTGAACCGGCTCAACGTCGAACCTGTTCAACGTCAAGCCGGTTTGCACATCCCTACTTGGTGCTAGTCATGCATATATATTTAGATGGAGCAGATGATTCAAAGTCTATTATTGACTATACCTGAATGAATCCCCTGTCCTGTCACAAAAATAAAGAAAGTTCTCTTCATCCTGAACCATGAGATCTCCTGTATTGAAATAAAAATCTTCCTTCTTAAACACATTACAGAGTAACTTTTTTTCTGTGTCTCTTTTATTCCCAGCATAGCCAAAGAATGGATTCTTTGAATTGACTTTGGATATTAGAAGGCCAGCTTCACCTGTGTGTAAAATTGTAAAGAGAAACAAAGATGCAAGTTAGTCAAACATTGCACAAGTAAATTTGTATTACGCTATGTTTCTGAAGATGAAAAATTAGCAGACTATGTCCCCTTTGAAGCAAAGATCTACAAAGTTAGAAAAGAGGAGTGGGTCACTGTGTGAAACAGGATGCTGAACTAGATAGTCTTTGGGCCTGATTCAGAAGGGCTTTTCTTATGTTCTTAGGAGGAAAGAGTGGCTGATATGTTAAGGCTGCATGTGTGCTTGATGAGTTGTGCCCGTGCAGTGGAAGGCTTCTCCTAATGCAGCTGTGGATATCACACAGCGGAGGCAATTTTCACTGATCTTCCCTCCTTTGAATGGTCCTTCATGACCCAAAAATATGTCCCTGATGATCACACAATCCTAAGGGTAGTACAACCCTCAGGGACATATTTTCAGGTGGTGAAGCTTATCAGGGGAAGGTGAGATCAACAAAAATCAGCACCCTGAACATGGGTGCCTGTGCTTCAGAAGCAGAAACATGCTGCTGCACACATTATTATTTTGGCTGCATACGTGTACTATTAGGATGCTGGCCACTATGTGAAGAAGACATTGAGGCTATTCTCACAATGGGGTAAAATCAGGCTAAGGGAGCGATGCCCAGTTTCCCCCCATCGTGAGAATCACCAGGCTTGTGGGTGAGCCTAGTGTTTCCCCAGCGGCTAGCCCACCTATCAACCCCTTCCCTTAAATGAGGTTAACGGAGCGAGCACTCTGTTAACCTTGTTCTGTTGATTGTGTGCCACCATGCCGCACCTCCACACCGTGGCAATATACAAGTAGACCCCTGAATGGGAGGCTGTAACCAGCCTACCAGCCTCGGGGGTATCCCCAGAATGCCCTGTGCACTCACGCAGGGCATGCTGGGACTTCCAGGGGCCAGGCAGCCCTACCACCACCCCTACCGGCTCAATCCCCACCGCCCCTACCAGCTCCATGATGGAGCCTGTAGTCATGTGAGCAGCTGATGCAGCTGCCCAGAGAGGAGGCAGTAATTGTCTGCAGGGAGACAAGTGCTTTCAGGCTTCCTCACTGCAGAAGGGGGTAGCCTGCTGCAGCGATTATGAGGATCGCTTCACTATGTTCTTAAATCTCACTTCTCCTCTGATCTTCTACCCTGAAAACTGACCAGTACTCAGTGTTGGCTGAGTGGTGCATAATCATATGACTGCTTCGCACTACATATTCAACTGCAAGACATGCCCAGTTGGATGTCAGCCAGTGTTTTTACAAAAATCCTGACTGTTTTGCTGGTATCCCATATCCTGCCACTGGACAGCACTCATGCAGTTATGTCAGTATTTATGTGAGTTTCTGAATATTTACTTTGCCTTCATCTTTAGCAATAGCACTCTTAAAGTTTTAATGATTTTCTGCAACCATGAGGTCTAGTTACCTCTTAAAATTAAATCTAAGATGTTTGGCATCTGCGTGGTACAACTGAGTCACTGTACAACCATAAACATGGTTTATGGAATACATTATGTAATACATTTGTATACCGCCCAAAACACAAGTCTCTGGGCGGTTTACAACAAAACAATAAAAACAACAGATAAAAAGATTAAAACATTACAACAATTAAAATTTAAAACATTAAAACTATTTAAAATACAATTAAAACAGTATCTAATTAAAAGCAGTGTGGTTCATTGCAAAGAAGACTTTCTCTTAAATACCCAGGGCCCAAGCTGTTTAGGGCTTTATAGGTTATAACCAAAACCTTGTATTTTGCCCATAAACCTATCGACAACTTGTGTAAATCTTTTAAGACAGGAGTGATATGGTCTCTCCAAGATGACCCAGAGACCAACCTGGCTGCTGCATTCTGGACCAACTGCAGTTTCCGGACTACATACAAAGGCAGCCCCCAACAGAGTGCATTGCAGTAGTCAAGTCTGGATGTGACCAGCAGATGTACTACTGTTCTGAGGTCATTTTTCTCAAGAAATGGATGCAGCTGGCATATCAGGCGAAGCTCATAAAAGGCACCTCTGGCCACTGCCTCAACCTGGGACACCAAGGAGAGTTTTGTGTCCAGAAGCACCCCCAGACTGTGTACCTGTTCTTTCTGGGGAGGTGTGACCCCATCCAGAATAGGCAGATCAAAATCATCTCCCAAGTTCCAACTCTGCACAATAAGTACCTCCATCTTATCTGAATTCAGCCTCAGCTTGTTACCTCTCATCTAGCCCATCGCTGCCTCCAGGCAGGCATTTAGGCAGGTTATGCCTTCTCCTGATGATGTTGACATGGAGACAAATATTTGGGTGTCATCAGCATACTGATAACACTCTGCACCAAATCTCCTGATGCTCTCTCCCAGCGGTTCCATGCAGATGTTAAACAATATCAGAGACAATACAGAGCACTGAGGGACACCATACCGAAGCTCAATTTTTGAAGAACAACAGTCCCCGAGGGACACCATCTGGAATCTGCCTGAGAGGTAAGAGTGGAACCACTGCAAAGCAGTGTCTCCCACCCCAACACCCTCAGACATTCCAGAAGGATACCATGGTCGATAGTATCAAAAGCCACCGAGAGGTCCAAAAAGACCAACAGAGTCACACTTTCTTTGTCAATTCCCAATTGGAGATCATCCATCAGGCCAACCAAGGCAGTTTCTACCCCATAGCCCACCTGAAAGTCAGTCTGAAATGGGTCTAGATAATCAGTTTCATCCAAGACTGCCTGGAGTTGGGAGGCCACCACCTTCTCAGTCACCTTGCCCAACCACAGAAGGTTGGAGACAAGCCTATAGTTGCTCATCTCTGAGGAATCCAAGACAGGCTTCTTCGGAAGTGGTCTAATAATTGCCTTCTTAAGACAAGGAGACATCCTGTCCTCACTTAGAGAAGCATTTATGCTCTCTATTAGGCCTTCTGCAACAACCTCCCTGCCAGATAGTATTAGCCATGTCAGGCAAGGGTCAAGAGAACAGGTGGTAGGCTACATCGCTTCAAGTATCTTGTCCACATCCTCATGAGTCACAAAGTGAAACTGATCCAGCCTGATCACATAAGAGGAGTCACTGGACAACTGCGATTCAGACACTGCAGTAATTGTGTGGTCTAAATCCAAGTTGACCTGAATACGAGAGATTTTATCCACACAAAAATCCTTAAACATGTCACAGCGAGTAATAGATGGTTCCAAATTCTGATTCTTGGGAGGGGCACTTACTAGCCCTCTCACAACCCTGAACAACTCCGCTGGATGTGAACTTGCAGACGCAATAGGGGCTGAAAAGAATTGCTTCATTGCCGCCCGTAGAGCCAAATGTGTTCTATGTTGTAATCTGCTGGATTCAAGTTGAGTCTTATGCCAGTAATGAGCATATTTTCCATGTCCTTTGGGAAATCACACAGCCCCTATTCCCCTATGCTTTGTGGACTTCACTATTTTTTTGATACTGCAGATAGAACTCTCAGCTCAGGGTGTTTTACTTCTACCACAGTTACCAATACTGCATCCTAAAGTGGCTAAAAACATGCATGTCCCCAGTGCTCATTTAAGTTAAGCATCAGAATTGCTTAAACAATTTGTACCATCAAAATGCAGGACATGTCATTATAAAAATCTTACCTTTCTTAACTCTTACACACCATCCATGCTCAGTTCTGATTGGCTCCTCTTTTTCAAAATTGTATTTAATCAATTCAAAAGGGAAAAAGAGCTTAAAATAGAAAGGAAAATGACCTCAGTAATGTTTATACAGTGACATCTGGTGGTAACATACAATAATGCTCATTAAATTAGTTATTCATAAGGACTGTGTTTAATAGGGTTGTGCATCAACAAAAATATCAAGATCAAGTCGGATCCAACTCGATTCTGATTATGCATCCCATCAATCCACTAAATTGGTGGGGGCCAGTGTTCCCTCAGGAATTCCCAGTTGTTGTTGACTACAACTTCCATAATGCCCAGCCAAGGGCCATTACAGCTGGGGATGCTGGGAGTTGTAGTGAACAACGTCTGGGAATCCCTGTTAAATGGAACACTGGTGGGGGTGGAGGTGTGCTTTACTTGATAGGTGAGCAGTGGGCTCAGTTTCCTTCTGTCTAAGAACTTTTCAATCCTACTAGCTGAAGCAAGCAGTAGCATTTCAAAATGTTGTCATTCTGCCCAGCAACTATTGTGTGTCCATTCCTTGGTGCTTTATGGGGTGAGGTGGCCACCTCATAGTTACAGGGTATTGTTATCCCCCTTCCAAAACACATCAGGGAAATGATACAATGAAGCTCTTCTCACGATCCATGAGAAGAGCTTCTGTCGGGTCTGTGGGGAGAGTGGGCTAAGCCCACTCTCCCTGCAGATGATCAGAGTGCAGCCCTGGGCAGTTGGATAGGCTGCCCACATGACTGCCAACTTCACCACAGAGCTGGTAGGGGCTGCAGAGATCAAGGGCCACGTGGCCCCCAGAAGTCCCAGGATGCCCCGTGCAACTGCACAAGGCATCCTGGAGAGACCCCCAAGCCCGGGAGGCTGGCTGCAGCCTTTTGGTTGAGGGTCTACTCATGTGTCACCGTGCACCGTTGCAACACACAAGCAAAACAATGAGGTTACATGGAGTGCTTGCTCTGTTAACCTCATTTAATGGGGGCGGGAATTAGGTGGGCTAGCCGCCTTGGAAGCACCAGGCTCACCTGGGAGCCCAGTGGTCCCCACGATTCCTGGAAAGCGGGCTAAGCAACCGTAGCCCACTTTCCAGTGATTGTTGTGGGAATAGCCTTAATGTTGTGACTTTGCTTCCTTTTCTAGGGCATTGTGGTCCATTTGCCAGGTAGAAAAGCAGCATTTTGAAACTCTGCTACTTGCTGCTGCTGATAGGACTGAAGATTTCTTAGAAGAAGGAAAGAGAGCCTGCTGCTCACCTGCTAGGTAAGCTTTCCCCACCACTGATGCAGATGGAAACCATTCAAAATGATATTGTATCAAATTTTATCTCTTTATTGGGCAAAAATTTCATCAGATACAACCCGATCAAAAATTGCCTAGCAGAGTCTGCATCATGTCAGGTCCTATTACTGGTTTGATTGCAATTCACAGCTTTCATGTTTAACACTTGGCCTCTTGGGATGATACTCCAAACTTGCCCAATTCAACATGGAGGATAGGAACATGCACGGGTGTGTCCTTACAACCCAGTCAATGTTGCCCTGCTGAACCAGACGGGGCAGGAGGGCACATGCATGGTCAAATCCCAGCCCCATTTACTGAAATGGAATGGTTAGAGAATCGTTATCCTTTTCTAAAAGTAACCTTTTGTCAGTAGAGAGAATGTAATGCATTAAAAGTGTTAATGATAATATGGAAAATATTTAAACCCTTAGAAACTGACTGTTGTGAAGCCCTAAGGGACATGTATTTGGGAACCACAACGGGCTTCAGAGGGAAGAGGAGTGAAAATCACCCCTTCCTCCCTCACATGACAGCACAATGGTTAGTGTTGATGCACCAGTGCAGTGCTGATCTGGATGTCAGCAGCCACAGAGGCTATTCATATGGGCAGCCAAGCCCAGGCTGTGTGGGGAGGCGGGTTAAGTAAGAGCCTGCCTCCCCGCCAGCCCTCCCACCCAGCAGGAAGACCTTGCTTTCTTCTCTTTTTAAAAGAAGTAGCTTGATCTGACTAAATTTATTAGAGGAAGTCCTAGCGAAATTTAGTAGTCCTTTAGAGTAACCCCGAGTAGTAATACTGACAAATTTAGTCAGGATGTCAGCCAACAAGTCCATGCATAGTGCAGGTGGACAATACTGTACTGTTTTCTTTTATTGAAGTTCAATAGTTATTAAAAAGTCAAGGAATCAGATCCTAACATGATTAAATAATAATAATATGGCTCCCACCGAAGAGTGCCTTGCTACTAATATTTTCAAACAAAACAACTCTTTCAAATGACAACTTAAGTTGCAATTAATGGAAAGCCCCAGCTGACACAAATTAATGTTCCCAGATTTGAACTGACTAACCAACTAATTCAAAAATGAAGGAAATAATTCTTATATTTCTATTTTAGTTTACAGGAAAGTAAAGTGAAGAATGATTGAACTATGCCAACAGATATTGGGAGGGTGGCTGCAGCCACTAGCCTAAAGAGTAAGAGGGACATGTTTTGCATGTAAATTGAATTTGTTCAAGCCATAATTATTATTATTAGTTAATAAATAAAAATTATTATTTATAATTACTATTACTTATAGTTAATAATATTTAATAATAATATTAAGTTAGACAAATAGGTTTCCATTGCAGATTAGCTCTGCAGTATTAAAAGATATACAACATTTACCAGACCATGAGAGCATTTGTGTTTAGACATAGCAGGTTTATCTATCCATTACCTCTATTTATAATTCCCATAGATTTTTTTAAAAATCAAACCAGAAACCCCCTTTCTCTCCAAAAGCATCAGTGGAGGACCTGGTCTGGATTGAGACCATGTAGGAGCAGGGTTAACCCTAAGTTTTTTAATCTTGCGCCATTTTCTCATCAAATATCACCCAAACCCAAGCTGCAGAAAATACTTTTGGGGTAAATAGCAGCTTGGGAATGATTTTCAGCAGGAAATATTTAAAATGTCAAAATGGTACTTAGGGAGCATAGCAAATGCTATTCAAATGCCTTTTCCTTATGCTGTTATTAAAATCATTCCAGTATCAACATAAACAAAAGTGTTCATAATTTATGTTTTAATAGAGCACTGTCTCATCAGAAACCACTTCTGTGGTTTGCAACAGATGGCCTTCTCATGTAAACTGGTTAACTCATGTCATATGACTATCAAAGGACGGGACAAAAAATCATTTAGTGAATGTAAAAAAGGGAGTGGGGTTTTTTCTCTGCTTGGAATGCAAAGGCTTTAAATGTTTATGGCATATGAGAAGTTCTTACCTAACACCAGCAAAACAACCTTCAAAACTGACACAATTTAAATGCATAACCTGCCTTCCAATTCTTTTAACATGGTGAATCTTACCTAGGAGTCCCCTCCTGTGTGCTGTAAATTTGGTTTCTGTCCAATTTTCAGCAGATGAGTTACAAGGAATGTTGCCTATATATTGAGTGTCTACAATCAGCAAAAAAACCCAAAAAACCCCAACACCTTGGGTTTTCCTAGAATTCCTCCCATGTACTGTGAATTTGGTTTATATCTGACTGTAAATAAAAAAGTTACCTGTGGGACACAAACACATAGTTGAACACATATGGGTACGTGGTGATCTTATAAGCTTCTTTCCATCAGAAAGCAAGCTAAAACTCAGATGTTTTCTGATCTTGCACTTAGTGAACTCAGTGGGTGTGCTCTCCCTGATTACAATTGGAACAATCTGCCATTTTTTTTTAATTAAAGCAAACCAGAGTGGTGCATAAGGACTGAAAGAAATCACATATTTCATTTTCCAAATAATGCATACACACCTCACACTTTATCTAGCAATCTAGATAAGAATGTAGAATCCTGGATTCTAGGTCCCTAAACTGAATAATTTCCCAGTTAGGACTGCAGGCTGTCCAGAAGTCATCTTCTAAGAAATACAGTCCCAGGTGTGTGAAGTTTGACTGTGGAGGCTTATGTAGATGGAAATATCATTTTCCCTTTCAGCCAGTTAGTAGATGTACAAAAACACAAAGCAAGTTAATGAATCATAATGGAGATTTAGGTATCATATGGGATATCTCCTTGAAAAGTGCAAGTGTGACATTTTGCAAAACTTTATAAGTGCAACAGTGCTTGCCTCTCTCCTATGCACTGCTCCCCACAAGAAGCTTCCCACTCAGGTCCTCTGATTACTCAAGGAGCTTTGCTCTGGGGGGTGGGGGTGGGGAGGGACGATGGCAATTTTTCTTCTAATTAAATTGCACTTGAAAACGTTTTGTTTTGTTTGAGGGTAATTTCTGCTCTTTACAGCTTACAATCTGCTCATTTTGCTTTTCCACTGCCTTCTTTCTTGTCCAAAAGCCTGGGTTAATAAGAAGCTCATTGGAACAGAAATGAGTTGAAGGCATGCTACACCAGTAACATTTTCAAGGCTCCTACACATTAAGAAAAGACTAGAGGCATACTTGCTTTTTAAACTCTGAAAACTGAAGTTCAAAAATATGTTTCATTAATTCTAACTTATAATGCCATTTATTTCCACAAAAGAGTTAAAGACTTATAGTGCAATTAGTACACATAGTACACATTTACTAAGCAGTGGGTCCATTCACATGACTATTTAGGAGTGCGGGTGGGGAGAAAGGCTGCATAACCTTACCTTCCCCACAGAGGATTACCAAGATTTTGCTGGGCACATGAATCCACTGCTGCCCCAGGCAGCGGGGAAGGTGTGGGAGTTGAGATGCATCATCTCGGCTGCTGGGAATCCCACAATGCACTGCGCAAATGTGCAGTGTGTTATGGGGATCTCCCTCGACCGCCCCGGGCTGTGCCAGCACCAGCTGGGAGCAGCCGGCGCTCGTACACAAGCAGTGAGCCCAAGTTAAGGGCACACTTGCACCATTAACCTTGGCTACTTGGCGGGCTGTGTAGGTGGGTTTGTTGCTGCAGCACTGCTGGGATCTGCATGGATCTCAGCAGTTCTCAAGGGCAACCAAGTGCAGGCTTGGCTGCGTTAGCTCGATCTTGGCTGCTCGTGAGAACAGCTTCAGTGTATTTAACAACAGGCATGTTTGTCTAAGACGCATAGGCTTTCTCAGGTTCCATTTAGTCTTCCAAAGGAGCAATTTGTGTTAAGTTTAGGCCATGTCTTTCAAACTCTGCAATTAGTTGTCTCTTTTAGACCTTCACAGCTTACAACAAAATGAATTTACTGGGAACAGGTCCAAAATGAAAGCTAGAAGAGTAATTATGCTCAAAAGACTTCTAGTACTTCAGGAACTCAAGACTGCCAGAATGCTAAGTGTGTTACTGATGTAATCAATAGCTTCTTTCCAACTCCTTTATATGAGAAAGAGAGCACAAAAAAGAAACTTCTATTTGACCAACATATTTTCAGTGTGTAGTCTTTCAAGCTTCACAAAATTGAGCCACTTTGTAAGGAGGCCTCTGAAACATTAAAGCTTTTGTCCTCTCATCAACAGAAGCTGCTTCAATACAGCCCATTGCCTGTTTTATTCAGGCCCCTTTCAAATGCACATCGAGGCAAATGGTTGCTATCCCTCATGCCTGCATGTGTGAATGCCACAACTATAAGAGCAAGATTAATCACATGCGCCTTATCACCTGAATAGCATCCCCCTTCCAACCAAAGTACTCATTATTTAGGATGGACTTATACAACCAGCACTGCCTACATGGTTGTGATGTGTATGTACACATATGTGCACATACACACATACGCTGAAGTCATATGGGAGAGCACTACGGTTAACTGATTTCTACATTTTTGTTGCAAAAGTGAATGGAATCTTCTTCTTGTTCACAGAAAGAGGACTTGGGAGCCAAATTTTCAGAACAGATAATTTCAAGTTTTAGTGGGCATAAAAAAATATACGTAGAGGCCCTATCACTGACTTAGGCTTGGTGGTAAGATATACTGTAGGGCTGAAGGTTGCAGATTTCACACAGCATCTAGATAGGATGTTGGACAGTGCTGGGGAGGGACATGGTCATACATGTCCCTCCCCAGCATCATGTTACATGTTGGCACCAACTGTGTTGGAAAATGCAGTTGAGAGGTCCTGGAATTCAAATTTAGGCTGCTAGGTAGCATTCTGAAATCCAGGACCCCAGGTAGCATTTTCTGAAGGGCTACCTGTTCCACACACAGGGCCAGCGAGACAGGCGGAGCTGAGGGGGTCTCAATGCTTGGATGAGATGGTAGTGCTGGGAGAAGGGGGTTTAGATTTATTAGGCTCTGGGATACATTTTGGGATAAGCAAAGCCTGTACAAAAGGGATGGGCTCAACAAGAACCAGACTGCTGGTGCTTAAAATAAAAAAGGTCACAGAACAGCTTTTAAAATAATGCCTGGGGGATTATTCACATGAATAGCCAGCCCACGTAACCACCAGAAAATCCAAGGGCCTCCCACTTTAGTTGGGCCCCCAACCCTCTTTGTTAAAAAATAGGGGGGAAATTGCTACTACCTCCCTCTCCCCAAATCCCTCTGAAGCCTTGCATGCACATGAGAGGACATCCTGACAGCCCTCAGCCGTGTGGACAGCTGTGGAGTGGGCCAACAGGACAGCACATTTACACAAGTTTTTAAATCCTGGATCCACTCCATCTGTGTGCCATATGCAGATAAGTGGGAAATCGTGGAAGAGGGCACTTTCCTCTGCTTCCCCCACCCCAGGGCAGCTGGCTTGACTGTAGGGACCATAGAGGAGGGTGCACCTGTGCACACGTGTGGATGGCCAGACAGGGGGCCACACTTCCCCACTTACTCCACTGTTATCTTATTAGTTAGCTGACGCCCCCCACCACAACACCCTATCATGAATCCTTCTTCTGTGTGTTGCAGGGGCTGTGTAGTTGTCACTCTCTAGAACAGGAAAATTGGTTTTAGTCTTGTGGTCTTCCCTTTTTCAATCAAAAATAACTTGCTTGCTGCTGTACGGTCCATTTCTCTAGTCTATGTTGCCCTGTTTCTTCTTCCTTGCAAAATGTGTGTTTCCATTATACAGAAGACATTAAAAATGGCTGTGTTAGATGCACTTGCACAAGAATTTTCTATGAGACAGCACTGATACCACAGCCAGCCCAAAACTCTTTTTTTGAACATCCTGTGGCTTAGCACATATGACACTGTCAGACCACTGATCTATCTAGTTCAGTACTGTCTACAGTGACAGGCAGTGGCTCTCCAGGGTTTTAAACAGATACCTTTCTCAGTCCTCTTCAGATATGCCAGGGATTGAGTCTGGCATTCTCTACACTCAAAGCATACACTCTACCACTGAGCTATATCTCCTCACCATCAGAAAAATCTCCATGCAAGGCTATAGAGTTGGCTGGTTATTGGGACTGAAACAGTGTTCCTTCTTTTCCTGTCCGGCTTGGTTTTTTTCCTTGGCAAAAGAGTTTGGGCTCCAAGAAGATTTGAATCCTCATCTCAGGAAAATCTGCAGCTTGTGGCTTTAGGTGACAGTTGCTGTTCTAACCTTTATACCACTGAGGTTTGTGTTGGCAGAGGTGCTTTGGATGCTTCCTGGCAGCCTGTTTGAATATTGCGTGTGAACAGGATGGACTGGACTGGGTAATGTTATTCCAGTTGTTTGTTTGTTGGTGCCTTCCATGCATGAGTAATACGGAGGCAGCATCAGCTACCATTGTTCTGATTAGTGGGTGGTGGCAGGTTGCCAAGGACTCTGTGGGAGAGGCTGTTGGTGTTCCTACAAAACTTGATTTTGTGGATGTCGTGCCTCTTACTTTGCTGATGGAATTACATATGATTATGACCATGTTACACTGGCCTTAGCCCTGGATTGGCAGCTGCCAGCACAGTAGGACCACGGTATTGACTGTTAATCATTACAGCATAGAAAGAAGTACTGAGAACTCTGTGTTTAGGTTCCCACACAAAAGCCTCTTTCTATAAGCTGTCTGTAGTACTCCCCATAGGAGTCATGCTGCTGTGCTGTTTCATCCTTTGGCAACTGACACACAATAAACCCCGGTGAGCAATGGGCTTGAACACAGGCTCCCCCCTCCCGCTTACCTGATGCCTGTCTTTTACTCCCCCTCCCCGCCCACTTAACCCTGCCTGCACTGTCACTCTCACTGCCTGCAGCAGCTGGCTCCTAGGTCCTGTCAGCGCTGCTGCTTCCACTCCCCACTGCTGCTCTCCCCCCCCCCCACATGCATGTCCACCATTCCCAGCAAGCTCTGGGGGCAGCAGGAAGCAGAAGGCCCCAAACCACCCCAGGAGCCAGCTGGGGTTGAGTATGAGCTGGACCATTCCCACCAGCTGGCATGTGACGGGGGTGGATGGGAATGAGTGGTGGGAAGCAGGATTAGCAGTGGAGGTGGCAGTAAGGCCCAGGAGCTGGCTGTCATGGCAGAACAAGCAGCAGCAGCAGCTGGAGGAGGAGGAATGGCCGGACAACTGGTGGGGCAACAAGAATGGCTGGCCGGTGGGAAGAGGGGAGAAGGGGGCAGGCGAGTGAAGGGCCTAGCCAGACTCTGGCTGAGAGGCATTTCAGAGAAGTGTGAACATCCAGAAGTAGACACATTTGTAAACAAACTCCCAGTGTCATGCCCTACCTGTTCTGCAGTCCTGCAGCTCACTGGCTCTTATGGCAGCCTGCTAACATTGCAAGCAGAATCCTAGACTCTTGAAGCCCTGAGCAAGGCCCACCATAGGAAACTACTCATTGGCCTCTCTCTGTAGCAGCAAGTATAAAACTCTTCCTGGCTAAGGCTTGTCTTGGTATCAAGGACCTCTTGTTTTGTCTTGTTCCTGATATGTGATCCCTGGCTTCTTCCTAACCTCTGCCTGGCCCTCTGGCTCCTGGTGACTACTTGGCTATGACCTTTGATGAGTTCCTGACTCCTGACTTCTGTCTGACCCTCTGGTGACTGAGTGGCAACCTGCCTGTCTGTCTGGCATGGTCTCTAGTAAGCTCCTGTCCCAGACCTGGCACATGCTCCCTAGAGACTGCTGCCCATGGCTCAGCTACTTGATACCCACTTTCTTACAAGCAAGATGAAGAAGGTATACAACACTGTTGTGCGATCTCCAAACCAAGTTTTTTCATGAAGCATTCCTGCTCAAAACATTTTTGTTTTATAAAAAAGCAGAATAAAATGGCAAACACATAGACCTTGGTCACGAAGGAATTGGATTGAGAAGCATGATGAGGCAAAGCTTCAAGTGCACAAGCAAGTTCAAATAATATCTTGCAAGAGTAACTTATATTGTCTAACAATTTATTAACTGGTAATAACTAGTTTAGAACATTTAGCACTTGATCGGGTTGTGAGGTAGCAGCAGTTTCCTGGTGAGTTATTCAAATGCTAGATTAGCTGATTAGACAACTGCACTATAAGTAAGTTAATCTGTCACCCCATCATACATGTAAATAGTCACCTTATAAAAGAAATTGGTTCGGCCCACAGATCCAATTTTGCTTATATGATTCATGAAACAGATGTTTCCTTCTGTTGCACCATAAAATTCGCATATCTTGATGTCACCAAATCGATGTAAAAATTCCTTCCAGACATCAGTTCTTACTCCATTTCCAACAGCAAGGCGAACTTTGTGATCCTTTTCTCCCTCTTTCTAAAAGATATTTTAAAACAACAAGCAAATGCTTAAAAACCACTTTTGAGCCTACAGTAGAGGTTTTAAACTTGTTAAACATTTCCCCAAGCCTTGAGCATCCATGCTTACTATTTTTGCATAATGGAATCCAGTCTACATCCTTCTTTCTCCATCCACTTACTAATACTACTACGTTTATATATCACTTTTCAAGAAAAGTTTTCATAGTGCTTTACACAGAAAATAAATAATAAATATAATTCATACCCCAATGTGAAGGTGAAGCTACACATTGGGAAGCCCATCCCAGTTTTGCCTGTGTGTGAGAACTGCCAGGAGCATGAGAACCGCGTGAGAACTGTGCGGCTCCTGGCAGTGGCATGGCGGCAAACCCTGTAGGGAGTTCCAGCTGTCAGCCAGGGTAAAGGGCATGAGCATGCTCTTGCCCCTGACTAAGTGATCATGTGTCAGTGCCGCCCTCCTGGCCTGTGTTGGGAAGCTCCCCATAATGCACCGTGCATTCATGGGGTGCATTTGGGAGTTCCAGGGGTCTCATGGCCCCCAAACCTCCCAGCTGTCAGTAGCAACCGGCAAATGTCTGAGCGAGCAATTCATGTGCCCATCCAGAAGACAAGCATAGTCTGCATGGGAGGGTAAGCATTTTAAGGCTTCCTCCCCTGCAGCATGGAGTCCTTTCTCCCTGATCGTGAGAAAGGCTCGTTACATTAAACCCATGCTGGGGGCTGTCATGTTTGATGATTACAACTTACATAGCAGCCACAACAGAGATCAGCAATAGGTATAAGGAGAGGGCTTTAACTCTTTGCCTCTACCATGGTCATGATTTTGATCAGGCCCCCAACAGCTGTCATTTTCCACACAAGAGAAGCTCTTATTGGTATCAAAGAGAACTTCATTCCCAGGGGAAACAACAGCAGTGGTGACCCCAATCCTAATCAGGACCATAGCAGGACCAAAGGGCTAAAGGCCCTTCCCCATGACATAGTCCCAATCCTGATTAGACCCTCTCTCATGGCTGCTATTTAAATTGTAAAAATCAAGGACTTTCACCCCAGTAATGGGCTTAATATAATGTCTGGTTTGGCCCTGATGCTAGAGACAAACAACATTGAGGAGGGGGAGATTAAAGGTGGTAAAGCTAGCATGTTTCATGGTGTGCATATTATTGATTCTATCTTCACTTCTGATAAGCATGTTTGATAGATGTTTTTCAGTATTTCAAAAATCTCTTTGACCAAAGATGATAGTGAGGCAAAAGAAATGTATGTATACAGCATGTGCAAAAGTGGCTCTATCATACTGCTTTCATCTCTAACGAGTAGTCATCTGTCTTCAACCTAGGTGTTTACCTGGCTGAAAGCTTATCAAAATTTAACCTTTGTAGCATTTCTGCTGCATTTGACCGTGAAAGTCCATTCTTAAAACTATAGCAAAGTCCATTCTTAAAACTATAGCAAAGTCATAGGTCTGAAGGCTGATGTTTACAGAGACGTGGCTGCCCTTTGCTGGTATCCCCCATTTAAAAATGAGTTTCATTTGTCTATCATCCCTTAGCTCTCTTCAGACATTAAAAGAAAAAAGGAATGCTGCATCCCAAAAACATGTCCAGAAGCCCCGCACAACCAACGCACTCAAAAAGCCTCACCTTGCACTATCCACCTTATGCCATTTGTCTGAAAAGGTAAACACTGTAAGTGCTCCAGTCTTTTGATCATGGTGCTCCAGTCTTCTGATCTGGTAGGAAATAATAATCAATCTCCAAATTCCTACCAATTTTTCCTACCAAATTCCTCTGGTAGGAAATAATAATCAATCTCCTTGGTTTGCTCTTTCAGACATATGAAGCAATCATGGACAGTGCAGGTGGGTGGCCCTTTTTGAAAAGTCAGTGACAGGACAGGGCTTCGGCTACACTCTCAGGATACTGTAGGCAAATACAATGTACCTTTTTAAATGTCTGAGGAGGGCTTTCTTTACACAATATATGCAGTCTCTAATTGTGCCAAGTAAAATAGAAAATAAAACAAAGTGAAGTAGACAATCTTGTCAACATACAGCAACCATGCTGACAGAGGAAGGAGGCCACTCCACATGTTTTCCCCTATCTTTTTTCTACCTTTGAAGAGGGGCAACTTTTCTGATAAAAAGTCCAGTTCATACAATATGAACTCATACAATATGAACTATGCAAAAAGGGCCTATGGTGTCATCTACACCTGCTCATAAATCATTTCTGGAGAGACCTTGAAGATTACTTACCAAGGTATGTAGTCCGGAAACAACAGCTGCTTCAGAATGCAGCACCCTGGGTCATCTTGGAGAGATCATATTACTCCTGTATTGAAAGAGCTACACTGGCTGCCGATAACTTTCTGGCCAAAATACAAGGTACTGGTTATTACCTATAAAGCACTAAATGGCTTGGGCCCTGGATATTTAAGAGAACGTCTTCTTCGTCATGAAGCCCACCGCCCATTGAGATCATCAAGAGAGGTCTGTCTGCAGTTGCCACCGGCTCATCTGGTGGCTTCCCAGGGACAGGCCTTCTCCGCTGTTGCCCCGAGGCTTTGGAACATGCTCCCTGCTGAAATGAGAGCCTCCCCATCTCTGACAGCTTTTAAAAAGTCTTTAAAGATGCATCTGTTCACCCAGGCTTTTAACTAAATACAGTTTTAATAGTTTTAACACTGTTTTAAAATATATATTCTTAAAAAATTAAATGGTAATGTTTTAACTTCTTCTGTTTTTACTTTGTTGTAAACTGCCCAGAGACCAGGGATATGTGAAACAATTTGGGTACAAAATGATTTGTACCCGAATCTGGCCACAAATCACCCCTGTCCTCAGTTGTTGAGATTTGGGTACAAAACACACACACACCCCAGATTGGGACCCGAAAAATTCAGGGATTCGGACCTCCATCAGGGATTTGGACCTACCACCCAACCCACCAAAGTGGGTTGGGTGGTAGCGCCCAATGAGAGGAAGCTACCACCCAAATTTCAAAGAAATTGGCCAAAGGGATGATTTTTTAGAGAATTTTTGAGTTGGTGCTTCTTTAAGCGTTTTCCCATAGGGAATAATGGGGATTTCAGAAGCCCCATAATTCCTCTTGGAAGGCACCAGGGTGGCCCAGAGAGAGTGGTGGTGCAGTGCACATAGGATGCCAACCACCCCAAAACCTCATGGGCTCATGGGGCACTGGGTTTTGTTGTTTCTGAGGTGTTCTGGAAGTAGATTCTCTGGTAGGAAATAAGAGTGGATTCAATGTTTGTCATTAAATTCACTCTCATTTCCTACCAGAGAATCTACTCTCAGAACACTTCAGTAACAACAAAACCCAGTGCCCCATGGGCTTGTCGTTTTGGGGGTGGCTGCCACCCTATGTGCACTACACCACACCATGCTCTGGGCCACCCTGGTGTCCCCCCAGTGGAATTACGGGGCTGCTGAAATCCCCATTATTCCCTATGGGGAAAAAGCTTAAAGACACACAAACTTCAGAAATTCTTAAATGCTTATCAGAGGTGAAGGTAGAATCAATAATACACACACCATGGGCCATGGTGGCTTTTCTCTGCAACCTTTAACACAGTCTGACAGTTCAGTATTACCATTGAAATTTCATAGTAAATGTAGTATGAGTTCTAAACATTTGAAAGCTACATTAGTGGTTGAAGCAATGATCCTCAATGCACTCTTAACCCCCTTCCCCTGATTCTTTTTATACTCATACTGTAGCTCTTATGTAATAGGTTCATACAAAAGAAATCAATAGTATTGATTATTTCCCCTAACAAAACACTCATTTTGGTCTAGTAGTATAGAATTGATTGATAGATGAATTTGCTCCCCAAATATTCGTTTTCAGCAAAACTACTTCTAAACTAGTGCTTTAATATGATGCTCATACCAGATATGGCCCTGAGATTTAAGGACCTGGCACTAAAGTCCTACTCTGGGAGTAACACCTGCACACCAAAGGCTGTTATGTCCCAAGAATTCATAATGGTTGATGGGGGGCCTGCTTGGACTGAAAGATATCTAGAATCGATCATAATTTACTTGTGGATATTGGCTTACTATACCATTTCCTTGGTATAGTAAGCAGTCTCAGTGATTGTTCACTTTTGCATACTCTGCTAAATGTGAATTGAATAGTCCAATATCTCCCTTATCTTTTTTGCCATAATGTACTGCATGTGCTTCAGAGCATTCATCTGTGTCAAAGCCAGCTTTTACCTCTCACTTGGCCCATCATAACTGCTGAAGGTGATGCCATTACAGTATGTATTAATAGTAGCAGAAGGGCTGTAGCTTAGTAGTAGAGCACAAGCTTTGCATGCAGATTCCTTTCTGGTATATTCAGATAGGGATTGAAAAGACTCTTTCCTGAATGCTGGAGAGCAGTTGCCCGTCAGTGAAGACAAAACTGACCTGGATGGACCACATTGCAGATTGCTTAGCTCTCAAATTTGTATGAGATTTCTGTGATGTTACCAAGGTGTCTTTTAAGATGTTTACTGAGATTTCCTGATGCTTCAAACACGTTTCTTCAATCTACAGTCTTTATAACAGATCTGACTCGTTAGCTCTGGCCTCAGATTATTTTCTGCTTTGAGATTTGCTTCAATTAGTTTAGGATTACTTTGTACCAGATTTGTGACAATAACTGTGATTTTCATAAGCTATGAAAGCTGAAAAAAATGCAACAGCTACTTTGAACTAATCAGGTTCCTTGTGTAGGATATTGCAGTCAACAAAGCTTTCTTTTGTTCATGGAAAGTATAAATGGAAACAAAGTTTACCTGTATTGGCCACTAAAGAGTTTCAATTTTTGTATTCCTATGAATGAGCCATTCAGATGAGATGGGCTTCCCCCACTCCTTCTTTGTTCATTGCTGAACAAAAGGTCAAAATAAAAGTCTCTTTGTTTTTATGTTTAGTTTGGTGTTACCATGATTTACATTTGAATAACTGAAGAATTCAGTGACCTCAGTAAAGGGTAGCTGCCGTGTTGTGGCCGACATGTTAATTTGAGTTTAGCAAATAAAAGCAAGGCATCTAATTTTTTTAATATAGTAAATGCTTAAAACAAGTTATTTTAGTGCATTATTTGGAGATAAATAAGCAAAAACTACACTGTTTGAGATGTGCGAACAAGAAAAAACAAAGACAAACTCCTTCTCTGCTCAGTTTCAGAGACAATGGCCCTGATCTGGATAAATATAATTCTGACTAAGGCTGCACGTCTATACACACTTAACTGGGAGCACATTCTGTTGAACATAGTGGGACTTAGTTTTAAATAAACATGCATACTGAGTAAACATGTATAGGCTGTAAGTCTCATTATAACCAATGGAAAATGTTAGTGAAAACAAACTCAGGTTTATTGCTTTCAGTAGAATTCAGTCACCACAACTAACATTAGCTAGCTAAGGGACAATGGTAAAAACTCTGGCTGACATTACCTTCAGTTCTACAACAATGGAAGAAACCCTTCAGGGACACACAGAAGTTGGAAACTAGCTGTGCTTCTTTCTTGTCTCACAGCCCATGAGGAACAGTGG
Organism: Hemicordylus capensis; assembly: GCF_027244095.1. Classification (NCBI taxonomy): domain Eukaryota; kingdom Metazoa; phylum Chordata; class Lepidosauria; order Squamata; family Cordylidae; genus Hemicordylus; species Hemicordylus capensis. Next base: position 86,517,570 of record NC_069658.1, on the reverse strand, counting down.
GTAGTGGTGGGAGCGATTGTTGCAGCACTCCCTCCTAATGGATTATTTACTTGCTGGAATATTTTATTTTATTTTATTTAACATATTTTTATACTCCCCAAACCTTGCATCTCTGGTAGGGATGTGCATGAATCAATTTTTTCATTTTGATTTGTACCCAAATTGAATCACCTCCGATATGTTTTGGGTCTGAATCTGCCCCCCAAATCACCCCAGATTCAATTTGTACCCAAATTTTCTAAATCTGAATCGATTCAGGGCAAAAAAAGGTGTCCTGGGGGCAAATGAGTGGGGTGTGTGGTAGTGCCCAATGGATGGAAGCTACTACCCAGATTTCAAAGAAATTTGGCAAAGGGGTGATTTTAAAATGATTTTTGAAGTTTACACGTCTTTAAGCTTTTCCCCATAGGGAATAATGGGGATTTCAGCAGCCTTAGTTATAACTCCCCTGGGGGGGGGCACCAGGGTGGCCCAGAGTGGGTTGTGGTGAGTGGTAGTGCCCAATGGAAGCGCAAAAGTGGCTCTATCACACCACCTTCATCTCTAAAGAGTAGTCATTTTTCTTCAGTTTAGGTGTTTACGTGGCTGAAAGCTTATCATATTTAACCTTTGTAGCATTTCTGTTGCATTTGGTTGTGAAAGTTCACTCTTAAAACTAAAGCAAAGTCATAGGTCTGAAGACATATTTACAAAGATGTGGCTGCCCCTTGTTCAAACAATGATATATTCATCAGGACTGCACAGCTCATCAAACAAACAACACTTAACTCTTTAGAGTCGTGCAAGAAAAGGAATAAGTCATGCACAGTTCATCAAATGCTTTCACTAACTGCCACAGCCCTGCTTTGACTGAACTGCAATAAGCATGTCTGATGTCTATGCATGCTCACTGAAAGGAAAAGAGAGTTTCAATGTAAGGGTTGTGTATAAGATAGAATGTTGTCAATTAAGAATAAGGCATAAGCTAACTAAGCTTAAGGCCTCGCAATATGAGAGGCTTTCCCAGTGGCGGATTTAAGGAGAGGCACAAGAGGCACTTGCCTACAGCAGCAAAAATTGAGGAGCGGCATTTTGCTACTCCTCAAATTTTGCTGCACCTCTCTGGAAGTGGCGGTGGCTGCAGCGAGTGTCGGGGGGCAAACTGAAAGTCCCACTCATTTACCTTTAAAATGCCATTACCTATGTGATGCAGGTGGGATGCAGCGGCAGCGGCTGCAGTGGGGAGAGTGGTGGTGGGGGTGAGAGGAAAGTTCCCCCTTTTAGCAATGTCCACTGCTGCATGGAGGGATGGGGTCTCTCTCCCATTTTTAGAATCACATTCTCCGAAAGGCCCATAACGAACTGCAGCCAGGGTGTGCAGTCATTTCAGAGGGAGGAGGGGAGCTGGAAGGAGCTCTCCCGCACTGCCCTCTCCCTCCACACAGGAGCAGGCACTGCTAAAAGGGGGAACTTTCCCCTCTCCTCACCACCATCCTCCCCACTGCAGCCGCTGCTGCCCCATCCCACCGGCAACACACAGTGGCATTTTAAAAGGTAAATGGGGAGGACTTTCCTCTCACACACCCACACACACTTGCTGAAGCCATCGCCCATAGGCACCCAGAAAGGGACTATGGGAAGCAAAAGGCTTAATCCACCCCAGGCCTTCTTAAAACATTAAAAAAACAGCTTTGTTGGCCAACTGCTACTGGTAAAATTCTGACCATGCCTTCATAACTTATTCAAATACATAATTGCACTGCTAATATAAGTGAGAGAAATATGAGGTTGGAGACAGCAATGTCATGAAGCAATCTTGCCAAGTTCATATGGGACTAATTCTAGAGGTGACATCAAGCATAGCATTCCTCTTGGCTGCTAATAGTCAGAAGGCTGCCATCTTTTGTTTATGGTTCAATACACTCAACTGTTTAGTGCCTCTTTGCCAGAGGTGCTCTTACCCCTGATCTTTGGGGCCAAAGTCTAGGGTCACCCCACCCCCTGGGGGCCCCCAAATCCTCTTTAGTCTGTCCTGAGTGGTGTGGCTGCTGTGCCATGCCGCCGGCCTGCACTGCAACTGGCAGCTGAGTGTGATTGTGACCTGCGATGGGTGTTTTAGAGACAGAGGGGGGAGGGGGGAAATAAATATGTGGGATGGGAATATGTAAAGTTGTGTGTTGAAATGTTTCCACTAATGCATATTTATATAAATATACTTATTTTATATTCTTATAAAACTTGTTTATACTTATACATATACTTGTTTCATACATTCAGTTGCTGTCTGTGCCCTCAAGAACCCACATGTTAATACTGTGTGTATGTCACAGTGTGTGTAGGGGGATGATGCTTAACATGTGCAGGGTGGTGGTGGGGGGGCTCCAAAGACCTTTAGGTCCAGGCTCCAGAATTACCTAGGTGCATCTCTGCTCTTTGCTCCTGTTTTTATTTCTTTTCTTAATCACTAGTATGTTCTTTTAAGCTACATGTAGGTATGCACAACTGTGTTTAGTGCCTTTGCTGTTTGTGCTTCACACACTAGCCATGCTTAACATGACTAGCATTTGAAAATGATCATCATATGGATCTGGGTCCAGTAGATCTTAAAATCTACTTGACCTAAGTCCATTAGGTGAACTTAAGGGTAAATTTGTATTAGCTTCCTTTTGTCAGTTTTTATTTTAATGGTAACGAGTTTCTTACTCTTGACCTAATTTAGGGCCCCACAATGTCATAATCTGACTCTGCAACTGAAAAGGCAGACATGCCTTCCAATGAATCAAATGCTGGCTCAGCTGTATAGCTTGATCCCCTGCCCCCAACTTGCTAGTTACTCCTGCTGCTGGCTCTTCCTCCTCTAGATGGAGAAAGGTAAAGCAACCTGAAGCTGGGTATTTAAGATGGGAGGACGCTCTTTGGAGTCTTACACTAAATAAGAAATTAGGCTCTCCTTGAGAGTGGTACATGGAGTGGGGAGGCACAATCCTCTCACTTTGTAAAGGGCTTCAAAGAAAGGAAGAAGTATACCTTTATTCCATCTCAGGAATGGAGCTTTGTTAACTTCCCCAGAGAAGCAGGTAGGCAAATAAGCAGATAAGGGCAAAATTGATAGCTGGAACAGCATTTGTTTTCCTGATGTGTATTTTTTCTTTCAGTGAAAAACTTTGTTTGCAGGACAGTTGACAAAGGTGCAGCAAGGCCACATTTTCATACTATGAATGTCTTCAACCATAGACTATACAATATTTTCCACACTGAAAATCCTATTTAATATTTACATGAAATTATATTTTTTTTGTTGATTAGCTGTGTTGGTTCAATCAACAACTCTGTTACAACAGAAACAAGTTAAAGACAGAGTATCTGCCTGTTCTGCAAACAGGTCTAGACAGACCATCCTTTGCAGTCACCAATATGCCTCCACTGGAAAAAAAAGACGCAGGTAGTGGAGGCATCAAGGGCTCAGTAGTAGAAACATCCAAAAAACACCCTTCTGTTTTTGACCCCAGCTCTATTTTAAAGCATCCGTTCTGAAAACCTGAAGTGGTGGATAGCTTCTGCCTTTTAGGATCAACCAACAACAGTAAAGGATCCAGCAGTCAAGAAATAGGCCACAAACCAGCACTGGGTACGGTTGCAATGAAGGCCTTGGAAGGGATATTTAGATGCCGTGACATGTCTACACCTACAAAGATTAGAATCGTCCGGACAATGGTTTCCCCCGTGACATTCTATGGATGTGAAAACTGGACTTTGAAGAAGCAAGACAGAAAAAGCATTGACGCTTTTGAACTCTGCTGCTGGAGAAGACTTTTGAAGATACCATGGACAGCCAGGAAAACAAACAAATGCATCATAGCAATAGCAATAGCAATAGCACTTACATTTATATGCCGCTCTATAGCCGGAGCTCTCTAAGCGGTTTACAATGATTTAGCATATTGCCCCCAACATTCTGGGTACTCATTTTACCGACCTCGGAAGGATGGAAGGCTGAGTCAACCTTGAGCCCCTGGTCAGGATCAAACTTGTAACCTTCTGGTTACAGGGCGGCAGTTTTACCACTGTGCCACCAGGGGCATAGAACATATCAATCCAGAATTTTCACTCAAGGCACAAATGACCAGGCTCAAACTATCATAGTTCAGACACATTATGTGAAGATCCAGCTCCCTTGAAAATCCATAATGCTGGGGAAAGTTGAAGTAAAGAGAAGAGGATGACCAGCAGCAAGGTGGATGGACTCGATTATGACAGCAATGAATGCACCACTGAGAGAGCTTAAAGGCCAAGTTGAAGACAGATCATCCTGGAGAGAATCTATCTATGTGGTCGCAAAGAGAATCTATCTGTGTGGTTGACTTGACACAGCACTTAATCAATCAATGATGGATATGTATTTCAAATCTGTGTCATCTGCAGCTATAGATTAAGGAAGTGTTTTTAGAATCAAATTTTAAGCAGCAATCCTATACAAACTTGAGAGTAAGACCTATGAATTCAGTTGGACTTACTTCTGGGTAAACTACCCATATGTACTTCCTGTGAAAGGATAAAAATTAGCCTATACAAAGTTTAAAGTAAAGGTAAAGTGTGCCATGAAGTCGATTTCAACTCCTGGCGCCCACAGAGCCCTGTGGTTTTCTTTTGGTAGAATACAGCAGGGGTTTACCATTGCCTCCTCCCGCACAGTGAGAGATGATGCCTTTTAGCATCTTCCTATATCGCTGCTGCCCGATATAGTACCAGTGGGGATAAGAAACTGGCAACCTTCTACTTGTTATTCAAGCATTTTATTATTTATTTATTTCCCCGCTGCGCCACTTAAGGTGACATACAAAGTTTACAAAATGTTTAATTTATTTATGTATTAGATTTATATACCACCCTTCCAAAATGGGTCAGGGCGGTTTACAGTACAATAAAAACAATTAAAACAAGTTAACAATTAAAATCAAACTATTAAAACACAATAAAACCAATTAAACAGCTAAAAACCTTGGAAATCAGGCAATAATTTAAAAAAAATAACACTCGAAGCTACGTGTAGTACCTTAATAATTATTTTAGAGTGGAATTTTGTTTCTTTAAAACCAAGTGTTACAATGCACTTAAACATCAACATTTATTTTTAGAAGCAATAACAAAGCAAGCAAGCAAACATTTCAAATAGCTGGAATAGTCTCAAAATATATTTGACGGAGGGCCCTGAGTTTAGAGATTTATACCTATTCAGCACAAGTCAAGTTCTTATAGCATCTAATTTCAAGAGATAAATTTACATTCTTGTAATAGTTTGGGACAAATCCAAATCTGCTTTCTTAGGCTAGAAACCTAGACAGCTGGAATATTCAAAATTTCTCATTTTTGTCCTAAGACCTGAAAAGAAGACACTATTCTTTGAAGCTCTTCTCACAATCACTGGGAAGACCTTTGGGGCTAACTGGGGGGAAGAAGGGTTAGCCTTAACTTCCCTGCAGATAAACAGTAATTGTTCTCTGGGCGGGTAGATCGCCCACCCAGATGAGCAGCGGCTCTCCTGCCATCCGCCCATGCCTCACTTGGCCACTCTGGGGGTTGGGAGCAGGGAAGCACCGCCACAAAGTGCCCCACCCCCTCGAGCCCTAATAATGCCCCGTGCAAGTGCATGGTACATTACTGGGAGCCCCCTTACCCCCCGAGTATGCCCACCGCAGCTGCAAGCATCTGCAGCAGACACGCAATTTTAAAAATGAGGGTAAGGGAGCGCTTGCTCCCTTAACCTCATTTAAGCTGAAGGCTACTTAGGTGGGTTTGCCACCGTGTAGCCACCAGGATCGGGCGTGATCCCAGTAGTTCACGCAAGCAAACAAAACTGGGCTGGGCTCCCTTAGCCCAGTTTTGCTTGCTCATGTGAATAACTTCTTTAAATAATTTGTGGACAGCTGACAAACTATTTATACTACTTGTATAGTTCTTACACTAGTGTAATTGTTTTAAGTAGTGGCTTCTGTTGGCTTTCTGCTTAATATGAATTGCGATATTTGAATAAAGAATACATTTTGCACCAGTGAATGTTTCTGTCATTGACTTTCTAAAAGTGGTTTCCCACTACTGGCAAAGAAAAGCTAGACAGTCCAGGAAGTCTTCTTACTGCTGCTATACTGTGAGATAATGGAGGCAGCTGCCAAGCTTTCATATAGGCTTTAATAGGCTAACAACAGCATTTAGGCTATTCACATGATGGGAGGAAATCGGGCTAGCCTCTGCTAGTCCGTTTTCCTCCCATTGTGTGAACCACCAGGCTCAGCTGTGAGCCCGGTGGTTCCTAAGCGGGTAACCCGCTAAATAACCCCTGTCCTTAAACCAGGTTTGCAGAGCAAGCGCTCTGCAAACCCAGTTTTTTTACTCATGTGTTGCTGCAGTGTGGCTCCGTGCCGCAGTAACTCATAAGCAGACCCCCAACCGGGAGGCTGGAAATCAGCCTCCCGGGTCAGGGGTCTCTCCATCATGCACTGCATGCTCGTGCAGAGCATGCTGAAGCTTCTGGGGGCCATGCGGCCCCCAAACTCCCCAGCCCCGGCAGGCTCCGTGATGGAGCTGGGAGTTGTGTGGGCGCCTGCTGTGGCCGCCCAGAGCAGACTGCTGCTCGTCTGCAGGGAGAGCGGGCTAAGCGGGCTAAGCAAACCCCCTAATCATGAGAAGAGCCTCTTTGAAAGAATGGTTAAACTCATACTGAAGTAGCTGAAACAGCTATAGCTGAAACAGCTGAATGGCTGCTTCAAATAAAACATTTATTTCCTGTGACAGTGCAGATCAATTAGTTTCCCCCCTAAAAGAATGCATATTTCAGGCAAGTCTATCCTAATTATGCCTCACACATGTGCTTGAACTCTGCACTGCAGGTGGACCTCATTATCCTCAGGGGTTCCATTCTGCCCTACAACCACAGATAACAAAACCGCAGATAACGAGAGAGAATGAATGGGAATTGGGTGACTGGGTTCCTGGAGGGCAAAAAAAGGCAGAAATAGGAGCAAAAAAGCACCGTACCATGCTTTCCATATCTCTAGTTGTCCAGCAATGCCCCCACACCCCCCAAATCAGCCAATTTTCTGCAAAAAAAGAGGCGTTTTAAAAAAAAGAACAAAAGAACCACAAAATGGCTTATAGTGCAAAATGGTGGTTGGAAATAACTCTAGAAGTCATTTACAGCCATCTAGGAACCATGAGCATATGGATTTTTAACCCATTTTTAAAAAACCCACATATACTGAGGTCGTGTACCCATTGCCTAGCCACAGATATGCAAAACTGTGGGTGTCAAGATCACAAGTCACAATGTCCACCTGTATAAATCCACTGGCTGGCATATTGTGCAAAGTTCCATGTGCATTGCAACATGCATGCAATTGCCCAAGTGTCCTCTTGCACAAACATAAACATTGTGCAGAGTTGAACAATAGTACAGCCATGATTTCCAATGGATGTACCATTGTGCAACTCCGTCTGCAGTTTTTGTGTTCATGCAAGAGCACACTTGGGCAAATGCACAAATGTTACATTATAACACATACTGAACATTGCACAGTATGTCAGTCACTTATTGAATTTCTGGTAGCGTTTCTATGTCTTTAACGACTATTTGACAGACGAAAGTTCCACACTAGAGTAATTAATATTTACTGCATTCTAAAAACTCTGGGCTCACATGATCCAGCCAGAGTAAAGCAAATTTAACTCCTTTTGACTTTCAGGACAGTACATTTATACACACACACACATACATACAGTGAGGGAAATAAGTATTTGATCCCCTGCTGATTTTGTCCGTTTGCCCTCTGACACAGAAATGACCAGGCTATAATTGGAATGGTAGGTTTATTGTAGCTGTGAGAGACAGAATAACAACAAACAAACCCTCAAAAGCCCAGTGCCCAAAAGTCAGCGATGGATTTGCATTGTAGTGAGGGAAATAAGTATTCGATCCCTTCACAAAAGATGTCTTAGTACTTGGTGGCAAAACCCTTGTTGGCAATCACAGAGGTCAGACGTTTCTTGTAGTTGGCCACCAGGTTTGCACACAACCCAGGAGGGATGTTGTCCCACTCCTCTTTGCAGATCCTCTCCAAGTCAAAAAGGTTTCGAGGCTGATGTTTGGCAACCCGAACCTTCAGCTCCCTCCACAGATTTTCTATGGGATTAAGGTCTGGAGACTGGCTGGGCCACTCCAGGACCTTCATGTGCTTCTTCTTGAGCCACTCCTTTGTTGCCTTGGCTGTGTGTTTTGGGTCATTGTCATGCTGGAATACCCATCCACGACCCATTCTCAATGCCCTGGCTGAGGGAAGGAGGTGATGCTCACCCAAGATCTGACGATACATGGTCCCGTCCATCGTCCCTTCGATGCGGTGAAGGTGTCCTGTCCCCTTAGCAGAAAAACACCCCCAAAGCATAATGTGTCCACCTCCATGTTTGATGGTGGGGATGGTGTTCTTGGGCTCATAGGCAGCATTCCTCCTCCTCCACACACGGCGAGTTGAGTGATGCCAAAGAGCTTGATTTTGGTCTCATCTGACCACAACACTTTCGCCCAGTTCTCCTCTGGATCATTCAGATGTGCATTGGCAAACTGCAGACGGGCCTGTACATGTGCTGCCTTGAGCAGAGGGACCTTGCGGGCACTGCAAGATTTCAGTCCTTCACGGCGTAATGTGTTACCAATTGTTTTCTTGGTGACTATGGTTCCAGCTGCCCTGAGATCATTGACAAGTTCCCCCTGTGTAGTTCTGGGCTGCTTTGTCACCGTTCTCATGATCATTGCAACTCCATGAGGTGAGATCTTGCATGGAGCCCCAGACCGAGGGAGATTGACAGTTATTTTGTGTTTCTTCCATTTGCGAGTTTTTGTGTGTTTTTGTGTGTTATTTTTGTGTGTTATTTTGTGTTTCTTCCATTTGCGAGTACAGTGCCAACTGTAGTCACCTTCTCACTAAGCTGCTTGGTGATAGTCTTGTGGCCCAGTCCAGCCTTGTGCAGGTCTACAACCTTGTCCCTGACATCCTTCGACAGCTCTTTGGTCTTGGGCATGGTGGTGAGTTTGGAAGCTGAGTGATTGCTTGCTTCTATGGACAGGTGTCTTTTATACAGGTACTGTAACAAGCTGGGATTAGGAGCACTCCCTTACAGAGGGTGTTCCTCATCTCAGCTCGTTACCTGCATATAGTGAAAAGACACCTGGGAGCCTGAAATCTTGCTGGTTGGTAGGGGATCGAATACTTATTTCCCTCACTACAATGCAAATCCATCGCTGACTTTTGGGCACTGGGCTTTTGAGGGTTTGTTTGTTGTTATTCTGTCTCTCACAGCTACAATAAACCTACCATTCCAATTATAGCCTGGTCATTTCTGTGTCAGAGGGCAAACGGACAAAATCAGCAGGGGATCAAATACTTATTTCCCTCACTGTATATTCATATGCATGTTTACTTTTAAGATTGAGAGCCCCTTTTAGACAGGAAGCTGTTTATTTATTTATACCTATGTAAACTGCTTTGAGAACTTTTGTGGAAAAACTGTATATAAATATTAGTCGTATTCGTGTTCATAGAATAGCAATAGCAATAGCAATAGCACTTAAATTTATATACCACTCTATAGCCAGAGCTCTCTAAGCAGTTTACAATGATTTAGCATATTGCCCCCAACATTCTGGGTACTCATTTTACCGACCTCGGAAGGATGGAAGGCTGAGTCAACCTTGAGCCCCTGGTCAGGATCGAACTTGTAACCTTCTGGTTACAGGGCAGCAGTTTTACCACTACACCACCAGGGGCTCATAGAAGCAAGTCCTACTCTGTTTAATAGGGCTTATTTCCAAGTAAATGTTCATGGATGCATAGAGACAGATAGGGATGTGCAAACTGATTTGGGCACAAATCGATTTGTACCCAAATCTAGCTGATTTGGGTGATTTGGAGACAAGACAAATCACGCGTGTGGTCCATTGGCTAAATATGGGTCCAAATCAAATCACGCCTGATTTGATTTGAATTGATTCGAGATTTGGATCCCACCTATTAATTACCCCAGATTCCCAGCTTTGATTTTTTTTAAAAAAAGCTAAACTCTAGCCCTTGTAGAAGTGGAGTTATGGAGCAAAATGTCTGGTCACTATTTTTCAAGTGTTTGGATTGTTTAGTGTATAATAACTTCCCCTCAATGAATCCCTATGAGGATTCATTGCACACTTTCATTTCTTCTATTTATTTTGACTGTCTTTTCGACAGTGCCAACTGTGAACTGCCATGTGACAATTACACCCCACTCCCACCTTCAAGTCAGTGGGGTACTACTCAGTTTATATTCTAGGATTTTTTTTCAAGTGTTTAGGCTCTTTAGTGTCCAATAACCTTTCCTCATAATGAATCCCTATGAGGATTCATTACACACCAAAGAATCTAAACACTTCAGAAATTCTTAAAAGATAAACTGAGTACCCAGTAGCTTGTGGTTTGCATGGTAGTTGGCACATGGGATGCCACTAATTCCCCACCTGCAAAGCAGTGGGGCCAAAATTAACAGAAGAAATGAGGGTGTGTAATGAAGACACCAAAGAATCAAAACACTTCATAGATACCTAAAAAATAAACAGTACTCCACTGTGTGGGTGTGTGCAGTTGACACATGGCAGTTGGTACTGTCCAGTGACAGTCAAAATGAACAGAAAAAATGAAGGTATGCAATGAATCCTCATAGGGATTCATTATGAGGAAAAGTTATTATACACCAAAGAATCCAAACAACAAATAATGACTGCACATTTTGCTCCATAACTCCACTTCTACAAGGGCTAGAGCTTAGCTTTTAAAAAAAAAAAACAGGAAAGAAAGCTGGATATCCATTTTCGGGTTAGGATATGGCAACTTTGAATCCCCATTGTTTCCTATGGCAGAAATGTTCAAAATCAGTAAAAACTAAAAAAAAAATCATTAAAAATCAACCAAGTATCCCACAGCCTGGAAACTGGGACCCTTGCCCATTTCTTTTGTGGCTTGGGTGATAGGTATCACCCATCATACCCTATCATCCAACCCACTTTGATGTCCCTGGGAGCTACCCATGGGGAACAATGGGGTGTTCTGAGTTTCCCCATTGTTCCCTATGGCCGGAACAAGCTGCACTCACAGAGTGCACTGCACACAAGTTTTGCATTGCAATTTGTAATAAATTTTGCAAACTTGCCTTGAAATACACTGCAGAAGCACACAGTAAAAGGGACTCTGTCTCTCCTAACACAGAATACACATTTCAAACACAGTCCAAAAATGGCCAAAAGAGAATCACTGACCTAGAATCCACTGCCAGCCACAGTGCCTGTGCTGCAGTAACATCATTGGCACAAGCTGCTCTCTCACACATAATTATGACTCCTTATGTTAGTTCTTAATGCTGAACAGCTGCCAGAGCCTCATCCTTACTTAGCAGCAAGCATAGACATAAGCTCAGACATTTTAACTGAGTTCACCTTGCAATTCAGATTGTTGAGCAGATCGGAGCAGTGAGTGAAGCATAACTTAGTTTCAAGGCCAGACATGGAGCTCATCACTGCAATCACCAAGAAGCAGCTCTCGCTCTCTCTTTCTCTCTACGCACACACATACTCACGAGTCCATTTCTCACCACAAAACTATTTCACAAACAAAACAAACCACAATTCAAGTAAGGCAGGCACCCATTCTGCTTTTGTCAATCTGAGATCCAGCAAAATCAGATACTTATAGCAGCAATAGCACAGCATATTATACTTGGTGCTGAGAAAGCCACAAAACCAAACCTTCCTTGATTCTTCGCTCCTCTCCTCCTGATGTATCCTCTTCAAGAGAGGCACAGTTTAAGAGCTCTTTCTGCTTCCAGTCCCTTTGAATACATTTTGAAACTCCATCCATTTGTATTCCCCTCTGTCTCCCTCCAGCCAATGGGGGCACAGTTGCCCATGACAACACTTGATTTGTAGGATAACAAGTCAGCCAAGGAAGCAAGGAGATCACAAGCCAATTGGAAGCCAGTGCCAGAAAACCAATCAGCAAGGGAAAAACAGGCCTCCAAAATGATGCTTGAATCATATCAATCGAAACAGGATTGTTTTGTTCTGAGCTTGAAACAGGCTCTTTATTTAGAGAGCAGTTTCGAGCTTGAAACACTCAAAAGGCCTCATTGCAACTTGAAAAAATTTGACATTAAAATGTTTTGCACATCCCTATATCCAGCTAATTAATTTCTGACTGACAGAGGACTGCTTGATCAATCCTCTGTGTATTCATGGTGGAAATAAGTAGTCTGGAGTGTGATAGTAAAGAACTAGGCAGAAATTTAACAGGTGTAGTTTCCCCAATCATTTACAATATATGCATATAATTATCCTATTAAGTGTCTAAAAATTACATACAAATTAATGCTAAATGAAACATAATTCAGTGCATTTCATTTTTTAAAAATGTATATTCTATAATTAAAATATCTTTGGTTCAAGAGAAGATGTCTGCAAATTCACTTATGTACCAAAAATTATAAAATTGTAAGTTTGGGTTCCCATCTTAACTTGCTAACCATGTTAGCAGTAAAGAGCTATGTGAAAGTCTCACATGTGATCACTCATAACTTAGATGATATACACCCACACTTTCTGTTGACCAAAATCCTGATTAAAATGTGCAGCCAAAGGAAGACAGGTGCAGCAGTTGTGTTCCTGCTTCAGCAGTTTGGACACTCATGTGCTGGTGTGGTACAATTTTCACTAATCTCCCCTCCCTCTAGGAGAACTCTGCAACCCACAACTGAGGGCTGCTCAACTGTCAGGGACATGTTTTGCTTCTGCAGGAAAGGGAGATCAGCAAAAATTGCCCCCTTCACATGAACACCTACAGTGCTTGCATGCTCCACTGTATGCATGCTTCATTAGTCTGGATGTCAGCTGAGATGAGTGAATCTGCATCAGTGCTTCTTGTAACAAAAGGCAGAAGTGACTGACAAAACTAGAGACAGCATCCCATGATAACCTCTTTGCCATGTAAGCACAAGTTATAGCAGTGATTCAATAAAATACACTTATAGTTTCAGAGAGATTGAGCTATCCCTTAAGAAACACTGGGAATACAACCACTGCATACATGCTTCCTTTGGTGACATGCACAGCATTAGCCAGGACATCAGCCTTTGGCTTTCAGCACCAATTCTCTTCCCCTATAGTTTGGGATCAGCAATGAAGACAACTACAGCATGAAGGCAGTAATAATAGTACTTGCCCTATATTATTTCATTTTTGTTGGAAAGAATGGTACAGGTGATGGGCTGTATCTAGGGGAACAAGGTTTATGGATAGATGTAGAAAGGAATGTAACACTGGGAGCAGATGGGCAAAGAGGTAAACATCTGTATTTTCATGAGATGACACACAGGCCAGCACAAGAACTGATGTTATAGAATTGAATATTTTAAATGGTTAATTGCTGCTGGAACCCCCTGATGGCACATGTTCCATTTCTAAGCATGAGTTCTCATGAAGAAACTATAGAGAACAGGAGTATGACATGACTTCTTTTTAATATATGATCACATTCACTTTTTAATCAATCTGAAGAAGTTAGCGATAATTAGAGCAAACAGCAAAATTTAGCACTAATATTTGTATTGCACTTACCACAGGTTGCTTGCAAAGGTAGCGGCACAGTTCCCCAATATACTGAATAACTGTAACATCGTATTTGTTGCAGTCACTCCAAAATTGACTAGCAGAAAATTTCTTTCGTAACACACAGGTTGCACCTTGGGCGGGAAATAAAACCATACTTTAAGGATTAATGTTCATTACTCTGTGTGATTCTCTATACTGTAACTGTTAAGGCAATCTTATCTAGGTCTAGTATACTGCACATATTTGAATTTGGACTTTTCTGATATATACACTGCACATGCACACAGAGTCTGTATCTGGAATCTAACCATTGTTCCTTCCCCATACAAACTGGGTTATGTGGGTATAGCTCTAAGATAAACGGGTCCATATTGTTGGTAGCCCATGAAGCAGTCCTTGATGTAGGGAGAGCAAGTCAAACTGGAGTGGTCATTTTAGCCCTTAGAGAGAGAGAGAGAGAGAGAGAGAGAGAGAGAGAGAGAGAGAGAGAGAGAGTGAGTGTGTGTGTGTAAGAAATAAGGTTGTATCCCAGGAACTGACAGTGCTTACTAGGTCTGTACACACTGGTCTATGTATCCAACAACCCAGTTGGCCACCATGGTCATTACTGGAATTAGAAGGAATCTCTGCAGTTCTGTAGAAAGACACTCAAAGACAGTCTTTGAGACAAAGCTTTCAGTCTCCCACAAGCTCCTGGTCATGACTAAAGCCCTTCAACCAGCATGAGCTGCCTTCCTGGCATAAATGAAACCCCACTGCTGGCACAACTCAGAAATTTATACATCCCGGATGTGACCATCAAAAGCTTTCAGAACATGAACAGCATTTGCAAGTATTAACCCTCTAGTACAATAACATGAGTAATGGAGGATTGGGGGGATTGTGCAAGGGCTCCCAGCGCATCCCCGCAGACCATCCTAAAGCACTGCCTTCATTAATCAGGGTGCCAACCAGAATGTCCAGTGTATGTGCTAAATTTAGCAGGTACCCCAGAAAAAGAGCGTAATTGGATTTGAAAAGTGGCTTACATTAGCAGGACATTTCCCAGTGCTATAATCATTATTATTGTGGAGAGGTTGTTGCTCATTCAAAGCAGGGGTGCAGTGCTGAAGGGATGGATGGGGATACAGTCCCAGCACCTTTTTTAACTCCAGGGTCTGTCTCAGCATGGATGCAAAGCCCCTTGCTTTCTAAATGGAAATAATATGCTGCTCTTTACAGTCCAACAGTTTGTCACATAACTGAATATTGAACTACAACTGATTTTATTGCCATTCTTCCTGTCTTCTGTTACAAAGAGTATTCTTCATGAGTGACAATTCAGACTGCTGTTCTGGGTGAATAACCACATGAGGTTCAAATTCTGTAGGATTAGAAACTATCCTTGACTTCTTGTCAATTTAACAGCCCCAAATAATCTAAGTGGGGGTTTGGTCACTGGGGTGGGTGTGGCTATGGGGGCTGTCATGGAGAGCACCTGCACTTCTGAATTTGCAACCACACCACTGATTCTCAGTATTTCAGCATAGAATCTGACCATTTATCGCCTTCTGGAACACTTGCTCTGCACCTCCTAATGTATTTCCACAATACACACTTTCCATCAGTACTGTTAAAGATTGTCATACCCAGTTCAATACATCCACCAATGCCAAGGAGAGAAGCTGCACTGTGATAAAGAGGGAGGGTTATATAAATTACATCATCAGAAGTAGCACCAAATGCCCATAATCCAGCAGCCCCTTTTAGGACCTGCATTTGACTGATAACTGCAGCCTTTGGTAAACCTGAAACAGAAATACATACACACACATTTACTTTAAATGCAGGTCAAAATGGTTTAATTGATATAAATATCTAATTCCCACCCCCGCCAATTTTATTATTATTACATAACATCATAAGTGCAAATGCCAGTCATTCCTACTGAAACCCACTCTGTCAGTGTATCCAGATAATAAATTATTCAAAGCAGTAAGAAACTAAAAATTTTTCCCTCCTGGTCATGCAAATCATTAGCCACGGCAACAGTTCAGCCTCCACATGACATGACATGTTACATTCATGATAGGATCTCCTGGTAGATTCACCTTTACTTGGATGCAGCTGTGGACTTGCTCAGGCAGCAGTGGGGAGGAGGAGTTATTTAAGCCTTCACCCCATTCTATTTTCACAATCTAAATATGTAATCATCTGTATTGTTTCCTGAGATGCTTAGTAGCAGCTTTGGGGCAAATTCAGATTAGAAACACAGCACAGGGCAACCCTCTTTTAAACACCACATCCTTCTTGCTGCTGCCCAAGCTCCCCATATAGCTCCATTTGAATAAAAGGGGAGAAAAGTAAGAAACTCTAAACACAAATCTCCCAGACCAAAAACTTCCCATCAGGGGAGTAGCAAGGTTGGAATGGGCCCTGAGACAAGAAGTGAAGAGGCCCCCACCCCCCACACTGACAGCAAGCTGTCACCCAGCCAGCAGGGCCCCCTCCCTCCCTCAGGGCTCAGGGACATTCCCCCTCCCCCCGCTGTACAGTTGTCGATATGCCCCTGCTTCCCATGTAGTTTGGGCCATATAAACATGTTTGAAAAGACTTTGCAGGAAGAGCTTCTCTTTCCCTGGCTACCCTGATGAGGAGAATGTTGCTTTCTTTGGCTGAATTTAAATCTATAAATTTGAGACAACGAGGCTAGTCTCAAGATCGGCCAAAATTGGGCTAAGGGAGGCTAGCCCGATTTCGGCAGAACGTGAGAACAAGTGGGCTCGCAGGTGAGCCCGGTTTCTCCAAGGCAGGTAACCCGCTAACTTACCCCTCCCCTTAGACAAGGTTAGCAGAGCGAGCGCTCCACTCACCCCCTCTTTTTTATCGTGTATTGCAGCGGCACAGTTCCGCACCGCAGCAACATATGAGGAGACCCCTGCCGGGAGGCTGAAACAAGCCTCCTGGCCCTGGGGGTCTCTCCAGGATGCCCTGTGTACTTGCACAGGGCATCCTGGAACTTCTGGGGGCCCCATGGCCCCTGATCCCCACAACCCACACCGGCTCCATGACGGAGCTGACAGTCATGTGGGCGCCCTATCCGGCCGCCCAGGGCTCCGCGGGTGATCGTCCGCTGACCTCATTTTGGCGAGTCTCACCGATCGTGAGACTCACCTCAATTCTATATGCTACATGGTTCAAACTAGCCTTCACTTCAGTGTGATCCTGCATGTTTGCTGTGTTGTTGTTTTTAAACACACTATTTTATAGGCTCCTATACTCCTTTCAACTAGGATGCACTTATTCATAGACAAATTGCAATGTCATCCATCAGAGCTAATAATATACATAACGTTGATCTTTATAGATGGAATTGCAATGGGGGCATCTCCTAAATCTCATACAGTTGCAGGTAGTAGTGGGCACTGGGTCCAGGAATAGCAGAGAGCCCAGTCACCGAGACAGGATTTCGCTGCCCCACTTTCCTCCATGTGAGGGTATTTATCCAAGCCCACTGACATGGAGGAAAGTAGGGCAGGGGAAAGCAGAAAGCAGGAGCAAAAAGAAGAATCAAGAAAGTGAAGAGGCAGCAGCAGCCAGAAAGGGAAGAAAGCAAGGGCAAAAGGCAGAAAGGGGAGAGAAAACAGGGAGGGGGAAGCAGAAAATGGGGCAGAAAGCAAGGGGTAGGGAGAAAGGAGAAAGAGGGGCAGAAAGCAAGGGCTTGCATTCCCCCTCCACACAAACACAAACAAGCTAGCTAGCAGGGAAGCTCAAACTTACAGGCAGCCAGTCAATCCTCCAAAGTGTAAGCTTCCTCCAGGCCTCCTCCCTATAGCTGTGCCTTGCTTGCTGTGGATCAGGGAAGGGGAACATGTAGACTAAACTATCTCAGTTAATCCACATGTCTAGTACTGGAATCCCTCCAACACTAGTTTTTAGTTTCCAACACTAAAAATTCAGCTGCAGTAAAGAAATTATCCAATCCAACCATTCTCAAGCAAAGAAGAACTGTCCTTCTGCTTGCAGTGCAGGTCTGCAGTTGAGGTCCCCAAACTGGTAAATGGAGAGGCAAATTCTATGCTAGGGATCATTAGGAAGGGGGTTGAAAATAAAAATGCTAATATTATAACGCCCTAATATTATAACGCCCTATGGTGCAGCCATATTTGGAATACTGCGTACAGTTCTACATACAGTCACCGTATCTTAAGAAGGACATTGTAGAACCAGAAAAAGTGCAGAAGACAACAAACAAGATGATTAGGGGCCAAGGGCAGCTTCCTTATGAGGCAAGGCTACAGCATCTGGTACTTTTTAGTTTGGAAAAGAAGTTATTATGCGGAGACATGATAGGAACACAGGAAGCTGCAATATACCAAGTCATACCATTGGTTTATCTAGCTCGGTATTATCTAATGTCTACACAGACTGGCAGCTGCTTCTCCAAGTTTGCAGGTAGGAGTCTTTCTAAGCCCTATCTTGGAAATGCCAGGGAGGGAACTTGGAACCTTCTGCACGGAGTAGAGATAGCAGACATAGAGAAGTTTTTCTCCTCTCTCACAACACTAGAACCAGGGGTCATCCCATAAAACTGAAAGCCAAGAAATTTAGGCCTGACAAAAGGAAGTACTTTACACCGTGCATAATTAATCTATGGAATTATCGGCCACAGAATGTGGTGATGGCCACCAGTTTGGATGGTTTTAAAAGGGGCCTGGACAATTCATGGAGGACAGGTCTATCAATGGGCTAGTCTGGTGGCTATAGGCCACCTCCAGTCTCAGAGGCAAGATGTCTCTAATTACCAGTTTCAGAAGCAACAGCAAGAGAAATCATGCCCTCACCTCTTGCTTGTGGGCTTCTCAGAGGCATCTGGTGGGCCACTGTGTGAAATAGGGTGCTAGACTAGATAGGCCTTGGGCCTGATCCAGCAGGACTGTTCTTATGGATTCTACCAGTTCTGTTAATCTTTCTTTCCCTTCCCCCAGGCTATCTCGCCATTGTTTCTTCACAGGCAGTATGACCCTCTGCCTTCCTCCTCTCTATCTTATCATTGCCTTATTGTTTGTCTTATCAAACAAAACAAGCAACCTGCCTTGTAAGAGCTTGCTGAGTTGCTACAAAGAGAAGACAGGGCTGACTGATGAATTTGACAGCATGAAAGCTTGCTGATGCGACCCCCATGGGGCGGAGGGGGGGGGGAGCTTGAGCTCCACCCCCTCCTCAAAGTTTACGCCCCTGCTGTGAATCCATTGTTTACCCTAAGACAAACAAAACTGAAAAATCATAATCCACATTACTGGCTCAGACTTTTTTTCCCCTTTTTCTTTTCTTTTTTGCTAATTGAGGCCTTTTTCACTTTCAATCTTAATGTTAGACAAGGATAATTTTAAATCTGCATTCATTTAAATTAATGAACATGGCAGATAGAGGATAACATCATATTTCTTCCTTTTACTTTGATCAGTTGCTTACATTTCTTGATGTTCTGTTGAGTTTTAAATAAATTTAAGTATTCAAAATACTCTCTTTGGAATGTGTAGAATACTATGGGAATCATCAAGAAAAATTCCAGCATGCCCACATTTAAGCACACCTAATATAAGTATCCCACTGATTTTAAATAATACCCTTCCTATGAATGTGCTCTACATATCTAACACTTATTAGGGAATTCTAGAAGGAAAAAAACGAAGAGATTTTCAAAGCAAAGAACACTGTGAAGAAGAAGAAATCTATTTACACAAAGGCTTCCATTCCTATACCTTTGAAAAAGCAAACAACTTTTGCTTTTAAACAGTATATAAGGCAAGGGCAGATAGTGTCGCTTAAATGTTTTAAAAACAAAAATAGAAAACTATCAAATTTTATACATTATTTAAAATATAAGAAATAATAAACAATGTAGTGGGAGTGGACTGTTTTTAAAAAAAGCATTGACTTAGAGTTGAATGAGAAATACTTAACTATATTAGGCTTTGTTTCATGTCCTCTAATAAGTATTGCAAAACAAATACATAAAGATCTTAACTTCTTAGCATCTGTACCAATTGTAATAAACGTAGCCATCTGTTTCAAAACTAAAAGGCTAGTTAGTAACTTAATCCTATTTTCTTTCTTTACAATGACCTGTTGGCTCAGTTAACTTGGGCAGGGAAGAGTGGTATAACATTAGAAAGATATATATGTATAACTTAGGAAGTCTAAATCGAGAGCATGATGTTACATGATAAGAAAATATACTTTGCTTGTTTTTTCTTGCAGTGTTCAAAGTTAGTGAAAGTAATAATTTAGTAGTTGTTTATTCAAGTATAATACTCTGGCCATCTGGACAAAAGGACAAGGCTGCTACTATTTAGATCACAGTCAGAAGAATCCAGTGTGCAACTATCCTTTGAAACAAGTTACGCCTTTCTTGCAGCCTTTCCAAGCAGTGTTTTCAGACCTTAATACATAGTTTGCAGTGTATTTACATAATCATTAACAAGGAAAAAAAGTCAGTTCTTCATTACAAATTGACTACACATTCCATACCTGTGTTATTTTACAAAATGTTGTACCTGTTGTTCCTGAGGTAAAAATGTAGAGCAGAGGGTCCTTTAAGTTATTTGCAATACAGAGATGAACTGGTACAGGATCATCAGGGGCAACTTCCAGCTTGTCTAACATAGTATCAACGTAGGGCAAAGCAGATTTTCTCGTCATCACCCAAACCTTAATATTTTCTTGGAGGCTGGGAAGAATTTCTTCTAAAGTCCCAAGCATATCTTAAGAAAAATAATGTTGTAATATATTAAATGCAATTATTGACTCAAATATTGACTCAAATGATGCATATTTTGCAATCGCATCACACTAGTAAAATGGCTTTCATTCTCATGGGGAAAAGGGGGCTACATATTGCATGGGACAAGGGATATATTTTGCCCCCGCATTCCATATGTCCTTTTACTTTGGGCAATCCTGGCAATGTTACTTTAACAATCTTCTTAGTTTAACAATCCTCTTACAACAGATCAAATGGAGCCACTGAGAACAAAAGCCCAGCTTCATCTTCAAAGCCCCATCCTTTGAATTGTGTGGCCCCACCTTGGATTCCATTTCTGGGTTGCACAAGAGTGTGATGAAGAAGCAGAACCTACACACACACACACACACACACACACACACACACACACAGAACCAGTAATCTATGTGTGCAATAAAACTGTAAGCAATTATATTGATTCTAAATATTTAGTGCAAACTGGTTTTTCAGAAATCTTCCAGATATTTATTATACAGTACACCAGCTAGTGTATCAGTTCATACAAAAGCAGTTTACAGCTGTTTTTTTCTCTTGACAGAATTCTTGACAGAATTCTCTTGAAAGAATAGCCCCAGATTTCACTGACGTTTTATCAGGCCTCTGAAGCCAGTGGCTGACATCCTGACTAAATCTGCTAGGAAAAGTCCTAGTGAAAATAAGCAATATTTTAAAATAACTCTTCAGTTGTATTCTTTATTTAAATTCTTGTACTGTCCTTCATCCTAGGAGGGGCCCTGGGCAATGAAGACATTTAAAATTGATAATCAACCAATTTAATTTTTTAAAAAATAGTTAGAGAGAGAAACTTAATCTGAATGTCAGCCAATGATTATATTTCTATACCATCTATATATTTAATTCCCTAAAGCATACCCATAGCTAATCCTGTGTCTGGCAGTTCTCATGAGAGTTCGTGAGCAAAAGCACCTGATTGGGCAGTGGGGATTCTATATAGAGATAGGTCCTTTGGTCAATGACCGTAAATACTTTAAACTAAATTAAACACATATGCAGATAAGGAAGGAGGAGCCTGTGAGAGCAGAAGCACCATGGTGATTGGGCAGTGGGGATTCCATATGCAGATAGCAAGGAGGAGCCTGTGATGGTTATAGTCAGTAGGGATGTGCACAAAACCGGTTCGCCCGGTTCGGTTCGGATCCGAACCGGGTCCGAACCAGGTGGGGGTGGTTCGGTTTTGGTTTTGTCCGAACCACCCCCTGGTTCGGTTCGGATCTGAACCAGTTCGGACCAGTTCGGACACCTGAAAATTGGTAGGATGGTAGCTGGCACCCAGGGGTACCTGTCACCCATATTATAGCATATTAGAGTGGATTCATGGTGTCTCATTGAAAATCTCATTTGCTATCATAGAATCCACACTCAATACCTCAGAAACAAGAGAACACTGTACCCCATGGGTTAGAAAGCCATGGGGGTGGTTGGCACCCTATGTGCACTACACCACCACTCGCTCTGGGCCACCCCAGCACCCCCAACTGCACTTATGGGGCTGCTGAAAGCTCCATTATAACTTATTATGAGGAAAAACCTTAAAGTCGCGTAAACTTCAACAATTAACCAAAAATCAGCCCTCTGCCCAAATCCTTTGAAAAAATTCAGGTAGCTTCCTTGCCCACCCTAGGAACTACCACCCACCACACTCCACTCTACGACACCCCTTTGCCCCCGACGTGAAGCTATGCATTTGCTGACACCTCCATGCTTCTTTATGGAGAAAAACCTTAAAGACGCGTAAACTTCAAAAATCACTTAAAAATCACCCCTTTGCCCAATTCCTTTCAAATAATTCAGGTAGCTTCCTTGCCCACCCTAGGAACTACCACCCACCACACTCCACTCTATGACACCCCTTTCCCCCCGACGTGAAGCTATACATTTGCTGCAATCCTAATTATTCTCTATGAGGAATTCAAAAATACTTTAACAATTCACCAATAATCAGAGGAGTGTCTAATCACCTTGGGATTTGGGGGGGGGGGGTAGGTAGCCCTGTCTGTCTACCACCCACCCTGCTTTTGTGCCCATAGGTGCTCCACAATAGGGGATAGGGACTGGTTCAGGTCCCATTATACTCTATGAGAAAAATAATTAAAAATATTTCAAATATTCATAAAAAATCACAGGGGTGTCTGATTGCTTCAGGGTTTGCATGGTTGGTGGCACCCATGGGTGCTCCACAATAAGGAATAATGGCCTGGTTCGAGTCCCATTATATACTATGAGAAAAATAAAAATAATTTTCAAAAATTCATTAAAAATCGTACGAGTGTCCGATTGCTTTGGGGTTTGGGTGACAGGTACCCCTGGGTTCCAGCTACCATCCCACCAACTTTCAGGTGTCCGAACCAATCCGAACCAGTCCGAACCGAACCACCCTCGGTTCGGTTCGGATCCAAACCTCCGAACCGCCCCCGGTTTGGATCTGAACCGGTTCGCACATCCCTAATAGTCAGTTGGAATGCAAATGTTGCTGGTTGGAAGATGTTCTTGATTGTAGAGGATATATATATGGAGATATATATATATATAGAGAGAGAGAGAGAATAGTGGGAAGGGGTCTGCAAGAGAAGGGTCATGAGGGAGGAAAGAGCCCCTTCAGGAGAAGGAGGCTGCCCTTTGTGTGAATTAGATGAGGAAACAAGATGAACAAGATCTGTTAACTCAGGAAGGGAGAGAGAGTGAGAGTGAGAGAGGAAGGGGAGACAGACAGAGGGGGAAAGCGAGTGGAGGATAGAGAAAGAAAGAGAAAGGGAGGGGAACAGATAAAGAAGGAAGGGCGAGGTATGGGCCCCGAACCTGTCAGCAGCCTGAGGGGAATGAGCAGCCATGCCAGCAGCAGCAAGGAAGGGCCCAGTCAAGTGCTGCTGCTGTTTGGGCCATTGGCAGAGGGAGGCAGGCAGGCAAGGGACGAGCCCGGGCCTGTCAGTTGTCTCAGGGGAACGAACATCCATGGTGGTGGCAGCGGAGGCGAGGAAGAGCCTCATCAACTGCTGCTGTTGCTCCTGTGGGGAGGAGCAGGCACGGGGAGGGTGGGGAGGTCTATGGGGATAGGGGGCTGCAGCGTGGCCAATAGGCACCAGCAATGCTGCAGCTGCGACCAAGAGTGGGGAGAGGGATAGAGTAAAGGGATGGAGGAGGAGGAGGAGGAGGAGGAGGAGGAGGAGGAGGAGGAGGAGGAGGAGGAGGAGATCTCTAAGGTGAGAGGGGCTGTGGCAGGGGGTGAGGGGAGCAATCAAGTAGTGCACAGATGCTCTGCGCGGGTTAAGCTAGTACTTCATTATTTCATAAACTGTTTAGATACTTAACTGTTTAAAGAATATTTGACTTTGTTAAATAAAATTCCTCTTGCTTGATTTCAACACACATTAGAAATTATTCATTCAGCTTCTTATTTTTGCAATATGAATTTCCTCAATGAAAGATCTTCTTCCCACCAATCTTTAATTTAAGACAGTCACGTTCAGCTGGTAATATGCGGGCTAATGCAACTTTCAAAAGGAAGAACTGAGGTTTTAAACTTGAAATATTAAATTGTAACATACTAAAAGAATAGTTTATTCAAATATAAGTCCAGATGTCTAATGTTGGGTGAATTGCACTTGTTTATAGTGCAACTCACCCAACATTAGTCATAAGAACATAAGAACAGCCCTGCTGGATCAGGCCCAAGGCTCATCTAGTCCAGAATCCTGTTTCACACAGTGGCCCACCAGATGCTGCTGGAAGTCTGCGGGCAGGAGTCCTACAGAAGTTTTCAGTTCTTCCTGTTTAGATCTAATATTTACTGAATTGCATTTTTCAAATCAGAATATTTGATGATTTTAAAAAATACATTCTCTCCATATTTGAGTCCATCATCTTCTTCATAGCAGGCTTTCAGAATTAGAAACAAACGTTGGACTATCTAATAACCACTTTTTGCTTAATGTTATTAAGCAAAAAGTGGTTAAGCCCAATCAATAAGAAACCACTCTGCACAAGAAGAAATTTCTTCTATCGTCCATTTTCAAATAGGAACCTGAAGCTCATCAAGTAGCTGGAAAGCACCATCAGTTGTTACTTTCTAAAGGTAAAAGTGTGCTGTCAAGTCGGTGTCAACTCCTGGTGACCACAGAGTCCTGTGGTTGTCCTTGGTAGAATACAGGAGGGGTTTACCATTGCCATGAGATGGTGCCTTTCAGCATCTACCTGAAGCTGCCCGATATAGGTGCTGGGAAACATACCAGCAGTGACTAAATTTATGACAAAATGTGTGTTTACCACATGTAGCAAATAACATATGGGATTCATGATGTGTGGGGTATAGAAAGTTTTGGGAACAGAAGTGCATGCAAGAAATTAGTCTTTGCAGTGACCTGAGACACTATGTTCAGGATATGTGAAATACTATACCCATCTTCTGAAGAGCTTTGACTGGTGACTGATTTATAGAAGTCTTTGGTATTACTAAACTAATTGTCTAGGATTACTAAATAGCTAGAGGATGGTTCAGGAATATGTTATTCATGTGACAATAGTTATTACAAGGAAGCCTGACCATATAAAATACTCAACATCAGGGACGGAGCTATAACTGAACATGGTCGGGAGGGTAAGGACAGACATGTGGGCACCTGAGGGAGGGGGGCCACTAAGTGGGTGACAGCTTGCTCTTTATCCCCCCCCCATGCTTCTCTGAAGAAGCAGGGGCGGGGGGCCATCTTGACTTTTTGTGCCAGGGCCCACTCCAAGCTTGCTATGGCCCTGGTCAATGTGAGTCAAGATAAAACATTTTGCATAATCTGCACATAATGTAGTTCTTAAACAAGTAAGTTCATCAATAAAAGCTAGCATATCATTTGCTGGTCATATTCCGAAATACTTGGAGGTTTTCCATCAAGCAGGAAGTTGGGTGTAGAGGCAAGTATATTGAGGATTCTGCAAACATTATAAGGGGCCTGCTTAAGAACCCTTGGGAGGTATGAGCACCAAATTTCCCATTTGTGGCAAGTGGAATGGGTTAAGAGCTGCAATCCTAAAGAGATGGTTGAAGGCATCAGAGAATAATCAGTGTCCCTTCTGCATTGCAACATCAGTCAACCCACATTCAAACTACCGCACACTTCACTTTTACAAATGCCCCCCTTCATTCACATTACATTTGCATTTACATTACCTTATTTGGGAATACAGAGAACACATACCTGGTTAAGTTACGCATAGTTTGCTCTGACAGGTAAAACAAACCATCACTTGCTGCTCCATGTTTACAATCAACAATATGGATTAGAATCAGATGTAGGGAAATTTTGCCTATTTATCTTTACCTGCTTCATTTCTAGACTTAAGCATAAATAATTACATCAGTGATTTAATTAATGGGCCCTAAACCCCTTACAGTATGAGAAATGTCATAGCCTTATTCACACTTAATGTTCTACACTTGTACAAGGGTACAGTGCATAGAGGTAAAGACCTGTACACAGGTACAGTTCTTCACACATTATATCAAACATAGGTACAGCAGGTTCACTTTCATGCAACCAGGTTCACTTTCAAAATGAATGCAAGTAGAGTCATCCACAGATAAACATGTATGAGTGTGCAGACATCTGTACACACATACAACATAACATCTGAATAAATCTAATATGTCGTATCCAGTATCTAGCAGAATGTGGTCTTGAATGTTTCTAATTCAGAATGCCCACCCCCGGCGATGTTCATACATTGGATAGAATCAAGAGGTAGGTTTTTTAGAACTGTACTTCAGACTGCAAGAGGAGGGCAAATCACATGCTTCATCACACTTAAAAAAATCTGCACATATATACAGTAATTGGACTGCCAATTAGAAGGCTTCACCCTAAGCTTCTCCTTAGGCTTATTTTCTATGTTCAGAGAGCTTTTTTCATTTGAGAGTATTTCAAACATGCTACAGTGATCTGTCATCTGAATTGATAGAGTCTCTGTATACGCTGCAGGACACGTGAAAAGAAGGAATGGAGAACGACAAGAGAAGGGAGATGCCAAACGCCGGTCTATACTGTACCTGCTCCCACTACCAGCATCTTGGGCGCGCAGCTGCTGATACAATGCAAGAGGGACCCGGAGCGGATGTTGAAATTGAGAAAAGCCACCACACAACCTATCTTGGCCAGTCCAAACCAGACGTGGATGAAATCAGGCTCATTGCTCATCAGCAGAGCTACGGTGTCTCCCCTTTTCAGTGTCCCTTCCTTGAGGAAAAGTTGGGCTATCCTGTTACTCCTCCTGTCCACAGCCCGGTAGGTGTGAACCTTCCCTTCATAGACGATGAACGGCTTGTCAGGCTGCCTCTCCGCCAGATACACAAACCTATCCAGCACGGTGCAAATCCTGCCCCGCAGCCTGTAGACTTCCACCGTCAGCCCATACTTGACCACTTTCAGCAAGTACTTCAGGTCAAGCCAAAAGTAAGGGAAGAGGAGTTTCTGGAGGAGATGCAGGGAGACGACGAGTCCAGCTGCCAGTCCCGCTACCCAAGAGGGTAACATTGGGTCAGCTGGGGCAAAACCGAGTTGGTCACTGTGGCAACTCTCCAGCCAACAATCCGCACGCCCTCCGCCTCTCCTGAGGCGGGAAGAAGCCAGTCAAAACAAGCCGGCTAGAAGCATCGCAAAGGAGCCCAAACAAATGCAAAGCACCAAAGCGGCGGGAAAGCGGGAGAGAGCGCGCAAAAGAGTCCCGAAGGAGCACAGAACGCCGCTCAAAGGAAGGCAACAGGCTGCAGGAGAGGAGACCTCTGTGCCCAGGGGAGCAGGTGAGGCGTCTAACAGCCCAGGGTTCGCTGTGCCCAAGCTAGAAGAGACTCGTTTCTCTCCGCAAAGCAACAGAGCGAGCCTTTTTTTCCCTTCTTGAAGCCACCCAGCAGGAAACGACTTCTCCGCTCCTTCGTCCCGCTAGCAGAGAAACTGAGCACTTTCAGGAAAAGCCCTGCCTGCCTGGACTATGAATACGTGGAAACGAGGTTATGTAGGCAGTATGCGCGCGTCCTCCTTATTTCAGACCTTGCATAAGGCGTCAAATTGGACTGCCTGGCTTCGCTCCGCCTCTCGCCCGAGGCGGTCAGCCCCCAGGGTTGGTTCCTGTTGCTACGCTACGGGATACCGCCCGCCTCCCGCCTCGGTAAGGGAGGGGACAGCTCAACCCTCTGGGAATTCAGAGCGGCCCCTGGAATGAGCGACCTCGCAGCCCCCCAGCAAGGCGTGTTGTTCCTCCGTTGTTCCTTTGCCGGTCGCCAGAGGGCCTTTGTTTAACTTTTAACTAGACGTTCCAACTTTCTGGCACTGCTACAGCTTCTCAAAGAACGTTTTCATCATGCATGCCGGAGTAATCCAAAGTTTTTGAGCACCTGAGGCGACGTGCAAAAAAGCTGCCTCTCGTCGCATTCCTTCCTGCCCCATCCACCCTCGCCCCCTGAATAGTGCCACATTAAGGCTTGGGAGCGGGACATGTGCTCTTGTCCATACGGCCAGTACATAAGTCAGAGGCAAAAAGTAAAAATCCAGCTTCCTTTTACAACACCCTTAGATCGTCTAAGGGAGAACAAACAGACGATCTCGCAGGACTCATCCCTGGAGCATCATCTCCTCATCAATAATGATGTTCCTAGTTCCTGGTAGGAAATTGCAACACAACTTTTTCTAAAACTTTCAACTGCTTCAAGGCTGACTGGCACATTTTATTAATATTTTTTAAAGCCTCTCAATATGACATACAATTATAATTCAAAAATACACAGTAAATATCTCACAATTCAGTAGCACTAACTCAATTTTGATGGATCAATTAAGTGCCATCAAGTCAAGGTTGACTCTTAGTGACCACATAGATTCTTTCCATGATGGTCTGTCTTCAACTTGGCCTTTAAGTTCTCTCACTGGTGCATTCACTGCTGTCATAATCGAGCCCATCCACCTTGCTGCTGGTCATCCTCTTTAGGGGTGGAGCTACCATTGGGCGATGGGTTTAAAGAACCCGGGCCGTGCTCAATCAGGGGCCACACCTCATGGCCCCGACAGGCACCCCACGTCTGACATCAGACACGGGGGTGCTGTTTTAGCCCCTGTTCGGGAGTTAAATGGCTGCTCCTGGCTACTCTTAGAATGCAGTGCCAGCCTAAGTAGCTGCTGTGTTTGCGGTGTGGCTGCGCTGCAAATGCTGCGCCAGCCTTAGTTTAGCTCCCAAAGGGGCTGCGCAGCCCCTTCGGGAGCCAAAAGGCTGGCGCTGCTTTTGCAGCACAGCCAGGAGCGGCTCTTCCCTGCAGGGAAGAGGTGCTCCTGGCTGTGCTACAAAAATAGTGCCAGCCTTAGTTTAGCTCCCGAAGGGGCCATGCAGAGCCTCAAGGCTCCGTTTGGGAGTCAGACCACACCCCTCACATCTGACGTCAACTGTGGGGGTCTGACATCAGATGCGGGGGGTGGGGTCAGCTGGGCCACCGCTGCGGCTGCACACGAGCCACTGGCGGTCAGGCTCCACACCTGGTCCCTCCTCTTTTCTTCAACTTTTCCCAGCATTATGGACTTCTCAAGGGAGCTGGGTCTACACATAATGTGTCCGAAGTATGACAGTTTGAGCCTGGTCATTTGTGCCTTGAGTGAGAATTATGGATAGGTTTGTTCTATCATCTATTTGTTTGTTTTGCTGGCTGTCCATGGTATCCTCAAAAGTTTTCTCCAGCACCAAAGTTCAAAAGCATCAATAGTTTTTCTATCTTGCTTCTTCAAAGTCCAGCTTTCCCATCCATAGAGTCTCATGGGAAAAACCATAGACTTGGGATGATTCTAATTTTTGTAGGTATAGACACATCAGGGCATCTAAATATCCTTTCCAAGGCCTTCATTGCAGCCCTACCAAGTGTTAGTCTGTGGCGAATTTCTTGACCTCTGGATCCTTTACTGTTGATGGTCAATCCTAAAAGGCAGAAGCTATATCCACCTCTTCAATGTCTTTGAGTAATCAAGTCCATCCACCTTGCTGCTGGCCATCCTCTTCTTCTCTTTCCTTCCACTTTTCCATTATAGACTTCTCAAGGGAGCTGATGGTTTTGCATAATGTGTCCGAAGTATGATAGTTTGAGCCTGGTCATTTGTGCCTCGACTGAACAGTCTGGATTGATTTGTTCTGTGATCCATTTGTTTGCTTTGCTGGCTATCCATGGTATCCTCAAAAGTCTTCTCCAGCACCAAAGTTCAAAAACATTAATCCGACATGCGCATGCACGCGAGCTACTTCCGCCTACTTCCAGTCCGAAGAGCAGACAGGGTGGCAGGGAGGTATGCTGCCGCCCCGCCAGACCAGTTTTCAAGTGAGCACTGGGCATGGGGGAAGCAGAGGGAGGGGTGTGCACCCCAACATCCCCTGCCCTTAAAGTTATCCCACCCCAACCATCGAACCGGCCTCTGCTGGTTCCGGACACATCCCTAGCTTCCAGTAGTGGATGTATGTGTTTCTTTTTTCTCCACTGTCACCTCTGGTCAAATGAATTTTGCAGGTCTTTGAAACAAATTTTAAAAAACCTGTTACACCACAAATAAACATAGGATGAATTGATTCGCCTTCTTAACCATCTTCAACTGTATGAAAAAGTGATGTCAAGCCTCTACACAAGTCATAAATGCTAACAACTTAAAACCAGGATGCCTCATATATTTTTCTTCTCTCAGATATCTGATATTTTATTCAAATGACCCAGAAGGTATCTGTTTTAGTCAGATAGCTAAGTGCTTGGTTAGTGTAGGCAGTTGGGTTTAGTATGTTGGTAATGGTCTATACACCAGTGGTTCCCAACTTGGGGAACCTCCAAATGTTGCTGAACTACATCATCCCCACCTACAATAAATTGTAGCTGGGGGTCATAAGGGTTGTAGTTCAGCAACATCTGGAGGCCCCCAGGTTGGGAACCACAGGTTTTACACCCAACTGCTAGGCCATGGGTCCTCAATGTTCTCGCTTCCCTATGATATCAGGGAAATCATCTTTGTGTAGAAGGATGCAGAAGGTACACTCTGGAAGCCTGAAGCTGACAAGATGGATATGTTGATGTAGTTTAGAAGTTTGAAAAGCATTATCTTTTTAAAAATATATATATAGTAACACTGCCATTGCTATTCAGCATTATTTTACAGCAATTCCTATTGCATATATATGGTAGGAAGCCACGTTATGGACACTGTCTTCTGAATATACTTGCATAGAATTGGACTGTCAGATTTGTTAATAGTATAACTGAACCTAAAATCAGCCCTGCTACCCTTCAAGCTACTGATAGTCATACTCAGGACTGGCCTGCCTGCTAAGTAGCTAAGTGCCCACTTAGGGTGCAATGCGGGCAGGAGTGGCGACAGCCTGGGTCACATGGGACTTGTCACATGGGTTACATCACATGCGACAGCCTAGGTGACAAGGGGGCTTCTGACCCCTTATACCTGTTCCCCCTCTCTTTCTGGACACCATTAGGGGGAACCACACCTAATTTTCTGATTTAAATTGTAACTTCCCCATAGGGATCAATGGGAAACTCAAATAAAACAATAACTTATGATAATGTGACACCTCTCTTGCAGTCGCTGCATTGGTTACCTATTTAGTTACTTACTTACTTACTTACTTACTTTTACTTACTTACTTATTTATAAAAAATTTATACCACCCTTCCAAAAGGCTCAGGGTAGTTTGCATTAAAATACCATTAAAATCAATTCAGAATTTGCTTCCTGGTCAAATTCAAAGTGCTGGTTCTCACCTTTAAAACGCTACAGGGCTTAGCACCTGCTTACCTTCAGGACCGCCTCTCCTGGCCAGTTCTGTCCCATCCTGTGAGATCTTCTCCCGTTGCCCTTCTTTCGGTCCCTGGTCTCAGAGACCATAGTCTCATAGTACTAGGGCCCATGGACGGGCTTTCTCTGTTGCTGCCCCTTCACTTTGGAATTCTCTTTCACCCCCACCCCCAGATTCAGTCTGCTTCCTCCCTTTCAGCCTTTAAGATCTTATTGAAGACATTTCTTTTCCACCGGGCATTTGCCCCCCCTCCTCTCTCTTTTTCAAATCTCGGATGCTGTTCTTGCCTTGTACACCACCCTGAGTCTGTGGATTGGGCGATATATTTAATCTTTAAATAAACAAACAAATAAACAAACAAACACACTTTCTGAATGGCTGGACAGAAAGCTCTGAAATTCCACTTGGTGTTCCTACAAGATTATAGCATTAAATATGTGGATGTTCAAGAAGATCAGGCTACCTGTTGAGTTTTAATTAATTTTAAATATTTTTAAGGCTTCTTAAATCATTCATTAAAAAGCAATGAGTGGACTGATGTCCTTGAGCTTCCACACATGCTACCATCATGTGTTATTCCCATATGAATTTTGGGAACTTTATGCCCAGTCATTCTGGAGTTATTTATTTATTTATTTATTATTTTTTCTATTTCTATACCACCTTCCAAAAATGGCTTAGGGTGGTTTACACAGAGAAATAATAAATAAATAAGAGGGATCCCTGTCCCCAGAGGGCTCACAACCCAAAAAGAAACATAAGCACCAGCAACAGTCACTGGAGGTACTGTGCTGGCAGTGGATAGGGCCAGTTACTTTCCCCCTGCTAAATAAAGAGAATCACCACGTTAAAAAGTGCCTCTTTGCCAAGTTAGCAGGGGTAACTGTAACTATAGGCTGCTAACACTGAGGTACTACTCCTTTTATAACAAGACAAGGAGCAGTTTCCTTTAAATTTTGCTCAAAAGATGGATAGAGTGGGAGATTAAACTCAAAATTTATTGTAACTTTTTGCCATGAAGCAAGCAGTTATGATACTTTTAAATAGCTTTAGAAACTTTTTAAAAAATCATTAAAAATCAACAAGTGAACCAATATCCGAACAATGGCTTGACTTGAAATGCATGGTTTTCAGTCAGTTTAAGAAACCTTATAACAAAAAGTCCAGTGATACACATTTCCTGCTAATGAAGCATGTTGTGATGGTGTTGTCTCTCATTCCATAGGAAAGAAACCAAGTGGCTGCTTTCTTGAGCAATAAAGCACTCACCTCTGTATTGGTGATGTTAATACCTCAAGTTTTTCACTTCCCTTTTTCTAAACAAGTTATGTTCCTTACATCACAATTTTTATTATGAGTCCTTACATCACAATTTTTATTATGAGTTTATTTTCTTAAACTTGGCAGAATCTACATTTTTGTTTTTGCTTTAGCTTTTCTAGATTATTCCCAAAATGAAAATTGTCTTACTGTTATCAATTTGCCTGTTTTCTATTTAATTGAAAATTCACCCTGGTCAATTTCCAGGGTGAAGATTCTTCTTCTTCTTCTTCTTCTTCTTCTTCTTCTTCTTCTTCTTCTTCTTCTTCTTCTTCTTCTTCTATACCGCTTTTCAACCAAAGATCACAAAGCGGTTTTCACCAGGCAAGGTAGTATATCTTCCCCTAATGTCTCTAGAACTAAGCCTTGTCAAAGCCAAAGAAAGGAAGTTAAATAATTGGGCATTTAGAGATGCTGAAATACTTGCTTTGTTGTTGGATTGCTTGATTTCAAATTGCCTCCATCCACTACAAATTTCTGTTCTAGAACAGAGAGATGCTTATAATCTGACAGGCTAGCCACTCATTTGTATATTTAAAAGGAATGCAACTGTTTTGCCATGATTATTAGGCACTAGTATTTTTAAGCCCGTTATGATAATGGGCGCTAGCTTTCTCTCACGCATTTTAGGGTTTTTTTTGTTTGTTTGTTTGTTTTTAACTTTTCTGAGGCCAGGACCGGGGGTGGAGCGGAGGCCTTAGAAATCCTTTTTAAAAATGCAGCCGCTGCCGCCGACCTACCACCCTCCCTCCCAACTGCCGAGTCCACCTTACCCCGGCCCATGTCAGTCGGGCGAAGATAATCCTTAATTTCAGAGGCAGAGAGGAGCTTGCAAATAGAGTTCCTCTCTGTGCAAAGGCTGTGCCGGAACTGGCAGCATGGACGTAAAGGATGCAGTAGGCGTCCTTTGCACCCAAAACGCCATTTCGGGAAGAGGCTTTGCACAGAGAGGAGCTCTGCTTGCGAGCTTCTCTCTGCCTCTGAATTTAAGGTCTATCTGCGCCCGACTGACACGGGCCGGGGTAAGGTGGGCCCAGCAGTTGGGAGGGAGGGTGGTAGGTTGGCGGCGTCGGCCGCGGCAGCATTTTTTCCTCCCTCCCGCCTGGCTCCAACGGCGGCGCCAGGCCTCGGCGGTGGCTCTGCTGCCACCTCGGCCGGCTTCCCCCACTGCCTCTTCCCCCCGCCCGGCTTCGGCGGCGCGGCCAGGCCTTGGCCGTGCCGCGTCCTCTGGGTGAGGCGGCGGCTCTGCCGCCGCCTCGGCCAGTGTCCCCCGCCACCACTTACCCGGCTACTTGGGGCGGCCGCTTCTGGCCGCCCAAGATGGCCGCCGGGTGCTGGCGGTCGTGTCTCCCTGCTCTGTTCTGGGCATGCGCTTCGCGCATGCCCAGAACAGCCCAGGGAGGCACGGACACCAAGTGTTTTATTAGAGAGGATGTGCATGAATTGGGGTGGCGAAGGAGCAGGTAAAGACCTGCATGCCTCATTCTTAAAGCTACTGTTCACCGCCCACCGAAACGTTTCTGCTCCACAGCAACAACTGATTAGCAGAAATTGAAAAAGTACATTTTCACTCACTTGTTAAATATCCAATAGGGTTGTTTCGAGCCCCAAACAACACAGAGATGACTCCAGTTGACCCAATTGTTTCAATGAAACAAATTTGTTTCCGATTGTTTCAATGAAACATTAAATAGGAGACCCCAGTACAAATGCCACCTGTGCTACCCTCAATCCACTCATGCACCTTAAGCATGAATTCTAAAGATGCTGTGGGTTAAAAAAAGGACACTGCTTGCTGCATGGGGGTGGGGTCCATTGGACAAGGGAGGACAAATGTCCCCTGGCCCAACAGCTCTGAGGGGCCCCCAGGGGCCCCCAAGGCCATTCTCCCCCTTGCCCATGAGTCACCCTATTCTGCTGCTGCTTAGCTCTGCAAGCTAAGCAGCCTGTTGCTAGACGTTTCCTTCGCTCTCCCCACTCCCATCAGCTGTTTAGGTCAGCCAGCGTGCATCCGGCTTTGCTTTCAGACAGCAAACCAAGCAATTAAATCCAGCCTCTGCCAACAGAAAGTTCTGAGAGGAGTTTGCCTGACAAATCACATGATGCGCAGCTCAGAGTCAGTAATAAGTGGAAATAGAGGGGGTGATCATGATGTTGTGTAAAGATAATAGGTAGATCCATTATCAGGGCTGGGCAGAGGAGGAGAGAATCAGGCAGGCTCCAGCTCAAAGAGGGAAAATAAAGATATATAGATATAGATATAGATATATAGATATAGATATATATAAAATGTAAAGTTTGCCACCCTAGTTGATGCACAGCCCCTTGGTTAGCTTTCCAGAAGAGGGTGAAATCATGCCAAGCAGGAAGGCGAGAGAATTCTAACTACTGCTGAGACATCGACTGCAGAAGGTTCCCTGAAACTTAGGTTCAACTTATTAGCAGCCCTTTGTTTTATTTTATTCATTTACAAGGAATGTTTAAACATTTATTTTCAGTATCAGTCCTGCCATTTATTGAAACATCCAGGAACTCAGCCATGAACCATGTGTTACAAAATAAATGCACCATTTTGTGGGACTGGGCTAGAAAGAGAAACAGCAAGCTTTAGCTGTCCCTTAAATAGAAATATAAGTTAGGAAAATAGAAAACTGCCATATACTGAGTCAGACCATTGGTCTATCTAGCTTAGTATTGTCTTCACAGACTGGCAGCAGCTTCTCGAAGGTTGCAGGCAGGAATCTCTCTCAGCCCTATCTTGGAGAAGCCAGGGAGGGAACTTGAAACCTTCTGCTCTTCTCAGAACGGCTTCATCCACTGAGGGGAATATCTTGCTGTGCTCACACATCAAGTCTCCCATTCATATGCAACCAGGGCATACCCTGCTTAGCTATGGGGACAAGTCATGCTTGCTACCACAAGACCAGCTCAAGTTGTTTCTGCTTTAGAGCAGGGGTAGGCAACCTTGGCTCTCCAGCTGTTGTAGAACTACAACTCCCATCCTCCTCAGCCACAGTGGCTGGGGATGATGGGAGTTGTAGTTCCACAGCAGCTGGCGGGCCAAAGTTGCCAACCCCTGCTTTAAAGGGTCCAAAAGGTTGCCCATACATTGTCTTGCCATCCTTGCTGCCAGCTGGTAAGATAGGCAAGGATTATTACCCCCCTACAGAGGTTCTCTTACCCCCGAATATTGTTTTTTTGTGTGTTTTCTTAAATATCCCGCCATGCTACGGCCCTGACAAAAACAGTTAAGCTTGGAAAATAAGCTTCCTTTGGAACCCACAGTGGAGGAGAGCTGGTCTTGTGGTAGCAAGCATGAATTGCCCCCTTTGCTAAGAAGGGTCCTCCCTGGTTTACATTTGAATGGGAGACTACATGTGAGCACCGGGAGCAGGTGTGGCAGGCAGGGCCATTTTACAATCTTGTCCATCTGAGGCAAATAATAGCAAGCAAGCAGTTCTTCATTATGGAGTTATGGTTATGGTCACTCTAATCAATTTCACCATTGCTTTGGAAGCATAGTCTGCAAAAGCTGAAGGTACTGATTTGTTGCTTATTAGAATGTCTAATTCTGGAACCGTAGGGCCAAGTTTCACATCTTGAGCAGAGGTGACTAAAAATGGAACAAACAAGGAATAGAGTGTGCTGAGGAGTTAAGCAAATTGGGAAAATGCAGTTCTTGCTCTTAGAATATGATCATTAGAACATACATTTTAAGAGGCGGGAATTTTCATGTCAAATATGTGGGCTTAAGGTTCAGAAGGTTCTGAAATTTCTCTGTGCCAACAGAACGCATACATGTGCCTGCACAAAGGCCACAAAGAAGCAACTTATTTATTTTTATTACCCAGTTTATCACCTGGATCAGGAAACAGAATGTGGATTTTTTTAGGAGGTTTGTGGCTTATTGCATCATGTTGAACTAGTCCAACATGTATGATTTTGGCTGGACTGCAAAGCTCAGAAGTTAGCAACCTATACCCTTTTCCTGGAATACCATTTATTGCCTTAAATGCAGTACTGGAATGTAGATTTTGTAGAAGGGTTGTGGCTTGCTCCATTACCAGGCCCTCAATTTTTGGCCATTGGTACGAGTGATCATATTGATTTTGGA
Source organism: Hemicordylus capensis (assembly GCF_027244095.1). Classification (NCBI taxonomy): domain Eukaryota; kingdom Metazoa; phylum Chordata; class Lepidosauria; order Squamata; family Cordylidae; genus Hemicordylus; species Hemicordylus capensis. The sequence continues at coordinate 86,480,877 of NC_069658.1, read as the reverse complement.
CAAAAATCACCTCACTAGAGATGCGATATAGGTGATAGCATTGTTGCATTTACAGCTTTCTCTGTGTTATCACCCCTTTTTATCCCTACTCCCAAATGACTAGGGTAAAACTGCAGTCATTTTTGTACAAATGAAGAGGTTAGGAACAGGGTTAGGGTAACAATGAACAAATTGTTGTACTCTCTCCATAGAGTAGTTGTTAGAGGACATACATACCAATTTTCATGTTCATTCCTCTGAGACTGTCCATAAAATTTGATAATAGCTTTTGTGTTTTTAAAACTTAATAGCTTTTAAAACACCACTGCAAATTTGTTTGCTGCAGGCCCAATGGTCAGGACAATAAAAGCATGATTACATACTCAAAACTGAAAGTACGGTAATGCTTTCACCTATTTTCCATCTCTAGGGGTGTAGACCTTGTCAAAAATCACAATGGGCATTCACCCCACCAGACAGTATCAACCACCAAGACCGAATTGCTCTTGTTCAGTCTGCGATCTGGCCAATTGCCATGTGTGAGTTTATCTCTTGATGGGGTTACGCTTCACTTGAGAGAGACGGTTTGTGATCTGGGGATCCTTCTGTACTCGCAGCTCCTGCTTGAACAGCAGGTGGAGGCCATGGCCACGGGTGTCTTTGCCCAGCTTCGGCTGGTTCATCAGTTTCTGCCCTTTCTCGACCAGCAGGCCCTGCCAACAGTAACTCATGCCTTTGTTACCTCTCTTTGGATTACTGTAATGCGCTCTACCTAGGGTTGCCTTTGAAAATGATTCAGAAGCTTCAACTAGTCCAGAATGCAGCAGCCCGCCTCCTCATGGATGGCCGTAGATTTGATAATGTCACACCTCTTTTGCAGTCACTGACTGCACTGGTTGCCTGTTCACTTCCGGATCCAATTCAAAGGGCTGCTTCTCACCTACAAAAGCCTTATGGGCTTAGCACCTGTATATTTCTGGGATCACCTCTCTCAGTCAGTTGTATCAAAGCCTGTGAGGTCTTCTCAGCTGGCCCTCCTTAGTGTCCCAGGCCCTGGTGTAGTGTGTGGTGCCCGGACCCGCAGGAGGGCCTTCTCAGTGGCTGCCCCTCTTCTTTGGAACACTCCCCCCTCCCCCCAACTCATTCAGCCCCCTCCTTGACTGCTTTTAAAGCCCTTCTACAGACCCACTTGTTTTGCCAGGCGTTTGCCCTTAGTATTATTATTATTATTATTACTATTATTATTATTATTATTATTATTTGTTGTTGTTGTTGTTGTTGTTTGTTGTTGTTGTTATTGGTATTGTTGTTCACTACCTAGAGTCTTTGGAGGAGGCGGTATATAAGAAATCTTTAATAAACAAACAAACAGGTAGGCTGTGGTATCTTTTGGTTGACCAGCAGCCATTTGAACACATTATTATTATTTGCAAGTCCAAATCCACCAAATAGAATTTTGTTTGACACTTTAGTAGTTAGTGTTAGAGGTACTGACCACGATTCATAAATTGTTTGCCCTGACTGTTAGACTTACAACATATTTTTGACTATGCAAACATGTGGTAGAAAATCTCATTGGACTAAGCAGGATTCATTTCTGGGTAGACATACATAGGGTCAGGCTGCAAGATGGCAGATCTTAAAGGGTATGTTCATTAATGAGGGGCAGATTTTTGATTAGCTTCAGCTCTACCAAATCAGAGGCAAAACTTTACAACTGCGTGTAGCTCCTTGCTTAGAAAAATCCAAGCTCTCTTTTTATCACTTTAAAATGCAGAGAATTCTTTTTTTAGTCCTTATTCTAAGTTCCACTTACTTTGCACATTTCTAGTAGTTTTGGGATATGGGTGGATTAAAATGTTATAGATACCTTTTAATTCTAGCCACAAGGAAATGAGAATCACAAGGGAATAATGAAGATAGCATAAACAATAGAGCAATTGTATGCATTTTTGAGGGATTAGCGTTACATTATGAATAAATAGCTACATTCTTATTTTGAAAATATGCTTGCTTGCCAAAGAATTTCACTTGGAATTGGTATAATAACTTTATTTGTATTGTTCATGAATTATCATGGTCCACGGTGTCTTTTATGCCAAGAGTCACTTGATGTGTTACTCTCAAGGAAAAATTCCAGAGCAAAATAGTCAAGATGTTGAAAAATTGACACACACTTAACATATAAAACTGCTTTTGTAAAAGTACTTGTATTTCAAAATGTGCTACATTCATAGGAAATCCTGGTCCATTCTTTGTCTGGACACTTCCATATACCTAGTACAGATTCATTACATCAATATGAGTTAATAACCCTATGTTTGAGGATTCCCCCCACCCCATATAAACCTTCCATGTCTCCTTCATCCTATAGTTATTTTTAAAAATAATTATACTGTTTACATATTTGAAAAGCTATATTGAGGGGCATTTGAATAATAGTGCTTTATGAGTACAATCTACTGGGAAGTTCTCCTGCACAAGCCATACTGAAAATATTGGGAGCAGTGCAAGAACATTACAAAACTGTTAACAGGAAAATCTAAAATTGTTTCCAGTGGCTTGGTGATAGCCATTCATGCCTTGGTAGTGTTTTTTAATGCACCCTACATAGGGCTGCCCATTATGACTGTGTTTTATAGCTATTTCCCTCATAAACACAAAGTAATCTTATGCTTGTTTAACTAAGACTATTCCAGGAACAACTCCATTTTCTCCTTCTCCTTTCCCTCCCTTTTCTTTCTGATCCACCCCACACACTCTCTACAGTATCCCCACTGGGACAAAGTTCCAATCAACAAAACATAAAGAACTACTAGATAGAATGCCACAGACTGTTGCCCGTATTTTGTCTGGGACAAGCTAGTGAGAACATATTGCATTTGTTTTCCAACAACTGTACTGACTTTCAGTATGTTTCCAGGCTCAATTCAAAGTTGTGGCTTTGACCTATAAATACTTAAATTTATAGTCTGAGTCTGGAGTATATCCGGGAATGTTTCCTATATACAATACTACCCCACACTTGTACCAGGGAGGCCATGCTCAGAGTTCCATTTAACAGATGCCAGACTGGCTGGCTTTCACTAAGACCAGTGCCTTCCTAGTACAACAATGTGAAATCTGTTGGAGCTATGACCCTGGCAGCACCAGCTCTCATAGTGACCACTGTGGGGCGGGGTTAGTGTCATGGATAAAAGTGCTTGACTCTTCCCCTCTTTGTTCTTCCAGTGTTAGCCTCCATTTTGTCCTTCAAAGATGGCTGTTTGTTTTGTTCTCTCTCTTCAGCTGTGAGCTACAGCTGAAATTAAGCTGCAGGGTTTTCACATTTGTTTGTAACCTTTTCTTTAAATAAAAAATAAATACTAAAGAACTGTCTCAAGACCTCTTGCTTTGCTGCTATCTCACCAAACTGGTTTTGCTTTGCTATTTGAGGACTGAACTGCCATTCTTCCCCTACAAAATCTAGCCCATAGGAAGTGCTCTTTGCCCCGTCATTGGCTACTTTCTGAAAATGGACAAAACTGTCTTTCCTGTAACTTTTTGGGGCTGTATGACAATCTGCTGCTGACTGATCCGGTTTAATTTGTATTTTATTTTTTGCAAATTTTATTGGTTTTACTTGTATTGTGTGTGTGTGTGTGTGTGTGTGTGTGTGTGTGTGTGTGTGTGTGTGATAGATACATAAGTTTAAGAAAAATGTTGTTTTTTAAAATTATCTGTCTGAACTTGTATATATTCCATATTACAGGATTATAGAATGTCAACCTTTCTGCAGGTGTTGGACTGCATCTCCCATCACCCCAGACTATTGGCTACTACTGTGGTTGGGAATGATGGGAACTGTAGTCCAACAACAGTTGGAGGGCTGAAATTGTGTAGCTCTGTCACATTAGAAAGGTATTTAAGCTTCTAACCTGGAGAGGGGACAAATCCCAGGAACCATGGCACCTGATCATTTAACTGTGGCACCTAGAGAGAAAATTGGCTGAATTATTGCTTCATAGCCATTCCCCTAGGCAAGAGTCCACTGTCACCGCCCCCCTCCTCTATACTGTTAACACTGCCCTTCTTCCTGCCTCCTCTTTTCTTTGTCTGAGTCCTCCTGGCTCCAGCTTCATCATGTCCAGCAGTTTCATCACATAAGCAAATGGCCCTCCTTCTCTGTTTGCATGGAGAAGTATTGCAAGAAGCAGTCAGATTTCAACAGCAACAGCTAATGTATTTTTTTTATTAGTTATTTATTTTTGTAGGCATGAGGGCTCCTTGCTGCAGGGCAGCTCTGCACAACATAAGGTCCGGGGGCCAGTTCTGGCCTGCGGGGGCATTTTTGATGGCTCAGGTAGCCTGCAACAGCAGGAGCCCCAAAATTTGGCATTTGTGTGGGGCTGGAACAGTCAGGTACCCACTGACTGAGCAAGGACAGGGTTTATTTTCTGGCCACTATCCTCGGTTAAAATTGTGGACCCCTGGTGTGGGGAAGATAAGGACCCACAACTACCTAGTAATTGCTTTAATATTTATCTTCATAATTAATTTTACTGCAATGATTGATGCACTGAAAATTGACTTCAGGCCCCCATACGTCATCATGGTTGTTTCTAGCCCACTGGGACATTTGAGTTGTGCACCCCTGCTGTAGTGGATAGCACTGGGCAAGATGTATTAACAGACCCAGCTTTAGAGTGGAAGGAGATCACACACTTGCTAGCTGAGAGGGAGCAAAGAAGTGGCCATGTGAACAGCCAGGCTTGTTGCTGCTACATGGAGAAGAGGAAGTTCTGGGCTGCGTGTTCTTTCCCCACTGGGAAATGGCTTCCACCCCTTTTTTCTTTCTTTCCTCGCCCTCCTAGAGATGTTCTGTGACTGCTGCTGTTCCAGCTTTGTACATTCTGTGACCCATTGATGCTGGCACTGCTGCTTGAGCAGCAACAACTAGCTAATTCACTTGCTGGCCCAACCATCACCACCACCATCTCCCCAGCATTGCATGTTCCTGTTTCCCCCCACTAGGAAAGGTACTGATGGATCGTATGATGTGTAAAGCCCAAACAGCAGCTGGGGTGACGGTGGTAGTAACGTGAGGTGTCAGAGTGTGCCCTGGGAGGTGGAAGGACGAAAGAAAAAGGTGGGGCTATTCTTACTGAAGGTTAATTGAACAATAATTGAGCCGCTTTGAACAACAATTATTTTGTTAGCTGAGACAAAGATGTGAAAGCTTCCCTTATTGACATAAAATGCCTTTCTTTCACATTTATGTATTTTTTGAGGGGAGCTGTAATGACCTGCCTTGGCCGACTGCCCAGCAGCTGCAAAAGCCACTCTTTTCAGAGGGGAATGGAGAGCTGGAAAGGAGAGACAGGAACAGAAAGTCAGACGTAGACAGGAGTCAACACCAGACGATCGGAGAGTCACAAACGTTGCCAGAGGTCTAAACTGGGAAGTCCACAGGATTGGGGTACACACAAAACAGAGTCAAGGATGTTCATGGTAGGGCTGGTCACTACAGATGTTGTTTCCAGCACGGACCCAGCTTCCAGGCTGCTCTAAATAGGCAGAGTGCTGAGAGTCCCACCCATCACTGCAGCTGGGTCTTATCAAGGAGATATGGCTGGGCCAGAGCTGGGACACCTGTTCTTCCTGGCTAGCCTCTCTGACCTACGGTGTTCCTCCTTCTGAGCCTGTACTGTGGCCAAATGTCACTCTCGGGAATCTGGGACAGGCACCTCGCATTCAGCGGCCTCGGAGGAACATCAGGAGGAGGGAGGGAGGGAGGCAGAGGGGCCTGCAAGCCTGTCAGCTCTGGCTCCGTTGAGCCAGCCAGAGCTTCAGCCTGCTCCCCCTGCTCTGGGTCAGAAACAACAGAACCCAGTGCCCCATGGTCTTGAGGGTTTGAGGGTGGTTGGCACCTTATGTGTACTATACCACCACACTCTCTGGGCCACCCTGGTACCCCACAAGTGGAGTTATGGGGCTGCTGAAATCCCCATCATTCCCTATGGTGAAAAGCTTAAAGATGCGTAAACTTCAAAAATTATTTAAAAATAACCCCTTTGGCCAATTTCTTTGAAATGTGGGTGGTAGCTTCCACCCATTTGGAACTACCACCCAACCCAGTCTGGCCACAAAATGGAGGTCCAAGTCTCTGAATTTTTCATATCCAAATTAAGGGTGATTTGTTTTGTACCCAAATCTGGGCAACTGAGGACAGGAGTGATTTGTTTTGTCTACAAATCACCCGAATCAGTCAGATTAGGATACAAATCATTTTGTACCCAAATCGTTTCGCACATCCCTACTGCCGTCAAGTCAATTTCAATTCCTGGTGCCCACAGAGCCCTGTGGTTTTCTTTGGTAGAATACAGGAGGGGTTTACCATTGCCTTGTCCCAGGCAGTATGAGATTATGCCTTTCAGCTTCTTCCTATATTGCTTCTGCCCAATATAGTACCAGTGGAAATTCGAACCGATAACCTTCTGCTTGCTAGTCAAACATTTTCCTGCTGCACCACTTAAGGTGGTCTACTAAAAATGGTACCCTCTGTGATATCCATTGGAAAAGTCTGCAAAGAGATAGGAGAGCTGGTCTTGTAGCAGCAAGCATGGCTTGTCCCCTTACCTAAGCAGAGTCTGCCCTGATTGCATATGAATGGGAGACTTGATGTGTGAGCACTGTAAGATATTCCCCTTAGGGAATGGAGCCACTCTGAGAAGAGCAGAAGGTCCAAAGTTCCCTCCCTGGCATCTCCAAGATAGGATTGAGAGAGATTCCTGTCTGTAACCTTGGAGAAGCCGCTGCCAATCTGTGTAGACAGTACTGAGCTAGATGGACCTATGGTCTGACTCAATATATGGCAGCTTCCTATGTTCCTATGTAAATGAGGGCATGATAGGGGGAAGGACAGAGTTACAGGTAGATGATCACTTTCTGGTCTATCTAGGATATTATAACATACTATCTGAGATAATAAATTCCTATGAAAAAAATATATAGAGGCTATTCTCATGACTGCAGCAAAGCAGGCTAAAGGAGCCCAGCCCACTTTCCTGTGGTCGTGTGCTGCAATAAGAGCCGTGCAGTTCCCGGCAGCAAACCTCACTAAGTACCCCACCCCCGTTAAACGAGGTTAGCAGAGCGAATGCTCTGCTAATCCCATTTTCCTGATCATGAGATAGCGTGATGCAGCTCCACACTGGCGACTCACGAAGAAACCCTGACCAGGAGGCTACAGCAAGCCTCCCTGCCTTTGGGGTCTCCCCAGAATGCCCCGCACACTCATGCAATGCATTCTCAGACTTCCAGGTGCCAGGTGGCCCCCAATTGCCACCGCCTCTACTGGCTCCGTCACGGAGCTGGTAATGGTGTGGGCAGCTGATCCGACTGCCCAAGGCAAACTCACTGCTCATCTGCGGGGAGCATGGGCTGACATTTCACAAAGTGAAGAAAACCATGTAAGCAGACTAACTGGAAGCCGACAAGGATGTAACAGGCTCCAAAAGGCACATATACAGTCTGTATTGGGGGTGGGGGAAACAACTCTACAATATCCTTAGATTTCCTGGAGTTAGCAGGATAGGAACATTTCAGGTCTCATTTATCATCCCAAGTTTTCCCAACCTTGGCCAATATGGCTCTCTGGACTTCAGTTCTAGTTCTCCAAAAGCCATTTAGCCTTTTCAGTGGCCAATTAAATATTGAAATACAAAGGGGAGAGCCCAATAGAGGACCAGTTTTCTCCAATGCAATATCAGGCTCCTGGTCTTCATAACTTTGTGTTAACTCCCCCTTAAGGGAATCCTCGTCTCTTTCCCCTACCAATCCTATCATTGAGTCTATTTTATTGTTCTCATCTGGGGAGGATTCATGCCACGCATCTATAATAATCAGGTCAGGGTCTTAGAATGTCAGATCTACACTATTTAAGGAGTTCCTTCAAACTATAGCCTTAACTTTTGGCTTATGCTGTTCCCTATGCATCTCCCGGTCTGATATGATTTCATTTGATTGCCCTCGGTATCTGTAGATTAAGAGTTGAACTATTAGCATGTCCATGTCCAAAATCCAAAGGGAAGTTATTTAAGTCATTATCAAAGGTCTCAGTAGAGGGAGCAACTGTAAGTATTCCTGCTTCACTACGATCTAGCATCATATTCATGTTGGCCTTGATATTTCCTCTCCTAATGAATCCAGTCTGTTAAATATCTTCTTATAGACCTGTACTGAAAGAAAGCACTGATTCCGCAGAAACATATCTGTAAGCCTTTCATTATCAACAGGTAGAGAATTATCCATAGGACTATGCAGTTGTTTGAGGGTTAGAATAGATTGAGATGTACTTATTTGACTCAAAACATCAGAGAATATTAAATTACTTTTAAAAAGCTGGGTCCATTGACCAACTACCTATCTGCTTGTCATTCTGAGAAGCTGCCAGCTTCCCCTGTTGTCTGGCACTTTCTTAGCTAATCAACTGAGGATAGCCATCTAAGCTAAGAGGAGTTACAGTTCCTAGATTCAATATTCTTGGAGGTATAGTAATTATCCAGTTTCCTTTTTTCCAGAGGTAAACAGAAATCTAATATAGATTTGTGATCAAATGAGGTGGAATTCAACTTTTATCTGTTTTTCTGAGATCCAGTTTCCACCATAATAACCTTAAGCTATAGTTATATCACACCAATATGCATATAAATCAAAACTCATAAAACAAAATATTGAACTTTTTGATAATTTTCTTTCAAATACTTTCAGAGCATGATCGGTAGCGACAGACAGGAGATAGTGATATTATTATCCTAGAGTTCATAGCTCTAACAATCTTCAGAGTTGTATTCCTTAATTAGGTTCCCTCAGAGCTGTTGGGAATTCTCTCTGGTAAGAGAAACGCTTTTTCATTTTAGCAGAGTGCACAGAGACATAACACAGCAGAATTTAGTTAGGCATGCGTGTATGCTGAGAATAAAGTTACTTGGAGCGAGTTCATAGTTTCAAATCAATATAAATGATATTTATTAGAGAGCTCCATTCTAGATGGGAAAGTGAGGAGTTAGGATCTCTAATCTAGCTAGCTAGCTGGATGCAGATGGATTCTGCATCTCTGCACACATGGTGCAGGGGAGAGGAGCTTGCATGCTGCAAGGCAGAAGGAAGGGAAGAGAAGGGAAGAGGAAGGAAGTGGCTGGAAGGAAGGAAGTCTCTAAGATTAGCAATCTACATATCAAAGGGATAGTGTCAGAGCAGTAGAGAAGGGATGACCAATGTTTTGACCCTCTATCCCTCTGACTCACTAGTCTCTCCTCCTATGTCATTGAGACGAGAGACAGCACATAATCCTTCACTTCCAACAAGAGCCTCATTGAACTACTGCTGTTTATGATAGGAATTAAGCAGAGTAAATATTAAAAAGGAAAAAAACCCAAAAAGGATCAAGCCTCCAGTACTCCAAGTGCATCGCCAAGGGCACACTTAGCAATGCACTTGGCACGATGCTGAGTTGCATGCCAAGGCATGCCTTGGCAACTACAGGTTATATATGCCTTTGCCTAGGAGGCAAGAGAACAAGGACAAGCTCCAATAGGTTCCAGCTGATCACAGTCTTCTCCCAAAAGTCCCTAGACAAACACTCCCTGATGTAGCTGAATGATGATACATGATTCTAGTTCTCTTTTGCATTGTCATTGCTTTTTTTGTGTACTATTTTTAGCCTACTTTCCAGTAGGCTTATGAGATCATCCTGGGGTGTGTGTGTGTGTGTGTGTGTGTGTGTGTGTGTGTGTGTGTGCATCCACGTGTCTGCCCCATCAACTTTACGAGATACCTGGCCCAATATGAACCAAGGTGGTTACAATTGTAGGGACACATAGGGACACCTCAACAGCATAGATTGTGATGATGTCATCCACCCCGATCCAAGATGGCAGATGTGTAAACATTTGAGGCGCAATTGGGCTGACTCGTGAACCGCTTAACTGATTTGAACCAAATTTGCTACAGCTGAAGGGACACATAGGGATGCCCAAATGGCATGGTGTGTGTTGATGTCATACATTCCAAATCAAGGTGGAGGTCGCATGAACATCTGAGGCACAAGTGGGCTAATTTGTGGACTGCCTAACCTGTTTGAATGAAATTTGATACAGCTGAGGTGAGTGACACACGGGGACACTTCAATGGCATAGTTTAAGATGATCTCATCCACCCCAATCCAAGATGGTGGATGCTTTTGAGGCGTAAGTGGGCTAACTTGTGAGTTGCTTAACCTGTTTGAACCAAATTTGCTACAGCTTTAGGGACACATAGGGATGGTGTGTGATGATGTCATTCACTCCAATTCAAGATGGCGGCCACATGAACATCTGAGGTGCAAGCGGGCTAATTTGTGGACTGCCTAACTTATTTGAACCAAATTCGGTACAGTTGCAGTGAGTGACACACATGGACACCTCAATGGCACAGCTTGTGATGATGTCATCCATGCCGATTCAAGATGGTGGATGTATAAACATTTGAGGCACAAGTGAACCGCTTAACCAGTTTGAACCAAATTTGCTGCAGCTGTAGGGACACATAGGGATGCCTCAACGGCATTGTTTGTGATGATGTCATCCACACCAATCTAAGATGGTGGACATGTGGACATCTGAGGTTCAAATCTGTGGACTGTCTAACCAATTTGCTTCAAATTGGGTACAGTTACAGTGAGTGATACACAGGGACACCTCAATGGCATAGTTTGTGATGATGTCATCCACACCGATCCAAGATGGTGGTTGCATGAACTTTTTGAGGTGCAACTTGTAGACCTCAATTTGAACCATATTTAGTCCAGTTGTAGAGACAGTGAAAGGAAAGTAGGCTGATTAGTTCTTGCTAGAACAACTTGTTAACTATAACTTTTGTCATGACAACTAAGTCTTGATAATATGGTGAAATCTGTATCTTAAGTAAACCTCTTAGATATTAACAAATAACATTGATCAGGAACGTGATTCATTATTTATCCTGTGATACAGGACTCATTTGAACCATTAGGAAATGGCCAAAGTATTAATACATGACTTGGATCTAATTTGGTTGAAATGTTTTTACCGATGCTAATGCTCTAGCAGTCTAGCTGCCTGCACTCTGCTTCCCACTCTTAGACTAATGCAGATGCATATTTTTATCTGCATTATTGCCAGGGGAGGAAGCCAGGGGAACTGCTACAGCACCAGGATGTGAGAAATTGCTTCCATAAGATATTTCTCTGTTCTAGAGCCATTAAAGAAATATACACTATTTTTGGCCCAGCAGATAACCTACATGATCATCCTTCCTTCAAGAACAAGAAAGGACATGGTAGGAGGATTTGGATGCTAGAGTAAATGGCCAATATACAGAGCAAGAATGCACCAGTGCAGCAAGAGAGCAGCCTAACAGAACCTTCCAACTCTATGCACTGGTACAGCAGGTAAGCAGCAATTTTTTGTGCCCTTTCCTTCCCCAGGAAGGGCCGTGCAATGCTCAGCAACATTTTAGGAGTGGCTCACAGGATTTCCAGGGGAAGGAGAGTGTATCAGAAATTGTCCCCTACCTTCCACACTGGGATGTGCAACTTTCCAAACTTGATAAGTGGAAACTCCCAACTTTCAGAACTTAGTCGCAAAGTTCTGATAGCTTGCTCTGCTCTCTTGCTGCACCGATGAATCCTGGCTCTATATGTTGGTCAATATGTTTTATCTTTTCTGTATGGATTTTCTGAGAATTATATATGGGCCTTTATTTTCATCAAAGTTCAAATATAGTACAAGCTTAATATGAAATAAGGCCTTCTATTATGGACCATTATTGCTAAGAGTGAACTGGAGTTGGAGAAGCAAATAAGAGAGGCATCAAAGAGATAGGGCAGTAATAATGGGTGATTTCAACTACCTACACATAGACTGGGTAAATTCATATTCAGGTAATGAAAAAGAGGACAAATTTCTAGACATTTGGAACTATGCCTTAGAACAGTTAGTTGCAGAACCAACAAGAGAGATGGTGACCTTGGACTTAATCCTGAGTGGTGCCCAGGACCTGATGTGAGATGTCAGATCTGCAGAACTATTGAGTAGCAGTGACCATAGTATGATCCATTTCAGGATACACTCAGGTGTTGAATTGTCAAGGAAGTGTTGAATTGTCAATCCAGATGTGTTGGATTTCAGAAGAGGAAACTTCTCAAAAATGAGGGTACTGTTAAAAAGGAAGTTGAAAGGGAAAGTCAGGAGGGTCAAGTCACTCCAGAAAGCATGGAACCTATTTAAAATTACAATACTAGAAGCTTAGTAATGAGATTGAAGAGAAGCTGAGTTCTTTGCATCTGTCTTCATGGCGGAAGATACTGATGACCATATACCCTCTCTGGAATTGAGCTTTTCAGGTTTAGCAGCTGAAGAACTGGGCCAATTTGAGATGTTCTAAATGGAAGATGTTCTAAACTGTCTTGAGAAACTAAAAATTAACAAATCACCAGGGCCCCATGGCATCCACCCAAGAGTTCTGAAGGAACTGTGAAATTGCTGATCTCCTAGCAGAAATATGTAACTTGTCCCTACAATCAGGCTCTGTACCAGAGGACTGGAAAATAGCCAATATAACTCCAGTTTTCAAAAAGGGATCCAGGGGGGGATCCAGTTAATTACAAGCCAATCAACTTAACTTTGGGGCTGGGTAATTGATAGAAAGAGAGCCAGCATGGCTTCTGCAAGAGGAAGTCTTGCATCACTAACCTTTTGGAGTTATTTGAGAGTGTCAACAGGCATGTGGATAAAGGGAATCCAGTTGAAATAGAATACTTGGACTCCCAAAAAGCTATTGACAATGTTCTCCACTAAAGGCTCTTGAGTAAACTTAGTAGTCATGGGATAAGGGGACAAGTTCATGTGTGGATTGGTAACTGGTTGAAGGACAGAATACAGAGGGTCTGAAAAAATGGAAAATTTTCACAATGGAGGAAAGTAGGAAGTTGGGTCCCCCAGGGATCGGTACTGGGACCAGTGCTCTTTAACTTGTTCATAAATCATCTAAAAGCTGGGGTAAGCAGCAAAATGGCCAAATTTTCAGACGACACTAAACTATTTAGGGTAGTGAAATCCACAAAAGGTTGTGGGGAGCTGAAAAAAGATCTCTCCAAACTGGGTGAGTATGTGACAAAATGGCAAATGCAGTTCAATGTAAGCAAGAGTAAAGGGATGCATATTGGGGCAAAAAACATCAACTTCACATATACGCTGATGGGATCTGAACTGTTGGTGAATGACCAGGAGAGAGATCTTGGGGTCATGCTGGACAGCTCACTGAAAGCATCGACTCAGTGCTCGGCAGCTATGAAAAAGGCAAATCCATGATAGGAATCATTAGGAAGGGGATTGAAAACAAAAATGCTAGAGTTATAATGCCCTTATACAAATCTATGGTTCAGCCACACACACAGCTTTGGTCACCATATCTTAAGAAGGATATTGTAGAACTCAAAAAGGTGCAGAAGAGGGCATCCAAAATGATCAGGTGCCTGGAGCACCTTCCTTATGAGGCTAGGCTACAGCATCTGGAGCTTTTACCTTGGAAAAGAAGTGACTAAGGGGAGACATGATCGAAGTGTATAAAATTATGCATGGAGTAGAGAGACTGGAAAGATAGAGAACATTTCCCCTCTCTCACAACACTAGAACCAGGGGTCACCCCCTGAAACTGAAGGTCGGGAAATTTAGGACTGACAAGAGGAAGTACTTTTTCACACAATACATAATTAATCTATGGAATTCTTTGCTATGGAATGTGGTGATGGACACCAGCTTGGATGGCTTTAAAAGGGGCTTAGACAAATTCATGGAGGACAGGTCTTTCAATGGCTACTAGTCTGGTGGCTGTGGGCCATCTCCAGCCTCAGAGGCAGGATGCCTCTCAATACCAGCTGCAGGGGAGCAACAGCAGGAGAGAGGACATGCATATACCTCTTGCCTGTGGGCTCCCCAAAGGTATTTGGTGGGCCACTATGTGAAACAGGATGCTGGACTATATTGGCCTTTGGCCTGATCCTGCAGGGCTGTTCTTATGTTCTAATGACTGCTATTAAGTATTTGCGTCCGGGCCCCATCCTCTTTAAATTAGAAGTAATGTCTTTCTTGTCTCTTTCTTACTAATACACTTCAGAGATAGGAATATTTACCCCTGCTAACTTGGTAAAGAGGAACCTTTTAACGTGGTGATTCTCTTTATTTAGCAGGTGGAGAGCTACCGGCCATATCCACCCCCAGTACAGTACCTCCAGTGACTGTTGCTGGTGTCTATCTTATGTTTCTTTTAGACTGTGAGCCCTTTGGGGACCAGGATCCATCTTATTTATTTATTATTTCTCTGTGTAAACTGCCCTGAGCCATTTTTGGAAGGGCAGTATAGAAACTGAATAGATGATGATGATGATGATGATGATGATGATGATGATGATGATGATGGTTTCTATACCAGTACAATTTCCTTTAAGAAATGGTACCACCTCATCTAGTCTAGAAAGTATCCTACAGATATCTACATTTCTTGTTGACTGGAGTCTAATTTAGTGATAATACTCTCTATTTTACTGAAAAAAATGATCTCAGGATCAGAAACTCATCTTCGCTTTTATTAACAACAGTTGTTAAGGACTAGTATTACACAGTTAACAGACTTCGTTCTTCAATTTGCAGAAAGAAGAGGACTCAGTGGCTAATTCCATTAAAAGCCTTATTCAGAATAAAAATAGAGTTTTAAAATACTGCCACCCTGTGGTGACTGGGAAACAAAATCTCAGTTTTAACATATATTACATAGGAACACAGGAAACTGCCATATACTGAATCAGACCATTGGTCGATCTAGCTCAGTATTGTCTTCACAGACTAGCAGCGGCTTCTCCAAGGTTGCAGGCAGAAATCTCTCTCAGCCCTATCCCTCACAAATATCAATTACAGAATCTTTGCCAAAATCCTAAATAATAGATTGGCGAAAGTGGCCCCTAAATTGGTCCACAGCTTGCAGACAAGCGCTATCTTGGGAAGAAAGATGACAGACTCATTGTGTCTGCTGAGAGAACTTTTTTACTCTATACAGAATGAAAGTTGGAAAGGTCACCTCCTCTTATTGGATCAAGTTAAGGCCTTTGACAAAGTGAACCACAATTATCTGTGGACATTGTTGAAAGCTAAAGGTATACCACCCCTATTCCTTACTTGGATACAGCTGCTCTATACGAATGCAAAGGTGACACCACAGATTAATGGATGGTGGGGAGACCCGATCATTTTGCATTCGGGTGTCCGCCAAGGATGCCCACTGAGCCCATTACTTTATGTTTTGGCCCTGGATCCGATCCTGATCAGGATTCAGAGAGAACCCCATCTGCAAGGACTCTCGGTCTCTATCCTCCTGCCTTGCGAGATCTTCCCAGGAGGGAGGAGGAGCGAGAGTGAGGGGATAGCCGAACCACCTGTCCACTCAGAACCGCATACTGAGTTTAGGGTAAAATTTGTAGCTCATGCCGATGATGTTACATTATTGTTATTGAATGAAAATGAAATCTCTGTAATACTATACCTCTTCTGGGAATATGGCAAGATCTCGGGCTCAGAATTAAATGCTGACAAACGTGTATTTGTTAAAATGGACTCCGGACGCCAGCAACTCTCGTGCCTACCCATCTCTGAATGTATGTAAAAGCGAAGGGGCCCCAGAGTCCAAACGGAAGTGGGTAGATACAGCAAACATTTTGGGGATTGAATATGGGATTAAGGAAAAAGTCTAGGGGGGAAATTGGACAGATTGGGAAGAAAAAGTAATGCTTAAAATCACCATGTGGAAAAAATGGAGCCTTGCCATGTACCAGAAAGCGGTTTACATCTGGACTTACCTGATACCCCCGGTGCATAACCTGGCGGTAGTCTACCCTCCTCCGCTCGATCTCCTTCGGAGAGTTGAAAGCCAGATCTTCCGTCTAGTATGGCACACAGCGTCCTTCCCTTTGGCCAGTGTGGTAGCATTTAAGGAGGTTGAGCGGGGAGGCCTAGCCCTACCTGCCCTGCAACCCTATTTTGTAACTGAATTCATGTCCTACAATTTGGAAACTGGATTTTCGTGAATGTCCATAATATGTCCAACCTCCTGCAAAAAACCTGGGTCTCGCTTTTTGCTCTGCATTGGCGCAAGTCAGCATGGGGCATAGCATGGTGGGGGAAAGGATCTTTCAATGGTAATATCACACAAGTATTAAAAAGAGAACACCCGAACTACTTGAGAGATTTGTTACTCACACTTAAAAAATGGAAGGTTGAACCGGATCTATTTAAAGGATCCTCCTCAGTTAAGCAGCTAAGGAAAACAATTTATGGAGAGATTCTAGAAGTGGGTTTCTTAAAACCTGATTTAGAACGTAAACGCTACAAACACCACACTTCACAGTACTTGTTGCAACCCGATCACCCTATTGCTTTCTTTAAGGAGAAAAAAGTCCCTTTGCATTTATGGGAAACAAGGTGGTGCTTATACCATCAAGTACTACCACTTAATGCGGCTAAGCCATGGCTCCCAGAGGACCAGCAAGAGTGCCCTAAAATCACCTGCAAACAGAAAGCTAGTGAGCTAGGTAAAACATTCAGGGAAACCCACTCACATTTCTTAAAAGAGTGTGCAGTAGCCAAAAGAGTGTGGCAGGGAGTAAGCAAGCTGTTAGAGTGGCCTGATTTGGAAAAACAGACTTGGGAAGAACTAACCTTGGGTTTGAGCGATTAAACCTCCTTTCGCGGTCCCAGAAAGAAATCTTCAAGGAAACGGGACGGAACGGGTGCCCTCATACTAGGGAATTGGAACGTTCCCCTTCTTGTAATCAGGTTAGTAAACCTGTATGTCATTTATGCAATGCTCCTGCATAGGAATAGGGAGGGAAGACGTGACCAAGAGGTTCACGCAGATGAGATAGTAAATCTCTTCTGGAAAAGTTTGTATGGTTATGTGCAAAAAGACAAGAGTATCTCTTCTAAACAGCAATGGGACAAATTGTGGAAATGGACGTCGGACGTAAACCCCCCGATTACCTGATGTGCCTTGAAATCCCCCACCCCTAAGTTACAGTACTACCTGCATATACAGGTACTTCATAACCTTGTGGGTTTCCATATCCTTGTGTGTAAATCTTTGTAGATATATGCTGTACAAACAACCACTTTGTATATAATTGTGCTTTGGCAACGTACTGTATGCTTTGGTAGTTTGTTGGTTCAATTAAAAAATCTTGTCCTATTAAAAAAAATATCTTGTCCTATCTTGGAGAAGCCAGGGAGGGAACTTGAAATCTTCTGCTCTTCCCAGAGCGGCTTCATCTCCTGAGGGAAATATCTTGCAGTGCTCACACATCCAGTCTTCCATTCATATGCAACCAGGGCAGACCCTGCTTAGCTATGGGGACAAGTCATGCTTGCTACCACAAGACCAGCTCTCTTGGTCTCTCACACACACACGTCTGTGTGTGTGCATGTGTGTGTGCATGTGTGTGTGCGTGTGTGCTTATAACTTTAAGAGCAGTTATTAATCAGAAGTGACTCCACTCCACTTCATCATGTCAATGCACCCCATTTATGGAATAGCCAGAGCAGCTCAATTTCATTCTGAAGGTCCTTGTATTTAGTTATTTTCTCCAATTATTTTTCATTGACTTCTCTATCCCCTGGGAATGCAATATCAGTTATCAGAACCTGATTCTTCTCGATGACTGTCAGATCCTGCATATTGTGCGCTAAACGCCTATCAGTTTGTATCCTAAAATCCCAAAGGATTTTTGCCTCCTCATTTTCTGTGACCTTCTCAATCGGATGATTCCACCAATTCTTGCTTGCTGGCAATTGGTAATTTTTGCAAAAGTTCCAGTGGATCATCGCAGCAACTTTATTGTGTCTTTCCTTATTATCAGTCTGTGTGGTTTTCTTACAACAACATACAAGGTGCTCAACTGTCTCATCTGCTTCCTTGTATAACCAACACTTACTGTTTTTCTGGGTCTTATAACTTTTTGCTTTAATTATATCATTATGTCTTATTTACACAGTCAGGCAGGTGTTATTGACTGGTTTGTTTTATACAGACATCGAGTCCTTCCCAAGGACCTGGGATGTCAGAATTTTGTTATTAATATTGTTCTTGTTGTTGTTATAGATATCGTCACAGAATATAGGCGATTCCCAGTAAAGCTGCTTTTTGTAATTGGCTGATAGTGATTTCTGTGGCCCCTATGGTGTTGAGGTTGGAATCTTTTGGAATTGCACCTAGGGCGCCAATTACTACTGGGATTATTTTGGTCTTCTTCTGCCACATCCTTTCAATTTCAATTTGTAGATTTTTGTATTTTGTGATTTTTTTTCTATTTCTTTTTCTTCTATTCTGCTGTATTGCTATGTCGATTATTTTGACTTGTTTTTCTTTCTTCTCGGCTACAGTTATATCTGGTGTATTGTGTGGCAGATGTTTGTCTGTTTGTAGTCAGAAGTCCCATAATATTTTTACATCTTCATTTTCTACCACTTTTTCAATTTTATGGTGCCACCAATTTTTGGCTACAGGTAGCTTGTATTTTTTGAAGATGTTCCAGTGTATCATCCCTGCTACCTTGTCATGCCTTTGTTTGTAGTCAGTCTGTGCAATCTTTTTACAACAGCTGATTAGGTGGTCCACTGTTTCATCTGCTTCTTTACAAAGGCGGCTCTTCTGATGATGATGATGATGATGATGATGATGATGATGATTCTACTTTCAGTACAAAGAAGTGCCCAATAAACACTCCCTGGCCACAATAATTTTGGCCTGGCCTTCCAGGGTTTTTAATTATTTTTAATTGTTTTAATGCTGTAACCTGGTTTTCAGGGTTTTAATTGTTCTAATTGTTTGTTTTTTAAGATGTTTTAATTGTTAATTGGTGTTTATATTTATATTTCTGTTTTAATTGTTATTGGTTTTAAAGGTTTCATTTTTAATTGTAAACCGCCCTGAGCCATTTCGGAAGGGCAGTATAAAAATTGAATAAATAAATAAATATAATAATTAATTAATAATAAATAATTGACATTTGAGCACAAGAATGAAAATAATAATAAAGCTTTTATAAATTTTTCAAACTGACTGGAAACTATGGATAATTTTTTCTACCATAATTATTTTAAATACGCTATTCCATAATTTTACAGTTCTAAGAGCCTATTTTTTTATCTCCAGCCTTAATTGATTAATAGTTGATTTTTAAGTACTAGTTCTTGTCAGCTTTAATCGTAATAGTTACGCCCATTATTCTGCTCAGTATAACACACTCATGAACAACAGTTCTATTTAACTGAACTAGCTATCTAAATTAATTGAATCAGCTATTATCTAAAGCATCTAAATTAGCTGAATGCACCCACCTGGATGCATCTTGCATTTTTAATTTTGTCCCATGTAAGCTATGGCTTTTATTTCTTTCGGGGGAAACATAGTTCAGTGAGTCAACGGAAACATAAGGGTATTGGGAAAGGAGACCATTTATAACCGTTCTTCCAAAATAGATGTCATAGCACACAGAAGATTAGAAACACCTGTGTATTTTTTCCCCAACCTAGCCATGGCTTCTGTAATAGACATCATACCACAAAGTGGCTTTTCTGTTTATATGTAAAATATTAAGTGTGTCTTTCCTTTTCCATTTCTGTGACTGCAATGCTGAGTCTGCTACTACATTTGCCAATTAGCTCACTTACATTGGCAGGGTTGTGTGATAAGACCCATGCTGAGAGGGACCACCCAAGCATTTCACTGCCTGCTGAACAGCTGCCAGTGGTAATAACTTTCCATCACTACCAACCTGGGCTGGATCAAGCAAATAACTCAAATCAAGCTTTACTTTCAATGGCAAATATGTTTTAAGACAGAAAAACAAATAAGAAATCCCCATTCAGTATGTTATTTGAAACACTGTAAACCTGCTAATGAATTCTATTATACAGCAAAACCAAAAGCGGCTTATAGAACCTTAAAGTGTTTTTGCATATGCTTTTGTCGACTAGAGCCCACTTCATCAGGTGCTAGATCACATCAGACGATCAGATCTCATAACAGAGTGAATGGATGGTCTTTAAATTTTAATTTCCAGCAAATTTTTAGAAGAATTCACTTTTATATGGCAAAGAAGCTCATTGTCCCTATTTCAGAAATCCTTCTACAGAGATTTGTTAGGAATATAGGGAGCTGCCTTATAGTGAGTCAGACCAATGGTCTATCTAGCTCTGTATTGTCTATGCTGTGGCTCTCCAAGATTTCAGGCAGGAATCTTCTCCCAGCCCTACCTAGAGATGCCAGGGAGTGAACCTGGAATCTTCTGCATGTAAGCAGATGCTCTACCACTGAGCTATGGCCTCATCTCCTAAAGGGAATATCTTATAGCAGACAGCACTCACATGTAGTCATCCATCCAAATACAAACCAGGGTGGACCCTGCTTAGCAAAGAAGACATTTCATGCTCACTAACACAAGTCCAGCTCTCCTTCTTGTTGTGAAATAAGCCTCAGATGCTGGATGGAAAATTAGACCAGCAGGAACTTTGTATACAGCTAGTTGGAGCCTGTGTGGTGTAGTGGTTAGAGTGTTGGATGCGGACTGGAGAGACCTGAGTTCAAATCCCCATTCAACCATAAAACTCACTGGGTGACTCTGGGCCAGCTGCTTATCTCTTAGCCTAACCTACCTCACAGGGCTGTTGTGTGGATAAACATAACACTGCCCTGGGCTCCTCAGAAGAAAAGCAGGGTATAAATATAAAAATAAATAAATGAAATAAAATAAATGCTATATCATCATTTAGTGCAGATAGTACATAGGATATGGAAGATGCTCCAAGGCAAAGCAATAATCCATTCACATCTTGTATGGCATGCAGTGGGGAAGACTTTTGTGAAAATGTTTCCCTTTCTGAATCTTATTTGTGGGGATCTGATGAGTTTAGTAGCAAAAAATTGTGTCAGCCCTCCCTTAGTTACTCCAAAGAGAAGACTCACGGTTGTCTCCAATGTTATCTTATCCTACTTGTGTTTTTAAAACCTATGTAGGAAACATCGGGGAAATGGTTGCCAACATGCATCTTGTTGTCTGTTTCAAGCATCTATTACCCTAATGTGGAATGTCACATTATAAGAGAACCCAAAAGAACTCACCAGCATCTAACCACCTAGGTACTTTAGGGTTTTTTTTTAAAAAAAAGTATACATGGAAGGTAAAAAAACAAATAAACTATCAACGTTGTAAATAATGAAAATATATAATGTCGCTAAAAACATTGGGATGGGAAAGTAGTATAGAAAAACATTTAATCAACACTCTCTTATAACACATTAATACAGAAAATATGTGTGAAATAGTAAAAGCGCATGAAAAACATTTGTTTGTTTTGTTTTGTTTTGTTGTTTTGTTTTGTTTTATACTGCCCTTCCAACAATTGCTCAGGGCAGTTTACATCCCTTCCAACAATTGCCCAGGACAGTTTACATTTACATACAGTTTACAAAATAAAAACAAAACAATTAAAATCTAAACTAAATCAATTAAACAAAATCATTTAAGCATTAAAATAATTAAAATCATTTAAAACCCAACATTAGAAATTTAAAACCATCAATCTAATTAAAAGCCTGGGTGAATAAATGTGTCTTCAGTGCCTTTTTAAAAGTTGCCAGAGATGAGGAGGCTCTTATTTCAACAGAGAGCACATTCCAACGTATAGGGGCAGAAACGGAGAAGGCCTGTTCCCAAGTAGCCACCAAACGAGTTGGCGGCAACCACAGAGAAACCTCTCCAGATGACTTTAACAAGCGGTGGAGTTCATGGTGAAGAAGATGTTCTCTTAAATACTCAGGGCCTAAGCTGTTTATGGCTTTATAAGTAACTAGTGTTTTCAGGCCCGTTGTGATAACGGGCGCTAGTAGGGGAGAGTTTCCCCCCCCGCCCCACTTCCTCTGGCCTTCCCCCCCCCCCAACGCCCTCCCAGCTGGCCGAGACTTCCTCACCCAAAGCAGCCCGCGACAGTCGGGCGATCTAAAATCCATTTTTTGCGAAGAAGAGAGGAGCTCCCGAACAGAGCTCCTCTCTGTGCTAAGCCAATGCCCAAACTGCTGCTATGGACGCAAAGGACGCCTATTGCGTCCTTTGCGTCCATAGCAGCAGTTTGGGCATTGGCTTAGCACAAAGAGGAGCTCTGTTCGGGAGCTCCTCTCTTCTTCGCAAAAAATGGATTTTAGATCGCCCGACTGTCGCGGGCTGCTTTGGGTAAGGAAGTCTCGGCCAGCTGGGAGGGCGGTTGGCGGCCATGGCGGCGGCCGCGGAGGCATTCTTCTGGGCCGTTTTGGCCCTTAATCATTTGCGGGGGGGAGCGGGGAAGGAGTATTTGGGCAGCTGGGAGGGCGGGAGAGTGGGCGGTGGCGGCAGCCGGGCAGACTCTGGGGGCGCCGCTGCCGGTCCGGTCCGCCCCCGCCTCACATTCCCGGCCGGTCTCCCCGGACTGGCAAGGGCCCCAAGGACTCGCAGCCGCCTGGCTGTGGCGGCGGTGCCAGGCCTCGGCGGCGGCTCTGCCGCCGCCTCAGCCAGCTTCCCCCACCGCCTCCTCCCCCCGCCCGGCTTCGGCGGCGCGGCTCCACCGCCGCCTTGGCCGCGCTGCATCCTCTGGCCGCCGCCTCGGCCAGTCTCCTCCTTCCCCGCATTCCCGGCTTCTTCGGGGTGGCCGCTTCTGGCCGCCCAAGATGGCCACCGGGTGCCGGCCGTCGTGTCTCCCTTGCCCTGTTCTGCGCATGCGCTCTGCGCATGCGCAGAACAGGCCAGGGAGGCACGGACACACGCTTGGTGTCCGTCCACGGATGGACACCAAGCGTTTTATTAGAGAGGATAACCAGCACCTTGTATTTTGCCCAGAAATGTATCGGAAGCCAGTGTAGTTCTTTCAATACAGGAATAATATGGTCTCTCCTAGATGATCCAGAGACCAACCTGGCTGCCGCATTCTGGACCAACTGCAGTTTCTGTACCACGTACAAAGAAAGCCCCACATAGAGCACATTGCAGTAATCCAGTCTAGAGGTTACCAGCATATGTACCACCGTTTTGAGGTCGTTCATCTCAAGAAACAGATGCAGCTGTCATATAAGCCAAAGCTGATAAAAAGGACCTCTGGTCACTGCCTCAACCTGGGACACCAGGGAGAGATTCAGATCCAGAAGCACCCTCAGACTGAGACTCTGTTCCTTCCAGGGAAGCATGACCCCATTCAGAACCAGCAGATCAAAATCGTCTCCTGAGTCCTGACCTCACACCATAAGTACCTCCGCCTTATCTGGATTCAGCCTTAGTTTGTTATCCCTCATGCAGCCCATTACTGCCTCCAGGCAGGCATTTAGGGAAGTTATGCCTTCTCCCAATGATGTTGACATGGAGAAATAGATTTGGGTGTCATCAACATATTGATAACACCTTGCGCCAAATCTCCTGATGATTTCTCCCAGCAGCTTCATGTAGATGTTTAACAACATCAGATACAATATGGAGGCCTGAGGGACACCATAGGAAAGTTCAGATTTGGAATAACAACAGTCTCCAATGAACACCATCTGGAATCTGCCCGTGAGGCAGCAATGCCTCCCACCTCCAATCCCCTCAGACATTCCAGAAGGATACTATGTTCAGTAGTATTGAAAGCTGCTGAGAGATCCAAAAGGACCAATATAGTCACACTCCCTCTGTCAATTCCCAATTGGATATCATCCATCAGGCCAACCAAGGCAATCTCCACCCAACAGCCTTCCCAAAAGCCCTTTTGAAATGGGTCTAGATAATCAGTTCCCTCCAAGACCACCTGGAGCTGGGAGGCCACCAACTTCTCAATCACCTTGCCCAGCCATGGAAGGTTGGAGACAGGCCTGTAGTTACTAAACTCTGAAGGATCCAAGGCAGGCTTCTTCAGAAGCGGTATAATGATTGCCTCCTTAAGACAAGGGGGCATCCTGCCCTCCCTCAGAGAAGCATTTAAAATCTCTGCCAGGCCCTCTACAACAGGCTCCCTACCAGGTAGTATAAACTTTGTCAGGCAAGGATCAAAGTGACAGGTGGTAGGCTGCACCATTCCAAGCAACTTGTCCACATTCTCAGGAGTCACAAACTGGAATTGATCCGGGGTCATCACATAAGAGGAGCTGCTGGATACCTTGGCAACTCCTCTTATGTGGTAAATATAAAAACATGAATATAAAACCACAGATTAGTAGAATTTTTAAAAAAATCAATCAGCCCTGCTGCCAAGATCCCCAAAATGAATATGCAAAAAATATCATGACTTACAGGTAGGTCCTTACCATAAGCCAAACTTTCCAGTAACTAGAAGTCCAACGTGAATTGAAGGAAAGTCCAGTCATCCTTAAATCAAATGATCTTATAAAATTCAAATTCTGGGGCATTGACATCCACTGTAAGCCACATAAAGGGAATATCAGTCAGTCAGTCAGTCAGTCATGTTTATTTACGGTCATAGACCAAAATTTAAAGCATACACAATAATACACATATGATATAATAGTAATATATACAGAGATCCAATATTATCTCATCCTAATCAGCAATTTCCAGTTTACATAATCTGGTTTACTATCTGTTGTCTAGCATTCTTAGCTGCCTCACAAAACTTAACAACTTTAATGGTTACTTCCTCCTTCTGATCTGAGAGCAGATAGTTGACACAGAATACATCTGTATGTCCTGGGAAATCAGCCAGTAATGAGGAAATATAATGAGATCAAAAATCCCTATAGAAGAGGCAGTGGAGTAAAATATGAAAGATAGACTCCTGTTCTCCAGAGCTGCAAGGGCATAGTCTCTGCTCTTTAGGTATCCCTCTAAATTTACCTTCTAGTTCAGCTGAAGGTAGTACATTAAATCTGGCCAGTGTGAACATCCTGCGGTACTTAGTAATTGTAATCTTGTCCAAGTAATTCGCAGGTTTAGTATTATACATTTGTAATCCCAGAAAAACTTCTTTAGAGATTAGAGATCGATCAGTCTGCATTTCCATGTCATAGATCCGCTGCTTTAGTTTCAGTCTTGCATGAGAAAAACCCATTTCTAATAAAACATCCAGACGAAAGCCATATAAACTTATTTGATGAGATATTGACAGCTTCCAACTAGAGTTAAATTTATCAATAGAAATTAGGTGAGCAAGGCCTGTAGAGAAAAAAGACAACCTTAACTAGAAGCTCAAAATGGAAAACCACATCCGGGTTTCCATCTTAGGCATACCAGTTTCAACCCTCAATATTACATTGGGAACACATCTAGGGATCTGTAAAATAGATCTCAAAAACTTCGTCTGAACTACCTCTAGAGGTACGCAGTTAGTATACGGGCCAAACTGCGACCCATAGAGCAACTGAGAGCAGGCTTTAGCCATAAATAGCTTAAGGGCGGCTGGTACAAATTGAGCCCCATCTTGATAGAAATATGATTGAATGGCCAATGCCGATTTACGTGCATTTTGGGTAACATATTGCAGATGTACTTGGCATTTCGTAGAGGCCTGGAAAACAACCCCTAGATATTTAAAGGTCTTAACCTGTTCTAATTTATGTCCAGCCAAAGATCAGTTCAAGGTCTTCGGGCATTTAGCGAAGGCCAGAATTTTGGTCTTGCTATAATTGATTTCCAGAGCATATTCATGGCAAAAAGTAGCCTAAGAGCGAAGCGCTCTACAAAGCCCAACAGGAGTCTGAGATAAAATCACTGCATCATCTGCATAAAGCAGAATATTAACCTGTCTATTGGCCAATTTAGGTGGATGAAAAGATGGGTTAGTAATAAAATCCACGATGGGGTTAATGTAATAATTAAAAAGAGCTGGAGCAAGTATGCAACCTTGCCTCACTCCTCGAAAGGTAGGGATTTCCTTTGTGAGGATTCCAGCTGAACTGCATCAGACCTTCAGACATGAATTCTTATGAAGTTTATATATTAGAAGTAGCAAACGCTGGTCAATAGAGCAGTTAAACAACCTTTCCTATAATTTGTCTCTGGATATGAAATCATATGCTGATTTAAAATCCACAAAGGCAGCAAAAAGAGTGGAACGGGGTTAAAGGGAATATCCTTCCTTCCACATTTTTTTCTCCAAAAGTGCTTCGGCCTATAGTAGGCCTTCCTCAGTGGCACTGTTACAGGAATCCTTGTAGTCTCCAAGCAGCAGTTATGCTCTCATAGGGATACAGGTGTTTAGTTAGCAACTATTAAGACTTCAAACTATCTTATAAATTTGGATATTATGCCCGCATGGCAGTTTCAAAGGTGTGGTCCCTCCCTAGTAGGAGAAGGTCTCCTATTCTACTAAACTGTGGTTTATATTCATGTTTTTAATGCACTTTCACTATTTCACACATATTGAGGGTATTCTCATGATCACTGGAAAGTGGGCTAAGGGAGCTTAGCCCACTTTCCAGTCATCATGAGAACCAGCAGGTGAGCCCAGTGGTTCCCTGGTGGCTAGCCCACCAAAGTAGCCCTCCCCTTAGACCAGGTTAGTGGAACAAGTGCTCCACTAACCTGGGCTTCTTGATTGTGCATTGCTGCAGCGCAGCTCCGCGCTGTGGCAACACATGAGAAGACCCCCAGCCGGGAGGCTGCAAGCAGCCTCCCAGGCCCGGGGGTCTCTGCAGCATGCCCTGTGAGCTTGCACAGGGCATCCTGAGACTTCAGGGGCCACACAGCCCCCAATCCCCGCAGCCCCCACCGGCTCCATGACAGAGCCGGCAGTCATGTGGGTGGCCAATCCGGCTGCCTGGGTTGCTGCCTTGATCGTCTGTGGGGAGAGTGGGCTTAGCCTGCTCTCCCCACAAACCCTATGGAGGAGGGTCTCTGTGATCGTGAGACCCACCTCAGTGTTGATTAAATGTTTTTCTATACTACTTTTCCATCTCATGGTTTTTAGAAATATTATATACTAGTGGGCCCGGGCACAGAGCATCTGTGCCTCTAGTGCGGCCGGGCCCACCGCCGCCTGCGCTGCGGCCGGGCCTGCCGCCTTACTTCCACGGCCGGGCCCGAGGGTGCCGCCGCCGCGGCCGGGCCCGAGGGTGTTGCCGCCGTGGCCGGGCCGGAGGGTGCCGCCGCCGCGGCCGGGCCGGAGAGTGCCGCCGCCGCCGGGCCCGGCCAGGCCCGCCACCTCGCCTCCGCGGCCGGGCCCTGCAGGCCCGCTGCCTCGCCTCCGCGGCCGGGCCCTGCAGGCCCGCTGCCTCGACTCCGCGGCCGGGCCTGCCTGGCTCCCCGGCCATGGCCGCCGCCGTTTTCCTGGGTGCGCCAGGACCAATCAGGCGCCCCCGCAGCCCAGCCAATCAGCTGGGCTGCCGGGACGCATTTCTCCTGGGCACACCCAGGAGAAATATATATATAGATTTTCATTATATACAACACTGGTAGTTTTTTTTACCTTCCATGCATAGATTTATATAAGCATCTAGGTGGTTAGATGGTGGTGGGTTCTTTGGGGTTTTCTTGTGCATTAGGTTGAACCCACCCAGGTCCTTTTTCACATTTTCAGTCTCTTTTGTTGGACTTGAATGTCACATTATAACACTATTCGTAAAATGGCTTACAATTTGCAAGCAGTCTTGTATCACAAAGTCCAGACTTTCTGTATCTAAAAGTACCTGAGAAAACTGCCAAAGTTTGTTCCAATCCTAACCTTAACCCATACTTTCCCAGTGGGAGAGTTCTTCTGCATTTGGGGGGACATTAATGACTTTTTCCAGGATTTTCAATTTTTTTAGGAGTCTGAGCAAGGTCTGGGACCTACTTGTGAAAAGGCAATGTTTCTGTATTTCACTGTGTGGACTGAGAATTTCATGTCAGTCATTGAAGCCCAAGCAATTTTATATTTTATATCTATATCTATATATCTTTATCTATACTTATTCTAAAAATAGACACATTGTTCTATTAGAAGTAATTCTCATGTTTGCTTGCTAATAGGCCTGTGATAAGAGACTTTATGTATTATTATTATTATTATTATTATTATTATTATTATTATTATTATTATTATTGTTAACATTTGTACACCACCCCAAACTTTCATCTCTGGGCGGTTTACAGTAGTATAAAACAAGTTAAAATATATACAAAAACTTAAAACAATTTAACAATTTAAAAATCAGGCACAAATTAAAACCTTAAAATTTTAAAGAACATAAAAAGCTTGGGTGAAGAGGTGCGATCAGGTATGCGATCTCAGATTTGTTTTCTGTATGTTCACACAGTATTCAAGACTGGTTTCCCACTAGAGGGCACTCCTGTGTTAAAATAAAGCTGTTTAAAAGCCCAACCTGTTTTATTAGTTATGGTTGCTATGTAGACTGTATTTTTTTCAGACACAAACCAACAAATGTAAGGAATTGCAAGCTAAACAGCAAATGTTGTTTGTGAGGGCTACATAAGACCATAACCAAAAAAGAGTCTTGAGGCACCTCAAAGACTAATTTATTTATTGTGGCACAAGCTGTCAGATCTGGCAGTGCATCCCACAATAAGTCAATTTAAGGTGTCACAAGACACCTCTTTGCTATTGCTCCAACTGAGTTATCTCTCCAGAATAAGCACATTAGCATAAAAAAGAAGACCAAAGATCCAGGCGTACCATTAGTCATGGACCTAGAGGCCCAGGTCCGTGTGCCTGCTCTCTTCTTTATTTATTATTTCTCTATGTAAACCACTTTGGAAACTTTTGTTGAAAAGCGGTATATACACATTTGCTGTTATTGTTGTTTGAGTGCCCCATGATTTTCTGCAAGGGAAGCCCTTCTATATTTCTGTAATTGATTGTCCTAAAGTTCTGAAATTTGGCACAGATGTAGGACAGGTTATCAGGGCACTATGCATTGATTTTGAAACTAGATAGTCCAGGAGCTGAACATCTTGTCTAGGATGTAGAAAAAGTGCCATCCTGGATGCCCAGAAATTGAGCAGAAAGATTGTTTTAATACATTTTATCCATTTTTTAGGCAATTCTCTTCAGGCATTGTAGCTACATGGTGTCAATGTTTGACTGAATAGGTTGGCTCCCTGTATATGGCTCAGTAAACTCTTTCCCCTCCTTTCTGGATCATCTCTAGAGTAAGCAAGGGTGGTAGTGGGCCTGTGGGTTTAGTTGTGAAGTATATGGACAGAGAGATCCCCTTTTTTGTGGTGGCATTTTATGGGGCCCCAATTTTCTCTAGAACCCTCATTGCCTGATGCAGCATCTGCAGTCTTGTGAGGGCCCCTTAGACAACAGGAAGCATCTCAGGAAGAAATGCAAGGAGCAACAGGCCTTTAAACTAACAGTGCTTAACAGCATAGAAGATGAAGCTCTGCAGAAACTCCACCTCCAGCTACTGCTCCCCAAACCATATGAGCGTCTGCCCCTGTCCTGTGCAAAGAACAGGGAAAATGTGTGAAACAGACGCCAAACTCCATGGTTGAGCACTCATTCCCATTCTAGGTTTTGGGGTTTTTTTTAGTAGGATTTTAACTTTTGCGCTCCCTGCTTTGACAGTTGTGTCCAGGAATTCTCTCCAGCGTATGTGGCAACCCTAATGTAACTACTTATGGAAGTCTAGATGAATTTCTATGTGTCTTTAGCGGAATGCATTTGGAATTATTCCTGTGGTGGCTTACACAGGGGGAAATGTGCCAGAATTAGTCCTTCATATATAATGCTAAGGAAAAAACTTTGAAGGAAGATAAATTCCTGTCCCATCCTTGCCATAGGTTCGTAAGGGGAAAAATTATATCATTACTTTCCAAAAGCATTCCAGTGGAAGCAAATATTAAGTTGGAATAGACTAATAGATTTGTCTGCTACAAGGTCTGTTTGCAACTTGTCCTGATAATATTTTGTTGTGTAACTGTAATCTTATGAATGGTAACCAGATGTCTGTGAAAGAGAGCATATTCTGCCTGGCTATGTGCTTTTAAAGGCAAGGCCTGTAGAAGAGTCACAATAAATTAGAATTCCTAGAGGAAAAGATACGAGAATCTTTTTATGCATTTCTACATCCAAACAGAAGACACCCTGCAGCTTCTCCAGAAGCAGCCCTTGATCTAGTTCTCATGAGGAATTAGACCTGTTTCTGTATTACTTCAGCCTACAGGTGAAGGCTCACATGAGCAAATGCTTCCCCACCAACGCAACAACATAAACCCTTATGCATTCCTAACATTTCTGGTAAGGCTGCAGTGTTTATTCAATTGGTTAGCTGAATCAATTAAGAAGTTTTAATAGAATAAAAATATGCTCTGAGTTAATTGGAGAATAGATTTTTTTCTAAAAATATATTTGTTCTAACAGCTTGCAAAGAGAGTAGATAATAGGGACCTTCTTAGAAGAGACATTCCCCCTTTCCTCACACATGAGGAAATGTCTTTTCTAAGCTGGTATGTGCTGTGAGCAACACACGTGTATCATCGACAAAGAAATATAGTATTTTTCTAAAAACAAACCTATTATGCTTTCCCCTTCAGCATTGCCTTACTGTTTGCAAGTTCATGTTGGTTTAACTGATTAATCAACTAAACCAACATCATTAAATTGGTCAAGATTTCTTTAATGTGGTGTCAGCTCTCATTCCTGCACACGGAAAACTAGTGTTGGGAGAAGACTAGGCCATCCTCCCTGAGGTCTACTATTCTGGGGGCTGGTTCAGATGAGACACACACCAGCACAACCAAAAAGGACTGAGAATATGTCTACCGTGATGTCAGCAGAGGATGTCCCAAAGAGCTCTTGGTGCATCCTTTAATTGGATAAAGACAGTATTCAACTGAAGCTCCCTTCTACATATACAGGTATTGGGAGTACATGTAGAGGGGTAATACAGGTTACTAGCCACCTCACACGATAAAGGGATGAGCCACAAGTGCATCAGGATATGTTCCACCAATGTCACAGCAGATGCACTCTCGGCATGACCCCATCCTTACTGTGTGTGCTGGCAAGAATCTCATCCAAACTGCTACAAACTTTTTATTTCAATGAGACCAATGGCAAAATGAGGGTTTTTTTATATGGCATCAAAGGAAAGAGTGTTTTATATTATTCTTCTGTCTTTTTCATTTTTTTTAACTGAAGGGGATGGAAAGATGAACAATAGTATTACAAATAGAAATTAAGCAAATATACCACTGAAAGTCAACACATTCAAATATATGCAGTTTTACACTTACATAAAACATGAAAAAATCATAGACAATGACAATGGCAGGTAAAAGTCAACTGAGATTGCAGAAGTTAATAACAGTAGCCGATTTCTAATAAATTATAAAGTATTGCTTTTGTCTGACTCTCACATAGTTTTATCAGTTTAACCATTAGTGCAAAGTTCTATAGTTTCTGAGATCTGTCTATTTCAGGAAGGAACATTAATTTAATCATTGTGGGGTTTTCCAGATGGGATGGACAAAATGAGAAATGCTAACTGGAGTCATTAAAGCCTTCCCACATGGACTCCTCTCTTTCTGCTTTTTCTTGTTTCATTCACGGAGGGTTTCTTATTGAAAAAGTGTGGATTTCATCTCCCACCATTCTCTTCCCCCTGTCACTACTATCCATCCTCTCTGGAATCCGCACCCAGTTCCCCTCCCATTGCATATACATTATTCTTTCATTCTCAGCCTTCCCCCAATGTGTGCATGTGAGGTACCTGTCAATCTTGGTACCTTGGACATATGAATGTGATGCCAATAACATTCAGTTGGGACTACTTCATCTAGATTGAGTAGCCTCTTGTGAGAATACAGCTTCTGCTGCATTCTCAGTTGGTTAGTCAAGATGTCAGCCATAGCTTTTTAAAAATTCACTTCAAGATTTTAGACTTTTAGAAATCTCCAGAGTTATGTGAGCTAAGAACTGTCAACCCCTGCCAGTTTGTTTTGGTTCTCTATGGAAAAGCTGTCAACTGATGGTTCTCTATGGAAAAGCTATCAATGAGAGAAAAGCTAGCCCTTTCCTCTTGGGTTGTCTTCTTCATGTTATAAAAATCAAGAAAAGAAAACCCTTTAAGCTTCTAACCATCTAACTTGTACCTTTCTGAGCACTTCTGCTGGGTATGATGATGAGGAGATAGAAACACTCAGAGCCTGATATACATGCAGCAAGTATTAGTAGTACTGTAATTTTCTCCTGGATTCCCAGTGGCCTACCTTATGACAAATGATCTGTGCCATTGGATGACATAATTTCTGTTATGCGGATAGGGGCAAAGAGCTGGAAAATATGACCAGGACTACCATCACACTGTGTATATCCTTTTCAAAACACAAGACAAAACAAACTTGAATTTCAACAATAATAAATGATGCAGCAACCACCTTGTAAAATTTTCAGGTCTTCACAAGGACTAACTTAGAATGTTCATAGCTAAACATCACACATCTGTACAAAGGCATATATGGACCTTCCCTCTTCAGTTCATTAGGAACAGCACAACACACACAAAGGGATGTATGTGCAGGAATGACCCTTCCCTTGAAGAGAATGCCTCAGTTCCGTCATCACACTAAGTCATGGCTTAATCATGGCTCAATCAATATGACGACTGCAAGGCTTGGGCTCATATGTGAGTGGAGGAAGGTTTCTACTTGTGTTGGTGGCTTAGAACCAGTCATTAAAACTACACATCGAAGTAAAAAACTTCCTCTTCTCATTGGCAAAGGTGGGGGTCATGTCATTCAGAGGCTTGCGATCATCACAGTAAACCATGATTAAACCATGATTTTGCATAACAGCTGAACTGGGAAAATGAGACTCCAAGGAGAGTATGTGATATACTTTATTTAAAGTGTGCTTTAGCTTTACATTTTAAAATCCAGAATTGATTGGTTAAGGTTTGAATTAAAAAGTGTTATTTCAAATATCTGAATTTGGTTTGATCTGAAATCAGATTTTTGATTTTTCTGAAGTTTGACTTTCCTTCAACCCTTAAAGCTGTAAAAAGCTTTCCTCCCCACAGACAATAACAGGTTCCTTCTTGTGCAGGCAGATCACTTACCCAGATGATTGCTGGCTACTGCTAGCAGCATGGAGGGTTGGGGTGCAAGGATGCATCACCCCGTGTCACCCCACCCCCAGAACTCCTCTAATGCACCATGCGAGTGCATGGTGCATTATGGGGATCTCTTCTCCTCGATGCCAGCCGGGAACCTGCAGTCTGCTAGCCCAGGCTGCTTGTGCCGAAGCTGACAGGAAAACAGGATTAGAAGAGCCCTTGCTCTCCTAAACCCTGTGAGGCTGAGAGATACGTGACTGGTCCAAAGTCACCCAGTGAGTTTCATGGCTGAATGAGGATTTGAACTCAGGTCTCCTCGGTCCTAATCCAACCACGACACCACACTGGCTCCATGAACAAAGATGAGCACTGGTGACTCACAAGGATGAGCAGCACTAGTGTCCTGCCATTACCCCCTGGTTCTGGAAATAACGGGTGGCAGCAAGAGGATGGGAGAGACACTGGAGCAGATGGTGGACAATGACACCCAGGGTATTTGTTTTCTAGGCGAATATTAACAGCACTTACTGGGGTGAAGCTGTAATTGTGTGCTCAGGTTCCAAAAACCTGTGTGCAGCTGCCATTGGTGCCACCGCGCTCACGTCTTTCCCCCCTGCTTTGCATGGGTTGTCCCTTTTCTTCTTGCTGCACATGGCGTGCCTATTTTCTCCCTGAAGAAGTAGGCCAGGTTAGGCTGCTCTGCTCCCTCTGCTCAGCCACCACTGCTTCCACTGCCGCATGTGGTGGGGAGAAAAAGGGTGCCCCATGAGTGTCGAGGAGAGAAGAGGCACCATAGAGCCTCTGCCGGCTGTCCATCGCAATGAGCACAACAACACCAACAATGTGGTGGGGAGAGAAGAGGCACTGGGGGGGGCAATAGCCAGCCATGCCCTCCCTATGCCACTGGCACTTATTATTCACAGCAATTCCTTCACTGAAACCACTGTTCTACTCAACAAAATATTACCTTAAAAAGGTTAATCTGTAATAAAGCAGTACAAAAAAGCAGTCCATTCTTTGAACAATCATATACACCTGTTCACAGTGGGGTGCATTAGCCCCTAGTTGAATATCTGTCTCCTAACCTCCATTTTCTAGAAACAAAGTCAAGAATTATGTACATATGCAGACAGAATTGTCTGGCTTGGAAAAACATACTTTTTTAGAGGTTCTCTTTATTTTGGAAGTGGGGTAATTTTTATTTTATTTTTTAAAAGAAAAGTCTGTGGTACATTCCTGTGTAAACAAAACCCCAGATGTTTTAGAACACTGATGTGTAGGAAAGACTTTCTATTCTTTATTTACAAATTCTAGCAAATATTTTACCAAGAAAAAGTGGTGAATGTTGACTTTTCACCACTTAGGCCCCAGTTGGAAAAACATCCTGTATGCCACAATGTCAACATTCCTTGTAAAGTTTTCTTCACATAAATCTTTGGGGACAAACATCTGACACCTCTCGTTTTCATTCAACAATGGTGATTGCCATTGTGCCTTTAGAAGGAAAAGTCATCACAAGAACAGAATGCCTGCTCTCATTCATTCTCTCCCGAATGTTGTTTCACCTGGAAATAAAAATCTCAGTAGTCTGGCCAGGATACCTCATGTTAAAATACTTTCCCACTGTCTACAAATGGAATGCATTTACATTACAGTGACATTCTTGTTGTTTTATTGTGACATTGGAAAGCCTGAGTGCCTGTGTAGATCATTGATAACATGGAATCTGATAGGGATGTTGACTTTCTTTAAAGAAGGTCTGCTACTAATCTCAGAAACCAAATGCAGATCTTTATAGCAATTCCAGTACTGGGAAAAAATTAGTCTGCTCAGCTATGATGGTGAAGATTGCCATCTTTTTTCTTAACAGAAGCTCTGCAACCCTAACTGTAACTTTGTCCATCACTGAAATAAAACCATGAGTAGAGATGGTTGTGTGGTTGCCTCCAGTACATGAAGAATGTGGTACATATTAGACTTTTATAAACAGATGAAGCTCCTTACATTGAGTCAGACAAATGGTCCATATAGTTCAGTACTGTCTACACTGACTGCCAATGGATGCTTATTCTTCAGGGTTCCAAACAAAGGTCTTTTCTAGCCCTACCCGGAGATACCGGGATTGAAATAATGATCTGCTATTACAAGTCTAAAATAAATAGAATAGAAGAGGAATAGAAGAATAGAAGAGGTTACTTAAAAGGAATGTACCAAATTTGGAATGAGAAGCATCCAGATACAGAAATAACAGAACAAAGGCTAGCAGACCAGAGAAGATTCATAAACAGAAATAAAGTATTCACAGGAGTTGAGCTGGAAGAACTGCAAAGAGCAACACAGGCTGAAGATATGGAAGAAGAATTACCACCAATTGAAGAAGTTGCTCAGGCGCAGGTGGAGGAGGTGTTGGAAATCAAGGATGCCACTGTTGCTGAACTGTTTCAAAATCAAAACCAGGCAACCGCCCCTTTGCCTTCACCTCAAAAACCTGAATGCCATTTAACAGAAAGGCAACAAGAACTAAAGCAAAAAATAACTGAGCACATGAACCAAACAACCACCAGGGTTCAACTTCCAGCTCTAAAAAACAGTTGCCAAAAAACAACTTGCTCAGGCATTAAAAGATGTCAATGCTGCACTTGCAGAAATAACAACCAATAATTTGCAAGAAACAAACCAACTAATGTACAGTGCAGCAACAATAACAACACATGAGCTCGGATATAAGATCAGTGGACCTGTAAAAAAAGAAAGTAGTACATCACCTAAATGGAAGATTAGATTAGAAAATAAAATCTCCAGGCTTAGATCAGATGCTAGTAAATTGAAAGATATGAAAGACAAGAAGCTGAAGAATTAAAACACCAAACAGTATCTTATCCAAAAATACCACCTAGATTCAAGGAAAATTAGAGAAGTCCTGGAAATAATAAAGCAGCAAATAACAGCAGTGTCAAAGAAGATTAGCAGATGCGAAGCCAGAATTACACAACACAGGCAGAATCTCCAATTCCAGTCAAATCAGAGACATTTCTACCAAAGCATAGAAGGAGAAACTGCAAGAAACATAGAAACACCACATAAAGAAGAAACAGTGCAATTCTGGGGGAAATTATGGGACAATCCAATAGATTATAATAAAAAAGCAGGCTGGATGAAAGAGGTCAAAAATGTAACCAACAAATGCAAGATCTAATAATAACACCAGAATTAATAAGTGAAAGAGCAAAGAAAATTAAAAATTGGACTGCGCCAGGCAACGATAAACTGCATGGCTTTTGGCTTAAACACCTAACAAGCCTTCATAAACAACTATCAAAACAGTTCAATCACATTTTGCAAGGAGGTGATTTTGAACAATGGCTAACAACTGGGAAAACTCTAGGGGTGTGCACGAAACTTTTTTTTTGTGATTTGATTTGTACCCGAACCGAAACACCCCCATTTCGATTTGTGTCCGAATCTGACCCATCCAAATCAGCCCAGATTCAATTTGGATCCAAATTTATCCGAATCCGAATCGATTTGGATCGGAAAAATGGGTCGTGGGGTCAAAAGAGTGGGGTGGAGTGGTAGTGCCTAATGGGTGGAGGATACCACCCCAGTTTCCCCCCCCCCCAAAAAAAATGGGCAAAAGGTTGATTAAATTTTTTTTTTAAGTTTATGTGTCTTTAAGATTTATTTATTTTATTTTATTTTTTTGCTATTAGCAGTAGCAAATGAGAGTGGATTCATGGTTTCTCACTGAAAATCTCATATGCAACCAGAGAATCTACATTCAGAACACTTCCAAAACAACAGAACCCAGTACACCATGGGTTATCAAGCCATGGGGGTGGTTGGCACCCTATGTTCACTATGCCACCACTCTCTCTGGGCCACCCATGTGCAATTCTGGGGCTGCTGAAACCTCCATTCTTCACTATGGGGGAAAAGAGTAAACTTCACTTCAAAAATCAAATAATATCGAGCCCTTTGCCCAATCACTCTGAAACCTAGGTGGTAGCAGGCACCCATTGGGGCACTACCACCCAACCCACTCTTCCCCCTCCCAAATAACATCAACATCACACATCTACAACACCCGCAGAGCTTTGCAAAATGCAAGTTTTGGTCATGCACATTCACATCCCCCCAGAAATGCAATTTATCCACACACAAGAGTGTGAAACAACAACTAACAACAAACACCACACATAACTTTTTAAATTCAATTACTGCAACCCCAAAGCCCATGCTCCACTGCTGCAACCACAAAGCCCTGTGCTCCCCTGCTGCAACCCCAAAGCCCCACACTCCCCTGCTGCCACCCCAAAGCCCCGCACTCCCCTGCTGCCACCCCAGACCCCGTGCTGCGCTGCTGCCACCCCAGACCCCACACTGCGCTGCTTCCACCCCAGACCCCGCGCTGCGCTGCTGCCACCTCAGACCCTGCACTGGACTGCTGCCACCCCAGACCTCGTGCTGCGCTCCCCAACCCTAGACCCTGCGCTCCCCTGCTGGCCAATCTGCAGGCTGGAAGGGCTGGAAATTCAAACAGATGTCAAAACTCAAAATGGAGACTGAAGGAGAAAGATTTTTTGTGATTGCAAAATGGAGTTCCAAAACAGCCGAAACAACAAAACATTTTGTATCCGAAACAGGGATGTTTTGTTTTGGCTACAAAATTTTCTGTTTTAAGCATTAGGTGTTTTGTTTTGGCTACAAAACAGCCGAAACGGCCTGTTTTGTGCACAAAACATTTTGTATCCGAAACGAAACACACATCCCTAGAAAACTCATCTCATCATGAAAGACCCAGCAAAAGGTGCAGTTCCAAGTAATTATAGACCGATAACCTGCCTGCCAACCATGTTCAAATTATTAACTGGAATAATAGCAGATGAAGTCATGCAACACTTATTAACTAACAAACAGCTTCCAGTTGAACAGAAAGGAAATTGCCCGAACACCAGAGGCACAAAAGACCAGCTGCTGATTGACAAAATTATTTTAGAAAATTGCAAGAGAAGAAAAACCAATCTAAGTGTTGCATGGATTGACTACGAGAAAGCCTTTGATTCATTGCCTCACACATGGATACTAAAATGTTTAGAAACAACTGGTGTCAGCAAAAACATTCAGATATTTATAAAAAAGCAATGAGCATGTGGAGTACACAGTTAACAATCAATGGTGAGACACTTGGACAGGTTAGCATTAGAAGAGGCATTTTCCAAGGGGACTCACTATCCCCTCTGTTGTTTGTTATCGCCATGAGCCCACTTTCACAAATACTCAACAAAACAGGCCTCGGATACCAAACATCTAAAACATCAAGTCAAATAAAACATCAAGTCAGATCGTCCATGTACATCTGCTGTACATGGACGATCTGAAGTCATATGGAAAGTCCCAGTCAGAAACTGAATCACTGCTAAACACTGTCCGTATATTCAGTAGCGATATAGCTATGGAGTTTGGACTAGACAAGTGTGCTGCATTAATAATGAACAGAGGGAAAATAAGAAAAACAGAAGAAATAGAACTGCCCAATGGAAGCAAGATCAAGAACCTGGAAGAGAAAGAACATCACAAATACTTGGGCATTCTCCAGGCTGATAACATTGCACACACTGAAGTTAAAAGCAAAATTGGAAGTGAATACATCAGGAGAGTTAGAAAAATCCTCAAGTCCAAACTCAATGGCGGGAACACCATGCAAGCCATAAACACCTGGGCTATACCTGTTATCAGATACACTGCAGGAATAATAGACAGAGCTAGAGACACTAGATCATAAGACCAGGAAAATAATAACCATCAATCATGCTCTGCACCCCCACAGTGATGTAGATAGGCTCTACCTCCCTCGCAGCTCAGGTGGAAGAGGAATGCTGAAAGTCCATCAAACAGCAGAGGAGGAGAAAAGAGGCCTTGAAGAATATATCAAGGACAGTGAAGAAGATGCACTTCAAATGGTCAATAATGAGAAACTATTCAACACCAATGAAACAAAGCAGGCCTACAAGAAAGAACAAGTCAAGAACCGAGCAGAAAAATGGAAAAATACGCCCCTGCATGGTCAATATTTGCACAATATAAGTGGAAAATCAGACATCACCAAGGCCTGGCAATGGCTTAAGAATGGTTACTTGAAGAAAGAAACAGAGGGTTTAATACTGGCTGCGCAAGAACAGGCACTAAGAACAAATGCAGTAAGAGCAAAAGTAAAAAAATCCACAACAAACAGCAAGTGCCGCCTTTGTAAAGAAGCAGATGAAACAGTGGACCACCTAATCAGCTGTTGTAAAAAGATCGCACAGGCTGACTACAAACAAAGGCATGACAAGGTAGCAGGGATGATACACTGGAACATCTGCAAAAAATACAAGCTACCTGTAGCCAAACATTGGTGGGACCATAAAATTGAAAAAGTTGAAGAAAATGAAGATGTAAAAATATTATGGGACTTCCGACTACAAACAGACAAACATCTGCCACACAATACACCAGATATAACTGTAGTCAAGAAGAAAGAAAAACAAGTTAAAATAATCGACATAGCAATACCAGGGGATAGCAGAATAGAAGAAAAAGAAATAGAAAAAATCACCAAATACAAAGATCTACAAATTGAAATTGAAAGGCTGTGGCAGAAAAAGACCAAAATAATCCCAGTGGTAATTGGTGCCCTTGATGCAATTCCAAAACAACTTGAAGTGCACCTCAACACCATAGGGGCCACAGAAATCACCATCAGCCAATTACAAAAAGCAGCTTTACTGGGAACAGCCTATATTCTGCGACGATATCTATAACAATTGACAATAAAATTCTGGCATCCCAGGTCCTTGGGAAGGACTCGATGTCTGGATAAAACAAACCAGTCAATAACACCTGTCTGACTGTGTAAACAAGAAAGAAATAATAATAATAGAGAGCCAGCATGGTGTAGTGGTTAGAGTGTTGGACTAGGACTTGAGTGACCTGAGTTCAAATCCCTATTCAGCCATGAAACACACTGGGTGATTTCTGGGCCAGTCACTTGTCTCTCAGCCGGACTTACCTCACAGGGGTGTTGTGAGGATAAACATAAATCAAACACTCCAATCTGGGCTCCTAGGAGGAAGAGCAGGATATAAATGTAACAAATGAAATACTGATATACCACTTTCCCACAAAAAGTTGACAAAATGGTTTACATAGCAGAGAAGTGGAAATATTGTTTCCTTTCCCATGGTTTATAATCTTCTTTTTTAAAGGGAGATTCCAGCAACAGCAACTGGAAAATATGATATGAATAGGACCAATTCTATGGATCTTTATGCATGAACTGTGCTCAGTTGTGCCTGCTTCCAGATAAGTGTTCAGAGGATTGCAACCTTAGGCTGAAATCACATATGCATTATCAAATGGTGATTGAGGAATCATCCCTCTTCTTCAGTTAATGTGTATCACCACTGTTCACAAGTCGCCCTGCCCCTGTTCTAACTGTCTCCACACACCCTCCAGTTAGTTCACTTTTCCACTTCCTCACACAGAAGCTGTCCCATACTATACTGCTACTGGTTAAAGTGCTGCACTAGGAACAGGCAGACCCTGAGGTCAAATCCCCATTCAGACATGAAACTCACTGGCGATTCTGGGCCAGGCACTTATCTCTTAGCCTAACCTACCTCACAGTGTTGTTGTGAGGATAAACATAACCATGTACACCACTCCAGGTTCCTTGGGGGGAGAGTGGGATATAAACAGTGGTACATATGCTGGTAACCTCCAGACTTGACTTCTGCAATGCACTCTACGTGGGGCTGCCTTTTTATGTAGTCTGGAAACTCCAATTGGTATAGAATACAGCAGCCAGGTTGGTCTCTGGGTCATCTCAGAGAGACCACATCATCCCTTTTGATCATAGACCTACATTGGCTGCCAATAGGTTTCCAGGCAAAATACAAAGTGCTGGTTATAACCAGTTGAAAAACCCCCTGAGCCATTTTTGGAAGGGCAGTATATAAATCAAATAAATAAATGAACAAACAAACAAACAAACAAACAAACTTATAAAGCCCTAAACAGCTTAGGCCCTGGGTATTTAAGAGATCGTCTTCTTCATTATGAGCCCCACTGGCCATTGAGGTCGTCTGGAGAGGTTCATCTCCAGTTGCCACTCACTCGAAACTGTGGAATGTGCTCCCTACTGAAATACAATCCTCCCCATCTCTGACATTTTTAAAAAAGCACTTGAAAACCCACCTCTTCACCCAAGCTTTTTCAGCTTTTTAAATTTTAAAGTTTTAATCTGTTTTTAATTTTCAGATTGCCTAAATTGTTTTAAGATTTTTGTGTATGTTTTAACTTGAGATGAAAGTTTGAGGTGGTGTACAAATTTGACAAATAGATAGATAGATAGATAGATAGATAGATAGATAGATAGATAGATAGATAGAATAAATGAAAAGTGTGTGTGTGCGTGTGTGTGTGTGTGTGTGTGTGCGCGCGCGCGCACTTGATTCCTATGCAATTCCATCATGGCATAGTTACAAGTCTGTATAACTCACCCGCTTCAACTCCATTTCATTCATCATGGACCCTCTGGTGAAATTGATGCAACTGGAAAAACTGAATTTCACTGGCTGTCTTTTTCTTTTCTTTTTTACACTAATGTTGGATATGTGCACGACTTCTTAAAGAAAAAGAGAATAGGGCACTGATAAAATTTACAAGACTATCCTCCACTTTGTCAATTTCTCTAAAGCAGGGATGGAGGTGCAGGAGTGAGATAAAAGGAAATGATTGTGCAACAGATGCTCACAGTCATGCAGCAGTAATAGGAATAAGGTAAGGTAAATTAAATTTGCTTTAATTTAAGGCTTTTCCAGGCATCCCTAAAATGTGTGTGCAAATAAATATCAAGTGAGAACTTACAGAGCATCCAAACACTCCCACAGATTCTCATAGTCTTTCTTTTTTGGGTTCTGACAGGGACATTATTTGGACATCAGACTTTTTGTGTTATTTCTGCTGTACCCCCTTCTGGCCAGCTTTTGCTTTCTGTGATTAATCCACTAGTTTTCTAGCTACTTTTCCATGAGTTAATCACAGAAAGCAAGTGCTGGCCAGCAGGTGGTGCAGCAGAAATCATGCACGGAACCTTCTGCCTATATGACCTCCCCATCAGATGCTGGAAGGAAAGACAGCAACAATCTGTGGGACTGTTTGGACTCTGTAAGTTATCATTTTATACTCATATGTAAGCTCTTTGTAGAGCTATTTTTGCTAATGTCTGGGGAAAGCCCTTAGAAAGAAATTGAGCAGGAAACAATACAGAAATTCTATGAAGAATGAAACAAAAATTTAAAATGTTCTATGAATAAATAGCAAATTAGAGGAATTATTTTTCAGCTCTCTCTGATAAGTTTTCATGGTGACAGAGGTTCAGCATGAACGAAGGGACGAAGGGGGTACACTGCACAGGGAGTCCCCAATCACTCCATTGAGCAACAACACAGCACATATGG
Organism: Hemicordylus capensis; assembly: GCF_027244095.1. Lineage (NCBI taxonomy): Eukaryota > Metazoa > Chordata > Lepidosauria > Squamata > Cordylidae > Hemicordylus > Hemicordylus capensis. The sequence continues at coordinate 86,438,287 of NC_069658.1, read as the reverse complement.
CCCCATGCATCCCTGTAACACCTGCAACCAAAAGTGCTTCATTAGTCACTGACCACATTAATATGTAACACATAACTGGAGTTTTAGGGAGCAGAGGTTATCTCACCGTGTTATCCAAATGCATGCAACCATCGGTGTAGCAACCGACCTGAGGTTTAGTTTCTTAAACTCCAATTTGAACCCTAGTTGTAGTGATTTTTGTCACCATAACCCAAGGTTAGATGCAGCCTGGAATACATCCAAATTTGGAACCGCAGCCTGCATCCCCTTCAATAGGAGTTGAGGGAAGAAGCTTCTCCCTAAACTCTGGCCATGACTGGCTGTGTGGGCTGCCCTTCATGCATGAAGGAAGCCTGCAAAACCAGTTCCCCATCCTTTCTGCAGTCTTGCTGACTGCAGAGAGGGTGCTCTCTGTGACGTCCAAATTTGGACAGAAGCACGAAGGGGAGGGGGGTAGAACCGCAGGTCTAATGGCCATACATGCGAATGTAGTGTTAACAGCCACTGTAACTTGGCTTAAATACATGAACATGAAATAACCATAAACAAGGAAGACCTCTTTATTTGCGGGGGTTCTGTTGTCGCCTACAGGCATGAATATGGAAACATCGGATAAAGAAACATTACCCCAATGGGTAAGGGGTTTAGGTTCCTCACACCATGCTGCCTTCTGACACCACCTATGCTAGAGATCTGGAGAGCAAGATATTGTGTTTTTCTCCTCTTATTTCTGCCCCCTCAAACTTTTTTGGCCCTTTTTTTGTATGCTAGAGTCAGGTAAGGTAAAGTTCTGCCATTGGTGTAGACTCCTGGCAACTACAGAGCCATGTGGTTTTCTTTGGTAGAATCCAGGAGGGGTTTACCATTGCCATCTCTTGCTCAGAATGAGATGATGTCCTTCAGCAAATTCCTATATCACCGCTGTGCAATATAGGTGTTTCCCATAGTCTGGAAAACATACCAGCGGGGATTCGAACTAGCAACCTCTTCCTCTCTAGGCAATCTCTTGCCCCTTCTTGATCCCTAGGCAGGTTACTTCCCCACTGCTCAGGTAGAAAGCTGGAAATCTATGAGGCTCTCGACACAAGCATTGTGGAGAGTCTAACTGGGCTCTGCGAGGAGAGCAGGCTTAGCCCATTCTCCCCGCAGATGAGCAGGAAGCTCGCCCTGGACAGCCAGATCTGCTACCCACACGACTACTGGCTCTGTCACAGAGCTGGTAGGGGCAGCAGGAATTGTGGGCCACCCGGCCCCCAGAAGCCCCAGAACACCACACGTGAGTGTGCGCGGCATTCTGGGGAGACCCACAAGGCGGGAGAGGCTTGTTGGAGCCTCCTGGTCGGGGTCTCCTCATGAGTCAGCATGGAGCCATGCCATGGCAAATCACAATCACCAGAACAGGGTTAGCAGAGCGCTCGCTCCGCTAACCTCATTTAAGGGGGGGAACTTAAGTGGGCTAACCGCCAGGAGCCACATGGAAAGCCAGTTTTCCCTTAGCCCACTTTTCCTTAGTCCACTTTCCTGAGGTCATGAAAATAGCCTCTGTGACTGATGTAGGTTCACAGCACTGTGAACACACTGTCAGTGCTTCTTTTATCTTAGTATCTGTCTGTAGCAGACAAATGAAACAAATGCTAATATGTCACTCTTGCTGCCTCCCTGCTCACCCAATGTCCCAGTTACTACTACACCTGCTCCTCTGCTGGGACACAAAGTATTCTACAGGCAGCTGCCTAAGATGGAAGTGGTGGGAAGGCATCCATCCTTGAGAAAAGGAGGTGCTCCAGTTTGTTTTATCTTTAAAAAAAAAACAAAAAAAAACACACTGAGGTGAGTCTCACAATCAGTGAGACTCGCCAGGAAGAGGTTTGTGGGGAGAGTGGGCTTAGCCCGCTCTCCCTGCAGATGAGTAGGCAGGAAGCTTTGGGCAGCCAAATCAGCCGCCCAAACAACTGCCAGCTCTGTTATGGAGCCAGCGGGGGCTGCGGGGATCGGGGACCACTTGGGGCATCCTGGAGAGGCCCCTGAGACCGGGAGCCTGCTTGCATCCTCCCGGCCGGGGGTCTCCTCGTGTGTTGCCGCAGCGCGGAGCTGTGCCACGGCAACACATGACCAAAAAACCCAGGTTAGCAGAGCGCTCACTCCACTAACCTGGCCTAAGGGGAGGGGGGATTAGTGGGGTTTGCTGCCAGGAGCCACGAAGCTTCTGTCGCAGCACACAACGCCAAAATGCAGGCTAGGCTCCTTTAGCCCGCTTTTTGGTGGCCATGAGAATCGCCTCGCAGTCAGCCTAGTGTAATTACACCCACCATCTGATGTGTCACCATTTAAATTTTTTTGTTTGTATTACTTCTCACAACTTGATTTCAGCAGGCTTTAATTGTTCAAGCTGGGTCCAACCTTCTTTTCTGAAAGTTGTAAGCATTGCCTGAGTCAATGGCTGCACAGCAGTCAGAAACTTTTTTAAAAAATGTTCTGCACCCTTGGATGCCTTTGAAACATATCAGTTCAGATAGCAAATGAGGTCTTGCATACTTTACAGCATGTTTTAAAGCTGTCTCCTTATGCAGGCTTGAGCCAGCTGCTGAACTCTTGTTTGCTCTCCCATCCCTTACAGTATCTTTGTTTTTCTTGTCTGATCTTTCACTTGAAGCCATTTTCTTCTTTGGTAAAGAAAGCTTGGAACTTTGCCTTTGCTGTCTAAGAAATTAATAGCAGAAATAAAAATATATACTTCTTGAAATACTTCTATTCTTGTTGTATATATTGTGCAGCAGTTTTCTTCCAAAAACACACACACTATGAATGGTTGTACTGTGTTTTGGAGGATGGCTAACTCTCTCTCATATTCATACACACACACACACACACACACACACACACACACACACACACATACAAACACACCCTTTAGTTTCAACAAAAGTTCCCAAAGTGGTTTACATAGATATAAAAAATAAATAAAATGGCTCCCTGTCCCCCCAATTGGTTTACAATCTAGAAAAGAAACATAAGATGGACACCAGCAACAGCTACTGGAGGGATGCTGTGCTGGGGATGGATAGAGCCAGCTGCTCTTCTCCTGATAAATAAAGAGATTCACCACTCGTATCTGAACTATGTATCAGAACAACACACAGGGAAAGAAATATTAACTGAAGGCAGAGTGAAAATGAAGTCACACAGACCTGAAATGTTAATAACGTGGGGGCCAATTAGGCCTCCCTTGGGAGGAGCTTCCTTAGGTAGGTACCACTACTGAACAGGGTCTATTTTACAGTTCCATCAGTCAAGGCTCTGATGGCAATAGGATAAGACCTCAGCTGATGATCATATCTGATTGACCAGCTGATGTGAGAGAAAATAGTCCTTGATATACACCAAGTATAGTATATGGATAGTAGTCAAAGGTACGTTAATGTGGGATAGCAATAGCAATAGCACTTACATTTATATACCGCTCTATAGCTGGAAGATCTCTAAGCGGTTTACAATGATTTAGCATATTGCCCCCCAACATTCTGGGTACTCATTTTACCGACCTCGGAAGGATGGAAGGCTGAGTCAACCTTGAGCCCCTGGTCAGGATCAAACTTGTAACCTTCTGGTTACAGGGCAGCAGTTTTACCACTGCGCCACCAGGGGCTCTTGCCCAGCTAAAACCTCTACTCATCTGAGCAGAGTTGTTTGACCATGCCATCTCTGTATAAGCTGCATTGCAGGTCTGTTGCTAAGTGAAATATTTATAAATATAAAGCACTTTGTACAGAAGAATGCTATAGAAATAAGAAGTGTATGCTTCTGCGTCATCTGTATCTAACGCAGCTAAAATTAAGTCATGAAAGCGAAGTCATAAAATTAAGTTAAGTCATAAAATTAAGTCATGCAAGCCAAATTTGATTTTTTAATAAATCCTAATCCTGTAAATTCCATTGCTTGAAGAGAAAAAGAATGTTAAAAAGAGAATGTTGGAATATTCTTCTAGAATGCAAGTGACAGAGGGGGAATGGAGCAGAAAGAAGACAGAGGCTGAGTTCAGACATAACACAAAACCGGAGGTCCCTTCACCTCTGGTTTCACTAGCCTAATGTTCAAATGCGGCAACGTTCAAATGCAGCAACAAAAATGCGGGGGGGGGGGGAAGGACCCACTGTTCCCCTCCCCAAACTCCATTTGTCACCTTCATTTATCTTTAAGTGTCCTTGTTACATCTGAATGCTGGCACCCCTGTTAGCCTTCTCTGCAACCAGAGGTGACGGAGGAAGCTCCTCCCTCACTCCAGCTGCTATTGGCTGTTCGGGCTGGCCTTCAGGAAAGAAGGAAGCCCACACAGCCAGCTCCCCCACCTCTTTGCAGTCTCACTGACAGCAGAGGCCCTTCTCCCCATCTGAATGCAGACAGGAGAGCAGGGGCGGGAGAGAACTACAGGTCCATTGGAGTAAAACAAAACAATTTCACAGAGTAAAACAATTAAACAGCTTAACATTAGTTTCAATTAAAAGCCTGAGAAAAAAGCTGTCTCTCGAGGGTCTTTTTAAAAGTAATCAGAGATGGAGAAGCTCGTATTTTGACAGGTTGTGCATTCCAAAGCTTAGAGTATTCTCTAGACAGAATATTCATAGCCATTTTGAGGATGTCCAGCAGTGTTAGAACTAGATCCAATGCATGTTTACTCAGTGCTAAATCTAATTAATTTCAGTGGAATTGCTCCAGAATGCATAGGCTTGTAGCCTTATTGTTATCCACAACCCCTACTGACTGGCTTCTTGGTTGATATACACGTTTTATGGGATGGAAGTGTTTTATGGGATGGAAGAGCAAGAATATTGAATCCTCTCCCAGCTGGGAAAAATATGTTCCTGTCTGGCAAGTTCCCAATGTGACAGGGCTAGGGGTGAGTAGCAGCCCTTTTGCAATTACAGTTTTTGAATAGGTAGGGTCTTTGCTAAGACCAAACACCCAAAATCTTGCGAAGACCAACACCCACTCTTTTCCAGTGAGTGTGCCAATGTTTTTCCTTTGCAATTCAGTCCTGAAGGATAAGAAGAGCCCTCTACTTCCTTCCCTGCTGGAGTGTGTAAGAAGGGTGGGACAGAGCCAGCTCTCCCCCACCCCCTGCCACCCTGAATATCAATCCTGGACACTTATTATCTTAAGGATTTAGCAGAATTGACAGGATTGAGAACAGATTCTCAGTCTTGGGCCACTGATCCACACAGCAGTCTCTTCCTTGCAAACACGGAGCTCCAGTCCTCTGAAATGAAAACAGTATTCAGCAAATGCACATGTCTGAATGGCTGAATGTAGCTGCCAGCCAGCTCCAGAATGAAATATGACAGCAGTCACCTTTGCTACTGCATATGCGTGAGATATAACACCATGCAGGAGAGGAATAGACACATAACAACAGCCCTATCTGGACATTACATTTTATATGCGTAGTGGTATCTGTACCTATGTACATATATTTGTCCATACGTCTGTCCATGTGTTCATTTTCTTTCAGCAAGGAGGGAAAGTGCTACCATGACTATACATTGTTGATAGCTGTATTTATGTGCAGCAGCATCCCTTTCACCATATGCTTGGAAGAACAAACTACAGCTGCTTACATTTAGAGGAACATGATTGCTTGAGCCTATCTACTTATGGAAGTTTTATTTGGAAAATTAGCATCCCACAAAAGTTGTACCAACCACATTATAAGATCCATTGTGTGTTATCAATGAACATTCGCACAAACATCAAGTAGTTTCCTGCTTGCCATTGTCTTGTCTTTCCGGATGCTTTTTCTTAGTGTTTTAAATTTTACAGTGTGATGTCTGACCTCCTTTCAATTGCATTTCCTTTTCCTCCCCCCTGACTTTACACATGCCTCCTATTTCACTTTTCTTTTCAGAAATATTTTTCTATAGATTCCCTACTCAACCTTTTTTAGCCTACTTTCCAGTAGGCTTATGAGATCACCCAGCATTCCATGTATGTGTGTGTGTCACATACAATGATGTAGTTTGTGATGATATCATCCACCTTGATGCAAGATGGCGGATGCGTGAATGTTTGAGGCACAAGTGGGCTAACTTGTGGACCATCTAATCAATCTGAACTAAATTTGGTACAGTTGTAGTGAGTGACACACAGGGACACCACAACAACATGGTTTGTGATGATGGCATCCACCCCAATTCAAGATGGGCATGTGGACATCCAGTTGCAGAGATAGTGAAAGGAAAGTAGGCAGATTAGTTCTTACTAGAACAACTTGTTTAGGATTGCACACATACTCATAAAGTGAAGGTATACATAGGCATAAGTCCTATGCACAGAATAAAATGATTAAAAAAATCAAAACAATTAAAAGCAATTAAAATTAAATAAACAGCAGTGATATATTAAAATGTAATCAACGAAAACATATCAACAAAAATTAGACAACAAATATGTTCAGCTATGGCCAAATAAAAAGGTTCTTACAACCTGGCAATAAGTTTGCAAAATTAGGGCCAAGTGTGGCTCAGATGAATGTGTGGGTTTCCACAGTCAGATGAATGTGTTGGTTTCCACCCACACAGAATGTGTGGGTTTCCTCCGATTATTGGTGAATTTTTAAAGTATTTTTGAATTCCTCATACGGAATAATTAGGATTCCAGAAAATGTTCCAGTAAGTGTGGATTCTCTGGTAGCATATGAGATTTTCAATGACAAATCATGAATCCACTCTCATTTGCTACCAGAGAATCTACAGGCAGAACACCTCAGAAACAACAAAACCCAGTACCCCATGCATTAGCAACCCAAGCGGGCGGTTGGCACCCTCTGTGCACTACACCATCACTCACTCTGGGCCACCCCAGTACTCCCCAAGTGCAGTTATGGGGCTGATGAAACCTCCATTCTTCCCTATGGAGAAAAACCTTAAAGACTCATAAACTTCAAAAATCACTTAAAAATCAGCTCCTTGCCCAATTCCCTGCAAATAATTCTGGTAGCTTCCTTGCCCCCTTGGGAACTAGCACCCACCACACTCCACTCTAGGCCACCCCTTTCGCCCCGACGTGAAGCTATACATTTGCTGGAATTCTCATTATTCCCTATGAGGAATTCAAAAATACTTCACCAATAATCAGAGGAGTGTCCGATTGCCTTGGGGTTTTGTGGGTGGTAGGCACCCATGGGTGCCTACCACCCACCCCAATTTTGTGCCCCTAGGTGCTCCACAATAGGGGATAATAGGCTGGTTTGTGTCCCATTATACCCTATGTGAAATATAATTAAAATATTTTAAATATTCATAAAAAAATGTAGGAGTGTCTGATTGCTTTGGGTTTGGGTGGCACTCATGGGTGCTCCACAATAGGGAATAATGGGATGGTCAACTCCCATTATACCCTATGAGGGGAAAAATAAAAATTTCAAAAATTCATAAAAAAATTGTACTGATTGCTTTGGGGGTTGGGTGGTAGGTACTCATGGGTGCCAGCTACCACTCCACCCACTTTTTGGAGTTTGAACAAGTTCAAACCAGTTTGAACCAGTTCGAATCAAACACACACACACACACAGTTTGGTTCGAATTCGAACCTGCTGCCTGAACCTGATGGCCGGTTCAGTTCGAATTCGAACCATTGAACCAAACCGGTTCAGATTTGAACCAGTTTGCACATCCCTAGTGGAACATTGAGCAGAGCTTCCAAAGACAATCAGTACGTGAGCAGACTCAGATGAGGCTAGATGGTTCTTTAAATGTCCTGGACTTCAGCCATAAAGGGGTTTAAAGCAGGGGCATAGCAAGGTTGAGGTTGGCCCTGGAGCAAAAAGTGAAGACAGACACCTTCTGCCTAATCTTCTTCTTCAGAAGATACGAAAATGGGAGGAAAGAGTGAGCTGTCACTCTGCCAGTGGGCCCCTTCCTTCAGAGGCCCAGGAACATTTGTCCGTCCCCACCCCCCACCCCCATTCAATTGTAGCTATTGTGCCTCTGCTTTAAAGATAGTCACCAACACTTTGAACTGTGCCCAGAAACAGATGAAGAGCCAGTGAACAGGTGTGGGAGCAAAATTGTCCCTGTACTGAGCACCCAACAGCAGTCTAGAATCAACATTCTCAACAAGATGCAGTTTTTACATTTTTACAGGTATATGAAAAGCATTTTGGTGAACACATTGAACTCAGAATGTGTTAAGTGGCTGTGAACCCTCTTAATACAAATAACAAGTATAATGAGAAGAGAAAGCATACATGTAATGCAAACAATACAAGGGCTGACAAATTAAATTACCCCTGAGTAGTCTTGCTGATATTAAGTAGTCCTTTAGAGTAACTCCAGAGCAATACCACTGAGTAACTTAGTCTGGATGTTCAGCCAATCTATCCAGCTTGTGAAATATCTTACACAGTTACAAGAGGTAGCAACACACTGAGGTCATTCATACAATCAAAAACTGTGTTCTACCCACATTTGGGAGTGGTGTGTGCTTCCAATTTTTGGTTGTGTGGAAGCAAGGTAAGAAGAAGACCTGGGCAGAAGTAATTGTAGGAATACAGGTAGGAGGAAAAGCTACCCAGGTTTTGCTTTCACACAATCACTTCTATCCAGGTTTTCCTTCTACCTTGCTTCCACACAACCAAAAATTGGAAGCACACACAGCTCCCAAACGTGGGTAGACCACAGTTTTTGATGCTGTGAATGACCTCACTAAGAAACAAAACATTTCTCCATTGCTGCCCCTGGACTTTGGAATATGCTCCCTGTTGAAATAAGAGCCTCCTCATCTCTGGCAATTTTTAAAAGGCACTGAATACACATTATTCACCCAGGCTATTAATTAGATTTATAGTTTTAATATTTTTAATGTTGGGTTTTAAATGATTTTAATGTTAATGATTTTAATGTTTAAATGATTTAGTGTTTAAATGATTTTCATTGTAAACCACCCAGAGATACAAGTTTGGGGCAGTATGGAAATATGTCAAATAAAAAATAAAATAAAATAAAATAAAATAAAGATCTTTGATAGAGATACAGTTATGACAATAGAGGCAAGTTTGACTATTCCTTGGTTTTACTTGATTGAAATCTGCTGTCATGCAGTTGTGATGGATATTTCTGTAGTCATACTCTCAGTAATGTTATTCCTGCAAAATTGTTCCAGTTGTTTTTGTTTAGGAGACAACTTGCTACAACTTGGAAACAGTATCAGAATTTTAGGTGTGAAACACTATTATCGAGAGATAAAACAAGTTTGCCAGTTGAGATTCTACTCAAAGTTCTGCTCTGTGAAAGCTGATGGTGTGAATATTCACAAAACAATCTCTGGTTGTATGTAAATAGTATATTCATAAATTCTGGTTGTATGCGTGTATGTATGGTCTGGATAGTTGATGTATCTGCTTTTGTGAATCTGCATCTGCTTTTGTGGAGGGGGGGAAGCATTGGTGTATACTGGTTATAGTATCAGATTTTTTCTGCGGACAATGGGGTTCAATTTCCCACTTAGCCATGAAGCCCACTAGGTGACCTTGGGCCAATTACACTCTCTCAGGTATATCTGTCTCACAGGGTGGCTATGAGGGTAACAAGGACACAAACAAATATTGCAAACCTGAGTGATGTGCCAGGGGTGTTTGAGTAAGTGATGGATGGTTCAGTGTGGGCTTCCAGTGTGCTTTGGGAGGTTTGTGCTTGCATACAGCCTCTTTCTTAGAATGTTAGAATAGGGCTTTTGTTGTACCCGAAATCACATTTAAATTTTGAAAAAAGTGGGAAGGTAAAGGAAAAGCACTAGGTTCCCCTAGCCTCATTATTTCTCCAGACTGGCTTCATTGTGAGTCAGGAGAAGATAGATCAAGATTTATTTATTTTGAAGCGAGGACATAAAAGTAACTAAAATACTAGTGTTACCTGCCATCTCCCTCACAAACAATGTATTTTGCTCTGACTTAAGGCTCAGCTGTTTATGGGGAATTGTTTATGGTATTTCTCCCCCCCCCCCCGCTTATGCACCACCACTTGTTCTACAGAATAACTAAGATGGCACTAAATAAATGGAAAACAAGGAATATTAATGCCATAAAGACTAAATAAGCTGTACAGCTTCAAGCCAGCTATAGTACTTGTGTCAAGATTTATGACTTGGCTCAGAACATGTCTCAGGAAAGTCAAGTATTAAAATCAGACGGTTACTCTCCTGTGAAAAAGTTAAATGGCTACATTTTCCATTAAGTAGAAACTGTCTTGATGTCCAAAGAAAATGTGTCCCATCTGGGTCACAGTTCAGGGAAGCAGGCATGTAATGCCTGCTGTGGCACTTCAAGCTACATAAAACTGTAACTGAACATTGTTAAGACATAATAAGAAAAGGGAATCTCTCATGAATTTCCATACTCCTGGAATCTGGAACATTTCACAATGTAGAAAGACATGAATGCCAGTGAGAAATTAAATACAAGCTAGTTATCATACCAGCAGGGATAATATTGCTAGCTATTCACTGCTAAATAACACATCTGCGGTGAGGGGGATGTATTCTAAGCTTTTGGAAGATCAAGAATCTTATTGTAGTTTAGTATTCAGTGATACTGAAAACCTTGCAATGTGAAGTTTCATGGAAGAAGCCATTTAATAACAATAAAAAGCCCCATTCAGATGTTTTTAAAAACAGGACTGTGCACTATTACAGTGATAAAAGTGGGTTGGAAGGCCCATCCTGTGCATCACTCCCTTCCTCCATGGTTACGGTGGCATTATTCTAAAGAGGCAAGTGCCATAACCATGATGGTAGGCACTTCATAAGAACATAAGAACAGCCCTGCTGGATCAGGCCCAAGGCCCATCTAGTCCAGCATCCTGTTTCACAGAGTGGCCCACCAGATGCCACCAGAAGCCACAGGCAGGAGTTGAGGGCATGCTCTCTCTCCTGCTGTTACTCCCCTGCAACTGGTACTCAGAGGCATCCTGCCTTTGAGGCTGGAGGTGGCCTACAGCCATCCTTTTCTCAAGGATGGATATCTCCATGAAGATATCCAAACCTCTCTTAAAGCCATCCAGGTTGTTGGCTGTCACCACATTATATGGCAGAGAATTCCACAAGTTGATTATGCGTTGTGTGAAAAATTACTTCCGTTTGTTGGCCCTAGATTTCCTGGCAATCAATTTCATGGGATGACCCCCGGTTCTAGTATTATGTGAGAGGGAGAAGAATTGGTCTCTATCCACTTTCTCCACACCATTATTCTCCACATGCATTATTTTATAGACCTCTATCATGTCTCCCCGCAGTCGTCTTTTTTCTAAACTAAAAAGCCCCTGGTATTGTAGCCTTGCCTCATAAGAAAGGTGCTCTAGGCCCCTGATCATCTTGGTTGCTCTCTTCTGCACCTTTTCCAGTTCTACAATGTGCTTTTTTAGATGTGGTGACCAGAATTGTACCCAGTACTCCAGCTGTGGCCGCACCATAGTTTTGTATAAGGGCATTATAATATTAGCTGATGTATTTTCAGTCCACTTCCTAATGATCCCTAGCATGGAATGGCCTCTTTCACAGCTGCCGCACATTGTGTTGACACTTTCAACAAGCTGTCCACAATGGCCCCAAGATCCCTCTCCTGGTCAGTCACCGACAGCTCAGATCCCATCAGCGTATACTTGAAGTTGGGGTTTTTCATCCCAATGTGCATCATTTTACACTTGCCAACATTAAACCACATTTGCCACTTTGTCGCCCACTCACCCAGTTTGGAGAGATCCTTTTGGAGTTCCTCACAATCCGTTTTGGATTTCTCTACCCAGAAGAGTTTGGTATCATCTGCAAATTTGGCCACCTCGCCACTTACCCCTACTTCTAAATCATTTATGAATAAATTAAAAAGCACCGGTCCTAGTACATTCCCTGGGGGACCCCACTTCTGACTTCCCTCCATTGCCAAGACTTCTTACTTCCTTCCATGATCAGCAGCCTGTATTGCCCCACACTACCAGTCACAGATGCACCTGCTATTGTGGTTAAGCCCTATTTTTTAAGATGTCTGAATAGGGCTTTAGAGTCATTCTTTTTTTAGGAATTGCTTTTGGTACCATCTCACATGACATGTGGCATGTGATTTCTTGGATTTTCCATTCGATATTGTCTTAGAAACATAGGAACATAAGAAACTGCCATATACTGAGTCAGACCATTGGTCTATCTAGCTCAGTATTGTCTTCACAGACTGGCAGAGACTTCTCCAAGGTTGCAGGCAGGAATCTCTCTCAGCCCTGTCTTGGAGAAGCCAGGGAAGGAACTTGAAGCCTTCTGCTCTTCCCAGAGCAGCTTCATCCCCTGAGGGGAATATCTTGCAGTGCTCACACATCAAGTCTCTCATTCATATGCAACCAGGGCAGACCCTGCTTAGCTATGGGGACAAGTCATTCTTGCTACCACAAGACCACCTCTCCTCTCCAGTCTTCTTCTGGTGAGGGGGAAAAGACAAATTTGGTTGGCCCCATTCACATGGTTCCAGTGATATATATCACAATTGTGTGGGATCACAGCACAGAAAAGCAGTTCTCATGCAAGTGTGTGTATGTGAGAAGTAGGTTTTCTTTGGAAGTATAATTTAAAAACTTCAAGTTCCCAAGTTCAACATTAAATTTAAAAACTGAAGTCTATCTGTTGTATACACCCTGGAACACTGATCCAGACCACATATTGGAAGGATGGTTATGTGGCAATGTATCTGGTTTGGAAACAGGAGGGTATTTTATTGAAGATGGTCCAAGGAAATCTCCTTGCACTTTCTCAATGATCATAAAAATATTCAACTACACTCATTTTGTAATAAAGCCAGTTACATTGTGAGTGCCATATCCCCACAGACATTGGGAGCCATAAATATCCCTTCCATTTGAACTAATAAGGATGTTCTCCATTAATGGCCATTTTTTGAAACGTTTTTGGGAACAGACAGCTGATTTCATTCAAGGAAATTATTTTTACTTCTATCCAATGCTAACTGGAAATATGCCTCTTTTTCAAAATTTGGTAATAATATAATTTCTGTATGTTCATTCCACTCAAGGATACGTGCACAGAAGAAGGTCTCTATGCTCTGACAGAACTTCCTGTGGAAAGCCAGGAGCACAAGAAACAATATTGCTGGGAGGATGAGAAATGCAGTTTGGCATATGAAGCTCCCTTGGACACAGTTAGTCCATCTTGCTCAGGATTGTCTGCACTGACTAAGAGGAGTGGGGACAGGAGTGTCAGGCAGGATCGCTAATAATGTGTGATGACAAAACAACCTCTTCTCCAATGGAACACTCTCTCTCGTGAGAGAGTGTCAGGCCATGGGGGCTCTAAATAGAACCAAGTTGTTCTATACAGGAAAGCTGCGGGGATGGGTTGCCTCTGCAACTGCTCTCTCTGTCTTGGTGACTGCTGCCAAATAGCTGTCAAAGCATGCCCCTGCCAACCTGTCCGCCCATCTGGACATGTGCACCCTTGCTTGTGCCCCCAAATGATGACCCCACTATCCTTGGGTCGCTGAGAACTGAGGCTCCCCTCTCCTGAAATTCCACGTGGTGGCACATCTGCATACAGCTCAATGCCAGACCGAAGCCAGGAATTTTGCATGGGAGTAAAGATCTACCCTCATACTCGGTGTTCCCTCTGCCCACACACATGGCTAGGCTCTGACACATGGAGCACCACAATCTCCTTTGGGTCTGTGCAAGGCTTCCCAGGGCAGGAGGGGGTTGGAGTACAAAAGAGTTCTATTGTTAACCAGAGAAAAGTGGGGGGCCCTTTGTTGAGTTAGCTCAACTCATGAGAGCATAGTCTGATGGAAGGCTGAGGGTGCTTAACCCAATGGTCTTACTATTGTACTAGTCCGCAGACAGCAAGCTGCCAAGGAAGCAGGAGTGTGGTTTGGTCTGCATGGACTGCTTTGCCAGGATGAGCCCTTGCAAGAGCATCCTAGGCCATGGCAGGACAGGACCGCCCCCCCCCGCCCCCGGAAGCTTTTGCCCTCCCTCATCCCCTCCTAGGAAGTCATAATGTTCACTTCCCTTCCCAGAGTAACAGGGAAATGACCTTCAATATTCTCCCACTCAAAAAAAAAATAATCATTCTTATGCAGGACAGTTTTGTTGTGGGGCTCTTAGGAGGCAAGCAGTACAATCATTGTAAGAAGCAGCTTTGGCATGGCATGGCATTTAAAGGGATTTAAATACCCTTACCATGCCGAGGGTGGGTGGCCAATTCTGAAAAGGCATGATCATGCTCAGAAGCCCCCTTCAAGATGGTGGCCTGTGGCAGCCACTCTGGTGATGTGCTGATGCTTTGCCCACAGTCTAGCAATGCAAGCGCTATAGGGCTTGTGGGGAGGTGGCCTCAGCAGACCAGGAAGAGAGAGGCTCCCCTCTCCTGAAACCAGAGGTTGCCAGACCACAGTCTGCGATGCCATTTACAGTTTAAAATTTAAACCGCGGGTTCATCAACCTCCAGTTTCAAATTATGTGTGAATGTGAATACAGAGAATATTTGTACTGGAAGCAGACGACTACAGCTTCACACATTATTTATTTCCTGTATTGAAAGTGCTTCTGGGTAGGAAGGAAATAGCTTATAACCTACATGTGATGTGTCAAATGTGTTGATGACAAATGCTTGCATTTCTGTGTGTGTGTGTGTGTGTGTGTGTGTGTGTGTGTGTGTGTTGCCCAGTTACAGTTTTTCAGCTTATGTCATGAAATACACACATGTATGAACATCACTAATGAAATCTACCTGGTGGTTCCACAGTAGGGGTGTGCACGGAACCGCCAACTGCGGTCCGGCACTGGGGGGGGGTACCTTTAAGAGTGACGGGAGGGTTTACTTATCCTTCCTGCTGCTTTCCCGCTTGGCGCCATAATCTTCAAAGTAATTGGGGCGGCAGGACACCTCCCTGCTGCCCCTTCCCCAACGTTGCTTGCAAAAAACCCCAGCAGTCCTTTGCACGCGCGCACATCTTCTAAGTAAATATGCTTTGGATTGTGCTGCATGGCTATTACACCATACAGTATTACTTGTAAATAAACTTCTTAGGAAGCAATGGTCGATATCCTGACTAACAATAGCCCAGTTCAGACATTATGTTGTACAAGTGTACAGATGTCTGTACACTCATACAGGTTTGTGTGAATGACTGTACTTGTGTTCATTTTAAAAGTGAATCTGGATACAGGCCCTTCAAATTCATGGTACAGATAGAAAGTATACTTCTGTATCTGCATTCAGCATAACATGTAAATGATTACCTGTGTACATATCTGTGCCTGTAAACACTGTACTCTTGTTGTATGAGTATTAAACATAATGTGTGAATAGGCCAAATGTCTGAGGACTCTGGGGGTGTGATGGGAACCTTCATGCAACCCCCATTCCCCCCCCCCCCATGCACACACTATTGCTCAAGAGCCCTTAGAGTATGGAACACTCCCTACACTCTGCAAGACTGGAGAAACATCTGTGATCCTCAGCAACATGCTTCCCATCTTGCAGAGCCGGAGTGCAGGGAACACTTGGAATGCTGAGGGCTCTTGCATAATAGTGTACACATAAGGAAAGGGGGAGTTGTGCAAGGACTCCCATCATCATGCGTCCCCCCCGCAGTCTCTTGAAGTGCCCAGGCTTCATTTGTTAGAGGGTCAGCCTTTAGATAGATAGATAGATAGATAGATAGATAGATATCCATTCATTGAGACTTTTTATCCTGTTTTTCAATCAAAGTTTCCAAAGTGGGTTACTATGTCAATTAAAAAAGCAATAAATACATTAAAATTTCCACTAGTGTTTCTGATAGAGGGTGGCTGGCTGCAGATGAAATGGCTACAGATGGATCCAGCACTTAGTGGGGAGACGCCAGACAACAGTTGGCCAGATGACAGATGGAAAGGGACTGCCTCGCTAACCCCTCAATAGGACTTAACTTCCAAGTAAACATGCATAGGATCGAGCTGTTCATCTGTAAAAAGTGAAATAATAACTGGAATGTGGTCATGAATTAGAAGAGAGTGTTGCGTTTGGCATGGGAGATCAGGCTGAATCTTTACTCTGCCATTAAGCTACCTGTATAGCTTTTGAGCAAATCTCTGAATAGGTAGCCTAACACTGTGACTATCCTTTGAGCCTAGAATGGAAAAGGTGGCCAAATTAATAAGTAACTAAATAATAAAGTGTGTATATCTACTGACGAATATCAGGATAAGACACCCTTAGAATTCTCTTCACAGGTCAAAGCCACACATGCTATTTTACTTTTTGTTAACATGGAGAGTACTTTGGAAACTTATTAGGAAAACTTGTCTGTATTTTTACTTTTCTTTAGAAGACAGTGGTTATTCCATTTGTTTCCTACCAAGGGAAGAGAACTGATCACTTTGTGGCTTGCACTCAGTGAGGTGGGGCCAGTGAAATCTGCCCCAGAATTGGTTCCTTCTATGACTTTATAACAACTTGGGTGAATATACACCATTTCCTCTTCCTTCACCACAGAGGTGCTTTGAAAAGGGATCTGAAAGAAGAGCTTTTCTAGTTATTTGTTCTTAGAAGGATGATGAAAAGTGGGGGGGGGGTCTTTTCAGTTTAAGGGAAATTGGAGGATCATGGCTGCTTGAGGTTTGGGACAGCTAAACCATACTAATCCTCACACTAGGCCTCCTGGCAAAATTCTTAGGGCTGTTGGAGCAGTCAGTCGTGGAGGAAGCCAGAAGCAGTGAGTGGAATTCAGGCAGGAAGGCTACAGTCCTTGATATCAAGATCGGATAAAAAAATACATTCCCAGCTTTGGCATCCACGTCTTGATGCTTGCCAAACACACCCTAAGAATGGCCACACATGCATTGACGTCGATGCCAAAGCACACCAAGGAACAAAATGAAAACAGGAATACTGTAAGAGCTGCAATGCCAGCAATAACAGCTACTATGGAGCCAGAATTCTGCAAATACTATATGTAGGTGCCTTTGCTTGCCTGTTCCCTGGTTACTTATTTCTTTCAGCAGGTGAAATATCATAGATTTTGTTTCTTCTTTTCAACTAGAGAGAAGGTACACTTTTTTTTTTAATGTGTCCAGAGGAACTTTATTTTGGAATTATAACTGAGGAATGAAAGTTAGAACTCCTGGATTTCAGTTGTAAATTTCTGCCATTCCCTCAAGCAAATTAATTCTTCGTTTTCAGTTCTTAGATTACCCTGCTGAAATAGGGCCCTTTTGTGAATCCACCCTGTTTGCAGAATGGTGCAAGGAATATAGCACCTTATCGTAATTACATATTACAACTGTAAAGCTGCCATTTTCTAATTTTCCAGTGATATAACAAGCCATCTTCAAAGGATGGATTTGTTCTGGGGTGGTTTTTATTTGAAGCATGCTACAGATATAAAGAGCTACCTTAAATTCACAGTGGTTCCAGAAGGGGCGATGGCAAGGGCCCACTAGAAAAGTACTTTCTTTCTACAACTTCCAGCCCATTACTGAATAATAAACTGGAAATTAAAATAAACCTGCAGTCCCAGGCATGCCAACTAGATAACTAAATACATCCAAATTAATACGGCTTACTTCAAAGAAAACAGGTTTAGAAATTGACCTTTTGTTTGAGAATCTGGTAAAGAAAATTGAAGGGCCTTTTGATCAGTTGGAGCAACTGTTGGACAGTCAATATTCCAGTGCTGTATTGTATGGGCCTCACTCCAATGACTGCTGCTGGAAGGGAGGACAGTGAGCCTCCCAGCAGCCCTGGACATTGAGGGATAGCACCTGAAGAGCTCCAAAATAAGGAACACATCGCAATACCTTAATAGAATCAGCTATTAGATGTGTCAGGGTATTAACAGTAGAATATACAGTAAAGTATTGAACTTTTTAATTTAATATGTTTTCTAGGGATGTGCACAGAACCAGCTAGTCTGGTTCAGCTCAAATGAGCCCAATCTCATTCTGGCTCAGCTGTCAAGCTGGCTAAAGGGCTTAAGGGTCATACTTGTAAAGGGGGATTCGGCAAGGAGTAAAGGAGTGCTGTGGGGGGGGCAGGGGGAAAGTTCCATCTTTTACCTTGAAAAAAGCGCTGCTGCATGGCAGGATAGGGGTGCCAGTTGCAGCGGTGGCAGGGAGGGCAGCAGGGGCTCCTTCCACCTCCCCGACAGCTTCCCTAATGACAGTACTGGCTGGTCTGCGGCTCATTTCAGGCCTCTGTGTGCACGTGTGCAGAGACCTGAAATGGGCCACAGACTGGCCTGCACTGTCATTTGGGGGGGTAGGCAGGGAAGTGGAACGAGCCCCTGCTTTCATCCGGGGTGGTGGTGGAAGAAGTGGCAGTGGGGGCTCCTTCCACCTCCCTGCTTGCCTCCCAAACGACAGCATGTGCCAGTCTGAGGCTGATTGTGGGCCTCTGTGCACAATGCATGCATAGAGAGGCCTGAAACAGGCCGCAGACGATCCCACGCTGTCATTTGGGAGGCAGGAAAGGAGCTAGGAGGAGCTTCAGCTGCCCTCCTTGTGGCCACTGAAGCTGCTGCCACCTCTGCCCCCATCCTGCCGCACAGTGGTGCTTCCTTCAAGGTAAAAGATGGAACTATATACACACACACACACACACACACACACACACACACACACCCCACAGCCCTTTACTTGTAAATGGGAATTCTTGCCATCCCCTTTACAAGAATAACCCTGCAGCTGGCTCGCATGCAGTAGGCTTGGCTCTCCTCACTGACTGAGCCCCCCCCCCCCGCCTGGTTTAGCTTGAGAGTGAGCCTGCAAGCCAAGCTGCCTTGAGTGCCAACTGGCTCAATTTTGAGCCAGTTTGCACATCCCTATGCCTTTCTAAGCAAGTTGCTTCTAAAATTCATGGGTAGCTTCCAGATGAACATTCGGTAATTAGAAACTTGGATATGGCTTGAATTTGGTCCTTCATTTGAACACTGGAATGTGTTCTCCGGCTCCATTGAGAAACTGAGAAGTCTCTGTTGTATGCACTGCAATGAACTTTCAAAGCATTATAATTGACTTTACACAACCAACAGAACTCCTTTCCCCATTCTTCATGACATTTCTGAATTTGCTTGCCTTTTTTCTTTTTTGCCGGAGGCTGAGTGGAGGACAGTGATGACAGTAGGCAGCCAAAAGCTCTTCTGGCTCCAAAGCTTCATGGGACTTATAGGTCTTTGCACAATGCAGTCTACTATCTGGCCCACAGTGCTGAAGACTGCTTTCTAGAAGCCTGCAATGTGAAGCCACCTTCTTGTCTTTGTGTGTGCTGTCCACTGCAGTCAGTGGCCATGGCCAATCCCCAAGGACCCCTCAAAAGAACAATCTGCATCCCTTATTAACTTAAAAAAGAACATTACATTTTAATCCTAAATAAGGAACAGTTCCTTGAAACAGGTAACAGGTGGCAAGTCTATTGAAGGAACCTAGGAGAGGAGCATTTTGTCCAGTTGCTGTAGCCTCTGATTTGAAGGGAGGAGGTTAAATCATCCTGTGCTAAATTAAACTTGCCTTTCTTCCCCTTCTTGGCTCCCTGACAGAGCAGACAAAAAGGAAAGACAGTCCTCTTCATGGTTCACCCTGTCTGAGAGCCATCTGGCAGCCACATGGGACAGATCCTTCTCTGTGGTGGCCCCCCATGGAATCCTCTGCCTCCTTGCATTCTGGCCTCTTCTCCAAAGACTCACCTTTTCCAGCAGGCATCTCCCATTACAACTAGTTTTTGAAATTATTTGTTAAGCCCACTTGTGTTTGATGCATGTTTTATACTGTGATTCTGTAGTGTTTCATTGTGATCTGCTTTTACTCTGATTTAAAAATAAAATAAAATAAAATAAAAATTGTAAGCTGCTTTAGAACTTTCCAAGTAAAAAGTGGGATTGAAAATTCTAAATAAATAAATGAATAGAGCCACCGCAACAGCTGCTTATCTCCACTTATGAAGTTAGTATGGAAAGTTCTTTATGCACTTAAGAGGTTCTGACAACTCTTTAAGACTTCCAGGCTCCCAGACTGTCACTGGGAGGTTAGACATGGCTCAATTGCTCCATTGCTATGGCCATTTTTCATTAGCATTAGAATAAGGGAAGAGCTCTTGTGCAAATAATGCATAAAAACATCAACTAACTAAAAAGTTTGCCTGAAGAGAAGTGCCTTCATCTGTTTCCTAAAAGCCCACAGGGATGGAGCAGCACTAATCTCAGCAGGAAGTGCATTCCATTGTCCTGGGGCAATTCCAGAGAAAGCATGCCTTTGAGTCATCACGACAAACTGGCAGAACCCTCAGATGAGCCTCCCCTGAAGATCTTAATAGGAGGTGGGGTTCATAGTGAAGGCGTTCTCTTCCCCTGCTAACTGGCCCCTGTAACTGGGCAAAGAGGCACCTTTTAAAAAGTGGTGATTCTCTTTATTTAGCAGGGGGATTGCAAATGGCCCTATCCACTCCCAGCACAGGGAGTTTCTTTTTAGATTGTGAGTCCTTTGGGGACAGAGAGCCGTCTTTCTTTCTTTCTTTCTTATTTATTTATTTATTTATTTATTTATTTATTTATTTATTTATTTATTTATTATTTCTCTATGTAAACCACTTTGGAAACTTTTGTTGAAAAGCAATATATAAATATTTGTTGTTGTTTGTTGTTCTTTTAAATACCGTGGACTCAAGCCTTTAAGGTAATAACTGGCACTTTGTATTTTGCCCCAGAAACATATTGGTAGCCAGTGTAGATCTTTTAGAATCAGAGTAATACAGTCTCTACAGGACATTCTTATTATTATTAATTTGATTTCTATACCGCCCTTCCAAAAATGGCTCAGGGAGGTTTACACAGAGAAATAATATATAAATAAGATGGACCCCTGTCCCCAAAGGGCTCACAATCTAAAAAGAAACCAGCAACACAATCTAAAAAGACACCAGCAACAGTCACTGGAGGTTCTGTGCTGGGGTGGATAGGGCCAATTACTCTACCCCTGCTAAATAAAGAGAATCACCACATTAAAAGGTGCCTCTTTGCCAAGTTAGCAGGGGTGTTAGCAGACATTCCAGAGACCAATCTGGCAGCAGCATTCTGCACCAATTGTAGCTTCCGGACTATGTAAAAAGGCAGTCCCATGAAGAGTGCATTGCAGTAGTCAAGCCTGGAGATTACTAGCATGCACAGCACTGTCTTAAGGTCACTCACTTACAGGAAAGGCGCAGTTGGCGAACCAGTCAAAGCTGATAAAAAGCACTCCCGGCCACCTGAGGTACCAGGGAGAGGGTTGGGTCCAGGAGTCCTCTCAAACTGCGAACCTGTTCCTTCTGGGAGAGTGTAACCTTCATGCAGAACAGGCAGATATACCCCATTTCCTGAACAGCAGCTCCCTATGGTGAACACTTCCATCTTGTTTGGATTCATTCATTATGCCAAGGCTGCCCAACTTCAGCCCTCCAGAAGCTGTTGGACTACAATTCCCATCATCCCTGACTATTGGCCACTGTGGTGAAGGAAGTTGTAGTCCAACAACAGCTGGAGGACCAAAGTTGTGCAGTCCTACATTATGCAATAGCAGACCCAGACTCATGTTCATGGGAACATGAAGCAGGAAGCTTCAACAAATTGCAGCTACCTGGCATATGTATGTACAAATCATGTAATTGAAAACATGCATTTGTCATGTGCTCATTACATTTTAGGTGTAACCATAAAACACTTTATGGACACTCCTTAAAAATAATGTGTGAAGTCACCCTCAGTCTTGCCTATAAAGCCTTCACAACATTGGTCATTTGATCACCAAGTGGAGTTTGCATGGGAAAAGACTTCTGTGGGTTTGTTTCTTTCGACAGTTGATGTTTCTTTCATCAGTTGATTATAATTAAACTGTGTCATGGTTCAGGTCCAGTGTTAGATCCATACACATGGATGTGGATAACAAGTCTTAAAGCTGGAATGTGTGTTTAGCTAGACTGTGTTTAAATAGCTATGATGAGTGCTACAATGATAGCTTTATATTATTTTTGTTCTAAGAAAAAATCCACAAAGGAAATAGTTAAGATATAAATCATTTCACTACTTTTAAGAGTCAGTATGTGCCTTGGGCTGGACTGTTATTTGATTTTGAAAGGTGACCGTGAAAAAGAATGGACTCCAATTATCCCACTCCCCTTTCTGGAACAGTGAACATTCCTATACGAAGGACCTCTGGAACTGAAGCACTGCTACTTTGGAAAGAACCATAGCACGTAATTCTCCAGTGTAATTAAGTAACATCCTTTGATGGTGCCAAGTGGCATAGGACAGATACATGCAGTAATACTGCTGCAGCCACAGTATCATAAAAAGCATTCTAAATCTATACAAATATACATTTACCTCTGCAATGAATAGATAGCATTTCTCTGCTGTGTGACATAGGCTGCTTTCTCATAGCTACAATTCCACAACCACATTTCACCCTAAGCCATCCATCTATCTATCTGTATGGCATACCCGTTGCTAATCCCGTGTGTGGCAGCTCTCGCGAGAGTTTGTAAGTGAGCTGCCGGCAGGAGGAGAGGAAAGCTCCAGCAGACAGGCTTGCAGGTGAGGCAGGAAACAAAATGGTGGGGGAAGAAAATGGCGGCAGCTGGCGGGTACGGAAGAAAATGGTGGTGGCAGGCAGGTAGACAGGGAAAGAAAACAGTGGTGATGGGCAGGTGGGGGGTGGGGGGAATAGAGACGCAGATGTTCTGTGCCTGACTCAGCTAGTTTCTATTACACACTGTAAATCTCTGACTTTTTCACCCATCTCTGTTTTGTTGAACTAATCTAGACTGTCGGCAGTGATTCTGGACAGTGATTGTGCCAGTTCTGTACATTATCTCACTGTCATGTCCAACTTATATCCATTACCTATTGACCAGGTCAGAGACTTCCTAGGCAGTGTATATAGGATTCCTAGGCAGTTTCCCACCCACATGCTAACCAGACCAAGATCTGTTTGCTGCAGTATAATATGCTTTAGACCAGGCTCTAATGCAGAAGGTCTGTCAATCCAAGGCAACCCCGTAGAACAGACAAAGAACAGCTTTCCACTGTGTTGATCAGTTTTGAGACTTCAATACAACTAACCAGGGTCATAAACAGGAAGGGTACTCTAGGTTTTAGGAAGTAAAAAAACAAGGCAGGAAATAAGCATGTACTGGTGTATTATAGAGCAAGGTCACATGGCATATACTCTGTGATACTGACTGATAGTGGTAAGCCATATAGGGGCATGGGGTGAACAATGTCCAGGCACCATCAAGGTAAAGTGGATGAGGTCCAGTTGAGTGAACAGAACTCTTTAGCCTGCAGTTATAGTCCCAGGAAGCGGAAGGATGGCTGAATGTGGAGGTGCTTGGGCCAGAAATGGACAAGCCCCTCCAAAGCAGCCACCTACATCTTTCTGGAAACAGTCAGGTTTTAGCTTGCATAACATGGGCATGTTAGAAAGGATGCAGCTGACATCTCCTCCTGCCTGGACTTGATCATGATATTAGTTGGAATGCCATATTAGTAGTAGAAATGATATGATGCTAAAGAATAGAGAATGACAACAATTATTGTTCTTAAAGTTGTACACTAGGTATTAGGGCTATGCATGTCAGAGCTGAGAACTTCGGAAATGCTCCAAAATTTGCCATATGTTTTGCACATAAAGTAGCATATTCATCACTTGTTTAATGCACAACAAACCTTGTTGAGCTTACATGTCCATGCCATAAACTAATTAAAATATTACAAATATTACAAACTTTAGATTGTAACCTAAAGTTGGTATGTTATTAGCTCATTTACCTAGCGTACCTTTATAACAACAATTTTTGTCTGTTTGCAGAATAGAAATTCCATGGCTGCTCTAACCTATAGTCTTTTAAAACGGTATATGGTAGATGTACTGGGAATGTAGGCTTCTTTGTCTTGAAAACTATGTGAACTGCAAAATTAATTAAGTATTTCCCCATTTGCTTTCAAGCAGGCCATGTCACCTCAGTGAACTTTTCACAACCAACTGCTCCTGGAGAAGAAGGTAAATGTATAAGAAATGGCCAATTTATGTCTTTTTTGCCAACCTACACAGCATTCAGAAGCAATCCTACCATTATCAGCAGCTAACAAAGCATTGTAACAAAAATAACCAGATGCTATAACTGGACAGATATCAGCAATGCTTCATATATATGGCCATGGCTACTAAAAAAGAATGAGATGAGAAAGCAAATAAGGAAGAGCACCTGGTGCTTTGATCCCTGTTTCAGCTGCAGTTAATGTGACAACACTTGCTAAATAAACATTCAACTCTGTTTCCATAATCTGGGTTTGACAATTGTTCAGCTGGAGTAGAGAGATAAGTCTGATATTTGCTGGGTGTTGGTACATTGAGAAATCATTTGTTCGAGCTGAGCTCAGCAAAAGCATTTATTGCTTTTCTCTATTGAAATAAGGGCCAACTTTGTAGTACACATCAACATTTCTTCAGTGATGTATGTGTCTTTTCATCAGTGATGTAGATGTACTTCTTATTAAACAAGACTGATGCTGAACATTACAAATGCTGCTTGATTCTGAAAGTAAAATGGCTAGAGCCACCTTGAGTAAAAAATATTGACCTTAAACCATCTAGTTGGTGAAATGTTTATCACTGAAATTGCTAAAGCATGTCCATTTTTAATCTATTTTCAAATGCATGAAAATGTATAAGCCTTGAGCTATTGGAGATAATGCTCCATGCTCATGGTATATCAATTCATTTTTAATTAACTTTTCAGAAGTGATTCAAATTCATTTCAAAGAATGAAGGACCCAGTCACATATTGGTGATCTTATTTTATCACATATTTTTTCCTGCACCTGATGAAAAGATTGTAGTATGTCATGCTGAAAAACTTGACTCCATAAGACCAAAGATCATAAGAATGATTTGAGTGATTTTCATTCTAAACAGGTTTTAACACTTCTTGCACAAGTGGGGAGGGGTGATCTTCACTTTGCAGCCACCTCTGTGTGCTGAAATTATCTCCATGAGGGTCCCCCAACCCTCAGGGACATAGTTTCAGGACACAGAGGTGACTGCAGAGGGAAGGAAAAATCATAAAAAGATCTCCTCTCCTTATGCAGTGGAACATCCTGCTGCATTCACGCTCTAACCTCTGGACCTTGGAGACCCAGCCCATGGCCTCCAAGGTCCAGGGGGCCTCCAAATGACTGGGAGGGCTCCAGGGGGCCTCCTGCCACCACTCCACACCCACCCCACTGCTGCTTCGCCACATCAAACCACGGTTATCTTACTTTTGTTACTTTAGCTGCCAATGTGTGTGGCAGGGTTAAACGAGCAGGCCTCCCCCGAGCCCGTGGTGGTGGTGGCCAGAGCAGCCCCTGGGCCAGCCTGTCCTTGAAAACGGCAAGGTGCTCCTTTCTGTGCAGGCATGCTGGAGCGCCCCACAGTTTGCAAGGACAGGCAGGCCCAGCGGCCACTCCAGCCACCACTGCCGCCACGGTGTGGAGAGAGGCCTGATCAGCTCACCCCCCCCATCCCACCCCAAACATAGGCATCTAAAGTAAAGAAACTAAGGTAAGATAACCGTGGTTCAGTGCAGCAGGGCAGGTGCGGGGTTGCAGCAGGAGCCTTCCCCCCCACAATGCAGGGGAGCCTCGTGGCAGGCGGGAATCATGGCGGGAGGGCTAGTGGAGGGGGGTCCTCATGGCAAGAGCCATCCAGGAACCAGTTTTGCCTAGGTGAACCCCTGGTAGGTTAGTCTGAATGTTGGCCATTAATTGCAAAGAAACTGTGTAATTTAACTGTCCCTGTCTTGAAAGAAGATACGAAGGCTGGCAGAAATGTCAAATAAACTGAATACATTCATTAGAGAGATAGTAGACAACTATTAAAGTGTCCTTTTGTCAGTTTTATGATTTATTTATTTATTTTGTTTTGTTTTATTTTTACATTTCTATACCGCCTTTCGTTAAAAGAAAACCCCAAGGCGGTTTACAAAAATTAAAACATACAATAAAAGCAGTAAAAACATCAAGCAATAAAAACATCAAGCTAAAAACATATAAACAAGCATAAAAACATGACAACAGATAACAGATAAAAACACAGATATGATGTTTTGATATAAATGTGTAGACATTTTCCTTGTTGTGAGCGGTTCATTTGTGTGTTTTTAAATATTTAACATATTTAAATATTTACAGTAAACAAGTGATTGCCCAATGGACTTTCACTCACATGTTATTTCTTTCCCCTTTAAGAATCACTATACCTGTCTTTTTTCCCTAGCCTTTACTTGCTTGTTGAATAGGTTTTATTCACCTCATAGTGTGCAGTGCTTTATTTTAACTTATTCTACTCAGAATTACTTACTTACTTACTTACTTATTCATCAAATTTGTACACCGCCCCAAACTTTTGTCTTTGGGTGGTTAACAATAACTTAACGTCTATTAACAAATGTCTGCTCAGAATTCCTTCTACAGAGTAACAAAAATATTAACAGAAATCTTTACACAATTGTTGCATATAACAAATGATATTTCTCCCCCTTCTATGGACTTGGTCAATGTATGTAATGGAGGGCCTTTCCCAAGCATTTACTGGGAAACTGGGAGCCATAATAAGCAAGGAAAATGTCATTTTATGGTGAAATGTCAATCATTGCTATGGATGAAAGGATGGAGGCCTACAGAAGATGGCTAGCATACTGTGCAATAATATGGATAATTGAGTAATGTTGCATTTGCACAATTTGTGTTACACAGGAGTAAGCCCATTGGAAAAAATACTTTACTCCTGTTTAATGAAATTTAAGCAAATTCTCTATTTGCACAACTTATGCAAATTGCAAAAATGCAACATTACTAGACTGATGTCCCAATGTGTGGGACATCAGTGGTTCCACAGTGGTCCCACAGTGGTCCCAATGGCTTCAAATGCTTTCTTGCCTTCAAGTCTCATTTGAGTTGTGAGATAGGGATGTTCAGAACAGTCTGATCACTAACTGATGTGCTGCTAACTGGGCCAGTTTGACCAGTTCGATTGTGAACTGGACTTCCCTTCAGGAAAGGGAGCTGGTTTGAGATCGACCTGAACTAATCCTGGTTCAAAGCAAACCAGTTTGATGGTTCGAGTGGCTATGGTGGGTGAACCCTGGTGCCATTTTGGAGGGCTGTTGTCTTTTGTGTTTTCCCCTTGCTGATTGGTTTTCTGCCACTGCCTTCCGACTGGCTTGCAGTCTCGACTGGCTTGCATTTCTTGCTGAAATGCAATTCTGACTGGCTTGCAGTTCTTTTTGGATGGCCTGCTGTCATTCAAAATCAAGTGTTATCAGGGCAACTCTGCCCCCCATTGGCTGGGGGGCAGGGATGAAGGAAGGGGGAGCAAGAAGGCCTAATCATTCCCTTTGGGTGAACCAGTTCAAACCGGTTTGAGTTGGTTCACTGAATCAACTAGCCCAGCCAGTCAGTACGACCATTCAGTTTGCAAACCTATGGTCCGGTTTGAACTCAGTTCGAATTCAGACTGAACCATGAAAAACAGTCCATGCAAACCTATATTGTGAGAAGACAGTTATGAGTTTGACCCTGTCATTTGGGGCAAGTGATCCTAACTATTCTGATATTTGGTTATGAAAGGTTTATCTCCTTATCGAAGGCATGTTGAAATGAAAGACTGCTATTGTAAAGAGGAAATAGATATGTATGAAAGTACTATCAAAAGTGGGTTCATTTTCATGTTTTATTCTGAATTTATTTTTGTCTTTGTTCGAGTGAGTGCAAGGGGAACTACTACGTTTGGAGAAAGGGTATTTAAACAATATAAAAACTGGTTGTAAACCTCCTTTTCCTTCTTCACTGAGCCAGGTTTTGGGTATTCAAGGCTGTGTTAAAGCCTATGTCAAGGCTGTGTATTTGGAACTTGCGCATTCTTTTTGGCACATTGTTTCCCTGTCCCTCATTTGGCAGCCTGATTGTTCAAGTTTGCTCTGCAGCTGCAACAATAAAGAGTACAATAAAGAGTCCAGGAATTTTACTGATTTTTAGCTATATTCCTCCCATTCTGTACACAGCATCAACCTAATTCTTTCTGGATGACTTTCTCTCTAGTTCCATGCCTGAGCTGCAGTCATATTTGCCAAATCAGGCTACTGCAGAATAAATTGGGAATAGATCCTTCATTTTGAGAGTCATTTCTAATTTATCTCTTTCTTTATGGAGCCAGGTTTTAGTGCTTAGTTAAATTCTGTAGTTGAGCCACATATCTACAATCTGTAGAGTCTAAGGCAAGAAGCAATATGACATATATTAAGTGTTTTGGCCTTGGAATTCCTGCTAAAATGACTGGATACAGATTTGCTTATAGACTAGTACTATTTTTCAGAAAATTGACTTGGTAGGTTGGGGGAACTTATCAGCTTTTGCTGGAGGTGGAATGGCAAACTCTAAAGTCTGCCAATCTCATTGTTAGTGAATGAGCTATCACAAATTAACACAAATTAACACTATTTTAATACTTGCATGATTCCTTTTGTGGGCGTTTGTGCTTTCAGAATGCTAAGCAGTGCCAATTTGTCTGCTCTGTATTGCATTGAATTAATTGTCCCTCATTAGTTTGAGTTCCCAAGATAATGTTTGTTACTAATTATCCTCAGTTTTCTTGGACTCAGACAGGTGATTAGTGACAAAGAAAAAGTTATTTTATGTGTCATTTCTAAAGGTACCACCTATTTTTGGTCATTGTTGGAACAGAGCCAGAAGTGTCTAGGGTTCTTTTAACTGATAGGTGCACTAATATATTTTGAGTTGTTGCCTTTGGGCACAACCCCGAACCAGTGTGAGTTATGCCATTGACTTTATTATATTGTAGATTGTCCTCATTTTAACTAAAGAACCATCTGCACAAAAGTTGCACATTTATTTTTATCCATTTTTGAATGTTGTACAAAGATCCTATATATACCTCAATAAAACCTGGAGTATAATAATAATGCTGCGTTTTATTTTTTTGAATACAGTCCATATTTATTTTAATTAAATTTTAAATTTTCAATACAAAAATACTCAGAAAAAAGTTTAAAAAATTGATACAACACAATTTAATTGTTAAGATAAAAGACCTAGAGAAGAAACACAAGCAACCCTTAGATAAGAAAATCAAGGAAGAACTAGATCTGTATGAGACTCAGTGAAATACCTTTGAATCACAAGAGGCATATAAAGCTATTAAATTTAATAAACAAAGGTTGTTTGAGAAGAGTAATTGTGCAGATAAATTGTTGGCTAATTATATAGCTAAGGAATGTAAGAAGAAATTAATACCTCCAGTTAAGTAAATGGAAGCAGGGAAACTAACAAGTTCAAATGATGAGACAGTCCAAGAATTAGACACAGACTCTTTTAAAATTATCGATCAAGATGCATGTAAGATACCACTAGATTACTTACTGTGGGCAAGTGAACATCCTTATAAGAGCTCAGGTATGATGAATTATGACAACTATATATTAAATTAGTTAGTGCAAAACTGGGGGAAATGTAAAAGTTTTGTAAGTCCAAATATTTCTTCTTTAGGTTCCTTTATTTTGAATCAATCCTTTAATATTGCAGGTAGAGAATCAATTTGGGTCTACAATAATATAACCAGATATGACGATGTCTTTCAGAACAAAAAATGTTTAAGTTTTAATCTATTGACTCAGATAATGAATAGGGAGAGAGAGTGGGCTGGTTCAAGTATACCAGATTAGGAAGTTATGTAGACAATAAAATTAGTAACAGACAATTGAGTACTGAATACACAGTTTTTTGAAGTTTGTTGAAAACTGCTACATCAGCTAAAGGAACATTGGCTGAGCTTTATAAAATGCTAACAGAACATGAAATACAACACAGTGAGTCTTTCAAAACTAGGTGGGTGAACTTATTATGGGCAGAGATAAAAGGACAAAAGTGGAATAATATTTTCAGTGGCCAAGCAATGAAGGGTTGCTCCCCCAATCAGAGGTGGAAGCAGGGTGGGGCAGGCAGGGCACGTGCCCTAGGCGCCAGTAAGCCTTTCAGTTTCAATTTGTAGATCTTTGTATTTTGTGATTTTTTCTATTTCTTTTTCTTCTATTCTGCTATCCCCTGGTATTGCTAAGTCGATTATTTTAACTTGTTTTTCTTTCTTCTCGACTACAGTTATATCTGGTGTATTGTGTGGCAGATGTTTGTCTGTTTGAAAAAGTTGAAGAAAATGAAGATGTCAAAATATTATGGGACTTCCGACTACAATTTTATGGTCCCACCAATTTTTGCCTACAGGTAGCTTGTATTTTTTGCAGATGTTCCAGTGTATCATCCCTGCTACCTTGTCATGCCTTTGTTTGTAGTCAGTCTGTGCGATCTTTTTACAACAGCTGATTAGGTGGTCCACTGATTCATCTGCTTCTTTACAAAGGTGGCACTTGCTGTTTGTTGTGGATTTTCCGACTCTTGCTCTTATTGCATTTGTTCTTAGTGCCTGTTCTTGCGTAGCCATTATTAAACCCTCTGTTTCTTTCTTCAAGTAACCAATCTTAAGCCATTGCCAGGCCTTGGTGATGTCTGATTTTCCACTTATATTGTGCAAATATTGACCATGCAGGGGCTTATTTTTCCATTTTTCTGCTCAGTTCTTGACTTGTTCTTTCTTGTAGGCCTGCTTTCTTTCATTGGTGTTGAATAGTTTCGTGTTATTGACCATTTGAAGTGCATCTTCTTCACTGTCCTTGATATATTCTTCAAGGCCTCTTTCCTCCTTCTCTACTGTTTGATGGACTTGCAGCATTCCTCTTCCACCTGAGCTGCGAGGGAGGTAGAACCTATCAACATCACTGCGGGGGTGCAGAGCATGATTGATGGTCATGATTTTCCTGGTCTTACGATCTAGCGTCTCTAGCTCAGCCTGGGTCCAGTCTATTATTCCTGCAGTGTATCTGATAACAGGTATAGCCCAGGTGTTTATGGCTTGTATGGTGTTCCCGCCATTGATTTTGGACTTGAGGGTTTTTCTAACTCTCCTGATGTATTCACTTCCCATCTTTCCTTTAACTTCAGTGTGTACAATGTTATCAGCCTGGAGAATGCCCAAGTATTTGTAATGTTCTTTCTCTTCCAGGTTCTTGATCTTGCTTCCATTGGGCAGTTCTATTCCTTCTGTTTTTCTTAGTTTCCCTCGGTTCATTATTAATGCAGCACACTTGTCTAGTCCAAACTCCATTGCTATATCGCTACTGAATATACGGACAGTGTTTAGCAGTGATTCAATTTCTGACTGGGACTTTCCATACAACTTCAGATCGTCCATGTACAGCAGATGGTTTATTTTACTTGATGTTTTAGATGTTTGGTATCCGAGGCTTGTTTAGTATTTGTGAAAGTGGGGTCATGGCGAGTACAAACAATACAGGGGATAGTGAGTCCCCTTGGAAAATGCCTCTTCTAATGCTAACCTGTCTAAGTGTCTCGCCATTGATTGTTAACTGTGTACTCCACATGCTCATTGCTTTTTAATAAAATAAATATCTGAATGTTTTTGTTTCTACACATTTTAGTATCCATGTGTGAGGCAATGAATCGAAGGCTTTCTTGTAGTCAATCCATGCAACACTTAGATTGGTTTATCTTCTCTTGCAGTTTTCTAAAATCATTTTGTCAATCAGCAGCTGGTCTTTTGTGCCTCTGGTGTTCAGGCAATTTCCTTTCTGTTCAACTGGAAGCTGTTTGTTAGTTAATAAGTGTTGCATCACTTCATCTGCTATTATTCCAGTTAATAATTTGAACATGGTTGGCAGGCAGGTTATTGGTCTATAACTACTTGGAACTGCACCTTTTCCTGGGTCTTTCATTATGTGATGAGTTTTCCCATTTGTTAGCCATTGTTCAATATCACCTCCTTGCTTAATGTAACTGAACTTTTTTGATAGTTGTTTATGAAGGATTGTTAGGTGTTTAAGCCAAAAGCCATGCAGTTCATCGTCGCCTGGCACAGTCCAATTTCTAATTTTCTTTGCTCTTTCACTTATTAATTCTAGTGTAATTATTAGATCTTGCATTTGTTGGTTACATCATCATCATCATCATCATCATCATTATTATTATTATTTTATTACATCATCATCATCATCATCATCATCATCATCATCATCATCATTTTAACAGAATAGCCCATGGTAGGGAGATACTGGGCATGTTAAAAAAAAATCTAATTAAAAATAGCATGGATGAACACAGGCCATGATTTTAATATAGTAATCTGAAAGTAACCTATATCCTCAGAATCATTTTAGGATTTTCTGTCCACCTCTGGTTTTGGGTGAGAGGATTAGACTCTCATAAGTTGTGATATATTTTCCCTTCTAGAATGTCTTAAGCAGCTGGTTTCTTCTTAATGCTAATTTTGACTCTGCAGAAGATGAGTGGAGATTATTTGAGACTACAGTCCTATGCACACACTTGTATTTTTAAAATTTTATATTTTTGTATTTTTGAGCTAATATTATGGTAAAAGACAAGTTTTCAGAAAAATGTGTGTCAGATGTTTGGATGAGGAGGGTGCAGGGGGCCCCACAATTTCAGTTGTTGCCATAGGTGCTAGGGGTGTGCATTTCGGGTTTTCGGTGATTCGGCTTGGGACACGAGCCGAATCACCTTTGTTCTGTTCTGTGTCCGAATTTTGCTGACCCGAATCACCCCCGATTCGTTTCGGATTCGGATTTAATCCGAATCTGAATCCGAATCGATTCGGATCAGCAAAAAGGACCCTGGAGCCAAAAGAGTGGGGTGGGGTGGTAGTGCCTAATGGGTGTAGGCTACCACCCAAATTTCAGGGGGATGGGACAAAGGGCTGTTTTTTTGTGATTTTTTGAATTTTTTGTGTCTTTGGGGCAGATTGGGGGCAGAAAGTGTATCTGCCCCAAAAGAGTGGGGTGGGGTGGTAGTGCCTAATGGGTGTAGGCTGCCACCCCAATTTCAGGGGGGTGGGACAGAGGGCTGATTTTTTGTGAATTTCTGAGGGTTTTGTGTCTTTGGGGCAGATGGGGGGGCAGAAAGTGTATCTGCCCCAAAAGAGTGGGGTGGGGTGGTAGTGCCTAATGGGTGTAGGCTGCCACCCCAATTTCAGGGGGGTGGGACAGAGTGCTGATTTTTTGTGAATTTCTGAGGATTTTCTTGGGTGCAGCAGAGTGAGTGATTGATTCATTCATTCATGCAACATATAGTACTCTCAACTCTAGATGACCCTAACACTCTCACTTTTCTCTCACTCTCTCCTTAATTACTATGACGAGTATGGGAATGAATCAATCTAGCACTCTGCTCTGCTGCACCCAAGAAAACCCTCAGAAATTCACAAAAAATCAGCCCTCTGTCCCACCCCCCTGAAATTGGGGTGGCAGCCTACACCCATTAGGCACTACCACCCCACCCCACTCTTTTGGGGCAGATACACTTTCTGCCCCCCCATCTGCCCCAAAGACACAAAAACTTAAGAAATTCACAAAAAATCAGGCCTCTGTCCCACCCCCCTGAAATTGGGGTGGCAGCCTACACCCATTAGGCACTACCACCCCACCCCACTCTTTTGGGGCAGATACACTTTCTGCCCCCCCATCTGCCCCAAAGACACAAAAACTTCAAAAAATCACAAAAAAATCAGCCCTTTGCCCCATCCCCCTGAAATTGGGGTGGCAGCCTACACCCATTAGGCACTACCACCCCACCCCACTCTTTTGGGGCAGATACACTTTCTGTCCCCCCCCATCTGCCCCAAAGACACAAAAACTTCAGAAATTCACAAAAAATCAGCCCTCTGTCCCTCCCACCCCCCTGAAATTGGGGTGGCAGCCTACACCCATTAGGCACTACCACCCCACCCCACCCCACTCTGCTGCCCCATATCCCACTCCAAGTCCAGCAACAGTGCCCTGCCCTGAACCTCACCTCATCCAAACTTTTTTCGCCCACTACAGTAAACAGACAGGCACAGCCAGGAGGGAACACGCATAGCATGTGGAGGACGCACGCAAGACAACAACACTCCGCAAGTGGAGCAGCAAGGCTTTGCATGTTGTTGTTGCCCCCTCCTCGCCCACACAGCTTTGAAGAGTAACGGATGATGATGGCAGATAAGAAGAGAATGGCAGCACGCACGTGTCTCTGGACATTTCTTTTCCTGTCTGATTCTGTGGCATGAGATCGCCGCATCTATGTATCGGCAAGCACAATCTTCAAATAAAATGCTGTCAATCAACTCGCAAACATGACCCGATCTTCATTTGGAAACATAATGCAATGATGCATCTCCCCACACACATGCACAGGCACAGTGAATTGCACCTGTCCTGTCCTTTACCGGGCCCCACACGGACACACCACTCCACACCACATCACACAACAACACCACACACCACGAAGAGGTCTCTGCAACAAAGCAAGCTAGAATTTTTGCAGGCTTTTTCGGATTGCATCCCAATGCATGCCGCAGATACTGGGCAGAAAGACTGTGCAATCACATGATATGACATTACCACTAGTTCGGAGTCTAGAAGATGCCTTTATTCCCCTGTGTGTGTGCACTGTGCGGGTTTGCTGCTCAAGTCACTCACTCTGCAAGAGGGTTAGGGCTGAAAAGGGCTGTGTCGCCTCAGGTTGCAATGTGTGCTCTCTCTGTCTGCGTGAGACAGACATTTGTGTGAGGGCTGCACCAGCATCAAGCTCATCATTGGCAACACAGCTTTTTGGGGGGAGGGGAGGGGAGGGTGGGTGCATGTGTGTGTGTGTGCCGCTTCAGGCACAGCAGTAGTACTACTCCCATATTGGCCAGAAAAAGCAGGCAGCAGCAGAGCAGACCATCTCACTCAGCGGCGGCGGCGACAACCTAATAGCTCAGTAGACCAAGGCAAACCACATATTTGGATTTGAACAGAGGAGACCATGAAGATTAAGAAAGAAGTAAACTAGACATCACCTGACAAGCAAGCCGAAATCAGAAATAATTACATCACATTGAGAAACGCAGCAGACAGACCTTTTTTAGATTTCAGCTTCAATGCAATTGTTCATGGGAGGAAGCAATGATGACAGTTTTAGCAGGCAAGCAGGCTAGCAATTAGCGGCAAGCCCACTCAGTGACAGTGTGTGTGCCCCCCTCGCCAGGAGGCACAGGCCCATTGCACAGAGCCACTACTCTCCCCCAGGGATGTCCCTTCCAATCCTGACTGTGCCCCCCACACACGCACACGCAGCAGCCTGTCTCTGAGGTTGTGGATGGATGGTGCGCTGCCCTACGGCCCAGCCTTCAGCACTGGGCAAGTGGGTGCTCCCAGCATCGGGGGGGGGGGGGCACCACAGATTTCTTCTGCAGAGACAGCGACTACAGCTCCCATTGTCCCTAGTCTTGATGGTGGCCAGCCATCGGGACAGTGGGGAATGGGAGTTGTCGTCTCTCTCTGCCACATCTGTGGTAACCCCTCCCTCATGCTGGGAGCACTCACCTGGCAGTCCACCATCCCAGGCTGACAGTGCAGCGGTGCCTGTGTATGCATGCGTGTCTGGATGTGCCAGCAGCACGGGGCATGTTTTAGTGGCAGGGTGGGCTTAGAGGGATGGACTGTGACACATCTTCTGGCCGGGATGAACTGCCATGGCGTGGGAGGCGCTGCATGGGGGGGTGACGCGAGTCACTCGCCCTCCATGGCCAGTTCGGGGTAGCCCAGCAGGGGGAGGTTGGCCTTCAAGAAGACGAGCTGCTCGACCAAATCAGCATCCAGGCGTGAGCGCAGAGGAGTCACCACGTCCCCGGCCATGGAGAACAACCTCTCGCTCGAGACGCTGGTTGGCGGGCAACAGAGAAACCGGACAGCAACAGACGCCAAGTCCGGCCAGACTTTGCGACGCGTTGCCCAAAAGGGGAACGGCTCACTCTCCTCGTCTTCCGTCGCCTCCTCCAGGTACTGCAGAACAGTCTGCTCAGCATGGCTGGGGCGAGGGACAGGCTCCTCCCGTCTCCCCGGCATGAGACTAGCATAGCCCCTGAGCCACCGGGTGGTGGTTCGAGGTCGCACTGGCTGCTCTGCTGGTCCCACTGCCGGAGAAACCAAGCTGCTGGACTGGGAAGAAGTGGGGGTGGTGGCAGTGCTGCTGCTGCTGCTGCTGGGGGTGGGATGCGCAGTGCCAGCCTGCGACCAAGACCCCTCCTCCTGGTCGTCTGCTGCACCTATCCCTAGCCTCCTTTCCTCTTCACGCTTCACGTGTTCGACCAGGAGGCCCCTCCACCTGGGCAGCTCGCCAGGAGGCACAGCGCTGCCCTTCATCCTTGGGTCACAAATGCATGCCAGGACATGCCATGCAGATGCGGCCCATGGTGTCTTGAGCCGCTCAACTACCCCAGTCCTCAAACGACCTGCCAGGGCAATCGCAACCCCAGTGGTCAGAGTGGTCTGGAGATCGCTCATTGCCTTCTCCAGGAGAATAGCAGTGGGCAAAGCCAGGCTCAGCGTGGCGGTCTGAGTACACAAGTCGTTTGTTGCAGAATAGAATGGCTCTAGTACTAAGACCAGCTCGCGGATCACCGGCCAGTCATCATAGAGAGACTTGCACAGATCCAAGCAACCATGCGTCCCCAGGCTGTTGAGTGCTCCCTCTTGCTCATGCATGCGCCGGAGCAAGAGAAAGGTGGAGTTCCACCGGGTAGGAACATCCTGGGGGATTTGGTGTTCGGGCAGGCCCAGCTCGATCTGTCTGGCCTTGAGCTGGCGCCTTGCCTTTTCACTCCGGTGGAAGTGGCCCGCTACCTGGCGGCAACGCTCCACCAGGGCGGCCACGGGAGCAGCAGGATCCTGACCTAAACTACTGGAAGAGCCCCGAACACGCTGGTGGCCTTCTTCGGCGCCTCCTTGAGGCCAAGCGCACCCTTCACTACGAGGTTCAAGGTGTGCGCAGCGCAAGCGATGTTCACACCGTAAACCCGCCTAGCAGCCTTGGTGATGTTGGCTGCGTTGTCCATCACCATGAAGCCCCGGCGGAGGGTTGGCTCCCCGGCCAGCCACGCCCCCACCTGCTGCTCCATGACGGCAGCCAACTCATCTGAAGTGTGGTCTGTGTCCATCGCCTCCACATGCAACACTGCCCAAGAAGGCGTGCATGCATGGGAGGAGCTGTATACAGCACCAGCAGCGCCAGATGTCCCCTCACCCCCATGCCCCCACCAATGGGCTGTCAGGGACATGAAGGCAGTGTGCAGCCCACTGTGGCTAGTCCAGATATCCGCAGTGAAATGCACACTGGTGTTTGGCCCAGCTGCATACAGCTTGGCCAACACGGCCCCCCTGCACGCACGGTACAGGGAGGGGACCACCCTCCTGCTGAAAGTGGTCCTTGAGGGGATCTTGTACTCCGGAGAAAGCAGCTGGAGCAGACGCCGGAAGCCGACATTGTCGACAATGGAGAATGGCTGGTCATCAAGAGCGATCATCTCACCAATGGCCCGAGTCACGAGATGAGGCTTTGGACGATCAGACCGCTTCCCAAGAGATTGCACCCACTGACGATCGGTCAGCTTTTCCTGCCTGTGGGCAGGAGCCGCTGGCCGCTTGCTACTGCTGCCACTACTACTGCTTCTGCTACCAGGTGAGGCACCAGGCCTACTGCCAGTGCCAGCAGAGGTCTCCACACCTGGGTGCCGCCGACGCATGTGCGACCACAGCCCCAAGGTTGTGAAGTGCATAGGGTCCTTGCCTCTGCTGACCAGTGCCTTGCAGTGGGTGCACACAGCATGGGTGGGATCACCAGGGCTAAGCTCAAAGTGATCCCAGACCACACTGCCAGACTCCCCAGCAACACGAGGTCGCTTTGTTGGTGGAACTTTTGCTGGTTCCTTCTCGGGCATACCACCACCAATCCCCTCAGCTCTGGCATGGGAAGGCCCAGGGGCAGGAGAAGATCTTCCCTCCTCCTGAGCCCCCTCAGATGCCAGCCTGAGCCCCCCACCAACCCCCATAGTGACCATTTGGGGGGTCCGCAAGGTGGATCTGGCTGGACTGCCAACCTCCTCCACCAGCACCACCTCCTCAGCTGCCACAGGAAGATCTTCTTCCCTGGCAATCTGGGAGGCCCCCCCCCCCCCAAATCCTGCCTGGACGCAGGCCCTGGCATAGGGCCAGGCTGACCCGAGAAGAAGTCAAGCCTGCGCGCCGAAGCAGGGCCGGGGGTGACTTGGGGAGTAGGCCCCTCTTGCCGCCCCCTGCCACGACCAGCTGTAGGGAAGACAAGCCTCCCACTTACTTGCGCCCTCCCTTTTCCTGCTGTCCTCCCAACCATTGCTTTTTAAAACTTTTTTAAAAATTTCAAAATGTGAAGAAGGGGTAGTTGTCTCAGGGGGCAGCAGGTACTAGAGGGCCAGAAAAACAGTGGATGTGCTGCGGTGCCGGTGACTGCCTCCTTGCTTAGGGCTTGTTGTTGTTGTTGTTGGCACAAATGCTGCTGCTGCAAGATCCCAGTCAGAAGTTGCTTACACCGTGCAATGAATGTGTATCACACGACACAGTCAGTCAGCCACAGAGGGACTGGGAGACAGTGGGAGTTACTTGATGCGCGATACAACAGAAGCAGGCTGTGCAACAAAAAAATGTAAAAATTAAAAATTAAGATACTAGCTCAGCTGCTGTGCTGTGCACAGGTGCAGGAGGAGTTATTTAAGGCTGGAGCCTTGCGCACACAGTGTGCAGTGCACTTAGTCAGTAGAAGTGAAAGTAAGTTTAGTTATATTATCTTTCTCTGACTGCTGGTCACTTTGAATGGAATAGACTGGAGAATTTATTTGTTGCAAGTAACTTGTGTTGTTGTTACTAATGTATCGAACGCACTCCACCACAGGGGAAAGTTACTCTCTCTGTGGTCTGAAAGTAGCACAGTTACAAAAATGTTTCAAAAAATTATCTCTGTGTCAATTACACAGGCAAACAAGATGGAAAAGTAACTGTGGGCAGACTAGGCCCTTAAAAAATATTTCTGCAAAATACACAAAAGCAGCAACAGAAATATAAAGTTGCAGCACTACTAGGCCAGGCCACTCTTACAGTCTACTGCTACTCTACAGTTGAACCTCCTCCTAATAGCTAGCTACCGGGGAAGGTTACACACAATCCCTAGTTATTTAGAACCCTATTTATTTAAAACACTATTTAAAACCCAATCTTACAACTATCACAACACTTTAAAACCCTATTTATTTAAAACACTATTTATTTAAAACCCAATCTTACAACTATCACAACACTTTGAAACCCTATTTATTTAAAACACTATTTATTTAAAACCCAATCTTACAACAACTATCACACAACACTTATAGAGAAAAGTGAAAACCCCAAAAACCTAAAAACAGGGAAAAATTAATAAACCCCAAACGCACAGTTAAAGAATGGAACACTACAGATTAGAACGCCGTGTGTGACGTGCGTGTGTCTGTGTGTTGTGTGCGTGTGTAAAATATAAAATGGCTGGGCCAATCTCACTCAGGTGTAGGCTTCTCCAACGCCGGGTCTCTGGCGTCCACCTCTGAGGGTCTGGTCTGGTGGCTGGTCACACAGGCGGGCCTGGAGTGCAGGCAGGCAGGCAGGCAGGCAGGCAGGCACAGGCAGCAGTGACTCTCCGCAGAAAAAAATTGCCCAAAAAAGTGGTTTGGCAAAAAATAGGGTGGGGGGATTCAAAAGGAGAAAAAAAACCCCTCCTTTCCCACCAAGGGCTGCAGGCTGGCAATGCTTGCAGGCAGTCAGATGTTTAAAAAAAAATCTAAAATCTATTCCTCTTCTTCGCTTCACAAAAAAGGATTAAAAAAAAATGGGAAGAGGAGGTTTGCTCTGCAAGGAAGAGGTTTCCTTCCAATCCTTTCCTTAAATAATAATGGGTTTGCCTCTGCAAGGCAGAGGTTTCTTTTTTTAAAAAAATCTCACCCTCTTTTAATCCAGAAAAGGATTTTAAAAAATGGGAAGAGGAGGTTTGCTCTGCAAGGAAGAGGTTTCCTTCCAATCCTTTCCTTAAAAATAATCTCCCCCTCTTCTAGCCCCAACAAGGATTAAAAAATGAGCAGAGGGTTTGCCTCTGCAAGGCAGAGGTTTCTTTTTTTAAAAAAATCTCACCCTCTTTTAATCCAAAAATGGATTAAAAATTGAAAAGTGGTTTGCCCCTGAAAGGAAGAGGTTTCCTTAGAAAAAAAAAATTCTCCCCCTCTTCTAGCCCCAACAAGGATTTAAAAATGAGCAGTGGGAAACCTCTGCAAGGCAGAGGTTTCTTTTAAAAAAATTTCCACCCTCTTCTCTCTTTATTTTAAAAATTGCTTAAATAAAGCAGAAAACCAACCAACAAGGCAGAGCACTGGCGTAAATGCAGAAAAACAGCACCCACAAAAATCCAAAATCAAAATGGAGGCAAGACTTACTAAGCAAGGCAGCAGATCTCTCTCTTGTGTCTCTTCTCCCACGCAAGGCAGCAGAAAGGAAGAAAATGGCTACTGGTGGCCCCTTAAATACCCTCCTGCAAAGCCCTCCAAAAATCACCCCCACCCTTGACCCTACCTCCACCTGTACCTGGCCAATGGGAGGGTGTGATTTACTATCCAAACCTTATTTGGTCATTTTCCTCTGCAGGTAGGAACTTTTATTTTCAATGGAGGTGAATGGGAAAATTTTTCTGCATTGAAGTCAATGGAGAAAAAAGGCGGGAAATTCAAAGAGCTGTCAGAATTAAAATGGAGGGGGAAGAAGAAGGCAATTCTGCAGCCACAAAATGGAGGCTGCAGACATGCCCACGGAGGTCCGAATCACCCGAATTTTTTTTCACAAAATCGGGGTGATTCGGATCGGGCACAGAAATTTTCAGAGGTGCGCAGGGGTGATTCGGATCGGCTCCGAATCACCCGAAATGCGTTGTTTCGGGCACAGAACGATCTGTGCCCGAAACGAAATGCACATCCCTAATAGGTGCCATTTTCCCTAGTTACACCTGCCCCCAATGACTCCCTGTATTGGCACAGGTGGCCAGCCAGTGACCAACAGGTTCTAGGACTCAAAGACAATGAGCTCAGACCAAGGTAAGTGCAAAATAAGTTTTATTAGGTAAAGCTGAATAATAACTAAAGAAGATTACAGAACAAAGATATACCATACGTCCTTCTGCTCATCAGGAACCCCAGATGACAGCAGATGGACCGCCTGAAGCTAACTGGTTGTATAGCATACTGTTCCAGGTCTCTAGGTCTACACCAAAATATAGGGGAGACTTGCTGCCTTTTTATACTTTTACAAAACTCGTAAACAACACCTGAAGATGTTCTGGTGGGTACACTTTATCAGGAGTTTGGGTAAGACCCAAACACTTGACCAGCTGCCAAGGACATCAACATCAGCCTTTTGCCCTTAGCCACACATCTTATCTATCCTCCCTTCCCAGGTAGTCAACTAGGGAGTATGATATAAGATATAGGATTCCAAAACATGAATACAGAAATACATTAATACAGGAAGAAAACAATTCCGACGTCTTTAGTAAAACAAAAACAAAAAAAACATGATCTCAAGGTTACTAAAGTTTAAAATGAAATCCCTTATATGTATGAGTATAAGAAACCTATAAAATCCTATATGCACAGAGGGAACAATTAGAACACACCACTAAATATCCTCATCGTATCTTCCACAGTGACACTATACTCCTGGATGGGTGGA
This sequence comes from Hemicordylus capensis, assembly GCF_027244095.1. Taxonomy (NCBI): domain Eukaryota; kingdom Metazoa; phylum Chordata; class Lepidosauria; order Squamata; family Cordylidae; genus Hemicordylus; species Hemicordylus capensis. The sequence continues at coordinate 86,396,524 of NC_069658.1, read as the reverse complement.
GCACTCACTGGAGCAAGCAGTGGGAGCGGAGGACACAACAAGGCCGATACAGCTGGGACCCGGCAGCATGGCTCCTCCGATGCTGGGGAGAGCCAGGACACCAAACAGCAGGCCGCCCATGACTGGGCCGGCATTGCCTGACATGCCATTGCCTGGCTCTGCCAAGGGGAAAATAGCTCCTGCACCTCCACCACAGAGCTGCATGGGGCAGGGCCCAGGGAGACAGCAATCTCAGAGGCTGCCATGAGGAGGATGGGGGAGGAAGCACAGCTCCTAGGGGAGGAGCCAGGGAGGGAGGTTATTGACTGCCCTGCATGCAGGGCACTATTTAAAGGGCTCCTGGCTGCTGAGGAGGGAGGTCTGTGGAGATGGATATAGGCAGCCCTTGAAGCCTGCTGGTGATAAGAAGGGGTGGAGGAGGGGAAGTTTCACAATAAGGTATACAAGAGCTCTGTGGGGTGTTGGAAGTGTGGGGATTAATTGCAGATATTTTCCATATGTTATGGAGTTGCCCTGAGGCTCAGAAATTTTGTAATGTGGTATTAGATAATTTAGATAGAATAACAAAAATAATAATTGAAAGAATGCTAAAGTGGTAAGAATGTTTTGTAAATACAGTATCGCTTGTAAATTGAGAACTCTAACATCAGGCTTTTTGACTGCTGCTGAAATGATAATTGCAAGGACTCTGAACCTCTCTCTGTAACTGAATGGTGGGAAAAGGTTGGGGAGGTGGTTCAAAAGATCATCTTTTTGTATTCAGTGGGGTCCACTTTTGGATTTTTGGAAGATAAAATTTGATATGGATTTTATTGTTTATACTAAGCTGACATTATGAATGTGGTAATTTTCATATGCCTATGTTGAATACTGTCCTCAACAGAATTTATACAGATGGAATGGGGTGTGTATAACTGATTTATACTGTATCATCATCATAATTCCTTCTAGTACTGAAATTGGGTGGTCTGGTGCCTATCAGCTGGGCAGCAAAATAGGGCCACCCACAGACAAGACAAAGTTCTCTGCATATTCAAAGACTTCCCAGTATGTAAAAATATATTAGTTTGCAAATGAAAAGAGAAAGTGGGGGGAGGAAACACCCTTCTTCTTAATGAAGACTGAGCATGCTCTGTTGCCTCTGTGAGTCATGGAATATTGAGTACAGTTGACAGAAAAAAGGAAAAGGAGGGGAGAGTGCTTAAGCCTCTAACAACGTACTGTATCCTTGAGGTAGGAATTAGGATCAAGGGGATGTGGATCCTCCTTTTCATTATACGTGTTGGTTTCAGAGGAAGGAAAGAAAAAAAGTCATGTATTCTATTTCTCATTCTCCTGAATGCCTGGAGTCCTGAACAGCTCTATAAGGGTCATTAGCCCTCCTGTGTGCAATGTACCTCCACAGTGTTTAGTAATCCAGGGTCACACTGCACATGGAAAGGATATACAATAGGGATATGCAGGACAGTTCAATTGCAAACCAGTCTGCAATGAACCCGGCCTGTTTGAGCAGTTTGATTGCGAACCGGACCACACTTCAGGAAAGGGGGCTGGTCCTAGATTGACCTGAATCAAACCCAGTTTGAAGCAAACTGGTTCAATGTCAAACTGGTGGGCAGCCCCAGGTGTGCACAGAACCATACCTCTGCTGTTCGAAGGCGGCGAGGGTAGCACTTTAAGGGCAGGGGAGGGTGCATTCACCACTCCCGCCACTTCCCCCCACCGGCCCTCATTACTTTCCAAAACCTTTGGGGCGGCAACATACCTCCCTGCCACCCCTTCCCTGTCCTTGGCCAGAAGTGGCCGGAAGTGCGCCCACCACATGTGCGCATGTGCAAGGCATACAGGCACGTATGTGCATGTGACGGGAGCGCGCGTGCCCAGTACTTCCGGCCATTTCTGGCCAAGGATGGGGAAGGGGCGGCAGGGAGATATGCTGCCGCCCCGAAGGTTTTGGAAAATAATGAGCACCAACAGGGGGAAAGCAGTGGGAGGGGTGAGTGCACCCTCCCCCACCCTTAAAGCACTACCCCTGGGGCCTTCAAACTTCGAACTGGCCCCGGGGCTTGAACCTATTCAGAGGCCCGTAAAAGGTCCTCCGAACAGGTTCGTGCACATCCCTAGCATCTGGTGGCACAAAAGTTCAATAGGTGGTAATTAGCTTGTGATGGGTTGTTTTACACATGGAAGTTCTCACATGGAAGATGCTACAACCAGTGGGTGATGAACATTTCTGTGTGTGAACAGCCCTTAAGCTCTTAGGAGAGAGACTATATTATATTGATATTTTTAGTCACCTAAAGCAATACTTTAAAAAAAGCTTGAATATTTAAGCTTGTGTTTCTAAGTTATCTAAGTTGTTTTCTTTATTGTTCTAAGGCTCTTTGTTACATCCTGTAAAATGAAGAAGTGAATCCTATTGATTTTCACTGGCGCTTTTTTCCTGGAGGGCTGAACAGTATAAAATTACCAGTTATGAGCCTCTTCAGAATAAAAGTGTCTAAACACATCTAAAAAACAAACAACACTTGGGTGAGCATTCTTTCAATTATTATTTTTGTTATTCTATCTAAATTATCTAATACCACATTACAAAATTTCTGAGCCTCAGGGCAACTCCATAACATATGGAAAATATCTGCAATTAATCCCCACACTTCCAACACCCCACAGAGCTCTTGTATACCTTATTGTGAAACTTCCCCTCCTCCACCCCTTCTTATCACCAGCAGGCTTCAAGGGCTGCCTATATCCATCTCCACAGACCTCCCTCCTCAGCAGCCAGGAGCCCTTTAAATAGTGCCCTGCATGCAGGGCAGTCAATAACCTCCCTCCCTGGCTCCTCCCCTAGGAGCTGTGCTTCCTCCCCCATCCTCCTCATGGCAGCCTCTGAGATTGCTGTCTCCCTGGGCCCTGCCCCATGCAGCTCTGTGGTGGAGGTGCAGGAGCTATTTTCCCCTTGGCCAGAGCCAGGCAATGGCATGTCAGGCAATGCCGGCCCAGTCATGGGCGGCCTGCTGTTTGGTGTCCTGGCTCTCCCCAGCATCGGAGGAGCCATGCTGCCGGGTCCCAGCTGTATCGGCCTTGTTGTGTCCTCCGCTCCCACTGCTTGCTCGTGGCAAGGTGCTTTTCCTTCTCCCTTCCCTCCCTCTCCTTTTTGCCACCCAAAGCAAAGATACCTTGAGCAAAATGACATCTTTTGTAATTAGCACAGAAGAAAATGATAAGAAATTCTGAAAGATATATGCTGGCCCCCATCCCGTGGGAGCTGGTGAGAATTCAGCTGCTACCTGTGTATGTGCTCGTTAAAACATCAATCCTCCTTTGGGCAAGGTGGGAGCGACACTTAATTGTGGGCTATTTGCTAATTTTTCTGGTTACTTTTGATGGCGGAGGGGGGGACAACACATTTTCTTCTTCGGTTCAAGGGGTGCTGAACCGAACTGGCCCGGTTAGGTTCAGGTCCGGTCTGGACTCGATCCGAACCGGAACAGCTGGTTCCATGCACACCCCTAACCATTAACAGGAAAAGAAAACCATTCTCTCTCCTAACATTTTTTAGTTCAGCCATTCAGTACTCCACACACACTTCTCGACCAGCCATTCCATCTTTTGTTTTTTAAAGATCACAACCACTTGATTGGTTCATGCAAACATGAACTTCTTTGTTACACACGGGTTTCAGCCCTACAGTCAGAGCACCTGACTTGTACATTGCCCTAGGGCATGAATTTGCCTATTTGTACTCCTGACCCAAGTTCATGGTTAGGAGGGGGAAACACAACAGAGCGTTCAGAACACCCAGCTCACTCTCAGAACCTACCCTGGACCCAAAAAGAAAGGACCTGCTCCCCCACTTACATGGACCTACACTATGCTGGTTCTTCAGCCCATGAGTGGTCACACTGCACCACTTGATTCTTCTCTTTCCTGCCTTTTTACTTTGCCCCTGTGAGGAAATCTATCTGCACATTCCAACCTACAAGTGCACCCAATGCACCAACAGATTGGGACCTATTCTTTTTAAATTTCCTCGCTCCCTTCACTCTCCTCTTTAAGTCTACATCTTGGTCAAGTAAAGCCTTAAGCTGATTCACTGACAATTCAGACCTTAAGCTAAAACTCCTCTATGTGAGACTCTAGTTAAAACTGTTAGTTAAGATTTTATTGCCTCCTCACCTTACCTAAACAATCTTTTTATTTTGCTGTACACCAGGTATCTCTAAATAAATCTGATTGTACTATATTTCTGTCTTTTCATAATTTCCAGACCAAAACTTTGCACAAATTGTTACTGTAATAAAGTGTTCCATATAATCTCACTGAGTCCCCACACTAATCCAAAAGTATCACTGGAGTGTTTAGCCAGCACTCCGAAACTGTTTCATTAACAGCAGAAATGTATGAAACCTCCTCCCCAGGGAAATATAGCTTATCTTAATAAATCAAAATTTATTGATTTATTTTTACTTCCCTGAATGTTGCTGTAGATATTCTGCATGTAGGGCCCATTTAGCCAAAATCTGGAGTGGCGGGGTGGGGAATCTTCTGTTCCTGTCCAGAAGTTGCAGCTTTCCTACTAGCCTTCACAAATTAGTAAGTCATTCATTGAGTTACTTCACTGTGGAGGATAAATTGGTATTCTGGTGTATCGCTTAGCAACACATAACTTACAGTGGCCTGTTCCTCTTTTAAAATGCCTTTTGTGCCCATGAAGGATTGAATGGAGAGGGGAGCTGATTTTGTGGTAGTATGCATGACTTGTCCCCTTAGCTAAGCAGGGTCTGCCCTGGTTGCATATGAAAGGGAGACTAGAAGTGTGAGCACTGTAAGATCTTCCCCTCAGGGGATGGAGCCACTCTAGGAAGAGCAGAAGGTTTCAAGTTACCTCCCTGGCTTCTCCATGATAGGGCTGAGAGAGATTCCTGCCTGCAACCCTGGAGAAGCCGCTGCCTATCAGACCATTGGTCTATCTCCCTCAGTATTGTTTTCACAGTATTGTGAAAACAATACTGAGGTAGATAGACCAATGGTCTGACTCAGTATATGACAGCATCCTGTGTTCCTATGTCCTTTGTCATGGCAAAGACCTTGAGGGGAGAGAGATTCTTTCAGGGTTTTTTAGCACCAAAATCCATTTTAGCCCAGTGCCAGCAAGTCTCCCGGCAGGGCTGTACCAAGAAATGTGTGGGGTCTAGGACAAATGGGGGCTGGGTGAAATGGCAGCAGTGTGGAGATTCCTACCTGGAATTTCCCTGTCCCCACCATCACCAGCCCTGTAGTGCAGCTCCTGCCACAGCAGCCAGGCCCCATGGCATGCTCTGTAGCCTAGCTACAGCTACCACCATGTGTAGCCAAGCAGAGTACACCACGGGAGCCTGGCTGGGCATGTTCTGGGCTGGTGATAGTGGAGACAGGGAGACAGGAATCTCCACTGGCACAGGGCTCGGTGTGGTACAGGACTCAGGGCAATTGCCCCAATTCAACCCTCCCAATGGACCAGGCTGTCTCCCAATTCTGGACCTTCTCCCAAAGGAGTGTCTCTTTGATAATGGGGGGAAAGTAGCCCTCTTCACACATCATGTTCAGCATTCATACAACCTGTGTATAGTATACATAGATATTGTGATTTCTTTATGTCATGTCATGTCATGAATATGTTATGTTATGTTATGAATTTGTTATTTAATGTTGAAGTGTACAGAGTACACTTTCTGTCTTTACCATGCATTTGAACACAAATAAAGTCATCTACACAAGTGTGAACTAGATTTTCCTCATAGTTTCAGGTGCTATTCTGTTCCTGCCCAGTCACAGCTAGGGGTGTGCATGGAATGGATTTTGTGTTCTGTTTCGAGCTTGAAACACAACACAAAATGCTCGATTCCCCCCCCCCAGAAAAACAGCAGTCAAGCTGGATGTTTTGACAAAACAAACTTGAAATGTTTCAAGAGCCCATGCCCTAAGTCCAGTGGGGAGGCTTGTCTACTCACTTCACATGGCAGGTAGACCTGTACTCTAAGGTGGACCCATTCGCTAAGTCTGGAGCAGAAGCCTGGTCTACCTACCATGTGAGGTAGGTAGACTAGGCCTCTGCTCCTGACTTAGCATGTCAGCCCAACTTGAAGGACTGGTCTACCCACCGACCCCAATCGGTATACCAGCTTTCCCTGGAAAAACAACCCTACAAAATGGCACTTGAAACACTTGAAACATTTTGAGTTGCAGTGGGGTTGTCTTATTTAAGGCTCAACCGGGCCCTTTATTTAAAGGGTGTTTTGTTTCGAGCTTGAAACAGCTTGTTTGGGGCTTGAAATGTTTCAAGCTCAAGTTTTTTTGAACATCCCTAGCCACAGCTATGCTAAAATCCTGGATTTTGCCATTACTGGCCAGGTCTCCTTGCACCCCATGGGAGAAACCAAGAGTCTAAATAAGTCAGAAATTGGGCATGCTCTGTGAAGCTATTGGTTAATTTGAGGGAAGGCATCTCTGAGGGAAGGTAGTATGCCTCCTAGTCTTAAGGAGTTAATTATTAGACCGCTTCTGAAGAAGCCTACCTTGGATCCCTCAGAGCTGAGTAACTACAGGCCTGTCTCCAACCTTCCATGGCTGGACAAGGTAATTGAGAGGGTGGTGGCCTCCCAGCTCCAGTCTTGGAGGAAACTGATTATATAGACACATTTCAAACTGGCTTCCAGGCTGGCTATGGGGTGGAGACTGTCTTGGTCAGCCTGATGGATGATCTCCAACTGGGAATGGACAGAGGAAGTGTGACTCTGTTGGTCCTTTTGGACCTCTGGGCGGTCTTCAATACTATCGACCATAGTATCCTTCTGGAGCGTCTGAGGGGGTTGGGACTGGGAGTGAGAGGCACTGCTCTGTAGTGGTTCCGCTCCTACCTCTCGGGCAGGTTCCAGATGGTGTCCCTTGGAGACTGTTGTTCTTCAAAATCTGAACTTTTGTATGGTGTCCCTCAGGGCTCCGTATTGTCTCCGATGCTGTTTAACATCTACACGAAACCGCTGGGAGAGATCATCAGGAAATTTGGTGCAGGGTGTTATCAGTATGCTGAAGACACCCAAATCTATTTCTCCATATCAGCATCATCGGGAGAGGGCATAACCTCCATAAATGCCTATCTGGAGTCAGCAATGGGATGCATGAGGGATAACAAACTAAGACTGAGTCCAGATAAGACAGAGGTACTCATTGTGTGGGGTCGGAACTCGGAAGACTATTTTGATCTGCCTGTTCTGGATGGGGTCACACTTCCCCAGATGGAATAGGTATGCAGTCTGGGGGTGCTTCTGGATCCAAGTCTCTCCCTGGTATCCCAGGTTGAGGCAGTGGCCAGAGGTGCCTTCTATCAGCCTCAGCTGATACACCAGCTGCGTCCATTTCTTGAGCTAGATTACCTCAAAACAGTGGTACATCCGCTGGATTACTGTAATGCACTCTATGTGAGGCTGCCCTTGTACATAATCCGGAAACTACATTTGGTTTAGAATGCGGCAGCCAGGCTGGTCTCTGGGTCATCTAGGAGAGATCATATTACTCCTGTATTGAAGGAGTTACACTGGCTGCTGATACGTTTTCAGGCAAAATACAAGGTGTTAGTTATAACCTATAAAGCCCTAAACAGCTTGGGCCTTGGGTATTTAAGAGAATGTCTTCTTCGTTATGAACCCCACCGCCCATTGAGATCATCAGGAGAGGACCATCTGCCTTTGCCACCGGCTCATCTGGTGGCTACTCAGGGACGGGCCTTCTCCATTGCTGCCCCGAGGCTTTGGAATGCGCTCCCTAGTGAAATAAGAGCCTCCCCATCTCTGACAATTTTTTAAAAGTCTTCAAAGAGGCATCTGTTCACCCAGGCTTTTAACTGATACTCTTTTGATTGTTTTTAATGTTGTTTTAGAATATTGTTTTAGATTTCTTGTTTTTGTTTTTAACTAATGTTTTAATGTTGTTTTTATCTTGTTGTGAACTGCCGAGAGACATAAGTTTTGGGCGGTATAAAAATATGTCAAATAAATAAATAAATAAATAAATAAATAAATAAATAATTTGAGAGTAGTTGAAATTGAATGTTCTGGTGTCAATTGAAAGAAGATTTTGGAAAATGGAGGTTGATGAGGGGGGAAGAGAGAAATTTGGACTACATTTACACATCCACACACATCTGGAAATCCACTGTAACATATTGCAAATTCTGCTTCTTAAATCATGCAATGGTCACCAAGTTAGTACATGGCCTTGATTATAAGGAGATGCATCTTCCCTGACTTCTTAAATTGTTAGCAATAATTTAAGAGCAAACATTGTCCAAGTCTACATGTATTAAAATTAAAATTCCTTATTATGTTTAGACATAAATACTAGCTTCCAAGTGGAAAATATTCATTTTCTTGTGAAATCATTTCCAAACTTAAAACATTGGACTCTTCCAGTTATAATGATCTATTAATTAATTATTATTTTTCACATATAGTAATGTGAAAAGAGGTTTAGATTTTTTCCCCACATATGATAATGTGAAAAGATGTTTAGATAATTTTTAAAGCACGTTTTATGAAAGGAATGAAAATGTCAACATGGGGCCAGTTCATATTATATTTCCTCAGTCAACACAATTAGAAGGGGAAAGAAGCAGCAAATGCAAACCTGTTGTGATGTATCTTGTGATGTCCCAATGCCCTTTTGGTGCATTTCTTCATTCAGGGTCTGGTGGTACTGTAGAGCAGCTGTTCAAACAGTCTTCCCACATGATAAAGATGTCATAAAAGACACTACAATGGGTGTGAACTTAACACCTTCCCCTTTTAATTGTGTGGGTTGGGGGAAGAATAGTCCAAACCAGTTCTAAATATTGTTGAGTATGGTGCCTGCCCCCAACCCCAACCAAATAATAGTTTTCCATTATAAGTTGTACCTTTTATATGCATATGTCTTTTCCTACCCACCTCTCCTCAAAATCGATAAGAAAGAGCAGCTAGGTAGCTTTTCTCTATAAGGAGAATTAGATCTGAAAAGAATACTTTTAATGCTGATCGCTGCTGCTCCAGATCCATTACAGAAACTGTGTCATCAAGTTGGTCTCTCTCTTTCAAGACTTTGCTTCTTCTCCTCAGCTTCTTCTGTGCCTTCTTCCACTCTTCTCATTAGTAGCTCTTCCCTGTCTTCTCTATTTTAAGTTCTCTCTCTTGCCAACAGATCCAGCTTCTCTTAGATACCTACTACTACTACTACTACTAACTAGGTAACCTTCCCACCCACCCACTACTGCCTTCTCCTAGGCATTGCATGCCAGGCTACAATATTTACACATGTTAGAAAATTGTTAACAGTTTTACCATTCAGACCTTGAAATTGAGTGAAGGTTTACCACAAAATTCAAATGCTTCAGCCATGTTGGAATCACTTGTTTGGATTTGGCAGTTAAGCTGTCATCTGCAATATACTAAATCCCATTGCTCAGTAACTGTCAAATATTACATAAAATATAATTGGATACCAAATATAGAAGCAACTCTAAATGAGACTGTAAACTTAACAGAAGCTACAGAACTGAGGCCAGGAGATTTATAAATTCTGTATGATAGGGTGTATATGTGTGTAGGGAAGCTGCTGCGGGGTTAAAACTTTTTCAGTTATAAATACCTCAGGCCAAAAGAAAGCATATGTTGTGTTGGTGACTTTCTTTATAAAACATGTGATGACCATCAGAGATTGTTGGATGGAGATCAGCATTTCTGCGCTTGATGATATGACCTGGTGGGTGTTTTTCCCCCTCTGGTATTTTTACAAAGTGATCTTTGTTCTAAAAGACAAGGATATAATTCTTTTTAATTTTCATAGTGTACAAGCAACTAGAGCATGCCTTTTCTCTTGAAAGCCTAAGTAAAATGTTTAAGAAAATACTTAATGTTCACTATTTTTGCAAAATAACCATAGGCTCTTGTCAGAGGCTAAATTAATTTTGTTCTCTTATTTATAGTTTGCAAACCTGATAAGTCACCCTTAATTCAGATAAGTGCTGATTACAGCCTCATCAGCTTGCCAAAGGAATGATGGCAACATTTGTCTTTTTCAGTCTAAATGATTCACAGTAGATCTGTTAAAAACAAATTCCTGAAGAAAGGTTGATTTAATGGCAGCAAGTATTAACTTACTCTTTGGCTCAAAGGATATGTCATGCTGCATTCAAGGACAAAGGCCTAGATAAGATTTAAGAATTAATACCTCATCCAAGAGTAAAATTTCCCCATTCTCCCAGGCAATCTATGAATCCTTCTCAGTGGGAAGTGATTAAGGAGATGGATCTAACTAAAAGAATATTTAGCCTAACGTGAAATCCAGATTTCAGCTGAAACACCTCCACACTTGTATGTGCTGGATATGGTTGAATGGTTATGAACTATCCACCTACACTGTGCAGTTACTTTGAATCTCTTCTCCCAGTTAGAAGCAGTAAAACAAAGGCGATATTATAAACATCGTTTTCACTCTGTTCCATGATTGTCTTCACCATAAAAAAACACATTTATTCCTCTGGCCAAACCTCAGACCTTCAGGAAAACCAATCATTAAAAAACAAAACAAAACAAAAAGCCTAGTAGGGTTCACCACAGTACTGTAAATTAGGAAGTAATGTTTCATGAGGACAAGCTAAAGCATATGGGGATTTGTAGTTTAGAAAACAGATAATTAAGCAGGGAGGGACATGACAGAGTGAAAGTGGCTAGAGAGAAGTTTCTTAACACTTGAACTTGGTGTCATCCAGTGAAATCCAGATTAAGGGCAGTGGGGAAACATACTTGTTCACACAGTTGATTTATAGAATTCACTGCTATAAGATGTAGTGATGGCTACTAGTTCAGAACACTTAAAAAGGGGATTAAACAAACTCATGGAGGATAGGTCTATCAAAGATTTTTATGGAAGTCATGGCAATTAAGTAGTTCTTTAGGGTACCTCCTGAGTACTACTATTCAGTAATTTAGTCCAGATGTTAGTCAATAGCTATATGAAATAGGGCCAGCTCCAAGTTTCAGTTTTTCTCAGGAAACTCCCCTCCAGAGGCCTCATCCTATCTAGATGAGCCATGAAGGAGTTGCTCCACTACCAAAGCATGAAAGCTGTGGGCACAAAAGTGGTCTCAGGGATTGGTCCTTAGCTGCCTCCCAGAATCAGGTATTCAGTGACACAGTGACTCTAAATCTAGAGACACCAGATCAAGAAAGTATTGGGGACTGACATTGTTAGGCAGCAGCCAAAGACCCAGGGCCTTCAGTGGATGTTCTTGAGGGCCCTGGGTCCTTGGCAACACCAATGAGAGGAGCAGTTGCTCTCTTTTTTCAGTTTTCAGGCTTCCTAGATGCATCTGGTTGGCCACTGTGTGAAGCAGATGCTGGACTAGATGAGCCTTTGGCCTGATCCATCAGGGCTTTTCTGATGTTCTTACTACCCTAGCAACAGTATTGGCTAAACTTGGGGAAGTCTGCTCCCAGGCTATTTAGGGCTAGGGGTATGCACGGAACCATTTTTGGCAGTTCACTCAAATTCCAACTGAATCCTAATCAAACTGCTGGTCTACGAACCGGTTTGGTCAAACTGCCAGTCTGCTCCATTCACTTGAACTGGGTCGAACCAGTTGGAACTTTTCCAACCTGGTTCGAGGGGCTACTATAGTAAAGGGGAATCCTGCTTTTAAGAGTTTTCTAAGGGCAGCAAGTGGGCACCTTACCAGCAGTGCTGGCGGCAGCAGCAGCTCCCCTAAACCCCAGTGCTCTCCCCAGCAGTGTGGCCTGAGTGGTGACGGTGCAATTCTGGCCTCCACAGATGTGCAGAGGCCACGCAAATGGCCTCTGCACATCCATGGAGGCTGCAACTACCAGCTGCTGCACAGGCTGTGTGTGTGTGTGGGGGGGGGGGAGAGCCACTGGCAGCACTGCCAGAAGCACCCGCCCTCCCCCTCCTCCAACTGCCCTTAGAAACCTTTTAAAGGCAGGAGTCTTCTTTGTTCGTAAAGGGGAATCCTCACCAGATTACCCTTTACAAGCATTGCCCCTTGAACCATCAAACTGGGTCGAACCAATCTGTACTGAACCAGGCCCAGTTCAATTTGGACTTGGACTAACTGCCTTTTTTTGAGGCTTGTTTTTAAACCAGGTGAACTGGGCCAATTCAAATCGAGCCCTGTTTAAATCAAACCTGTTCTGCACACCATGATCTAGCCAGTGCTGTTGGTATAATAATGGAGTAGCATGCTCCAAGGAACTGTCAGCAATTAGAATTTTTGCAGCAGTATTTGGTACCAGCTAAAGATTCCAAACAGTCTTCAAAGGCAGCCCTAAATAGGGTGCATTGCAGTAATCAAATCAAGATGTAACTAAGGCATGCGTGACTGTGGCCAAGTCTGCTTTCTCCAGAAATATGTGCTGTTGGCATACCAGCTGACACTAAGCAAAAGCACTCCTAAGCACATCAGCAGCCACTTGGAATCTAGGATAATTAAAAAAACAAAAAAAAAACTTGCCAGGAATGAAGGTTGAGACGCCGCTAAACTTTTGCAGAGCCAAATTTGAGCCTAAAGCGCTTCCTTAATAGGTGCCATTTTAAACATTTTATTAATTATTTGTGTTTATGTCAAAATAATACCAATAAATTATACCAGGACCAAGCATACATAACAGAGAAGACTGAGCATCATTAACATATGTGAAGACATCTAAGATGAAAATAAAGGTAAGCATCATTTAAATGTCAATACTGATAATTGTTTTGATCATTTATTCAAAGATTGTCAGGGGGACAAAACATCCTGAATTTGATGAAGGTTGGGAAAACATGTTCTTGTATATCTTTTCAGTTTGTTATATTGTTCATAACAAGAGAGCAGGGAGCTTTCTGGATAATTTGTGTATCAATGTGTCTCTTGCATAAATATTCCAAATTGTTCTCATAATTTAGAAATGTACAGATGGAGATTTTTCTTTAAAATCTGCTTTATAAGTTTTACACAGGGTAAGACTGAGACTGAAGGAACAAGGTAGTTAGGATCTTAGTATTTATTTCCAAGTCACCTGTGAATGCTCTTTGCACACTTTATTATAGCCCTTAAACAGTTTTTTTAATAGAAACAAGTCTATATCAGGTAGCAAGGTATAAATAATCACCAGAAGCAGCCTAAGCAAAATTTTCATGGATTGTGTGCACATGCAAGCTGGCAAGTATATCTTCCTTTAGAGGGCAGTGTAGCAGTCTCAGAAATGAAAACTTGGGGTACATAAGAAGGGCGTTATATTACGAACTACCGCTGTGTACCTTCAATCTGGAAAAAAGATTTTACTGGATGGAGAAGACCAAACATACATGTGAGTAAACATTAATAATTTGATGTGGTAGAGTTGCATGTGAAGCTGTTAAGAGTTAGCGAATGCACACATATTACCAGTGACCTTTTTTAAAAAAAAAGTCATAGGAGACTGCAGAACAGATGAGTTTGTCGAAATAGCATTATATAGCACAAAATGTCATATTCTTCTTCCAGGTCTCATTTGGCTGTTCATAAGATTTTAACTATGTTCAATCATTGGCAATTCATAATAATTCTGAAATAGCTAAGGATTCAAACATCACTAATCTAGACACATGTAATTTTTTCCCCATCAAGTCAACATGCTGTTTCCTTAACTTATGTGGGTGTTTTATCTCTACTGATCAAACAGATGTTTTGGTCAAGTTTACCACAGTGTCTTAAGAAATCTTCTGCTTCCTGGACATCTGGAAATGGTACTTTTAGAATTACCACTACATTTCATGATTTTTAGAATCCGACTTTGAATTTTTCCTTTTTTCAAAGAATAAACTAGGTAATGACCACTCATTTTTATCAAGTTTCATCAATGTCTTTAATTCTCCTTTTACCAGAGTTTACTGTACAATCACAATTATTAGGATGCTCAGTTACGCAGCTGTCTTCCATGTGTTGTTTTCATTTATCGCCATCAGAGCATTTCTCTGTTATGACAATGGAGTTAAATGCATTTTTGTTATGACACTACGTTTGCAATGTCTTTTACTGTCTCTCACACATAAATATGACAGTGTGTTGACATAAACAGAAAAGTTCTTGGGGTGTGTGTGTGGTTAAACTGGAAAAGTATTCTGACTGCAGCATTGTTGCCTCTTGTAGAGTTCCTCATGCCAAATAAAGATCCATTCCTCTTTACGCCATCTGTTCTTCATAATAGCATTTTTCCCCATTTTTTAGCATCAAGTGTGGATGGTTCCATTTAACATATCCAAAAGCCAGAATATTTTATATTAATATGTATTAGTTTTGCCAGGAATATACCCGACACTGGTCAGTCAGTCAACTTGTTTGTACATTTAGTTAACGTTTTCAGTGACAAAAATGATTTCTCTGAGGACTTCAGAACATTCTAGTATAAAAAAGTAAGTATACATATTTTGAAAATATGTTTATATTAGAAGTTCAGCAACAATTAAATGAATCCCTTGATATTTTCAACAATCTTGAAAAGTAGGGATCTATTCTGTCTGCATTTTTATTTCCAATGTGTATCTGCCCATGTACAGAAAGAACCAATGTACTCTTTTTGATATTTGGTTTGGGCTACGAAATCCCAAACATTAACGTTCCTTAATCATGTGCACATGGTTTTGCAGAATGCCACCCATACTGCCAACATAAACAGTGCAAAAGTCATGATTAGATCTCATGTGCTTTTAAAACAATAATACATTTGGGTTCTTTTCCTTCGCCTCTGGTTTCTCTGCATTTAGGGTACAGTGTGGTCCTGTACTAAAGCTTTGCCTTATGGCTACAAAGTAAATGAACTTTTTTTCTTTAAAAAAATGAAGTTGAAATTCTTACTTTATTACATAACTGCAGCATGTGGGGTCATTAAGAGCAAAATCAACTTCAGTATGTTACTATAAGCTAGTTGAATGCTTCTATAGAAGGGGGAAAGGCAGTTATGATAGATGGGCTGAGAAGGACCTCCATGAGTCCACTGGAATGGAATGGAGAAACATATTAGCCCTCTTTAGGTGTGTCTGGTGAGGCCAGCTGTCCTTACCTCCAAGGATGGAGTAGTGAGTGGGCCCAAGGCGACAGGGACAGGTGGCAGCCAGGGAGAGATGAAGGAAAGACTGCCAACAGGCAGGGACTCAGCTCCAGTGGAGGAGGAGCAGAGCCCTGATAAGACCGGATTGGAGGCATGCAAGGATAACATCAACAGTATGCCCCCCAAAGGGAGGGGGTCTGAGAAGGAGGAAGGAGAAGGGGGAGAGACTTGGGCAACAGCTGTAAGGGGTAATCAGTTAAAGGTAATAAAGAGAGGGTTTGGACTCATAATTGGGGGCGGGCGATCCATAGCCTGTGAGGAGGCATATAAGGAGCTGGCCAGGGATGAGAAGGAGCTGGTGGAGAGTGTCAGAGGCCCCCAGAGAGGGGCAGACACAAAGAACAACCAGCCTGGGACACACTGGGAGGCAAAGTGTGATGCCTAGCCCCC
Organism: Hemicordylus capensis; assembly: GCF_027244095.1. Classification (NCBI taxonomy): domain Eukaryota; kingdom Metazoa; phylum Chordata; class Lepidosauria; order Squamata; family Cordylidae; genus Hemicordylus; species Hemicordylus capensis. Next base: position 86,380,979 of record NC_069658.1, on the reverse strand, counting down.
TCCCTATCCCTGATCTGAGGCTGTTCCCAATAAGCCTAGCCAGGCTGGGAAGAGAAGACAGGGACGTGTAAACGGACAAGGTTTTAAAAGAGGGAGAATGCTATACCCATGTACAGTGTCCTGGAATGCACCTGCAACCGCCCCTTGCACTGACTTGCTCAGAAGTCTCACGCCTGCACTGTTCGTGCTTACAGCATTTGTTTGCAGTGACAAATGCTGTAAACATGAAGAGATTATTTCCATGATAGACAGCCTTCCGATCATGGATAGAATATTTTCTGTCTTGAAGTGTTTGTCTCTGTGGACAAATGCTGTAAATGTGTACAGTAGGTTTTTGAACATGTCAGTGCCAGAGAGGCTTATGAGTACACTCTTTGGATAATGTACACGGGCACAGCGTCCTTTAAAAACACACACACACACACACACATCTGAAGTGGGCTGCTGAAGGACTGTAAAGATTATCACATTTCTTTAAATATACCAATTCCAGTGTACTTCCAGGCATTGTCCTTTATACTTGAAGACAATATTTCTTTCTTACCATTTCACTGGAACTGGTCACAGGAAATAGCATCACAATCTGCATATAAAGTTATGGGTAGGGACTAACTTTACTGCTTTGCTCCAGGGTATCTGTTGTTGTGGCTGGAGCTGGTACAGCCATCACTATTCCCTCAGTAAAATATCCCACTTGTTGATGCAAGAACTGTTTTTCCACCCTACCCCCAATCAGTTCCAGCTAGTAGTTTGGATTCTGGGAAACAGTAATTTCCCCCAAAAGAGGATTGCTTCCTGGGGTGATGTCAGCTAGGTTGAGTGAGCAGTTTTTCCTGGAAATACTGCAAGGTTTGGAAAGGCCCACAGACTCGAACTCTTTCTGAGTGTGCCTGCTTTGTTTATTGGTTGTGAGGAGAGGTGCATCCCTGGAATAGGACCCTTGTTTAAATTATGGCATCACAGCCATCTGTTGTAGTTAGAGGGGGGTTTGGAGAAAGTGAGTAATATTATGTACTGTCGGGGTAAACTCAATTTTTTACAGATTTTGTATGAGGCTATATAAAATGTAATACAGTCAACATCTCAGTGCCAGATGTTTATAAAATGTATTCCTTACATATGGGGGGGAAATGTAACTTCCATTGCTCTATTTGAATTACTTTAATGCACTCCTTACTAATAAACATTTTTTGTCAAAATGTTACTTTCAGAATCTAAATACAAGATTTCTAATTTTGCAGTGTTGATGTTTTTAAATGGATGATTGGATGAGAATTTGTCTATGGGGACAATGAGTACATTTATCCCACAGTCCTGGAGATGACAGGAAGTGAACCAGAACATTTTCCAGATTAGAATGCTAGTGCTCTTGGGGTTACTTAAGCAATTGCCAAAGTTAGGTGAGAGAAGTCCTTCCTTTCATCTTACCCTATTGGCAGCCTCTCCATCTCAGATTCTCATTTTGCAGCAGTCCTAGAACTGACCGGTTTTTTGCCCCAAAGTTTTTGTTGGTGTTTGTGTGTGATCTTCTGCACACCATATATGAAGGGAAAGAAAAAGAGATGATAGTGATTAGAAAAATCTAATTTGGCCCAGCTCCATTTAATGTGTGGTTCCAAAGTCAAAGGACACTAAAATTTAATATTGAGACATCTTACCCTGTATACATATTCTAATCTAATGGATCATATTTGACTCATTTCATCAAGCTGAAATAGATCTGTAGATTGAGGAACTAGGAACTCTTTACAAGCAGTGAATGTTGATAGCTACAACAACCACCTTTGTTTGTTTATCTTCTTCACTCGAAATAGCACTTAAGAAAATACTATTTAGTCTTATTCATGACTTTAGTCTTATTTAGCTTAGCATCAGATAGTGCCAAAATATTTCACTTCTGGTTGGTTAATTGATTGATTGATTGATTAATTGCCGTCAAGTTAGTGTCGACTCATAGCGACCACATAGATTCTCTCCAGGATGATCTGTCTTCAACTTGGCCTTTAAGGTCTCTCAGTGGTGCATTCATTGCTGTCATAATCAAGTCCATCCACCTTGTTGCTGGTCATCCTCTTCTTCTTTTTCCTTCAACTTTCCCCAGCAATATGGGCTTCTCAAGGGAGCTGGGTCTTCACATAATGTCCCCGAAGTATGATAGTTTGAGCCTGGTCATGTGTGCATCGAGTGAAAATTCTGGATTGATTTGTTCTATGATCCATTTGTTTGTTTGCTGGTTGTCCATGGTATCCTCAAAAGTCTTCTCCAGCACAAAAGTTCAAAAGCATCAATGCTCGTTCTATATTGCTTCTTCAAAGTCCAGTTTTCACATCCATAGAGTGTCACAGGGAAAACCATTGTCTGAACGATTCTAATCTTTGCAGGTGTAGACATGACAGGGCATCTAAATATCCTTTCCAAGGCCTTCATTGCAACCCTACCAAGTGCTAGTCTGCTGCATATTTCTTGACTGCTGGATCCTTTACTGTTGATGGTCAATCCTAAAAGGCAGACGCTATCCACCACTTCAGTGTAACCACTTCTGATTACCCATGGCACATTACAAGTAGATGTTGAATGCTTATGGAAGTTTACAAATCCATTGGGGAATGCATGTTCTCACATGCATACAGTGGCCTGTTTCCCAAAATGGCTTCCACAATGTCATGAATGAAAATTCTTCAGTAGGCCATAGAGCCTACATACTATAAATATCCCTTGCTTCCCCCAAATGCCATCTATGTAGTAAATGTCCAGCCATAAATCCATGATTCCTGCTTCATTGTGATCCATACAATTGCTGATGTGTCACAGCATCCCACAAATGAGCTGCTAAGTGAATACACTATCAATATAAAAAGGTCTTTATTGCCACAGTGTCCAGCTGTAGTCCTCAAATGACCTGCACTGTATTCAAAAGCCAGTTTCAGTCCTGGAAAGTTGTCTACATTGACACCATACTAGTAGCAGCCAATGGAGGAATTGCAGACAGCTGAATTAAATCTTCCCAAGCATTTAAGAGAAACTTTTTCCAAACCTGACAAGTGATATATTATTAGCAAGTTTGCAAGAGAAAAGATTATATAGCCATGATCATTTATTTTGCTAAATGATCTGTGAACTCAATGCCACTTCATACAGTAATGTTATATATTGTGATTATGTTCAAGAACAAAGCAAATTCAGGAGAAATACTAACTAAAAATGGAAGAATTGAAGAAAACATTGAGCAATAAGCTTATAACTAGTCCATTCAGAGCTAAGCCAAACAGGGAGGGAACATACTTCACAAACATGTTCATCCCCAACCCTGTGTGTGTGTGTGTGTGTGTGCGCGCGCGTGTGTGTGTGCGCATGCCCACTATAGATAATGTACACATAGTTCTGAAGCAACCAGACTATTCTCCCCATCTTCTTGTAAAGTGGCATGCAGTTAAATATAGTGCATCAAGTTAGGGAGAGACTTTATCGTTGCTAGACTCCAGTTCCCTGCATGAGTGGACCTCTCGCTCCACTCTCATAACACTGCAGAGAATGTCAGCCAGTGCCTTGTTGTAATGTATCAGACAGAGATCCATTAGATTTATCTGCAAAAAGTGTTTGTGGCTAGATTGGGAAACTGTTGGATTTTGGGGTGGACATTTACTTGACAGGTGGCATTTAAAGCATTGTGCCTTGTAGAGATGGAGCAGACAGAAATTAATCAGGGACATATCTTCTCTAGCAAGTAATTGGAGAGGCTGTACCTGTTGAATTTCTGCCTGGATCCCTCCACAGTGCAAGAACCAGCTGGAGGGCCAAGGCAAAGTATGAGTGCTTGAAGCCTAATTTCTAGAGCCAGCATAATATATAAGATTGTTTTTAAAAGTCCATACAATATATATGGTGTGAAACTTAAGATGGGCACCTTAACTTGCAATTTCTATGTTTTTAGAACATGAGTGGAAATTGAAAGCCTCCTAACTGTCATTGTAAACTGAAGGTTTTTGGTTTACTGAATTTGATATTGCTTGGTGGTGGTTGTGTGTGTAGGTTAGGGTTAGATGTATATGTGTTGGGGGTGGGGGGGTCATTATGCCTGTCATTAGGCCATTATGCTGATGGGCTTAACAAATCTTTCAAAAATAGCAGCTGGTGGCATTGGGTAATTTTGATCAGGACTGCAGTGGTGGGGTGCAAGAGGTGTGCTTTAACCATTTGCCTGCCATGCTCCTGTTTGACAAGGGAAATGCTCCTATTGGCACCAGCAGGAAAATGTCGGGATGTGAAGGATCCACACCCATTACTCTTCTGTTTGTCACATAGCTTTCTCAGCAGTGGGACCCAGCAGGAACACAAAGTTTTGCAGCCTCAGTCTTCCATGTTGCTTTTGGAACACTGCTGATACTTCTTAATGAAACCTGTGTCCATGTCAGCTGTATTTCTGGTTTGAGACTCTTTATACTCCTGATCCTCCCTCCCTCTTTTGCTAGTTGTTAAACTATGCAGCTAAACAGTGTGTGTAGTAGAAGGTAAGAGAAGTTGTGGTGAGATTCTAGAACATAACCAGCAGGCACTGGGATCCACTAAAGGAAGCTGAGCTGAGGTGTTCAGGGTTTTAGAGAGGAAAGAATCTACCTAAGTGAGGTCATTAGTCCTGGCACCACTCACTATGGCTACAGTAGTGCACTGCCACAGGAATGTGTCTCTTCCCAGGGGTCTGTGAGCAGAGACTGAACCTGAGACCTTTTATCTCTTGATCCTATGTTGTTCACATGAGTTACAGTTCCACATGGGGCCCCTTTGATAGCAGGTTCTATGACTGGAGTCATTTCATGCATGAGGTTGTGGAGGAGACAGAAGGAGGTGTGCCGCAAAGACCATCTAGGCCCTCATGACTTGGTTCTCTTTGTCTGCTCTTCTGGTGATGTGTTGATCTGTGGTGTAGGAAAAGTAGATTCTATTTTTGCTGCCTCCCCTTTTCCCATCTAAAAAGACCCCCTGGTAGCGCAGTGGTAAAACTGCCGCCCTGTAACCAGAAGGTTACAAGTTCGATCCTGACCAGGGGCTCAAGGTTGACTCAGCCTTCCATCCTTCCGAGGTCGGTAAAATGAGTACCCAGAATGTTGGGGGCAATATGCTAAATCATTGTAAACCGCTTAGAGAGCTCTGGCTATAAAGCGGTATATAAATGTAAGTGCTATTGCTGCTATTGCTAAAATACTGTTGCTAGCCATACATCCAAAAGGCAGACTTTACCTTGCAGAGGCTCCATAGCCATCTCCTAGAGGGTGGCATACAATGGTGTTGCTAGTCCTAGGGACACTTTGGAAGTGGCTGTCACTGCTGCTGTGTTAGCTCTCTTTTCTGTGGATGCTATTTAGATGCTCTCACTAGGGAAGCATCAGGTATTGCTATGTCATTGTACTCTTCAGTGTAGGAACAGCTACCTCAGCTGGCCTTTGGATTGCCCTGCCCATAGGACATGCATGCAGTACAGCACCCAAGACAACTGGTGACAAACCTAAGGGGGGAAGAAGACAGAGGGAACAGCTTGGGTGGGGCATTGACAGCTTTGCTGTCTCTGCCCCTCCTTTCCTCAGGTGTGTAACATCATCTCCTTGGGCTGTTGCTGTGCTGGGGCTTCTGCTGCTATATAGGGCTGGCTGGCCCAAGGGCTCTCATCCTTGTGGCTCTCTGCCATGGGGCAAGCTGCCTGGGGCCCAGAAGATCTCTTTCCTTCTGCCCTGAAGATCCGTCTTCCCACAACTAAGAAGCCAGCAGAAGATTACACAAGTCTGGTTCTGGTTTTTATTAAGCCAAGAAGCCGTGGTGGGTTAGTCTGGGGAGATGTGTCTGGGAGAGCGAAAAACTGGGTATGGAGTGGGGATAGCAATATCACAGGTAGAGGGCAGAGGGAGGTATGGCGGTGGGAGTTGGGCAGGCCATTACAGGGGGAATCGGTCCAGGCAATTGAGGCCTGTTCCTTTTTCCAGCCCTTCTCCCAACCCTCTGACCCCAGGGAGCTCTGAGAACACTCCCTCGAGGATTAGAGTGCTTCTGCTGAATGCCAGGTCAGTTAATGCAAAAACCTCTCTCATCCACAATTTGATTGTGGATGAACGTGCTGACCTGGTATGTGTGACGGAGACCTGGTTGGATGCGCTGGGTGGGGTTGGTCTCTCTCAGCTCTGCCCTCCAGGTTTCCAGATCGTGCAACAGCCCCGCCTTGAGGGTCGGGGAGGAGGCGTTGCAGTCATCTTTCGAGAGACTCTCCCCATTTCCAGGTGCCCGGTCAGGCAATCTCAGAATTTTGAGTGTTTGTCCTTGGGGGTGGGCCTCCGAGATAGGCTGGGGATTCTGCTGGTGTACCGACAACCCCGCTGCACTTCAGTCTCCCTACCTGAGCTGGCGGGGGTGGTCTCAGAGGTGGCCTTGGGTTCCCCCAGGCTTATTGTCTGGGGGATTTCAATGTCCACGCTGAGGCCCCCCTAGTGGGTGTGGCTCAGGATTTCATGGCTTCCATGGCAACCATGGGCCTGTCTCAATTGGTATCGGGCCCTACCCACGTGGCGGGACACACTCTAGATCTGGTTTTTGCAGACCGGGAAATAAATGATCTGGAGGTGGGGGAATTTAAGATCACTCCTTTGTCATGGACAGATCATCATCTGGTGGGGTTTAGTTTGACTGCTCCATCTGCCCTCTGCAGGGGTGGAGGGCCAATTAGGATGGTCCGCCCCCGGAGGCTTATGGATCCGCTTGGATTCCAGACGGCCCTTGGGGAGTTTCCAGTGTCCAGAGCTGGTGACCCTGTTGAGGCCCTGGTTGACCTCTGGAATGGAGAGATGGCCTGGGCTGTTGATATAGTTACTCCTAAACGCCCTCTCCGGCTTGGTGGAGCCCAATCTGCTCCTTGGTTTTCCTCGGAGCTTAGGGCGATGAAGCAACTCGGACGACGGCTAGAACAATGCTGGAGGAAGAGTCATCACGAATCTGACCGAACACGGGCTAGAGCCCATTTTAGGGACTATGCTGTGGTGGGGGGGGGGCGGCGAAGAAATGCTTTTTCTCCGCCTCCATTGCGTCTGCGTTGCGGTGGTTCCAGTCCTTTCTTGGGGGGAGGGTCCAGAAGGTGGTGCTGGGGGACTACTGCTCGGCTCCGTGGCCATTGGCCTGTGGGGTCCCGCAGGGATCTGTCTTGTCCCCCATGCTGTTTAACATTTACATGAAGCCACTGGGAGAGGTCATCTGGGGACTTGGACTGAGTTGTCAGCAATATGCGGATGACACTCAGCTCTATCTCTACTTGTCATCTGATGCTAGGGAGGCGGTGGATGTCCTGAATCGGGGGCTGGAGGCCGTGATGGGGTGGATGTGGGCTAACAAACTGAAATTGAATCCGGATAAGACGGAGGTACTGTTGGTCAGTAGGAGAGCCAATCCGGATGAGGAGATTTTACCGGTTCTGGATGGGGTTGCACTCCCCTTGAAGGAGCAAGTACGCAGCTTGGGGGTACTACTGGACCCGGCTCTGCTTTTGGAAGCTCAGGTGGAGGTGGTGGCCAGGGGTGCCTTTGCACGGCTTCGGCTAGTCCGCCAGCTGCGTCCCTTTCTCGAGAAGGCAGATCTGGCCACGGTTACCCACGCCTTAGTCACGTCGCGGCTGGATTACTGTAACACGCTCTACGTGGGGCTGCCCTTGAAGAATATCTGGAAACTGCAGCTAGTGCAAAACGCGGCAGCGAGGGTTTTATCCGGAGCTGCCCGTTGGGAACATATCACCCCCATTTTGAAAGAGCTGCACTGGCTGCCGGTTCGTTTCTGGGTCCAATTCAAGGTGCTGGTTTTGACCTTTAAAGCCCTAAACGGTTTGGGCCCGGGGTATTTGAGGGACCGCCTGCTCCCAAGGGTTGCTGCCCGCTTGACGAGGACATCTGAGGGGGCCCTGCTCCGGGTGCCGACAATGAGGGAGGCCCAGCTGCCATGCACTCGGGACAGGGCCTTCTCTGTTGCTGCTCCTAGACTCTGGAATGCTCTCCCAGTGGCCATTCATTCCTCAGACTCCATCACGGCTTTTAGAAAGCTTGTAAAGACTTGGCTTTTTACCCAGGCTTTTACATAATCGTTTTTACTGCTGCTTCAGTGTGTTTTTATCTGTTGTATTGTTTTAATGCCTGTTTTTATATGTTTTTAGCTTGATGTTTTTTATTGCTTTTTTATTGTATGTTTTAATTTTTGTAAACCACCTTGGGGTTGTTTTTTAACGAAAGGCGGTATAGAAATGTAAAAATAAATAAAAATAAAATAAATAAATAAGAGAAAGCTATTTTGAATGGCTATTTTTGTGTGTGGTGGTGTCTGTATAATGTTTCCTGTCATTTGAATAGAGATATTTTCCTCACCAATTTCAGATTTTCAGTTTTTGCTAAACACATTAGCAGTTGTAATAGGTCATTAATAATTTGTGAAGGCACGGAGGGCTGAAAAAGAGGTTTAATAATGTGCCCCTGTTATAACCATATGTTAAATTAAACATTCTGATGCAGTTGTATAAGGTCAGGAACTCAATGTACTCAATGGTAGGTGACTTAGCCATTTATTCTGCTGGAAAAATATAAGTGTTGAGTCAATGTTGGTAAACTGCCATGAAATTGTATCCAACATCTTAACTATAATTATTGGTGCAGCCCAAACACAACAGGAAACAAATAAGATTATTTCAGAACCCTAGCAAATGTTTTGGAAAATGTAAATTAGTGTTATGACTACTCAGTGTTTTCAGTTCTGGAGTTTAATGCCAACAAAATATAGGCGATTGATCTTAAACATTGAGAAAGAAAGGATAATTCTTTCTGGATCCTCTTGCATCCTAAAAGCAGAACAAAAGCCCCACAAGGAGCATTTGGTCCCAGGGCAGTAGGCTGAGTAAGCTCCAAGAGCAGCTAAATTATAGCCTTAGCATAGGATTTTAATTTAGCAATATATTTGTTGGCTATTCCTACCACCACTACATTGGATCTGTTCGAGACAACCCCCTTCTTAGCCTGGCTTACCTCAACTTGTCTTCCAGCTAAAGAAAGGACTCAAAGTTTGATGGTACAGAGCAAAACAAGGATTGAGGAGAAACCTGATGTTTTGACACGAGGCTTGAGTGCAGGCAAAGCTTCTAGGCACCCCAGACCCCACCCCTTTCTCCTGTCTAAAAAGGGTTAACAGCAGTCCCACAAAAAAGAAAGTGCCCGGGGGGGGGGGAGGGCAAGCTCTGTCACACGTATTAGATTTCTGAAACAGAAATTGGGGAGGGGGGAGTCTGGGCTGGGGAGCTTGCTTTCCCATCCTACCCCCCTTTGGAGCCACCCTTAATTAACTGGCTTCTGATATTATTGTCTGGGAAGACATGGGAAAGGATCAATGGTTTTGGAATCAACCAGCCTTGCACACATAATCTAGAGACCATCCCAGTACTACTAAGATTAATTCAAGTTGCTTCCTCCAGCCAGGATTATTTCCCATCTAATTAAGCAAACTGACCTAGGAAGCATGACTCCCCAGCTTGAGTCACAGCTAACAGGTTAAAGTAAAGCTCTATTGCTACCTGACCAGCAGGAAGCTTTACATGAGTCTCTAGTTTAGGAACTGGAGTTAGCATGCACAAACAGACCTCTTGGCCAGGATTTATCCCAAAAAGCACAGTGAAGGTTCCATATTCATAAATAGGTATCCTTCATTCGCACAGTCTCATTAGAAAGTTGGTCTGGAGATTTCTCATCCCCTCGTCTTCTACTAAGTCCCTCTCTCTAGAACCATTAAACTAAAATAACCTTTCTTCCTGTCTCCAGCAATCCTTCATTCCCTACATCTGTCTTCCCCATGCCCTCTCCTTTCCTCTCCCTCTTTAGCACTCAAGTTAAAGGATAAGTAAGTCAGTTCCTGGGAAACACAACCGTTCTGCATTTCAGAGATCCCCCTTCACCCCTGCTAACTGGGCAAAAGAGGCACCTTTTACCGTGGTGATTCTCTTTATTTAGCAGGGGGAGAGTAACTGGCCCTATCCACCCCCAGCACAGTACTTCCAGTGACTGTTGCTGGTGTCTATCTTATGCTTCGTTTTAGAATGTGAGCCCTTTGGGACAGGGAGCCATCTTATTTATTTATTATTTCTCTGTGTAAACAGCCCTGAGCCATTTTTGGAAGGGTGGTATAGAAATTGAAATTGAAATTGAAATAATAATGATGATGATAATAATAATAATAATTATTATTATTATTATTGTCAATAACATTGACTATCAATTTATTGTCAATAACATTGACAATAAAATTCAGCCATCCTAGGTCCTTGGAAAGGACTCGATGTCTGGATAAAACAAACCAGTCAATAACACCTGTCTGACTGTGTAAACAAGAAATAATAATAATAATAGCAATGGAGTTTGGACTAGACAAGTGTGCTGCATTAATAATGAACAGAGGAAAAATAAGAAAAACAGAAGGAATAGAACTGCCAAGCAATGTCAAGAACCTGGAGTAGAAAGAGCATTACAAATACTTGGGCATTCTCCAGGCTGATAACATTGCACACACTGAAGTTAAAAGAAAAATTTGAGAGTTAGAGAGAAGAGAGAGAGTTAGAAAAATCCTAAAGTCCAAAACTCAATGGCGGGAACACCATACATGCCATAAACACCTGGGCTATACCTGTTATCAGATACACTGCAGGAATAATAGACTGGACCCAGGCAGAGCTAGAGACGCTAGATCGTAAGACCAGGAAAATCATGACCATCAATCATGCTCTGCACCACCGCAGTGATGTAGATATTCTCTACCTCCTACGCAGCTCAGGTGGAAGAGGAATGCTGCAAGTCCACCAAACAGTAGAGGAGGAGAAAATAGGCCTTGAAGAATATATCAAGGACAGTGAAGAAGATGCACTTCAAATGGTCAATAACGAGAAACTATTCAACACTAATGAAACAAAGCAGGCCTACAAGAAAGAACAAGTCAAGAACCGAGCAGAAAATTGGAAAAATAAGCTACTGCATGGTCAATATTTGCACAATATAAGTGGAAAATCAGACATCACCAAGACCTGGCAATGGCTTAAGAATGGCATCTTGCAGAAAGAAGCAGAGGGTTTAATATTGGCTGCACAAGAACAGGCACTATGAACAAATACAATAAGTGCAAAAGTAAAAAAAATCCACAACAAACAGCAAGTGCCGCCTTTGTAAAGAAGCAGATGAAACAACGGACCACCTAATCAGGTGCTGTAAAAAGATTGCTCAGACTGACTACAAACAAAGGCATGACAAGGTAGCAGGGATGATACACTGGAACATCTGCAAAAATACAAGCTACCTGTGGCCAAACATTGGTGGGACCATACAATTGAAAAAGTTGTAGAAAATGAAGATGCAAAAATATTATGGGACTTACAAGTACAAACAGACAAACATCTGCCACATAATACACCAGATATAACTCTAGTCAAGAAGAAAGAAAAACACATCAAAATAATCGACATAGCAATACCAGGGGATAGCAGAATAGAAGAAAAAGAAATAGAAAAAATCACAAAATACAAAGATCTGCAAATTGAGATTGAAAGGCTGTGGCAGAAAAAGACCAAAATAATCCCAGTGGTCATTGGCGCCCTGGGTGCAGTTCCAAAAGACCTTGAAGAGCACCTCAACACCATAGGGGCCACAGAAATCACCATCAGCCAATTACAAAAAGCAACTTTACTGGGAACAGCCTATATTCTGCAACGATATCTATAGTAACAGCAACAACATTGATAATAAAATCCAGCCATCCCAGGTCCTTGGGAAGGACTCGATGTCTGTATAAAACAAACCAGTCAATAACACCTGTTTGACTGTGTAAACAATAATAATAATTTGCCTATTCCCTCCCACTCAGGGGCGTAGCTGGGAAGAGCGGGCCTGTGTCCGCCCCTCTCTCAGGCAGCGCCTCGGAGTAAGGGAGATAATGAAGGAAATAGGGAAGGGAGGAACTGGAGCGTCCTCAGGAGCTCAGGGGCCCGGTTCTTTGAACCCATTGGCTCAATTATAGCCACAGCTCTGCTCCCACTCCTTTCACAAGAACATAAGAACAGCCCTACTGGATCAGGCACAAGGCCCATCTAGTCCAATAACCTGTTTCATACAGTGGCCCAGATGCCTCTGGGGAGTCCACAGGCAAGAGGTATGTGTATGCCCTCCCTCCTGCTGTTGCTCCCCTGCAACTGGTATTGAGAGGCATCATGCCTCTGAGGCTGGAGATGGCCCACAGCCACCAGACTAGTAGCCATTGATAGACCTGCCCATCATGAATCTGTCTAAGCCCTTTTTAAAGCCATCCAAGCTGCTGGCCATCACCACATCCCATGGCAAGGAATTCCACATATTAATTTTGTGCTGTGTGAAAAAGTACTTCCTCTTGGTCCTAAATTTACCGATCTTCAATTTCATGAGGTGACCCCTGGTTCTAGTGTTGTGAATGAGGGAGAAAAATTCTCTCTGTCCACCCTCTCCACTCCATGCATAATTTTATACCTTAGATTCACAGTCCCCTCTGTCATTCTGTCTCTGAGTCCCTTCCCTGCTCTCTCTCTCTCTCTCTCTCTCTCTCTCTCTTTCTCTCTCTCGTGCTCTCTCTCTCCCCCATCCCTCTAGAATCACCTGTCCTAGGAATCCTATCTCTGTGTAGTCTTGATAAGTTAATAGGATTTCAGTGAGTGCTAGCATGTACTGTACTGTCTGACCAGTCTGGGACTTCTATTCCCCAGAACTCTATGGTCCTTATTTATTTCTGTTGCTCTGCTTGAAGTATATGGATTGCTAAAGGTGAATTCCCTCCTAGATTATTGATTCTTGTTACTGGTGGTAATTTTCTAGTCAGTTGCGCTCTTACCCCTGGAATTCGGGGCTAAAGTCCAGGGTCTCCACACACCCTGGAGGGGCCCAAATCTGTCCTGGGTGGTATGGTCGCCACTGGCCTGCCCTGTGCTGGGCAGCCAAGTGTGATTATGACTTGGAACAGGTGCTGGAAAGAAATATGTGGGATGGGAATATGTTAAATTGCATATTGAAATGTTTCTGCTAATGCCGATTTGCATAAATATACCTGTTTTATATTCTTACATTCTTGTGAGTCCAGTTGCTGCTTGTGCCCTCAAGTTGCTGCTTGTGCCCCATGTGTTAAAAATACTGTGTGTGTCACGGTGTGTCTGTCTGTCTGTCTCTCTGTCTGTGTCTGTATGTAGGGGGATGATGCTTAACTTGCAGCGGCAGGGGGACTCCAGCAGGGGGGGTTCCAAAGGCTTTTCGGTCCAGGCTCCAAAATTACCTAGGTGCACCTCTATCTCTAATTAGCATGTGTTTTAACATTCTCTTTTAATACATTTTATGAATTATTATAAACCAGTCACTTCCACTTTTGTATTGCTTTGGCTTCTACTGCACAGATGTGGCAGTCCCAAATTACCACGTGTGGTTTTCCCCAAGCAGTAACAGATCAATCCCTTGCCCGTAATGTGAGTAAAACTAACTTGAAGAAATGGAGTCCAGCAATACAACACCAACTCTGCAAATAGCTTTCATTCTTTTCCCATTCCACTCCCAGATAATTTGACTTTCTTCAGATTCACATGCCCCGAAAATTTCTAGTCATCATCATTTTTATTGTGAAATTAGTATTAACAACAAGGAAGTGTATCTATATCTATATCTATATCTATATTCTCTAATATAGAGAATCACCACGTTAAAAGGTGCCTCTTTATATCTAAAGAGGCACCTTTTAATGTGGTGATTCTCTTTATTTAGCAGGGGGAGAGTAACTGGCCCTATCCACCCCCAGCCCAGTACCTCCAGTGACTGTTGCTGGTGTCTAATGTTTCTTTTTAGATTGTGAGCCCTTTGGGGACAGGGATCCATCTTATTTATTTATTATTTCTCTGTGTTAACCGCCTTGAGCCATTTTTGGAAAGGCGGTATAGAAATTGAATTATTATTATTATTAATAATAATATCTATATCTATATCTATATCTATATCTATAGATAGATATAGATATAGATATAGATATAGATATAGATATAGATATAGATATAGATATAGATATAGATATAGATATAGATATAGATATCTATGTGTCAGTACTGTATGTATGTATTTAGTTGTGCATTTAATTATTAGAAGTAAATGTCCTTTTTATGGAAAATATCCAAGGCTGCTAATAAAATCAAAAATTCTAATGCAACAAACCAATAAAAATAAATTTAAAATGAGATTTAATTTGCCATTAATCTATAATCTTGGTTTTCTCATAGCTGCTTATCTCCAGGTGTAGTAGCACTAAGGTAGAAGGAAATTCTACAGCAGAGGCACTGACTGATCTAGGACATTTGACATTACTATCAAAGGTTTTTGTTTTAGTATGTTGTGCCAGTCACATTGATCCTACTAGAAATGTTTATACTGCAAACAGTCAAACTAGAAATTGGCAATCCCCGTGTAGCAGCAGGTGTTATATGTGCTGTCACCTCCATCTGGAAAAATCCAATTTATTATAGGCAGAATGCTGGATACATTATCATGGCATATTACCAACAACCCTTAGTTGTCTCCATCTTCTTCTAAACATTGGATGATGAGAAGATCAGTAATGAAGAAGCAAGTACAATGAAAGCCCTGTTGGGCCCATGTACTGTTAATCTCTCTCCAAAACAAGGCAAGACACTTGTAGACTGAGCCATTTTTTGTAGTATTATTTGGATTATACTGGTTTAGCCTGTTTATGTCAGTAGAAATGTGAAGCAGGCTGCCCTGAGAGCTGGCCAGGAGCCCCTGAATCTCTAGCTGAGTCTCTGGCAGCCCTGGCCCATTGTCTGAAGCAACCTGAAGGCTATTCCAACATATGCAGCCGTAAACAGCTTTCAGATGGCCCCCTGCCAGTGTGCTGTAGTCTCCATCCATCTTTATTTCAAACCCAGTTTATTCTTATAGCAACATATAATCACAGTTAGGGAATTGTTGTGTGACTAATGTAAATTGTAATTGTAAACTGCCCAGAGACACGGGTTTGGGGGCGGTATAGAAATATTTTAAATAAAATAAATAATAATAATAAATGCAATTTTTACTTTTATGTAGCAAGTATTAACATCATAGGTTAATGTATTATTTAAAAATACGTTAAAATAGGAAATGTAGTCTAGGGATAATGAGCTAATGAGCTGTGTATATACTAATATATTGCACATCATGTAATCATAAATTGCACCTAGACCAATGAAGACACAAGACACACGATATGGAATTAAATACGGGCCACAACTTTATCATTCAACAAAAATGAAGGGGAAGATTGGCGGTCCATACCCCCACCCACCCCCACAGTGCAGAAGCTTACTGTTCACTGATCTCAATGAAGTCCATATAGCGAATGGGTGATAGACCTTGGCTCCATCAGCCCCATGGTGACTGTTGCCACCTTAGCCAACCTGTGTCAAAGCAGCCTGCCTGGGCCTGACCCCCTTCAAGCCGGGAGTAACTCCAGGGCCAGAGCTGGAGTTATAAGCACTTCGGCAGTCCAAAGGCCTAGCAGGACCTGCTGAGAAAAAATACATAACTCTTATAGGCCTTGGAGTGCCACCATCCAATTCTCTGCACCATGGGCTCCATGAAGTCCAATCTGGCAGCAGTGGATGCCACATATACGAAAAGGGTGCAAGGAAAAAACCCTTAAAGGCCAGCCTCCTCTTTCCAGGGCTCGCTGTAGTACCGCCCAGAGCTGGAACTGGGTAAGAGGTGCGCCATTCTCATGCTGAAACAGACACCCCGGTGCATGCCCTGCCAGGGAGATGTAGTGTTCCAGAGCTGCCACCGGGCAGATCACCATGCCTGCCACCCAATTCAGAGTGACCAGTTGCCCCTGGCCCCTCTGGTCATTTTTGGAGTACCGCAGCTTCAATGTCACGTGCTGTGTATAGATGGTCAAATCACTCCCTTGAACCACCTATTCCCTGGGGCCTGCTCTACCTCTAACAAAAAGCTCCAATGCCCAAAAGACCCCCCCAAAAGGCCACTATGATGGTGTCATGAAAGAGGGAGATTTCAAAGGACTACCCACATACTGAAGGGAGAAAACCTATCAAGGCCTCAATAATATCATGTGTGAAAGGTCACTGGGCATCAAGAACAGGCAGACTGGCTCGAGACTAGCCCTCCAGCATACAATGCACCCTGAAATCGAGGGTGGTATCGCCAAGGCCCCTTGCCTTGAAGGAAAATGTGAGGGCTGCTAAATAACCTGCCATGGTGGTGGGTGACAGGCCCAAGGCTCTAAGATGAATCAAGAGTTGCTTAATATGCTCAGACAGGGCAGGCCAACAGTTGTCCAACCCTACCTGAGACCTGAAGCACAGGAAAAACCTGACCTTCCATTCATATGCCACCCTTGTGCTGGGAGCTAAGGAGGACCAGATTGCATTGTGGGCCTCCCTACGCCAAGGCTCTGGAGCCCAGAAGGCATGGAGTCCAGTTCCCGGTTTGCCCCGAGGGCTAGCTGATGGAAATGCTCTTCTTGTGAATGAGAGAGCACATCCACAATGCCATTGTCCACTCCCAGAATGTGGTGAGCCATGAACAGAATATTATGACGGAGGCACTGCAACACAAAAGGTCTAACTAGTGACATTACCCATGATGACTTGGAGGTGAGAGAGTTTACAACATGCACCACAGCCATATTGTCACACCAGAAGTGCACTACTGAGGTGGCAAAAGTCCCGGCCCGTACATGCATGGTCACGACAATGGGAAAAAACTCTAAAAAGGTAAGAGCTCTAGTTAATCCCTGGGCCTCCCAGACAGCGAACCAGGCAGCTGTGTACCAATGACCTCTAAAGTAAACCCCAAAGCCATGACCCCCACCACATCAGAGCACACCTGCAACTCTGCTTCTAAGCACTGTTCCACCCTCCAAAAGGAAACCCCATTAAAGGAATTGAGGAAGGAAGCCCAGACTTGCAAATCCACCCACATGCTCGCTGAGCCCTGTACCCTGTGATGAAGCTCACGCAGGCCCGCCAATGCCTCACACAGGCGCCTAAGGAAGGCCCTGCCTGGAGCCACCACTTTGCAAGCAAAGTTCAGGTGACCCAAGTGGACCTGCAGCTGGCGAAGAGTAAACTTCTTGGCTCCCAAACTCTGGTGAATCAGCCCCTCAAGGCCTCCAGCTTCTCCCTTGGCAGCCGGGAGCAGCCCTCCATGGTGTCTAATTCTATCCCCAGGAAAATGAGTCTACTGGCTGGGCTTTCCGTCTTGTCTCCGGCCAATGGAACCCCCAACTCCTCACAAATATTGGTAAACATGTGCAGTAAGTGGGCGCACTGCCCGGACCCTTTAGGGCCAGCAAAAAGAAAATCATTTAATTTAAGGGTAGTATATTGAGAGCCAGCCTGCTTCCGCAAGTGCCACTCCAGAAAAGAACTGAAGGCCTCGAAGGCAGCGCACAACACTGAACACCCCATGGGAAGGGCCCTATCAACACAAAGGAGGTCCTGAAAGGAGAAACCCAAAAGGTTAAAGTCCTTGGGGTGGACAGGCAGGAGCCTAAAAGCTGATTCAATTTCACATTTGGCCATAAGGGCTCCCGGGCCACAGGTGCACACGATGCACACTGCTTCGGCGAGCAACATATAGCAAAGCAAGCAAAGTTCAGCTAAAATGCCCTCATTCACCGAGGAGCCCTTGGGGAATGAGAGGTGATGAATTAGCCTGGATTCCTCCAGACTCTTCTTCAGCACCATGCCCAAAGGAGAAATGTGCAGATTTGGAAGAGGCAGTGCCTCAAAGGGGCCTAACACTCTGCCAAGAATCTCCTTCTGAATCTTTCTAAGAACTACATGCTCCAGATCTCAGGTTCCCCAAATTAACATGAACCCTTGGTAGCTGACATGGGAGACGAAAACCAGAACTAAAACCTTCTCAAAGGTACTGAGCCCTTTCCTGCAGGGGGTAATCGCACAACCATTTCTGCAGGATGCCCAGGTTAACAGGACTAGGTCCCTTTTCATGCAGCTGCTGGTGCAGGTCCTCCCAGGACTTTCCTGCCTGCCCCGTGGTCCCTGCTTCCGCTCTTAACTTCCCGTATCCTATGATAATTTGTACTGGGATGTCTGGCCCCACAGAACCCACAATCATGGCTATATCTACATGGGTCCCGCGTGCACCACCCACTGTTATTGAATTCCCAACACATGAGCTGGGGTTGAACCAGCTGCTGGGAGGCCCCAACGGTGGGGAATGTCACTGGTACTCAGGTTCTGGATATAAGGTGCCTGCTGTCCATCCACTCACCCTGTATGGGCCGAGAGGGCACCATGATCTGGAGCCAGAGTTCCTGGTGTTGCCTGTCCCATGCAATGGTGGATTCATGGGCCACCCTCATCCTAAAGGATTGGTCCTAACAGAGCCAGGCATTGTTAATGAAATCCCTGTAGGCCTGGAGAATGATATCGAGATATTTAACCAATGAAGGCCCATGAGCAGGCTATACCTACAGAACCACCCCCATGAAAACCGTGTAGGTGGATAACCAGTTATCCCAGTTTCTGTCAATGGGCCTCTTCTTACTTTTCTCTTGATCCTTGGCCTGTTCCCCATTCTTGAGTACAGCTTTGGGATCCCGTGACAGAAGTTGGAACATGTCAATGTACTCTCCCTGCCAAATATGCTCTTTGGTGGCAGAGATCAAATGAGCCCCAAGCGGCAAAGAAACTCATCCTGGTGGGTAGTTCTCAGAGCCCCACGCTAGAAGCATTGCCCCAGGGTTGAAGCCAGGTGACCCAGACCAACTCCTGTGCAAGGGGAGACTATTGCCCTGCCACACTTGGGCTGACCCTGCCCATGGGTTGCTTAGGGGACCCCATTGCCTGCCTTGACAACTGAAGCGGCAGGGGCATTGTGTAGATGCTGCATGAAAGCCAAAGGGCCAAAGGGCCAAAGGGCCAGGGACAAACACTGGAGTTCACCTCACCTGCACCCAGATCCATGGAAGCACCCGTATCTTGTGCTGCGGATGAAGAAGTATTCGGCCCCTGGTTGGTCAGATCCACTTGCATGGCAGGAGGGATCAGCCTGGGCGCGGGCACAGTGCCGCCCCCTTCCAGCTTTGCTAGGCGATCAGAAAAAGCCTGTATTAGCTTGGCCTTTTTATTTGCTTTGGACTCCCGTCGAGGGGGGGGGGACACCAGACGAACCCCCCACCCCCGTGCCTTTTTGGGCTTTCTTATCGGCTTTTTCAAGTACCTCCAAGCATGCAATGAGAGCCCGCATTGAGGCCATATCTGGCTCATTGGAGGAGGAGGGGGGAGAGGGTGGATGCTGCCTATGAGACCTGATGGGCCTCCCTCCAGTCTTACCAAAGGCCTTCTTGGGGGGCATTGTGCCAGTAACCCACTCTTAAATACTGAGGAAGGGCCAACTGCAAAAGCTGCTAGAGCTCCCAAAGAAATAAGACCAACCCGCCCAACTTGCCCTACCTATTGAGCAACAGAAAAGTAGCCCAAAAAGCAGCCCAAAGCACCCTACAAGGCCCCCCTGCCACTCTCTAGGCCCAATGCTGGAGGTAGGAGGGAAGGAACGATAGGGGCCCAGCACCAGGGAAAGTGGCCAAAGCACCCTGCTAGGCCCCTTTGCCCCCTCCAGGCCTAACAGTGGGATGAATAGAGGCCCACACACCCAGGAAAGAGGACCCACTGGGCCGGAAAGAACTGGGTGGCAAGGCCAGAAAAGCCCAGGAAAATGCCCAGCCGAGCCCGAAACCCCTGCCCCGCACCTGATCCACCCAGCAAAGAAAACAGCCGTAGCCCCCCCCAACTCTCCCTGGGTGCTTAAGAGCCCCCACATGCTGTCAATTCCCCTGCTGCTAGCAACTGTAGCACATAGTACCACCTTTCCTTACTTGTGCCACTATGGGGCTTTCTGTCTATTGCTGCAGGAAAAGCATCCATCCTCTACAAAGATGCTATAACGAGGCAAAGAAGCCATCCAAGAGCAAAAGGTCCTCTTGGCAGAGACTGAATCAGTAATTTTGTGGATTTTAAGTACCATACAGGTGGGCACTGAGTAGCAATGAGTTAGGACTCATGGAGGCATGAAGATAATGATTCTGTATCCAAGCTGGTGAGCATGAGTAAGGGGGTAGAAAATTGAACATAGTATAATGGTGGGGGGGGGGTTTCCATGCCATGGGGCCAGAAGAGAAAAGAGAGCAGAGGCCTCCAGGTTTACTGGTTGCAATATTAGGTGACTATGAGCATACATTATCTTCCCCAGTATATCTATGACCACCCTAAACAAGAGGCATAAATGACCTATTATAAACTAGCTTATAAACCAACATGCAGATTTAATTTTTTAATATAGCTTCTATAAGCTATGTAGAATATACATAAAACAGAATTGTCTCGCTTCCTTTATCAGCCTCTGGATCAGGAGGTTGTGTAGTAGTGGTAGTAGTAGTAGTAGTAGTAGTAGTAGTAGTAGTAGTAGTAGTAGTATAGTAACAACAACAGCAACAACAACAATAACAACTTTATTTGTTAGCCGCCCCATAATAAAATGTGGCAGCTTACAACACATACAAACATGAAATAAAAACACACATTAAATCATAACAGACCAAAAAAGGGGAGGGGGGGAATACAAAATACAATACAAAAACAATTTTTAAAACATTTTTTAAAAAGCAGTCACAATCAAATCAAACTTTAAAAAAATAATAATTTTGTGTCGCTTTTCACGTGTATTTGACATATTTTATAGTGTACTTTAGAGGCCAACAAGAGCCCCTTTCATTTGGAGAGAATGAACACAAACATGGGGAGGTACCATCTCAGTGGCAGGCTCCACCCCTGGCCTGTATGCATTCATTAGAGTATCTGCAGAAGGCCCCTGCACATACAGCTCTGCTCACATGTGATGGGGCATTAGGAGGTATTCTAATACATGCAAGTAGTTTGGCAGGCAGTTTCAGAAGTACACCACACTTATTCATTCTCCCAGATGAACACCTGAAATGGGCTGCTATCTAAATTGAAAGAGGAAAAGGAAACAGTCATTTCTTTTTGTAACTATGAGGCAATTTCTCTTTGTTTCAGCTCCATAGTCAGAAATTTAAAAAACAAAGCAGAAACAATGATGCTCACAAAATGCATTATTGTTTTTGGCACTTTGGGTGGTTGGGAACTCTGACACAGAGAACAACTTGATATTCAGGGGTGCTGGCTATCCATAAATCTCATTCATCTCCAATATTCTGTGAAATACTAATAATACTTGCTGAGATCTTAAGCATATTTGCTAGGATATACATTCCACAAAAATCTATAGGACTTGCTTGCAAAGTCCTATAAAAAAGTCCTGGTGTAAAGAGCTTTGAAGATGACAAGGAAAGTAAGAATTCTGGTTATTCTCTGTTCTCTCCCAGGGCTTAATTTGAGCCAGAAAGAACCAGGGCTCAGCTCCAGAACCTGTTTTGAATACCAGGGGCATGTGAAGTAGTAATGGAATACATATGTGCATATGAAGAATGGCTTTCCCTTGCTACTGAGTAACCACGGCATTCCCCAAACATCTGGGATTAGGGGCCATCGAAGGGAGCAACTTCTGAGCAGGTCTGAGCCCCAGCACCTCTCCTTTTAGAAACAAAACACCATGTCCTCCAGTTTCCTCAGCAGGAAAAATCATATGCACTTTTGCTAAACCAAAGACAGCTTTCCGCTATTTTGAATCAGGATTTCAGAACCTTCTTTAAATTATCCTTTGGATATTAAACAATTTTTACAAACTGTATCATCTAGCTACTAGTCGGAGGGCTATAGGCCACCTCCAACCCTTTGAATACCAGTTGCAGGGGAGTAACAGCAGGAGAGAGGGCATGCCGTCAATTCTTGCCTGTAGAAAGCTTTCCCTCTGTCTGCACCCCTGGGTGGGTGAGGCATACAATGCACACAAAGTGCTGAGTTGCCTTGAGAGGGAACATGAGGCAGCAGCAAGTGGCAAATGGACATGAGGGAACACAAGGCAACAGTGAGGTTGTGGTGGGCCTTGTGAGGGCAGTTAAGGCTGTAGCAAGATGGCGAATGAACTGTGAAGGCATGAGAGGCAGTGGTGGGATGGTACATGGATTTACAAGGGGGCATGAAGTGACAGAAGCTAGGGATGTGCAAGCTGGCTCACTTTGAGCTGGGCTCAACATCAAGCCAGCCCAGTTCAAGCAGTCCTAATTTGAACAGGCCCAGCCACCCCCACCCCCAAGGGGGGTGCCAGTTAGGGATGAGGACAAAATCAGTTTGCTGGGTTCGGTTTGGGTCGAGCCAAACTCAAACCAAACCAGGCATGTTCAGTATTGTGCCCCCTCCAAACAGACCCTCAACTCAGCTTGAATTCAAGCTGGTTCAGGGGTTCTGGAGTTAATTTAAAAAACAACAACAACTCACTGCTGGGTCTGGCAGTTTCAGGGGGTGCTGCTGCAGCTGTGGATTGGAGTCTCTGTTGTTTCCTTTCCTCCTGATGGCCTCCCCCGCTCTTCCAAGTGCCATTTGGTCCATATTTGGGCTATTCTGGCCCTTTCTCCAGTGTTGGTTGCCATTTTGGAGGCTGCTGTGCATGTACCCTGGCCATTTGTGTGGCCTGGGTCATACCCCAAGCATTCAAATAGCCAGGGTGCATGCACAGCAGCCTACAAAATGGCTGCTGCCACCGGAGAAAGGGCCAGAATGGCCCAAAATGGGTTGAAATGGACCTTGGAAGAGTTGGGGGAGGGTGGCAGGGGGAGAGAGGGAAATGGCAGATCCCGCCCATGACTGCGGCACTACCCACCAAGACCACCAGACCCAACGGTGATTTTTTTAAATTAAAAACCCCCATCTCTAGTTCTAATTGAGCCAACCCCTGGTTCAAAGAACCAGCTTGCGGGCTGGCTTGCAGGATATACTTGTAAAGGGGAATCTGGTGAGGATTCTCCTTTACAGGTACAGGGCATTCCCTACAGTAAATGGTGGCGGGGGGAGAAAAGGTAATCTTTACCTGTAAAATGCAGGCGCTAGGGGTGGCAGGGACATCAGAGGTGGCGGCCGAAGCAATGGAGGTGGGGGTAGGGGCTCCTCCAACCCCTGACCGGCCTCCCAAATGACAGCCAGGTTTGGCTGTGGCCCTCTGCACATGCACAGAGGCCATTTCATAACCTCTGCATATGTGCAAGGGCCAATTGCATCACCACGTGATTTATCCAAGACCACCCAGTGAGCTTCATGGCCATGTGGAGATTTGAAAAGGATCATTCTAGTGCAATGTAAATATTCCAGAAAATTTGCATCTTTTGTAGAAAGGTAACAGTTTTCTGTAGAAATGATGACAAAAGGCAAATGGCATATGGTGTAACAGAAGAACTACACTTGATTTAATCAACAACCTTCTTCATTAAAACATGTAGGTAAAACCTCTATGGTCAGATCTGCTGTATGTCATCCCAGGTGACAGAATGGTATTGGGATTAGTCTCCCCACAAACCTATTGGACCATATTGTGCTGATTCAGGAAAAGTGTGTTTTGATTCAAGAATTTATCCCACTATTGCTTCAGCACTTTAACCATTTGCAGTCCTTTCGACCCAACCCATGAACTGGATAGACAGGAGGACTTGGATTTAAGCCAAATTCAATGTGATTAATCAACCTAAATTCCTCTAAAGGAAGAAACGGCATTGTACAAAATCATTCCTTATGAACATATCAAAAAGCATATGGCTTTAGCAGCCCACAATCTACTTATGATGATGAGTGAAGGACTATGTCCCTTATTGTATTAAGTAAAAGCAATGTATGTACCTTTAAGAAAAAATATTAATCACACTTACATACTGCCACTCAATGAATCTCACAGCAGTTTACAATAAAACAATTACAATGATTTAAAATAATTAAATGACTCTGGCTGACATCTTGACTAATGACAGACCAGTGCAATGGGAGATGCCCCAGTGCTTCTCAAAAATTCAACTAACTCAGTTCCACTGTTAGTTCAGTGGTGGGGACAAATTTTGATGACCTCCCCTTCTCCAAGAAGCACTTTGTGCTACCTGAAAATATGTCCCCAAGGGTTCACAGCCCTCATAGTGGGCTTCCAGGGGAAGGGAAGATCATTGGAATTCCCCCACACATACACTTGCACCAGTGCAGCATTAGTCTGGAACTCTTCAAAAGCACTGGTGCTATACGGGTGCATTGCCCACTGCACTGGTGCTTCATTAGTCAGGATCTTAGTCACTGCATATACAACAATAATATTGTGGTTTTAATTCCTGAGACTAAACATTTGCTAGAATTTAGTGTTGTGCAAAGATAAGAGTTAATTTTTTGTAAAATTCCTTGCCTTTGACTGAAAAAAATTATATTTTGCATTCTCAATTTCCTTTGCAAGAATGGAAAACACATGAAACGACTGTGCCACGTAGCCCCTTAAGCACATATTAGGCATTTTACAATCAAAAATATTGTAATCGAAAACACAGGCAATTAAGCAAACAACAGTGCCAAATGGCGTGACTAACAAGGGAGGGATAAGAAATACTTGCCGCCCATTGTTGGTAATGAAATATGAACAGGAACACCATTTGCAAACCTTTCAACCCAACTCATGAACTGGATAAACAGGAGGACTTGGATTTAAGCCAAACTCAGTGGGACTAATCAACCTAAATCTGAGTATTCTGACTTGATTGTACTGTGGATTAGTCTTTAGTTAGTAACCATTTGGTATCCTTTTGTGAAGACTGGTGTGAATCATTGTTCTGCTGTTCTGAGCTCTTTATTGGTTATCCCTTTTGAAATACAGTGAAACAATATACACATGTGAAAGACCAATGCAGTAAAATCATGCTGGAGTAATCATAGCACTCTGCACAGGTAACATAGTACATATAGCCTTAGGAACAAATGAGTTTTAGGAGGAAAGGCAAAATGTATATAATTCACTGCATTCTGAATAACACTGAGAAATCTCTGTGTCTTGGGGTACTATAATTGTGCCCTATTGTCGGGAGCTGACTTCCAGACTAATGACACATGGGTGTATAGTACCAGTGCTTCTGAGCAGCACTTATGTATACAATTCAGGAGGGAGGTCAGTACTGATCCTGCTACTCTTCCATGCATTTGGATTTATTACATGACATTTTGGTTATCTGCACTGAGCTATTACAACATAATATTGAGCTGGGCAATGTCCAGACTAAGTTAGTCTTGACTACATCCTTTTGAAATTAATGGTTTGATGAATGAAATTAATGACTAACTTCTCTCATTGATTTCATGGTGCTTCATTAAGTTATGACATCATTAAGTTATGACTAGTTAGTCTGGATGTTGCCCACCGTATATCTAACTATTACAAAGGCATCTGGTTCATGTGGTTCATAATAGATACCATACAATAAAGAACAATGGATTGCAAGAGACTGTGACTGATGTACTGGCTTTTCTCAAGAAAAGAGGTGTCCAGGTGAGTGGAACACATTACATCAACTCCCATAGAGATCAACACTGGCCTGTGAAGAGCAGCCCTTCCTCTGCCTTCCCAGAGGATTTAAAGGACCGTATGCCCTGAGAGGAATGCAAGGAAGAAGGCATCCAGGCTGGGAAGCATTTCTTCTCAGCTCATGATAAAACTGTCAACAACCTGAGACAACACTGTTTTGTAATTTTATGTAACTCATTTATTTTTAATGTTGTAAGCCACTTTGGGTGTCTTGGTCATGGCAGAAAGGTGATATGTGATAAATAATTGATAATAAATATATATATTGCACAATGATATGTCAGCCCAGTAATGCTTCATGCATGCAAGTTGTGCAAGTTACACAAATTGCACAAATGCAAACATTGAGCAAATGATGTTACATAAGAGTAAGCTCATTGGAAATAGTGGTCTTCACTACTTTTGAAGATTAGAAAATTTATAATCTAATAATTCGTCCTCTCATTCCCTACTTCTAATAGCACATTACTCTTGCTCCTTATCTAGCAATAACTTTGGTAAGTTGTACCATTAAAACTGTTTTCAGGGGCTTTCTTTTTAACAAGGTGCTGAGCACTTGGTACTAATGGATCTTGACTTTCCAAAGGTGGGGTTAGGGCAAGGAATACGAAACAAGACACTGAACTGCACTTGAGAACATTCCTACAGAATTTTCTATTAAATACAATTTTCCTTTAAAGGCTACATGAAGTCAGGCATAGCATAAATGTTTTGTTGGTACTCATTTGGAATGACTTCATTGTTCACACGTGGCTTCACCTCAAACAAGTTATACAGTTGAATTTGGTTCAGTTCAGTACTATAAATCATTAAGGCTGCCCACTGTCTCTGAGAAAGAAAGAGTGAGAAATGTGTGATATGAGCAGACACAGAACTTACAATGGCTGTTTGAGCAATGTGTTTCATTGTCATTCATTGTCATCTTTTGTTTAGAAAGGATATAAAATTACTAAGCACTGTACAAAGTAATTTTATACTTTATTGTACAGTATAAAAGCACTGTACAAAAGTTTCCTTTTAGATTGTGAACCTTCTGGGGCAGGGAACCATTGCCCCAATCCTTCTTGCTATGGAAACTCTTCTGAGAATTTTGTTTTTGTTAAAATACAGTATGTAATAGGGCTGTGCACAATCACAAATGTTGAAATTGGGACCGACCCGATCTGATCCTATCCCACAAATGTCCTTAAGAGATAGGGTTCTGGATCGAATTCTGGATCTTCCTTGAGAGATCGGGTTCTGGATCGAATTCATGGTCAGGGTTGGGATCAGGATTTTTTCTGACAATCCAATTAATTTGTTTAAAAACTGGGAAATACTCACTGTGTAAAACTTGGAAGAAATGTAATGTAAAACCAGAGAATCACAGGGGCAATGTTGTAACAGAGGATTCACAGGAGAAACCGGAAAACTGGCCACTTTATTTTTTAAAATGCAAGTTTAGAAATATGACTTTAAAATCCATAAACTAACTATAATCATACAATTACAGTTATTAAAACAGCAGTTTAAAACCTCCCATAGAGCTACAACTAGTAAGATAATACAACTTCACCAATACAATCATCTATATATTTATTTCTCTAAGCCAGGCTTAGAGATGTGTGGGGATGCAGCCGGTTCCAGTGCCAGCCATTGGCTGGGAGAGCTCCAGCAGCTGGATTGGCTAGGCGGCAGAGGCTCGCGTGTGGCAGGAGGCCATGGAACGCTGCACTCTGACTGGCACTCAGACTTTGGGCGGTAGAGGAGGTGAACGGGTGGGCCAAAATGGTGGGGAGGGAGCCCGGTGGGGAGAGAAAGTGCTGCCGGAGGTCAGGGAGGGAAAGCTGCCGGGAGCAGGAGGAAGACGGAGATCTCCGGAACAACAGGGAACGGACGGGGGCAGAAGGGAGGGGGGAAGTGGCGGGAAGGAAAGTGGGTAACTGGCAAAGTGGGTAACTGGCAAAGGTAACTGGCCTGGCGGGGGTGGGGGAGAAGCAGCCTGGTGGGGTAAGAAGTTGAAGGCAAGAGAAGAAGAGGACAACCAGCAGCAAGGTGGATGGGCTCAATTACGACAGCAATGAATGCACCACTGAGAGACCTTAAAGGCCAAGTTGAAGACAGATAATCCTGGAGAGAATCTATCTATGCAGTTGCTGTTGGGAATTCTCTCTGGTAAGAGAAACCCTTTTTAATTATAGCAGAGTGCACAGAGGCACAACACAGCGGAATTTAGTTAGAATTTAGTTATGCACGCATGCAAAAAGTAAAGTAACTTGGAGCCAGTTCATAGTTTCAAATCAATATAAACTGTATTTATTAGAGAACTCCATTCTAGATAGGAAAGTGAGGAGTTAGGATCTCTAATCTATCTATCTATCTAGCTGGATGCAGATGGATTCTGCATATCTGCACACATGGTGCAGGGGAGAGGAGCTTGCAGGTTGCAAGGTAGAAGGAACAGGAAGGGAAGAGAGGAAGTGACAGGGCAGGAAGGAAGTGTCCCTAAGAGTAGCAATCTGCATTCCAAAGGGATAGTGTCAGAGCACTAGAGAAGGGATGACCAATGTCTTGACCCTCTAGCCCTCTGACTCACTAATCTGTCCTCCACTGTCATTGAGACAAGAGACAGCGCAAAGTCCTTCACTTCCAACAGTTGCTACAAGTAAACACCAACTCACCCATCAATCAATCAATCAATCAATGCTTTTCCCCACTGTGCAAATAGCTTAATGGTGATTTTAATTAGGAAAATGATGGGGAAGAGAGTTAAATCTCCTTCCCCTAGCACTGAGCTCTGAATCCAAATCAGCCCCCTCAGTGGCTGCCGTTTATTTCCTCCTCCCCCCCAAAGTGCTGGAAATCCTGATAATAGATCTGCTGTATCAGGTCTAATTTGGCCCATAAGCTAGCTTGGAACAGGTACAGCCCAGCTCCTTTCCTCCTGACAAAGAGGCAAGGTACCTGTATGCAAGTAGATACTTTTAATGTTTCTTCGCTGAACAGCATTCATATGCCTGCCTAAAGTATTTTAGCATGTCACACACAATCACAAAATATACTTTTACCAGAATTGGAGTGGCTGGATGTAAACGTAAAGCAGAAATACAGCTGTCCATATAGTTTTTCAAGAATTTCCTTCATCTGAAAAACTTCACAAATGAAAAGAAAAAGTTGTCCAATCAGTGTTTCTCAACCACTGGTCCACGGACCAGTGCCACTCTGCAAGGCATTGGGCAACAGTCCGTGAGGCTTCACTAATAAAAATCACACACCCCAATAAAACCATTTTGGGCCAGTGGGGGCCACCAGGAGCTCTCCAGAGCTCATTTCCAGGCAGCCCTCGCTGCTGGATAACGTTCATTGAGCAGATCTCCTCAAAATGAACATTATCCAACAGCGAGGCCTGCCTGGAAATGAGCTCCGGAGCACTGCCCGAAATTGTTTTTTGGGAGGTGCCTGGGGGGTGGTGGGGGTGAGGGAGCCAACCCCCTTACTAACTGCTGGTCCGAGAAACTGCACATGAATAATGTCCTGGTCCATGACTCCAAAAACTTTGAGAAACACTGCTCCATATCACAAATCATATCTGGCAATATTACTTTAGCACATTAACTATCTTAGGCATCATTTGGCGATTCATTCCTACCAATTAATTTATGGATGTTGATTTGGTCATTGTCTATGCTATCCTGCAGTTGATTAGAAGTCTTTAAAAAAAATCACACAAGCAAATGGTGATTATAAACAAGTGAGTCTTAAACACAGATGTTGAAGGCACACTGCAAAACTGGGGTTGGAAGAAAAAATCCCCAACATTCTTCAAATGCGTCTCAGCAGCTGCATTCAGTAGTTGGCATCCTGTAGGAGAGCTGTGCAACGTTAAACTTTATGGTTTTCTAAGCATTTCAGGTACTATTCCATTGTATCAAGCTTTCCATTATTTTTGGCAGTACACATTAGGAATGTCTGCTTCATTGAAACATTGCTTTGGTGCCAGCATCATGCTGAGACAGAAACAGAGACTTATATTTTAAAAGAGAGGGAGAGACTGTAAAGAAGGGATTGAAAAAGCCCACTTTACAAATGTACCCTTAGAATTATGCAGCTAATATGCATATGCTACATTATAATCATTTTTGACAAATAAGAGAGTAGAACCTTCTTGCCAGAGTGATTTTTCCAGGTAGTTACTTTGCTTAGTTGGCTGATGTACTCAAAACTATCTAACCACTGTAGAAGATAAAAAACAGACTTCAATTATTCCGGTCTGGGGGTAGGAGGGAGTGTAAATGTAGGATATAACCGTCCATGAAGCACCTACTTAGATAGCACCATACTGACTAATAAAATTCATAATTAACGAAACATAACTAACTAACTTGATGATTAAAATACTGTTGAAAGGAGAGTCTTAACCATTTCTAGTTCTAGACTTATATTCCAATGGCAGTGATGATTGTCCTTTCTTTTATATTATTTCTTAGGTTATTATTTCAGTACCATATTAGGCACTGTATTTTGGCCCTGAAATGCAGGCCTTACCTAGCATTAGCTTTAACAGAGAAGTTACACTTTTCTAAGTCAGCCCCACATTTTTTATTTATTTGTTTCTTTGTTTGTTTGTTTCTTTTTTTGATTTATATAGTGCCCTTCCAAAAATGGCTAGGGCAGTTTACATCAAAATAATAATTTTGATTAACAAATAAAATCAAAACTTGATTCCTGGGGCTGTTGAATCCACTCCCAGCAGAAATCTGTAATCTGGATTCATTGTTGGCCTTCAGGAGAGCCCTTAAAACCTATCTATTTGGCCTGGCTTTCCAGGGTTTTTAATTTGTTGTAAATTGTTATTAACTGCTGTAAGTGTTCAGCCTGATTCTCCAGGGTTTTTAACTGTTTAAATGTTTTAACTGTTAATTAGTTTTATGCTGTGTGTGTTTATTTTATTTATTTATTTATTTATTTATTTATTTGACATATTTTTATACCACCCAAACTTACGTCTCTGGGTGGTTTACAAAGATTAAAAAGTAAAACATTAATTAAAAACAAAAACAAAAAAATTAAAAGCAAGAAATGTAAAACACAATTTAAAAATTTAAAACAATATTCTAAAAACAACATTAAAACAATCAAAACAATATCAGTTAAAAGCCTGGGTGAACAGATGTGTCTTTAAAGACACCTGGGAAGCCAGGCCAAATAGATAGGTTTTAAGGGCTCTCCTGAAGGCCAACAATGAATCCAGATTACGGATTTCTGCTGGGAGTGGATTCCACAGCTCCGGGGCAGATACAGAGAAGGCCTGCCCCTGAGTCACCACCAGACGGACCAACTGTAACTGGAGATGGACCTCCTCAGATGACCTTAATGTGCGATGGGGATCATGTAGAAAAATGCACTCTCTAAGATATTAAGATATTGAGCGCATTGCAGTAATCCAGACATGGTTGGTTACTGCAGTGTATGTGTCACCATAGCCAGATCTGACCTATGTAGAAACAGGCAAAGCTGAGCAAAAGCAGTCCTGGCCACAGCCAAGACAGTCCTGAGCAACCAGACTCCTAGCCAGGTCCTGACTCCAGAAGCACGTCAAAATTATGAGCCTGAGAAGGGCTTGCTATGCCCATCCAGAATTGACCAAAAGCCAACTGGTAGTTTTGCTGACAAGGAAAACCTCTATTTAGTCTGTCTTAAGCCTCAGTTTGTTTGCTTCTACCAGACACTAGTTCAGGACTTCAACAATTTCCCTGGTATACAATGGAAAATGAGATGGAGCTGGGTGTCATTTGTGTTAACTGGTGCTAACTGTTAACTGGTACTAACCCCTGCTAATTGGGCAAAGAAGTAGTTTTCAAAGTGGTGACTTACTTATATTTAGCTAGGGGAAAGGAACTGTCCCTATTCAGTCCAACACAGTGTGCCTCTCAGTGGCTGTTGATATTGTGTGTGTTTTAGTTGGGAACCCTTTGGCGATAGGGAACCATTTTTATACCTTTTGCTGTGTCAACTGATTTGTGAACTTTACACTGAAAAGTGATATATAACAATAATAAACAATAATGGTACCCAACTCCAGCTCCAGAAAACCTTCCCCAGAAGTTTTGTGTACATGTTAAACAGCAGTGAGGAAAAGACTGATTCTAGCAGGTGCCAGCCAGGCATTCTGCAGCTCCAGCTTCTGAAAACATCTCTTCAGGAAGGACCAAAACTACTGCAAAATAGCATGCCTCAGCCTCCAAATTGTTGGCTCAGAAGGATAGTATGATATCAAAAGCCACTGAGATGTCATAAGATAAGATGCGATGTCATAAGCTACTGAGATGTTCTGATAATATCAAAAGCCACTGAGATATCCAGCAAAACCAACAGGGAAACACTTCCCCTGTCCAACTCCTGATAAAGATCCTTCACCAAGGTGACTAAAGCAGTCCAAAACCAGTTCTGAAGCCAGACTGAAACTGATCTAGATAATTTGTGTCATCCAAGAAAGTCTGGAGTTGAATAGTCAGCTTGCATTCAAACTCCTTGCCCAGAAATGAAATATTTGAAACTTTTTGGAAATTCTCCACAATGGTGGTATCTAGGGAGAGCTTTTTAAACAGTGGTTGTACCATTGCCTCTTTAATGGAACTATGCCACCCCTAAGAGATTTATCACCTCCTGCACCAACTTGGTCAGTCCTCCTATGGCTGATTTAGCCACCTAGGATGGACAAGAGTTAAGAGCACATATGATAGGTTTCATCCCTCCAAGAATCTTGTCCAGATTATTGAGCTTCACAGAACTATCCGTAACAGGACAATTTCACACATGTTCCTGATTTCTCTGAGTTTGATTTTGCAATTCTAGCTGGTAGCAATGAATGAATAATAATACCAAGATGATATATGAGAGTTTTGTGACAATTAGTTTCTACAATTAGAACTGTAGCCTGGATTACTTTAAAACAGTTTCAAACTATCAACAGCAAATTTTATTAATATTTCATGTTTTTTCATAATTTATATTTTTTTGTTGTGGTCCAAATGCATTCTCATAGCCTTTCCACACTGAGAACTGCTAACTGGTTTAATAAACTTGATTGATTGCTCTAGTCTTTCCTAAAAATGAAGAATACTGTCTCCATACTCCCATGCTTTTTCCATTATTGGTTTTAGTTGCATTTCTTCTAATAGCCTGATAAATACTGGTTGATGGATCCAGAAGCCCACAAGATGTTCATAAATGTCTCTGCAAATGGCTCTGACTGAATTCTGAATTAACAAAACCATGAAGGGCCATCTAAGACTTACATATCTCATCAGGAAAGGGCCTGAAGATGACATCATCCTATCTCCCTCACCCCTCCCCTGGGAGAGGTTTCCTTGTAAAGAACAGCAGTTTGAACAGCCAGTACAGACAAACAAGGAGACATGATGTCATTGATATTAAGAATAAAATCACTGCTTCTTTCATTTTCCCATTTGATTCAGTTTAGGCCTAGAAAATGATAACTTTATTTCCTGTAACTTTTGCACCTGAAATTCCATGTTTCTGTTTTTAGGATAAAGTGTTCCCTGATCTACTGTTCCCTGCTCCTCAAACATAAGGATCAGAGAAGGGATTTATATCTACATGAAAGAGGTTAATTATATATCTGACTTAGAGTAACAATAGATCAGAGAAGAAGAAGCA
Source organism: Hemicordylus capensis (assembly GCF_027244095.1). Classification (NCBI taxonomy): domain Eukaryota; kingdom Metazoa; phylum Chordata; class Lepidosauria; order Squamata; family Cordylidae; genus Hemicordylus; species Hemicordylus capensis. The sequence goes on along the minus strand of NC_069658.1, from coordinate 86,347,728 downwards.
TGTAAGATTCTGCATAGCAACCAGTTTTCTATTAAGAGAGGATTGGAATGTTGACATTTCTCTAAGTTATGATTTCTGTATAGTCATGAGAAATTGCGGGTTAAATAAGGCAGATTCAGTTCCAAATGTAGAATTACATTGCCTTTTGGTATATCACTGACCCTTCTTTTGCAGTTTCTAACTACTAATGCTTCTTGAAATTAGCTTGCATGTAAACCCCCTTGTAATCAAGTATATTCTGATGTCTTATGCATTGTCTGTGTTTATGTTCCATATCTTTTGTACTAGCTAAATAAAGAAACTAGTACTTTAGTAGAAACTTTTTCTCTCAAGTCCTTACATCTTTAATTATTGTCAGTACAATACTCTTCTGAATGAACCCACGTAGTGGTGTATTCCTAGACTGAAGCCTTGCACACTGCTGTTTCCTGATACAGGTTAAGGTTGATGTGAGAAGTTGAGGCTGTTCACATGAGCAGCCCTTACCCAGGCTTTGGCAGCCCAACCTGGGTAGGGCTGCTGATGTGAGGTGCCGGGGTCAAGGCCAATCCTGGTGCTGCCTCCCTAGGCAGTCCAAGAATTTCCCCCGGGCTTTTACCTGGATAAAAGCAGGCGAGCAGGCCCTTTGACCCACGTTCGGGGTCATGTGTGTGCTCAGGCTGCAGGCAGCCCAAGCAGGGACAGAGCCAGGTATCTAGAGAGCCCAGCTTGAGGGGGAATCCCTCAATGCGCTGTACTCCTCGCATGGTGCATTAGGGGTATCTGGAGGCCGGGCTTCATTTTCCTGACCTCCAGAGGTCCACACTGCTCAGACATAGCAGTGCAGATCATGTGGACATGTGAGCTGCGCACCACACAGAAAATTAATGATCATCTTGGGGGAAGGTAGGTTCGATCATGCCTACCCGCCCCCTCCAACTCACCCAAGTCATATTGCTCGAGGCAGTCCGTGACAATGACACCAGAGAGGAAGCTGAAGCACTGCAGAGTTTGGGCTCTCTGGCATAACCTGTTGCTGACTTTTAGAAATGCCTTTAACTCTATCTAATGCTCAATCTGTATATTTGTGTAAATAAACTAAATATTACAAAGATACTGGAAATCTGCATTAATCTCTCCTCCAAGGGAAACCACAATCCAAGGCATACTGCAAACCCTTGGAATGTCTCTCCATTCAGAAAAGTGGAGCACTTGAAGCAGCTTAACAATATGTTACACAGAAGTAAGTTGCACTGAGCTCAATGCTTTGTGTGTGCTCCAGTGAATACATGGAGCTCCTAGACATATGGGCTTTTCTTCTCTCTTGAATGGGACAGTTCTGGGTCTACAAGCTTTTGTGTGAGTAAAGTTGGGGTGAATGGGAGAGCTTGTTTGTGAGAAGTTTCTATGTGTGCATCACAATTCCCACATCTGCAATGAATTGCTGAATCAAGGCAACTGCATTTGGGATCAGGGTTCAAGTTAATGTTGTATTTCTAGAATAAGCAGTGTTTCAGACACTGTATGAGATGTACATTCTGTATATGTCTGACTCATTGTTTGGATTGGATTTATATTTAACATCTGGGGAACTATCCAACTAAAAGGGTGTAAAATTGTACCAGAGATCATTTAAAGTATATATTTTGCTTGCTATGTTGTTTATTTAAACAGCTAGAAAAATACTCTTGTTCTTTACATATTGACCATATCTTATATTTGGGATTGGGGTTGTAGTTCCCTTTTGACTAGAAATGCTGAGTAGATAAGTTACTACCTTTGTACAAATTACTGTAAGTTTTTATTTTAAAAGAATGTTATTTTTGAACAGCTGCACTTTCCCCCCCAGTCTTAATTTGGACTGCTTAATGCAAATTTCAGATACCTAAAGAACAGGAACATTATTACATGGCAGAAACTGTGTTCCATCAATTGGGTGTTATCTATAAGTTCCTTTTCTTGATTATTTGTTGATCTGAAAAAATGACAGAAGATGATGATGAAGACCACCATAACCACCATCACAGGCTTATTGTGTGAAAAATCTGGAGCAACATTTTAAGGTAACCAGTAATTCAGACTGAAATAGCAGGAAATAGTTGTGTAGTGTGGAATACTAATTACTATAGAGCCCATGTGAGACACTTGTGTACAGGCTCTTTTAAAAAAAGAAAATACTGTAGAATTAAAGGGACAGAATAGTTAGTGGAAAATAGACTGTGAATCTTAGATTTGTTGGAGATAAACTGGGCCCATAACCAAGTTAGAGAGCTCAGGAGAGGATGTTTCTTTATCTGTCCTAGCTACGTGAAAGTGCACAGGTAAGGAGAACACTGCTAATTAATATTGTCTGGAGACATGGAGTTAAAGTTCCAAATAAAGTAGTATGTTTGGGAAATCCATCAGGAGATAGAGAAGACCTAGCATGCCTTATTGCTAGCTACATACAGGAAGGGTGAAGGGGGAAGAAGGAAGTCTCTCTCTCTCTCAGGTGAGAGAATGAAACCTGAGACTATCAGTCTAACAAAGGGGAATCAGTGTAGAGATAGCCAGTAAGAGCATTCTCCCTCTAACCATGCTTTCTCTACTCTGATTCCCCTTTGTTATACTGATAGTCTCAGGTTTCATTCTCTCACCTGAGAGACTTCCTCCTCCTCCTCTCCCTCCCTTTCCCTCTTCTTCTCCCTCTTCTTTCCCTCCCTCCCCAACTCATTTTCTAAGGATCTCAGGCCTATATGCATGGGATAATCCCATTTAATCCTGGGTTAGGCTGACAGATGGTCCAAACTAACACACACATACACCATGCACACACGTGTGCGCGCACACACACACACACACACACACACACACACACACACACACTTATCTGCTTCTCCTACTCTTCTAGCCAAGAGTACAGGTACAGTGGTCCCTCGACTTACGAAGTTAATCCGTTCTGAACGCACGTTCGTAGGTCGAAATTTTCGTAAGTCGAAAAGTGCACCCACGGAGGTCTGGAAACATTCGTAAGTCGAGGAAACCGCATCTAAAAATTCGTAAGTCGAGGAAGCCGCATCTAAACCGGCAACGACTTCCGGTCATTTTTGTCGTTCATACGTCGAAAACTTCGGATGTCGAGTACTTCGTAAGTCGAGGGACCACTGTATGTATGTATGTATGTATGTATGTATGTATGTATGTATTTGTTTATTTAATTTTTGAAATATTTATATCTTGCCCTTCCCATGCATAACATCCATAATAAAAGAATAAAATACAATAAAATACAATAAAATACGATGAGGGTTAAGGTTAAGCTGATTATTATTTGGTTACCCTTGGTTTTCTGCCCCTGCTCCAATGCATTTTAACATTAGCCTAAGACACTCAAAAACCCTGTTCTTATGTTCAAATTTGCATTGACTGAATACATGAGAGGGTGGATGAATCAAACCTAGTGGCCTGACCCCTGATCTTGGCATGTTCAGTGGAAGGTATGAAGAGGGAATCAATGCTCATCCAGCTCTATACATTGATAGTGCAGGGTTTCAGTTTCACAGGGGATTTGCAGAACAAAATGGTATGGAAGTAAATGGTTAACCATCTCTTACCTCCACACCATGGTCCCAGTTAGAACCAGGTTTGCACATGGTGCTCACTTTAAATAACATAAACAATGGCACATGGAAAGATCGTGCACACGGCCTCAACCTGCCACTATGGAGGCCTGCGGGGAAGACAGGAGCTTGCACATGACAGAAGACAGGAGCTTCCCCAGCACATGAGGGTCATTGTCTTTGCCTTCACTGTGCGGCACGCCCACAAGCTCCAGGTGCTCCAGATGACACGAGCCACCTGAGTTACCCCAGGTGGCTTGTGTCGTGTGAATAGCCTTTTAATGTCACATCTAGTTTAGTCCTAAACTTCTAGATTGCCCAGATTCAGCATAGCTCTATATTTCAAGACATATAAAGAAGAAAATATTACTTTAAGCCGGACAATATACAGCACTTATGTATTATCATTTGATTTATTTGTATACTGCTTTTCAGGTCAAGGCTCCTCAAAGCAGTTTACATGCTATTAAAAACAACCACAAATAATCAGGAAGGCTACTGCTGCTGCTGACTGGTGGTTCTTTAAGGAATCAGGAAGACCTAGCAGCAGGTGGCAGTTGCTGGGGGTGGGGCTTCTCTTCAAGCCCCACCTCCAGCTACTTCAGGCTGCTTATGTAAGACTTGCTTCTGTCTGCTGCCTCTTCTTTTCCACAGTGGCTCCAAGTGGTAACAAGGACTGGCTGAGGGGACAAGATGTCTCTCACCCCAACCCATGTGTTTTAGCTGCTGAGGAAAACCCAGTGTATGGTTCCCAGGAAAATGGTCCCCCCATGACCAGTAGAACCTGGCACTCTTGGTCTATGGACAGTCAGTAAAGAGTGCAACAACAACAACAACAACACATAGTTATTATCCTAGAAGCAATAGTAGCCAGTAGCAAAAGTGCCATTATCCGTGTTATGCCATTGAGCCATTGTTTGAGCCCTTCTCAGCATTTCATTTGGCCCTTAGTGGTGGCAGCCTGGATGGCAGGCTGTACGGGATGGTGGAGAGTTTTCCCCACTTCAGCAAAAGGAAATCCATGCTGTTCTTTGTAATCATGCACAAAGCTGCATTGCCTTTTCCTTGAACACAGAAATTGGCTATATGATACAAATGATGAACTAACACTTGGTTGGGAAATGCCTCTGGGAATATATAGTAGCTGTAGTATTTCACTGATTTTTTGCTCTTCAGGGGAAGAGTAAAGTAAAAAATATGCTATAGATTATCTTTATAGTTCAATTAGAGTGGTGAGTAGAGTACACACTGAGTGGTGAATACAATTGGATGAATCTAGCATTATTTACTTCCAAACATTGCAATTTTTCTTGAAATAGCTGTAGGTAGTCGGAATCAGTGGAAATGGTAAAATGGGGGGGGGGAGAAGGGAGAAGAGAATGAAAATAACATACAAAGTAACTACTTGGCTAAAATAGGAATGCACAAAAATAAAATTCTAAGGGTTTAATATTTATAAGCTATTTCTACAAATAGAGATTTTTGCAGTCACTTGTATCCTGAGGGCTTGCCGTTGCCGTGGATGGTAATCAAAACATTCTTGGAAAAACTGAGCCTATTCCTAGAATGAACTTTCTTTACAGACATTGTCCCACTGACTGTAGGGTGACCTAGACTGGAAGCAGACAATGATTTTCAAGAGAGCTGGAGCTGGTATCATAGAGCTGTTGTTGTATATGGTGTGTCAATTCATTGCAGGAGGAGCAAAAAGGGTGGTTATAATACTTCCTGTTTGTTTGTTTGTTTATATTTATATGCTACATTTTGTTAAGATTGCCTCAAGGCACTGTTGTAGTGCCCAATAAGATGGCATGGTAGATAGCAGGGCAAGATATCCCCCGGCACAACACAGTTCATTCAGGGGCCACCATGTTCCCTAATGGGGAGAATAGTTCCCAAATGAAGATGCCTACAACTTCTACATCATAGCTTTGTTACCATAGACAATAAGCAATTACTCAGCCTTGTGAGAATATCATGTCATCCTCCATCTCAGGCAACATAGCCTTTTTGTGCTCCTTTTATGCTCCTTTGACAGGAGGAAATTTTCCAGATCCACAATGGTCCTTCTGCCATAGGGCTAGTCTTTCTTTTCTTAAATAATGTTCATATATTTGCAATCAATTCACTTGCTTCCATTGCTCCAAAAAAGATACTAAGGGGGCAACCCATAGCCACTTTGCTGTGAAGCACATAGCTGGTATGTTCCATATTAACAAACCCAGAATGTCTGAAGACACAGAATAAAGAATCACCACCTACCAGCCTCTATAATATCTTCCTAACAGAAATCTGTGTACCCCACAACTTTTGTATAGCAGGCTATTGCTACCAACTTATTCATGATAATTCCTTATTGCTATTCCTGTTTTTTAAAACCTCTAGGCATCCCTAGAAAATGATGAACTCCCCAAAGGCCTGCCAATCCTTATAACTAAATTAGGTCTTATAGGAGGGTGGGAGGGAGGGAAGGAGGAAGGAAAGAAAGTCATCAGATTCAGCCAAGTCTATGGCTATCCTACACCACTGTAGGTGTTGGACTGGAAAGTTGATCCGCAACAAGCAACAGGCAACAAAATATATGGAACTTTGGCTTTGTTCCCATGTAGAATTATTACACATTATATAGCCCACTCCTAATTTGAGGAACTAACTACCATCATAGACAACTAAAATACCACCAAAAGGGATTACTGGTCTCCTTCTGCTTGTACTGGTGGGGGGAGCATTTGTTCCAGAATGAAGGCTCTGAAATGAATAACTTTGGGGGGATTCCTAAATGAGTTGGGGTCCATCCACAATTATTCAAGATGAAGCAAAGTCATCTTTCCCTGATTATTCTCTATTATTCTCTTTATATATTCTCTCTGTCTTGGATACTTCCTTTCTTGGAGTGAATATTTGCAGGAGCTTTATGTGTACAGTATTCGTATGAACATAGGAAGCTGCCTTATAATGAGTCAAGCTATTGGTCCATCTCACTCAGTATTGTCTGTAATGACTGGAAGTGCCTCTACAAGATTTCAGGCAGGAGTCCTTCCCAGGCCTACCTGAAAATGCCAAGGATGGAACCTGGGTCCTTCTGCATGAAAAGCAGATGCTTTACCCCAAGCTACGACCCCATCCCCATTTATTCTTTAAATGAATAAATTCCTTCCCAAATTCCTTTGACTCAGCACTCCAGTACACAGAGGTATTACACATGTCCATTCAACAGGAATTTCTTTAGGAAATTCTTTGTGAAATTTTGCTGTAAACTTTCCTGTGGGCAGCTCTGCATTCTTGTGTCTTTGGTGTAAATTGGGCAGAAAACAAAAGAATCATGAGTTCAAACCTCTAATACTACTTTTATAGATAGGTTCAGAAGTTATCTTTCAGAAATTATACAGAGGGCTTACCTCCCTCCCCTGTGTATTCTATATAACTGGCCACAAGAACATGTTGTAGGACTAGCAGAAATCTGTTAAAATCATCAAACTTTAATTGCTCTGAAAACCTAATTTCCCAGCATCTCTCCAGATGAAATTTAGCAAGTTCCATCCGCACATGGAGGGCTTTCATTGGTACAAAATGTTACAGTGAATGGAATTTACCCATTGGAGTCCATTGGTAACTATTCAAATGCAAAACGGAAACAAAGTGGCCATTTGAAAAGCATGAAATGAAGGAAATCAAGTCACTGAATGAAAAAATGGAAAACTAACAATATAAATATATTGCTCATCCCTTGTTTGTGGTATGACCCCCACATTCATCTGTATTTGACAAGCCACAAGGTCAGGTCACCACTTAACATCTGTATGGACCCCCACCATGTTTGCTTCCAAGTCAGTGGCTTCGAAACCACTGGATTCAGGGTTAGGAGAGGAGCTGGCAAGGAAAGGAGTTACCATGGGCTGCATCTTCTGAAGTTGTCCTGCTGCGTGTGTTGTAGTGAACTTCACTTTTGCAGAACAGCTTTTGGGAAGAAGACAGGCATACAAACCTGCCATTGCATACAAACCGGCTCCATTGCAGATACTGTACACCTGCAGATCATATGGAATGGACTTCCTGTGTTTATCTGCTCATTAACTATGACAGTTTTTCCAGTTTGCAAGCTCACTCCTTGGGGAGAAAATGTGCTAATAAAATACCAATGGAACTGGCTGCATGTTTCTTATCCTGGATTATCCTGGCTGCATGTTTCTTATCCTGACCTATCCAAGGTCAGTAAGACAAAGGGGATGAACAAGTTACAATGATTCAAGCCTAATAAAATCCTGAGGTCCAGATGGGCTTTTTAACTGAAGGTTATGAAAGGGAATAACTCTAAAGAAGGAAAATGTATATTGATGGCAGTAATCCTGGAAAAACAGACCATTATGAAATATTTTGGAAGCCTACAGGGGAAATAAAAGTGGCATGCAGAAAATGTAGTAAGTAAAGAAATAGAAACTAAATTGGAAAACAAGCAAAGTAATGCCATCAACCACCACTAGCACTATATACAAAAACACCTGCTGGAGAGTACTACTCCGGCCTTCTTGGGCTGTGTAATTACTGCTAATCTAAACTTGAAAAGCTATTTTTTAAGTAACTGAACTGAATTTTAATGAAATGTTTCAATTTTTATTTTACTTACTCTAAGCCTTCAACATGGGACATACTGTTCAGGAAGGAAGGAAGGAAGGAAATGACAATTAAGGTTCTGCTGATGTTATATTCTAACAGGGGTGGCCCATAAATATAGGCAACACAGGCACCTGCTAGGATGCCAAGTTTTGGGGTGTGTCCACAGGCAGAGGCATCACTGCCCACCCACCACACCGCCCTGCCCTGCCCTGCTGGCAGCCTCTTCACAATCCCTCTCCCCATCTGTCCTTTCACACTATGTCTGTGCATGGACCAAAGTGGAGGAGGAAGAGAAGTGCTCCAGGCAGGCGCAAGTAAGCAGAAGATGATGAGAAGCCATTTAGCCCTCTGGATGTATAGATGAGCCACTGAGGAGGGAGGAAGCATGCCCTAGAGAGCTTAGTATGGCGGCTGCTGCTGCTACTAATGGTGTCCTGTCAGATGTCACTGCTGCCACCTATCATTGCTTCCTCCTCTCTGTCCCAGGTGAGCCAGTGGCTCAGCTCACTGCAGCATATCTCAACAATGGGGCAGCCCTTCTCCTCCTCTCTTGGCAGCCAGCCCACAGGAGGAAGCAATTCCAGTCTCCTCCCCTGACTGCTCACTGGAGCTGTGCTTTCCGTTTGCTCTCTTCACTCTGGAGCTGACTGCATACCACATGAGTGCCTGGTGCTGTTACCACTCTATCTCTCCCTTAGCTGGAATACCCACAGCAGCGCAGGGCAATATCGACTGGAAGCTGCTTCAAGGGACGTGAAGCTGCTTCAAGGGCCTCACAAGAGCTTAGTGGCTCTTTAAGTACGTTTAAGTAAGATCAGATCCTTTCCCCTAAGACCTCCTCCTCCTCCATGACTGGGTGTCTTCATAACAGACATACCACATCTATCTCATGTTTTGCTTATCTGCCCACCTGCTGAGCCAAGCCTAACTGATATATTTATTTATATCTATGTAGACCACTTTGGGAACTTTTGTTGAAAAGCAGTATACAAATATCCATCATATTCTTATCGGGGGGAGGAGCAAAAGCACCTCCTGCTGCCCCACCTGCTCTTCCAAAGTACATAGCAACCAGTAGGTGGGTAGCCCTACTGCCAATGGTGAGGGAAAACAGCAATGTCCCACTTTGCCCAGGGCAACAAAAACCCTAGGGCTGGCCCTGATTTTCATTATTTGATCAAATCTATAATTTCTTATAGTTGAGAATTATGCAAATAATTGCTTTTGACAATGAATGAGTGAGTTTTCTAATTCAGTCACAAGAGCTTAACCTTGAAACTTTGCCAGCAGGTCTTGAAGACAGAGTAGGTAACAACCTTGAACTTATCTCCAAAAGAAGATATCCAGCAAGGAAACAAACAAACAAGAAAATAAAGGGGAAAGGAAAAGCTAAGTCTTTTAGGGCTAGTAATTTTCTTGGGTTTGATTTCAGGTTGGCTGGAAATGTGTGTTTTTGACAGCACAGGAGCAGTTAACCTGAGTGAAGGATTAATTCCAGGTGAATGAATCAGCTTGTGGGAGGGATCACTTTCCCGAAGAGAGTCAGATTGCCCACAGATCTTGAAGACAAGGCTTGACTGCCTTTTTTAAAGTTGTAAGAGATGGGGGAGCTCTTATTTCAGCAGGAAATGTGTTCCAAAGCCTCGGCCCATGCCCGAGTAGCCACCAGACAAGCTGGTGGCAACTGCAGATGAACCTCTCCATATGATCTCAGTGGGTGGTGTGGTTCATAGCAAAGAAGGCATTCTCTTAAATACCAGGGCCCAAGCTGTTTATGGCTTTATAGGTTATAACCAAAACCTCAGAACAGTAACCAAAACCTTGTACTTTGCCCAGAAACTGATCGACGGCCAGTGTAAATCTTTTAAGATGGGAGTGATATGGTCTCTCCAAGATGACCCAGAGACCAATCTGGCTGCCACATTCTGGACTAACTGCAGTTTCCAGACTATGTACAAATGCAGCCCCACATAGAGCGCATTGCAGTAGTCAAGTCTGGATGTGAGCAGCATATGTACTACTGTTCTGAGGTCATTTATCTCAAGAAATTGGCGCAGCTGCCATATCAGCTGAAACTGATAAAAGGCACTTCTGGCCACTGGATCTGGGACACCAGGGAGAGATTCAGATCCAGAAGCACCCCCAGACTGCGTACCTGTTCCTTCTGGGGAAGTGTGACCCCATCCAGAATGGGCAGATCAAAATCATTTCCCGAGTTCCGACCCCACACAATAAGTACCTCTGTCTTATCTGGATACAGCCTCAGCTTGTTACCTCTCATCCAGCCCATCACTGCCTCCAAGAAGGCATTTAGGGAGGTTATGCCTTCTCCTGATGATGCTGACATGGAGAAATAGATTTGGGGGTCATCAGCATACTGATAACTAGGGGTGTGCAATTTGGGTTTTCGGTGATTCGGTTTGGGACCCGAACTGAATCACCCCCGTTCTGTTCTGTGCCTGAATCTGGGCTACACAAATCACCCCTGATTTGGTTCGGATTCGGATTAAATCCAAATCCAAATCGATTCGGGTATGAAAAACGGGTCCCAGGGGCAAAATAGTGGGGTGGGGTGGTAGTGCCCAATGGTTGGAGGCTACCATCCAAATTTCAGGGGGATTGGGCAAAGGGCTGATTTTGGGGGAATTTTTGAAGTTTTAGTGTCTTTGGGGCAGTTCAGGGGCATAGTGTGGGATCTGGGCAAAAAGAGTGGGGTAGGGTAGTAGTACCTAATGGGTGGAGGCTACCACCCCAATTTCAGAGTGATTGGGCAGAGGGCTGATTTTGGGGGAATTGTTGAAGTTTACGCGTCTTTAAGGTTTTTCCCCATAGAGAAGCATTGAGGTGTCAGCAAATGTATAGCTTTACGCGGGGGGCAAAGGGGTGGCCTAGAGCAGTGTGGGGTTGGTGGTAGTGCCAGGTAGGGTCAAGGAAGCTACCTGAATTTTTTCAAAGGATTTGGGCAGAGGGCTGATTTTTGGGGAATTGTCTTTAAGGTTTTTCCTCATAGGGTATGCATGGAGCTTTCAGCAGCCCCATAAGTGCACTTGGGGGGTGCTGGGGTGGCCCAGAGCGAGTGGTAGTGTAGTGCACATAGGGTGCCAACCACCCCCATGGGTTTCTAACCCATGGGGTACAGGGTTCTGTTGTTTCTGAGGTATTCTGAGTGTGGATTCTATGATTCTATGAAGGAAGAATGCTAAGAGGGGAGGGGTGCTTTGCAGTGTATTGTACATAGTGCTGCATGTATGACTATCTGCCTGGGTGTGCGCTCAATGCAAAGAGCTCCTGGCTCTCAGGGAACAAGTTCATTGCCTCAAATCCAAGGTGGCTGACCTGGAGAAGCTCAGGGAGGCAGAGAGGTGTGTGGATAAGACCATCAGGGATGTGATAGAGGCATCACACTCCCAGGCTGACAGCACTTCTGCTGTCATGAGAATGAGGGTCTCAGGGAAACACTCCCTTAGCAGGAACTCCTTCCTTGGGTGATGTGCCCATATCCTCTTGCACAGAGGATACTCCTCCAGGGGGTTGAGGGGAGCCTCCTAGTAGTGGGTGATTCAATAATTAGGGGCATAGAGAAATGTGTCTGTGGCCCGCGTGTAGACTGCACAGTGACTTGCCTGCCTGGTGTGAAGGTTGTCAATGGCTGCTAGTCTGGTGGCTGTGGGCCACCTCCAGCCTCAGAGGAAAAATGCCTTTCAATACCAGTTACAGGCATGCAACAGCAGGAGAGAGGGCATGCACATACCTCTTGCATGTTGGCTTCCCAGAAGCATCTGGTGGGCCACTGTGTGAAACACGAGCTGGACTAGATGGGCCTTGGGCCTGATCCAGCAGGGCTGTTCTTAAGTCCTTATGAAACTATTTTTACTGATAGCATCATTTGAGTAGGGGCTATTCATTGACAAGATGATACCCTGATAATATAAATTGTTTATGTTATTACTGTTAAATTTGTTGCTATAAAGTTACTAAAATAGTACATTAAAAAGAGCTGCAATATTTGTCATGAATATTATTTCTGGAAGATGTGCAATGTTGACCATGGAGAAAGGAATTCTTTACAGAAAATGTGGGCTGTGTGGCTGAAGTGTGCTATATTTGGCAGTGATTTTGCTTGCTTTATGGGCAAAAAACTTTTTTAAAAAAGATATTCACCTATATGCATCTTATGAATAAGATCAGAGCTACAGTTGAAGTGGTGAAGAAGAATTCAAAATATTTCTCATTTGTGTTACAATGTGATTCAAACTTGGAGGCATAGAATTCAAAGAATTTTAATGTAAAAAGTATGGAAGCCAAACTCATTATACAGAAAACTGAGACTGGGAACTAAACTAAATATTTAGGTATGCCAATATTTGTTTTATCTGGAAAATTTAATTTAAAAATTTAAAATTTAAAAATTTAAAGCAGGGATTGCTTAGAACACAAAATTCAAGGCATATATAAAGCACCTAATCATATATAAAGCATCATAATGAGTAAGAAAATATAAGAAAAGGGGGAGGAAAACGAATCTGCCACCCCACTATTCCATATGCCAGCTAATAACCTGGACCTTAAAGTTTTGTACAAATAACCACTTTTTTCAGAAAAAGGAAGTAGTCCTCCCACCTCCACATGCTAACTCATTCATACAAAAATAATGTTGTTACTGCTGTGGGTGGGCAAAGACTGGTTCTTGGGGAGAAAAAACACCGTAACATTACTGGGAGTAACACAGTATGTGCGTACGTACTATGTACTTATATGGGCTGTCTTCACATTGAATCCTTCTAGAGAATATTCAGGTGCTAGAGTAAGCATACTTCTTTCCTCTCACAGACCATTTTCAGACAGCAGGCTTTACTGTGAGTTTACTACAAGATTTTACTGGGGGTTCTAAGTTGCCTCAACAATCAATGCAAAAAGTGGGGTTTTTTATCCTAGATATAAATCAGACTACACACGAATGTGCAACGAAAAACCAAAACCATGTGTGAAGTGTGTGGGTAAAACTGGAGAAAATGTGAATGCTCACTTCCATTCTGGAGGAGATGCGGACTAAAAGCCCTGACTGAAAAAGCTTTTTTATATACTCCATACATCCACATGAATGGAAACTGTTTATATTTACTATTTAATATATGCAGTTGTGATAATGTTCTTGTTTTAATTTGATGAACATTTATTCTGTTTTTCTGGAAGAGGGAGTTCTTTGCCTTTCTTGAAAGACATCCCACTGGATTCCAGGAAGTAAAATAGTGCCAAACTGGAGGCAAGTGACGTTTTTGGCACCTCTACACCCGCCACTGCCCACAGGAAAAAGGGACAACACTCTCTGCTGAGTCAGACAAGCCCTACTTCCAAGTCTGGCATTCTTTCATGGCCCCCCTAGAAACTGCTGAATCCCTTCATCCATTTTTACCTCAAAGAAAACCTTGGCAAAAATGGGAGAGGGGATTCATAGGAACATAGGAAGCTGCCATATACTGAGTCAGACCATTGGTCTATCTAGCTCAGTATTGTCTTCACAGACTGGCAGCGGCTTCTCCAAGGTTGCAGCAGGAACAGACGCATAACTATAGGGGGGGCAGGCAGGGCACGTGCCCTGGGCGCCACTTAGGTGGGTCACGTGGGGGGGCGCCAAAAAGTGCCATGACCCCCCCGATCCCCTCGGCGTCACTCTGTACTCGGTGATCCGCCGCCGCCCTCCGCCGCCGCCCGCCGCCGCGCGGTCGCTAAGGTTGTCAGCCCCCCTATCATTTAGCGGCCGCGCCATGGTGGGTGGCGGCGGATCGCCGAATACAGAGCGACGCCGAGGCCTGCCGTCTGGCCCGGCGTCACTTCCCAACTTCACAGGCGCGCCTGCGCAGTACATAGAATGAACTGTACAGGCGCGCCTCGCAGTTGGGAAGCAACGCCGGGCCAGACCGCAGTCCTCGGCATCGCTCTGTACTCGGCGATCCGCTGCCGCCCGCCACCGCCACGCGGTCGCTAAGGTCATCAGCCCCCCTGTTGTTTGGCGACCGCGCGGCGGTGGCGGGCGGCGGCGGATCGCCGAATACAGAGCGACGCCAAGGCCTGCTGTCTGGCCCAGCGTCACTTCCCAACCGCACAGGCGCGCCTGCGCAGTTCATAGAATGAACTGCGCAGGCGCACCTTGCAGTTGGGAAGCGATGCCGGGCCAGACGGCACTCCTCGGCGTCGCTCTGTACTCGGCGATCCGCCGCCGCCCGCCGCCGCCGCGCTCACTTCCCACAAGCAGAGGAGTGGGAAGCCATCCCAGGGGGCACACGACAAGTCCGTTGGGCCGCCCGCCGGCCAGGGTGTAGGTAGCGGCGGCTTCCGGCCTTAAAAAAATTTTTTTTCAGGGATCGGTTGGGTCATGGGTGGAGGGGGGGCGCAATTTCAGAGGCAGAGCTTGCCCTGGGAGCCGTTTTCCCCAGTTACGCCTCTGGGCAGGAATCTCTCTCAGCCCTATCTTGGAGGAGCCAGGGAGGGAACTTGGAACCTTCTGCTCTTCCCAGAGTGGCTCCATCCCCTGAGGGGAAGATCTCATAGTGCTCACACTTCTAGTCTCCCTTTCATATGCAACGAGGGTGGACCCTGCTTAGCTAAAGGGACAAGTCATGCTTGCTACCACAAGACCAGCTCTTCTCTCCATCCATCCTTAGGGAAACTCAGGATGTAGCAAAAGAAAAGTTTGCTTTGTACCAGACAAGAGAAGAAAGGTTGGCCCTGCTGTTAGCTCCATAATATCACCCACTTTTGTCTCTGCAGGGGAATGGGAATTAAAATACATTAATGAAGATTAAGCACCATATTCCACTACACATATTATGACGTTGTTCTTACGAGTAGCCAAGCCTGGGCTAGGCTGCCCATGATAACCACCAGAATCCACATGGATCCTGGCTCTGACATAGCGCCAAACCCAGCTTTCAAGCCCACCTTTTAGCTGGGGTTAATGGAGCAAGTGCTCCATTAACCCAGGCTCCAGGATTGTGTGTCAGCATGGCTTGCTTGTAACCTGCACTGACACAGAGGCGGGCATCTAGAATGCCCGTCCCCCAGGAATCCCCACCACTTATCACACAGTACATTGTGGGATTCCCCTGGCCTCTGAAACACCACGCTGGTTGCCGTGGCCATGATTGTGTGTGTGGCAACGTGGTGCGGCTGGGGTCAGTCCAGGATTGTCTGCAGGGAAGGTAGGCTTAACTCTGCCTTCCCCCGCCCACCTATGTGAAAGGCATGTGTGTGTGTGCATGTAGATCTACACTATATTTCTGCCTGATTGTGGAAGAGCAATACTTCAGCAGCACTGAAGAGCTGAGTGTGGAATGAGCCTTAGCTTCCCAAATTCTCCTCTCTCTGAACTCTCACTTTCTCTAGCCAGCATTCCACCTCTGCTGCCATGGTCAATTGGACAACTTTCAGATTTACCTCAGAGTGAAGGCCAGCTCATACTTCTGTGTTTTACACAAAAGCACACACAAACCCTCTTCAAACCTGAAGAGCACATTAATATGTTTTTGACATGCACACGCAAATTGGGACTAGTCCAAGTCTAATAACCATTGATGTACTTTAAAGGAAAGTATAGTGTGTGTGTTGGCGGGGGGGGCGGGGATAATTCTAGATGCTCTTTGTACTTGCCAGGCTCAGTATTTTGTACTCTGGTATGAGTGTCCAAGTACAAGAATTAAAGAACTAGCTTTTAAACAAAACAAGATCTCAAACTGCTCAAGCTCAGCAGAATTAATGGACATCTTTGTAAGGTATCTTACTGCAGGTCACTTATGTGTTCCCAGACGAATCATTTTTTAAACCTGTGAGGTATTATAATTGCTGTGGCATTCCATTCTGATTGAATACTGAAATTATATAACAAAGGAAGCCATCCAGAAAGGTGAAATGCTGAGCCTATTCGCACGATCACTAGAAAGCGGGCTAAAGGAGCCTAGCCTACTTTCTAATGATTGTCAGAACCACCGGGCTCACAGGCAAGGCTGGTGGTTCCAAGAGGGCTAGCCCACCTAATTCCTCCTCCCCTTAAATGAGGTTCATGGAGCGAGCGCTCCGTTAACCGTGGTTTTTTTAATCATGTGCTGCACACGAGTAGACCCCTGATCAGGAGGCTACAAGCAGCCTTCCAGAGTTGGGGGTCCCCCCCGAATGCCCCCCCACCCGGGGCATCCTGGGACTTCCAGGGGTCAGGCGGCCCCTAATCCCCACAGCACCCACTGGCTCCATGATGGAGCCAGTAGTCATGTGGGCAGTCGATCTGGCCGCCCAGGGCTAGGGGTTTGATTGTCTGCTGGGAGAGTGGACTTTCCTTGACAAACTATCGGGTGCTTCACACAGGTCATGTGAAGCACCTCACTAGTTATATTCTGGCAAACACGTATCACTTTTTCAACCCATGTAATTAAAAGGGGCCACATATGGACCATACCCATCCTGACAGCTTTTGCAGACATCCTGACACTGTCCTAGCACATTCCTTTATTGCATTGGTGGAGTAGCTAGTCTGAACAGCCTAAACTACTATTTGAGTCACATGTTGAGCAGTGGTTTGCATGAGCAGCCCCCCCACCCCACCCACACACCCACAGTAAATGAATGTGCTGGGTGGGTGTAGAATATCCACAAATAGATGTCAGGACAGGAGTGCTCTCACTACATCCTTCTTTTCATTTTTCTTTTGATTTTCATTCCCAATCATTTATATTGAGTGAGAAAACACAGCTTTAGAGGGGGTTTTCCACATTCATTCCTAGTGGCACGTTTCACACAAAATTTGCTTGCTGGCTGAATTGTCTCTTACCTAGAACCTTTTCTCACTAAAATCCTGAAGAAAATCTTATTTCAATGAATGTATCCTCTGAGGAGTAGTGTACAGGAGGGGGAGGCAGGTATCAATATTTTAAATAAATACATAAATAAAATCCCCCCAAATGCCTACATGCCCACTGAATTACAGAACCATTGAATCAGAAAGCCCTCCCCAGCCCAATTTTATCAACACATGAAGAGCATCAATTATAATAAAGAGCAATTCACTGCCACCCAATTTCCCTCCCACATTTAATTTGCGGGGGGGGGGGGAGTTCTACAAAATTATTTGAGGACAGTTTACTACTGACATGGTTTGCTAAATCCATTTAAGTTGCAACACTGATGAATTGGATTGAGCTACATTTGTTTCAGATCCATATAGCTAATTGCAATTTTGAAAGAGAATAAAGCTATTCACATGAGCAGCCCTGCTGCTTGTGTGAAGTGCCAGGATTGAGGCCGATCCCAGAGCTGCCCTGCCGAGGAGCCAGGGAATTCCCCCACCCCCAGCTATTACCCAGGTAGAAGGGTGTGAGTGTGTGATTCTACCCAGGTACCGGGTCGTGTGTGTGTGTGTGGGGGGCTACAGGCAGCCCACACACACACACACACAGAGAACCGGGCATCAAGAGTGCCCATCTGAGGGAGAATCCCTCAATACACCGCACTCCTGGTGGAATGCATTGAGGGATGCCTGTGGACTTCCTCCTCTGCCGTTCGCAGCAGCACGGCTCATGTGCTGCACAACTGGCATAGCCTTGGTAGTGAGTTTGATCATGTGCGGGGAGGAGCCCTCCCACACACCATTGTTACTGGTCATGTGAAGGACCTTAATGTGTGTTTTTATGTTGTCATAATATTGGATGTGTTCTATAATTAGGCCACCTAATGGTGCAGTAGGAAATGACTTGCCTAGCAAGCATGAGGTTGCCAGTTCGAATCCCCCATGGTGTTTCCCAGACTATGGAAAACACCTATATCGGGCAGCAGTGATATAGGAAGATGCTGAAAGGCATCATCTCACACTGCATGGTAGATGGCAATGGTAAATTCCTCCAAAGAAAAAACACAGGGCTCTGGGGTTGCCAGGAGTCGACACCAACTCGACAGCACAATTTACTTTACTATAATTAGGTCATGGGAGGCAGAAAATAACCAAAGTACATGGATGAAATGTTGGCTTTATTGTTTTGCAGATGTCCTGAATTCAAAGATCTGAAGCTAATAAAAATGTTTAAATGGCCTTCTCATTCCCTGCCCCCCAGGCATGGCTTCATATACAGGACTGTATTCTTCCAGTGACTGCAAGAGGAAAAGTGGAAGCAAAGTCACTTGTATGAGCTTGAGTTAAAAGGAAGCTGAATTCATTCACCACTGTATATAAAATGCAATACATACAGAATATATCCAATTTATTTATTTAAGGATTATCTTGTCTATTTCTCCACTGTCATATTGTTTTTTAAGTACTACATTTTTCCATTCACAATTAAAGAAAGAAAGTAAATTTATGTATTTGTAGAAAACCTCCATTCTAAGGATGTAGAGTGGCTAAAAATGGAGGGAGAGGACAAATAAAAGAAGTCACATCTGTTCAACTAACTTGTGACATTTATTTCAATGATGTTTAGTCCTGTCCATGGACATTAAAACTGCACCACACTGCTTAATTTGACCTGTTGAAGGGTCTCCAAACAGGACAGTTTTGCAGAAATTATTCAGGCTGAGACTTTGTCTGATAAGCTGGCCACATGTGCACGTAATGTGAAACCAGAGGTCACTGGACCCATGGTTAATTGTTGTAACTGTGAATCACATCACAGACGTTCATCCAACCATGGTCAGGCAACCTCTGGTTTCAGGGCAAGGGAGCCCCTCCTCCTTCCTAGTCCACCAAGGCCACATCCCAGCAAGCTCTGTAGCACTCATGTCGTCAGATAGTGGGCAAGGCACCAGCAGGTGACTAGAGTGGCTGCCATTGGCCACAATCTTCAAGGGGGTGTGCTGAGAATGTGCACTTTTGGAATGGTCCACCTGCCCTTGGCAGGGAAAGGGCATTTAAAGCCCTTTAAATGTCATGCCAGTGCTGCTTCTGAGAGCTATTGCACCACTGCCTGCCTAGGAGCCCCAAAACAGAACTGTCTCGAACAAGCACAAGGGGGGCAGCTTTGGGGCACCATTTCCCTGTTACTCAGGAAAGGGAAGGTGATGTGATGACTTCCTAGGAATATATTTGAGGGAGGGCAAAGGATCCTGTGGTCTGGCCCACTTGGATCAAGGATGCTCTTATGAGGGCTCACTCTGGCAAAGCAGCCAAAGCAGACCAAAGCACACTCCTGCTCCTGTGGCAGCTTCCTGCCAGAGGACTAGCACTTTCATGAGAGGGACAGTCTACTGAGGAAGACCTTGAAGCTTGAGATTTTGACACTCCATGTGCCAGAACCTAGCAGCATGTGCAGACTGGGTAAACAGCAGGTGAAGGGACAGATTTTTACTCTCATTTAAAATTACTGGGTTCAGACCAGTATTGTTCCATATGCAGATCCGCCACCACAGGGAATCACGGCAGAGGGGAGCTCTGATTTCCAGTTACTCCAAGAGAGCTTTTCCAGGCACAAACAAAGGTGGACATGTTCAAATGGGCAGATGGGCTGGCAGAGGGCATGCTTTGACAGCTACTTGGCAGAAGTCACCAAGACAGGGATAGATGTTGGTGGGGTACCCGTCCTCACAGCTTTCTTATATAGAGCAACCTGGCTTGGTGGCCAGCCATCCAGCCCTCATGGCCTGACACTCTCATGAGCAGTCCTGGAGAGAAGGGGGATTGTCATCACATTCTGCCCAACACTTCTGTCCCCACAGATGGTTCTTCACATGAGTTATGAAGGGGTATCCCCATGGCCTTACACTCTGAGTGAGCAGTCTGCTCCGGATCGGCATCCGTTCTCATCACATATGAGGAATCATTGCTTTCACTGGAGTAATGCTGTTCCTGCTGACTGACACTTCTCATGAGTAAGCCTAGGGACTACACAGGTACTCCCAAGAGGAATGGGCTGGGCTGCCTTCACCAACTTCATTGTACAAAAAATAGACTTTGGCCATTGAAGAATCCCTGGTTGGGACTGCCTTTTAAACCCGACCCCGGGTATCCCCACGCTGCCATGTTTCCACCTCAGCACTTTAATTGGGTTGCCCTACTAGTCTTACCATCTCAAAGAGGTGTGCATACATTATTGCTGCTTCCTTTTCAGGGAGCAAATAACTTAATGCCCATCTTTAGATCCTGCCCCCTTTCTCTCATGATTGGCAGTATGGGGAAGCAAAGAACAGAGTTGGAAGAGCTCATGCCCCAGTGTGAATTTGCAATTTGACAGGCTTTGAAGCTTGGGATGGAACATGATGGTGCCCCTTCCGGAGCAGACAAGTTCTATTTTTCACACAGAAAGGGTGGGGAAGGTGATGAGCTGAGATCTTTTTTCAAGGATTCCACCTCCCGACTGAGGACTCAGCGGCCAGGCATGAGAGTGAAAGGCCACGGGAACACACCCGGATGGCTCATGAGAGGGACCATCAGAGTGGAGGGGAAAGAAGCAGTTTCTAAGGGAGAATCATAGCTGATTCATGAGGGCAATATATCCCCTTCTCCACCTAACACCTCCCTCACGAGAGCATCAGGCCATGAGTGCTCTGAAAAGAGCGAGGATGGTTTCTTGCTTGCAGTGTAGGGAGTTCTATCCTGGGAAACACATTCCTAGTCTTGGGGACCACAGAGAAGCTGCCACAGTATTGATCCCACTTCCTGCCTGCATGTCCATAGACACAGGTGTAGCCATTACAGCACCCTGGAATGGCCACCCCACTCTCCAGCGTTGCCTGGAGAGTGGGGGTTCCCCTCTCCCATCCATCCCCCTGCACCTGCAGATCAAGACTTCTGAATGGGTAGAAAGGTCTGCGTGGGTGTCCAGCCCTCCACAAACACCATGCACACACCAGGGTAAGGGGGAAAGGGGTGGACAGGGGAAGAATGTGGGGAGGTTTTGGAGGGATCTGTTCTTTTTTTTTTTTTTCCAAAGAAAGGGTAGGGAAGTGGGGTCCAGACACTTCCCCATGGAGGTTTTACAACCCATCGTTACTCATGGGCAAGGCCTTGGTCTTGGTTACTCATGGGCAAGGCTGCATCAAAACATGATAATGAGTATGCAAACACAAAATGTCCATGCAGACTACAACTGCTCATGAGGGTTCAGTCCATGTGTGCTCTTAGACCTGTGTTGCTGTGTGTTGGGAAGCGGTGGGCAGGGGTATCCCAGAGACTGCTTTCCTGCTTCCAGGAAACCAGCTGCCTGCCTGGCCATTCGCACATGTGCACAGGTGCACCATTGCCAGCAGTCCTTGCAGTCAACCCAGCTGCCCCGGGATAAGTGGAGCAGAGGAAAGTTCCCTCTTCCACGATTCCCCTCACCCACTTATATGCATAAGGCACACCTTGGATCCGGGATCTTTAAAACTTGAGTGACTGTACTGACCCGTTGGCCCATCCCATGGCCTTGCGCATGGTCAAGCTATTATTATTATTATTTTAATTACATTTATATCCTGCTCTTCCTCCAAGGATCCCAGAGCGGTGTACTACATACTTAAGTTTATCTTTTACAACAACCCTGTGAAGTAGGCTAGGCTGAGAGAGAAGTGACTGGCCCAGAGTCACCCATGAATCTAACCACTACACCATGCTGGCTCTCTAAGCTATGGCAAATGGGGTGTGGGGATGTTCTCTGGGGTACGAGCAAAGCTGCAGAGGGATTTGGCAAGAGAAAAGTAGCCCCCCCATTTTTCAACAAAGATAGTTGGGGACCCCACTAGAGTCGGACACCCTTGGATTCCCTGGCGGTTAAGTGGGCGGCTCAGCTCATGAGCCTGCAGTCAGTGGGTGGGAAATTGGAATAATGCCTTAACAGGCACAGGCATATCCTCAATACACTGGCCCACTCATGACAGTGTGAGTTTACTGGGCAGGAAGCTGCTTGCAGAGGCTTAGTGATGGTTCTGGCTTCTCTGCCAGGGTTTCCACTCGTGACATTCCCCCAGCATCCTTTGCCCTCTTCCATCTGCATATCCCATTCTAGCAAATGTGAGTTCTCCCCTCCCTCAACGAAAGCAGGATTCCATCCCCCCCCAGCCCCCAAACCCTCCAGGAATTGGAGTTTGTGTGGTGTTTCTGGGGTGTGGGGCCACTTGGGATGGCTGGCAGAAGCGTCACTGGCATTGCAGGGCATTTAAAGGGTTTTCAATACACTTCTCCTGCCAAGGGTGGACAAAGCACCCCAAAATTGCACAATCAAGCTTGGCATGCCCTGCTGGAGATCGTAGCCAATGGCGGCTGAGTGGCTGACGTGGTGACACTTTGCCCACAGTCCAGCTGTGAAGCTGGCTGGGATTGGGCTGGGAGGGCATGGCATGGAGAGGCTCCCCTCTCCTTTAACTCCTGCTAGCCTAATAGCAGTTCGCTGTACGTCTGTGGCATGAATTGGAGTTTACAACTGTAACTCTGGTTAGTGTTAACTGCAGTTACAGTGTACATCTGAATCCGGCCAAAGAGTCCCTCTAAAAACTAAAGAAGTTTCACTGCACTGTAGCTTACACATAGCTTGAGCCTGCCAGCCAGGCTCTTATCTGTTCTGTCCTATCCACAAGCAGGGACACAAGGGGCATGACAGGGTGTCTGGAAGGTGGAGGAAATAAGGCAGGCTAGAGCTACAGGACCACAGATAGCACTGAGGGAACAAATTGCTCCAACAAGGTTCAGTGTTTGTTTGTGGTCCAGGAGTGACTCTCGAGCAACTAGTGTTGGGGAACAAAGGAGTAGCAAAGAATATCAGGGGAGTGAAGATGGGATTGGATGCCTCAGAGAATCAGGGTTGGAAGGTATGGACTCAAAGGCCTCCTCAGGTCCATATTGTCCTGGGTGGCAGGTCCATGCTTTGGTCTACTGTCTTCTTCAAAATGATTAATTTTACTCACATTCAAATTTATAATAAATTTGTTGACTAAAACTCATTAATTGATTGACTCATAAAACTCAATTTGCCAAGATTTTTTAAAATCAGGCAACAGCTCAAGTATAAACCAATTAGCTTGAAGAAGCTAATATAGCACTTTTTGTCTTTTTGCTGATGTGGAATAACTTTCTGGAATTCCTGTCTTATATATATCCTTTGCCATTTTCATTAAAGACTCTATCCCATTATAAGAATACTTTCTATTTATACTTATATGTTGGGATAAATTTAATGGGCTACATTTGTCCTCCAGCTGTAGTATCATAAAAACTATTTGACTAAATGGATTCTGTTAACCAAGGCATTTCTCCATTATCATTCATATGAAATATATGACGTGATCTACTAAAAAAACCCAACGTGATCATTCTTAAGAATGAAACTAGAACATGATATTATTAAACTGGCAGTAAAACATCAAAAATTAAGAAGATAGGTCAAAAACTACTGATGAAGTATTTCTTCAAATTCTAAACAGACACATGCAATATGGGAAATGTTTCCCCTTGGTCTGTAAGAAGGAAGGGGAGTAACTAGCATTTCCTTTTCAGACAGAAAACTACAGGAATGCAATAGCACATCTGTATGAAATTAGCATTGTTCCCGCCTACAAATCCACAGAACTGCAGAGCTCCAATCTGTGATCACAAGCCTTGATTTGTGTTAGCTAATAAAAACACCAGGATTGAGCATACAGAAGGATCCAATAATTAAAAAAATAGGATATGGCCTTGTTAGAAAACAAAAGCTACCAAGCATCCAAGTTTATAGGCATTTCAACTCATCCATATTGTACATCTGCTTGAGGCTTTATGTGGAATCAGATGAATACTAATGATACAGTAACTCCTTAAAAATATACTGTGGGATATTGCACTGTTGGCTTTGAACACAGACGTATGGAGTATCACACAAAGGCAGTCAGGGCACAATTTAAGACCCACAGTATTTACTGCAGTTTATGTTTTAAACATGCAATGAATATTCCATGTGAAGTTACTAAATTTGTCTAACACAATTCTCTCATTGGTTATTTGTTCCAGCTGTACACCCAGTGTATGATTTTGGTATAAATGATTTGAGGAAATTATTGTTGAAGCTCACTGATCTCCAAACTCACCTGCAATATCACAAAATTCTGTTCAGAGATATAAACATTAGTGTTCTTAATGCAGCAACTACTATTTCACTGTTAGAAACTCTGAACTATCTTCCACCTCTATTTCTACACTTGAGGCAGTCTGGCCATGAGGGAAGAAGGTGGCTGCCTCAACTAGCAGATTTTGGATGTCATTAAGGGCCTGGTGTACATGGCCTGGTGTACAAGGCCCAACCGCAATTATGCGAAAGCACGGGTTCTGGGACTGCAGATAAAGAGGGCCACCTGTAGTCCATAGTTGGACAAAGAAACTGGGGAATTGCAACAAGCTCTTCTCTTCCTCATTACCATCACTGTAGATCAGTTGCATGTTGTTTCTAAATGATAGCTGATACCCTGACTCAAGAGCTGCTCTAAAAAACTACTAAATTTCAATAGCACTTCTTTTAGTAAATTAGTCAGGATGTCAGCCAGTATTCTGGACTAGTTTCAGCTGGTCCAGAATGCTGCTACAGGGATGCTCGTGGGCGCAAGTTGCTTCATGAGTGTCACACCCATCCTGCAGCAGCTTCATTGGTTACTGGTCTGTTTTCAGGCTAGATTCATGATACTGGTTTTGACCTTTAAAGCTCTACACGGCTTGGGGCTGGGGTATTTGTTGAACTGCATTCGCCCATATGTACCCACCAGGGCCCTCCGCTCATCATCTCAGGCCCTGCTTATGGCTCCACCACTAATAGCAATCTGGTTGGCGGGGACTAGAGGCAGGGCATTTTCGGTTGTGGCCCCTTGGCTTTGGAACACCCTCCTTGAAGAGCTTCACCATGCTCTCTCCTTCAGTGTTTTTAAAAACAACAACTAAAAACACATCTTTTAAAAGAGGCTTTTAAATGTTTCACCTGTTGCTTATATCTGGTAGGTTCTTTAGTTTTTATGATTCTCAGTTTTTAGCTTTTTAAATAACGTTTAATTTGAAACGTTAAAAAACAACTGTAATTCTGATTGTGGTTTTAGCTTGGATTTTTAACTTGTTTACCTTAATTTAGTTAATTTTATAATTCTCATTTTATATTGTATCTATTTTATAAATGTTGTGAGCCATTTGGGTGGGGAATAGATATTTTAAATAAATACATATTTGCATTGGGGAATAGTTGTTTTATAAGTTTTGGCTTTCACTTGTAACCTAGAGTCCCTTTGTGATTTGTTTTTGGAAGTGTACATGACACCTTTTCAAGTGTATTGTATTAGCAGCAGGGGAGGGGAACCTCTGGAGACCCCCCATATGGTTGCAGCACCCCAAAGCCTCGGAGGCAGTAAGTCTGCCATTTTTTAAAAAAAACAAACTAGCCCTTGATTGGCTCGGGGGCATTGGTTTGATCTTGAGCCCTTGTACGAGGCCTGTTCGATGGCAAGAATTAACCAGTTCACACATCCATAGTGGGGCTACTGCAGGGAGAGCGGTGCCATTGCTGGCAGAATAAGTGCTGTTATTGCAGGGCATTCAAAGGACTCTCAGTGCCAAGGGTGGGTGAAGCGCTCTGAAAATGCATGATTGTGCTCAGCACAGCCCTTCAGGATTGTAGCCAATCATGGCCGCCCGGCTGATGTGTGATGCTTTGCCCACAGTCTGGCTGTGGAGCTGGCTGGGATTGGCCTTGGGGGCTGAAGAGCAAGGAGGGGCTCCCCTTCCCTGCAACTGGAGTTTGGCTGTCCACAGCTTGATGAACTTCTGTGGCACAATTGGGAGTTTCAAACTGAAACCCCAGCCATGATTAACTGAGGTTATCCATTACGTCTGAATGAGGCCAATGATTTTGAGTAGATTCTACCCCCCACCCTTCACTACTAAAAGAAGAAATAATGTTTAGTTTTTCAGACATATTTATTCAAATCAAGTCAAACATTCACTTGCTAAGTTAGTACTGTCCTTTCACAAACCTGGGCTGCCATCTCAAAGTCAAAGTTAAGCTACCACAGTGAGATGGCTTAAGGATAGGCTTGACTTTAATAGATTAATAAAGGCCAACTTTATACGAAATGGCAACAACCAAGACTGCTAAAATGGCAGTCATTCCCATGGAATGATTTGTCATATGAAGCAACTGATGCTTTGTAGTTTTCTTGTTCTTCATGTCACCTTAAACATGCAGCAGGAATATTTTTGCAATGGCAGGCAGACAAAACACTTGGCAGGGGCTCATCGGCGTGGTAAGCCACTACATATGAGGTTTGCCATGGGGAGCAACTATCTTGGATTACCAACTCTAACTGAAATTATTCCTGCGGTCCTGCTCATTTTAACTGATATTCTTCCCAATAGCAAGTCATCAAAATACCCAGAATTGCTTTCAATATTGACCTGGAGACTGATTCCTGGAGACTCCAAGCCAATCCTGGAAGACTGGCAATCCTACAGATATCATGCAGATGCTTTCACATGGTAGCCTTTCTCCATAACGCATGCCTTAAGCTTTTTCTCTGAGATGCCAAGTTTTGAAATAGGGGTGGGGGTGGGGAGAAGTTTCATGTGGGACCACTTTCCAAGGAGTGATTCCATCTGTGAAACCAGGGAGAAGAGTGTACCACCTCAGTATATAAGTCATTTGAAGCAGCAGTGAGTTTTTTAAATTCTCATATTTGTCAAAATTAGACAGTTTTACAACTGTATAAATGAAACAAACACTAGCATTATCTAATCCAATACACTTTAGCGAAGCATCTACTCTGATTCATCTGCATCATTCCAGTTAAAAGGAACCACAACAAAACAGCAAAACAAATCATTATCCATTACACCAGAGATGCTCACAAAACAACTAATAAAATGTACCTACTGTAGATGATTCAATAAAATTCTTCTCACAGGAGAACTTGAAAAAGGTCTTTATCTTATCTAATCTAAGCAGGGAAATTGTTGGAGAGGGCCTTGTTGAGATCATAAATGCTTCTCTGAAGGAAGGTAGGATGCCTCCTTGTTTAAAGAAGAGGCAATTATTAGACCTCTTTTAAAGAAGCCCACACCTGATCCCTCAGCGTTAGGCAATTATATGCCTGTCTCCAATCTGCCATGGTTAGACAAGGTGATTGAGTAGATGGTGGCCTCTTAACTTCAGGCAATCTTGGATTAAACAGATTATCTAGACCCATTTCAAACTGGATTTCGAGCAGGTTATGGGGTGGTGGCTGTCTTGGTTGGCTTGATGGATGCTCTTCAAAGGGGAATTGACAGAGAGTGTGACTCTTTTGGATCTCTCAGTGGCTTTCAATACCGTCAACCACTCCAACCTCTCAGGCAGATTTCAGAAGGTAGAAATTGTTGCTCTACAAAGTGAGAGCTTTTGCAATATGTCCCTCAGGGCTCCATTTTGTTTCCAAAGCTTTTTAATAGGGATGTGCGAAACGTTTCGGATACAGAACGATCTGTACCCGAAACAGCCAATTTTGGGTGATTCGGATCTGAACCTAATCACCCTTCTAGCCCTCCGAAATTTTTCGTAGCCAAACCAAATCACCTCCGTTTCGGCTCCGAATATTCGGATTTTCAGATTTTGACGTCTATTTGAATTTCCCGCCTTTTTGCCTCCCACTGACTTCAATGCAAAAAGGTCTGAAATTCTTCTACTCAAATTTCAGGTCCCAGGGGCAAAATAGTGAGGTGGGATGGTAGTGCCTAATGGGTGGAGGCTGCCACCCCAATTGCAGAGGGATTGGGCAAAGGGCTGATTTTTGGTGAATTTTTGAAGTTTTAGTGTCTTTGGGGCAGATCGGGGGCATAACCTGGGATCTGGGCCAAAAGAATGGGGTGGGGTTGTAGTGCCTAATGGGTGGAGGCTACCACCCCAATTGCAGAGTGATTGGGCAAAGGGCTGATTTTTGGTGATGAAGTTTATGCGTCTTTAAGGTTTCCCCCCATTAGGTATATTGGAGGGTGTATCGCTTCACGTCAGGGGGAAAAGGGTGGCCTAGAGTGGTGTGGGGTTGGTGGTAGTGCCGGGTAGGGGCAAGGAAGCTACCTGAATTTTTTCAAAGGATTTGTGCAGAGGGCTGATTTTTGGTGAATTGTTGAAGTTTACGCGTCTTTAAGGTTTTTCCTCATAACGTATAATTATGGCCATAAGTGCTCTTGGGGGTGCTGGGGTGGCCCAGAGCGAGTGGTGGTGTAATGCACATAGGGTGCCAACCACCCCCATGGGTTTCTAACCCATGGGGTACTTGGTTCTGTTGTTTCTGAGGTGTTCTGAGTGTGGATTCTGTGATAGCAAATAAGAGTGGATTCATGCTGTCTCATTGAAAATCTCATTTGCTATCATAGAATCCACACTCAGAACACCTCAGAAAAAAACGGAACCCTGTATGCCATGGGTTAGAAACCCATGGGGGTGGTTGGCACCCTATGTGCACTACACCACCACTTGCTCTGGGCCACCCCAGCACCCCCAAGAGCACTTATGGGGCTGCTGAAAGCTCCATTATATTATAACTTATGAGGAAAAACCTTAAAGACGCGTAAACTTCAACAATTTACCAAAAATCAGCCCTCTGCCCAAATCCCTTGAAAAAATTCAGGTAGCTTCCTTGCCCCTACCCGGAACTACCACCAACCCCACACCACTCTAGGCCACCCCTTTCCCCCCAAAGTGAAGCGAAACACCCTCCATTCTACCTAATGGGGGGAAAACCTTAAAAACGCAATAACTTCAGAAATTCACCAAAAATCAGCCCTCTGCCCTATCACTCTGCAATTGGGGTGGTAGCCTCCAACCATTAGGCACTAGCACCCCACCCCATTCTTTTGGCCCAGATCCCACATTATGCCCCCGATCTGCCCCAAAGACACTGAAACTTCAAAAATTCACCAAAAATCAGCCCTTTGCCCAATCCCCCTGAAATTTGGGTGGTAGCCTCTACCCATTGGGCACTACCATGCCACCCCACTATTTTGCCCCTGGGGCCCATTTTTTAATCTGAATCGATTCAGATTCGGATTAATTCGGATCCGAATCGAATCAGGGGTGATTCGGATGGGCCATTTTCGGATACAGAACAGAACAGGGGTGTTTCAGTTCAGATTCGAATCAAAACACCGAAAATCCAAATTGCACACCCCTACTTTTTAACATCTACATGAAAACGCTGGGAGAGCTCATCAGTGGATTTGGTGCAGGGTGTTATCAGTATGCTGATGACACCCAAATCTACTTCTCCATGTCAGCTTCATCAGGCAATGACATAATTTCCTTAAACACCTACCACGAGGCAGTAATGGGCTGGATTGGGGATAACAAACTGAGACTAAATCCAAACAAGATAGAGGTGCTCATTGTAGGAAGCCACTGTTCATGAAATTTTTGGAGCAAGAGGAAGCCTTTTTCATTATGAACCCCTCTGCCTATTAAGATCTTCAGGAGAGGTTCGTCTAAGGGTGCTGCTGACTCATCTGGTGGTGACTCAATGGCTAGCCTTCTCTGTAGTTGCCCCAGGGCTGTGGAATGCACTTCCTGCTGAAATTAGAGCTACTCCATCCCTGTTAGCTTTTAGGAAACAACTAAAGACGCATCTCTTCAGCCAAGCTTTTTAGCTGTTTGATAGTTTTAATGGGTATTTTAATTTGATTTTTTATGTTTTAATTTTTGAAATTTCTTGGTTTTATTGCTTTGGTTTTATACACTGCCTAGAGACTTGGGTGATATACAAATATATTAAACAAACAAACAAATAATCAATTACACTTGAATGTTAAAGCAAAACACACCCACAAGGTGAAAAAAAACTACAATGTCCTCTTTACTGAATAAAACTAGCTTAATAAAAGTGCCCCCTTCTGTAGTTCTTCATAATATTTATCTAGCAATTGAATACAAATGCTGGGATATGAAGTGATAGATGAAGTTACTTTGGTTTGGGTTGTTTATTATTCTGTATTGAAAATGACAAGTAAAGGAGATGGCCACTATTACTAAAAGTACAGTAGTACGCTTTTATGAAAAATCCCACAGAAGCCTCAGATAAGGAGAAACTCTTGTGAGATGAGCTATGTAAAAACATTTTATATGCCATTACCTTATATGTTGAAACCAATAGTCAAATGTGGCATTACATTTTCCAACCTCTCTTTGATAAGCTACTTGTTGAGGCTGCTATGGTCTCTCTTCTGTTATTTGTGGTAGCCTGTGTGGTATTGGCAATTGACTAACAGTGGATAGTTTTTGAATCCTGCCAAGCCACTTCCCTTTACCACAATATATTTCTCTTTTCCTGTATGTCTTGCATGCAGTGTGTGATACTTTTGGTTAATTATCTGAGACATTACTGTCTTCTTTCTCTTTGATCATGGCCTTCCGATTTCACAGTGAGAGTGGTGGCTTTGATTATGTATTTGATTTGGCACATTCATGAGCAATCCTTAATATTACCATTATTTTCCCTACTGATATTTTCTCTCCAGTGCTTTATTCTTGTTAGTTTTCTATTCTATTTTGTTTTGCCAGTCTGAGGACTCTAATTGCTGATATTAATTTGTTCTTTTATTATGTTTTTATCTGTCTAAAGATATTGCCTTTAATATATTTCTCAAGGATCCCCCTATGGGCCTTGGGATGCCACAAGAGATTGGGCTGGCACTCAGGAACTTGCCCTCCTAGTGTGGCCAGTGTTGGTCCCTCCTGGCCATGCAGCCCTGGAGGTGGCTGCTGGCCCTGGACAGGGAGTGTCTGCCTTGTCCCCACAGGATAGCAGTGTGCTGTCGTCTGAAGACGGTGAGTCATCACAGGATCAGGAGCAACTCACGTGAGATCTTAGCCTGAGTTCTTACGAGATTTGCCTCACCTGCCAAGGGTTATATAAGCCAGAGCTGGCCAGTGATGAGGGGCCAGTCCAGGTGGATAGTTGCCAGGAGAAAGAGTTCTGTGACAGAGCCAGAGGCAGCAGTTCCTTGGGGCAGTCTGTGAAAAGAACAGATTGCTAGATGGTGGAATAGCACTCCCCCAGTGGCCATAATTCTGAGGTCATCTGGAATCCTCTGCACAGGAGGAGGTGGAACCTTACAATTTTCCTTGTCATAATACCTTTTACTTATAGAGACTGTTTCATTTAATTTGGCTGTAAATAAAGCAGGGATACCCCAACATGCACTATAGCTGTCTGCTGATTTTCTCTCCAAATAAGATCCAAGTCAGAATATGTTTTTCTTTCAGACACAACTGATATTGGTGACTCCAAAGAAAAAGAAGGCAGGAAAGAAGAAAAGATAATCCTCTCACACATACACTATGTTTGTATTAATTATTTATCTGAGATAGCCATCTCTAGTGATAAAATACAGGAAAGAGAGGATTGGCATTACAATGTGAAGAAATTTTATTGTGGCATGAAAGCCAGATGGATGGGTGTTGCTTGCATCTTCAAACAGGTTGCCATATTAGGTTGTGGAAAGTAATTTAGGCGTTACTGGAAATTCAAGCCATTTTTTGCTGGGTTCCTTTATAAAAGCATCAAGACTACCCATGATTACTAGTGTACTTACTCTCCTATTTTAATACATGCAGTCAAGTGTAAATAAATAAATTCATGAAATCCATGAATGCCCTCAGGGTTTTCTGATTCTTTGAGCTGCCACAATTTGTGCCAAAAGCTGGATCCAGGAGCAGAGCCACCATTGAGCAGATGGGTGGAAAGAACCTGGGCCACTGCCCCTCAGGGTCCACGCCTCAATCCCCAGACACCCCCCCCGCATCTGATGCTGGCGGTGTGATTTAGCTCCCAAATGAGGCCGTGTGGGCCCACTTGGGAGCTAGATTGGCCAGAGCTGCATTTGCAGCACAGTCGGAGTGACTCTCCTTGCCTTTTAAAGATGAGAGCTGTGTCGTGGTGGGTGGCACACTGGAGTCACTGTCGGCTACCTCCAGACCCTCATTGATGAACACTTCTATGTCAGAGGAGCAGGCAGGAACTTTCTGGGGGAACTGGGGCAGGGCGTAGCTGTAGGGGGCATCCCTGCAGCAGGGTGGCTTCCCTCGAGGGAAGGGTGGAGAAAACAAATCCAGGTTGTGCAGCTGTCTGGCTCCTTTACAGGCAGGGAGAATTGCAGCGCTGGCCAATCTAACTCCCAAATGGGGCAGTGCAGCCCCATTTGGGAGCTAAACCATGCCCCCACATCAGACGTCAGATGTGACGGGCATGGCTAAATGCTCTGAGTCTGATGTCAGATGCAGGGGGTGGGGCTAGGAGGCTGTGGTGGTGGCAGAACCCAGGCCACGGCTGGCTTCCCTCCATGCCTGGCTGGATCAATCAGTATTTTGACAGTGCTATATATTTTGAACCAGAATGTCTACTTTAAGAGAGGAGCACTGTACCTACATTAAGTATGATTTTCTTGCTGAGTATTATTCTATATGAGTGCATTAATCTAACTTCCCAATCTAGTGATTTGAAAAGATACATTACATTGATAAGGACTACATAAGATCTGACTTATTTCATTGTTTTATTCTAACAATGTAATATTTCAAATGGTTTAAAAATGAACTGTTTGAATAACAGATGGATAAGTTATGTTCCCATTGTACTTTCTGAATAAATACTAAAAGATCAAAGAAGTGTAGGCTCACCATAGCTTTAGCAAAATGGGAGCAAGGCCAGGCTACTGGCAACTATTTAAAGCTGCAGTCCTTTATTATAAAGCAGGGAGGTCCATCAGATTCTATTCATTTGAATAATGTTTTGAAGAAAGATTTGAGACTCTCATATCGCAATGTATAATTTTCAGAGAACATGTACACAGGTAACAGAAAACAGAGACAAAATGACATCTAAAAATGAGTGGGGAACACTAACATATAGATGAAAATTTGAAATTATTCCAATTTTTTTATCTCATAACAACCTCTAAGATAAGAACTCTGATAAGAACACTTGAAACTTGGTTATGTAAGCAAACTGTTAGAAATGTTCCCATTTTACACTGTCAGAGCCTACTGTCACGTAACATTAAAAATAATATGTAGCTATGTCGATTCGTTCCGGGGTGGGGATGGGGGATCCACAACCAACAATGAGCAATAGGAACAAAGTAGCTCTGTGGTCTCCAGGAGTTGACACCGACTCGACGGCACACCTTACCTTTAGATTGTTTATTGGGACTAACTAAAAAGTAACTAAGTAATAAACAGCAATATTTTGAGTTCTCCAGAACTCTTCATTAAGCTAGATGTTCAACAAAACAAGGAAAGGCAAAAGCGGGCATGTTAGGAAAAAAAACACCCTCCAAAGTCTGCAGTTTGTAAAGACTTAAGATGGAGTGCAAAAGGCTATATGCAGGCTTAGTTAGATTAGTTTCTTGTAGGTATGAGAGTATTTAAATAAGAGCTTTTGGGACAAAGAAACAAATGGTTATTCCTCCATTTTTTGAAAATATAACATTTAGCAGTTACTCAGTTCATTCTCCAGCACTACTGAGAACATACAAGTCCCTTACAAGGCTGAGAGCAGTGTGGTGGGAAGAGAAAATGATCATCTCTATATTAGCAAAACAGAAGAAAATTTTTATATGTAAACTAGGTTTACGTATACTAGGTAAACTAGATACAGATCAAAAGAAGTCAAGTTGGGGGAGCATCACCGAATGGTTGGAGTGAATTTCATGCCCCACAAAGTTAAGAGCCATTACTGATGGTAGAAGAACATTAAATATTACAATGGTCGTTGCTAGAGTGAAAGAAATAGTAGGCCTGTATACTCCAGAAAATATTGGATCCAATCCAATAATTATCAGAATCAGATTTAGGGACCTTTAATGATTTTGGATATTATATCATTATTGGATTTCTGATTGGAAATCTGATAAAAATTGGAAACATTCACCAGAGGTCAATGAAATAGGGAGGCAGGGGGGAAGTAAGTTGGGAATGGCTAGGCAGAGAACTCTGAAATTTGGCACATATGTAGTATAGGATGGAAGGACTATGTACTTAATTTGTATCAAATTGGTCCATCCATTGTTATTTAATGATTGGGGGGGGCTTCTTTAAAGTGCTATATATGGCTTGTATCAAGGCAGAATGTTACACAAACTTCAGAAACTAAAGCTCTCACTCTGACCATTATTCTAGCCTCATGTGGAGGAATATACCCTTTGACTTCATATAAAAGGAAATTCCCACCCCCTTTTTTGTTCCCCATCTTATACTTCTGGAATGGCTTACCAGAAAGCTTTACAAAAATTGCACAGATGTAGTACAGGTTTGCAGGGCTCAGGTGTTTCACACAAGCAGTGTGAAGCGCCAAGAGGAGGTTTGTGGGGAGAGCAGGTATGACGCAGGCGATCGCTCACTCATCACCGGGTAGGCAGATTGACCATGCAGATGAGTGGCAGCTAGACTTGGGCACACATGGCCATGGCTTGCCTGGCAGCTCTGGGATTTGGGTACAGGGAAGCACCACCGCACAGCGCCCTGGACCCCCTGAGCCCCAGTAAGGCACCGTGCCTTATAAGCCCTCCTCCCCCTCCCTCCCCCATGAGTGTGTCTGCTGTGGCTGCTAGCAGCCGCGGCAGGCACATGACCAGAAAAACTAGGTCAATGGAGCACTCCCTCCATCAATCTCATATAAGTGGGTGGCTAAAATGGCGGTTTTGCTGCTGGTTCTCACAGGCGAGCAAAATTTTTGCTTGCTTGTGAGAATAGCCTTACCACATATTTAATTTGAAGCAAATCAGATGAATTTTAGAGGGGTTTTTTTTACTCTTACCTAATTTGGACCAATATCAGAGAAACCTGGCAGAAAAGTGTGCACAATCCAAGAACCAAAGTGAGAGTGTTGTCACATCCAAGAATCCACTACTTGTTTTTTAAGTGGGTTAAACATATAAATGCCTTGCAGAGGCAGGCAGGCAGATGGCAGTTGGGAGAGGCAGGTTGGCAATGGATTCAGAGGTGCATTGGCTTGGTGCAGGGCTGCAGGCTTTTAGCTTTGAACACTCAGAAGGAGCACACTCAGAGTTGAACAGCGGCAGGCAGATGCCAGATAAGATGGCAGGCAGGCAGGGGATGGCAGGGAGGCTGTTGGTAGAGGCAACTTCAAAAGGTGCCTCCTAGCCAAATTAGCAGGGATTTTAGGCATGTGATTAGAATTTCTTTCCTGTGTACTTACAGCCTGAATGGATCAGTGCAAATCACTTGGTACTTACAAAGCTGTGGTTAATATTAGGCTTATATATCCTTTTGCTGAATTGAATAAAGTTGCCTTAAGAGTTAAAACTAAGAATTAGTGGGCAGAATACAGAATAAGTCATGAGAAACTGACACAATCAACTCATCTCATTTACTTCAATGGTACTTAGTCATAACTAAACAATGTGAATGTTGCCCAGTCTGTCTAATCGAGACACCACCACCAACTTAACCTGGTGCAGGCAATTTTTTATTTAACATATGAGTTTACCCAATATGTCTAACAGGAACTAGAAAGCAAATATAAGAAATTGGGCAGAACAACTATTTCTGTGTGGGCTTTAAAAAAAAGTGAGACGGGTCTCATGATCAACGAGACCTGCCTCTAGAGGGTTTGCTGTGGCCGCCCACATGACTGCTGGCTCCGTCACGGAGCCATCCTGGGCTTGGAAGTTTGGGGGCCATGCGGCCCCCGGTAGTTCCAGCATGCCCTGCACAAGTGCTTTTAGCATGATCTGCTTTTAGTGGCTCGTGAGAATCTCCTTAATGTCTTCCCTAGGTATAGGAAGCACAGCTAAGTGAATTTAAGGTCTATTCACCATCTAGGATCTTAGGCAGGGCTGGATTATGAAGTGCTGAGGCCCTACACCATGTCAAGCTTAAAAGGCGCGCGCTCTCTCTCTCTCTTGCTTTATTTTTACTTGGCAAGGATACAGCAAAAAGCTAATAATCTAACAAAAAGTTATTTTACAATAAGCCTATTTGCATTAGAAACGTTCTTAAATGAAAACTTGAAATTTAATGAGATCACCCAACATTCTGTGTGTGTATCCATGTGCCCATCCATGTTTGTGTTCTAGGGGTGTGCAATTTGGATTTTCAGTGTTTCGGTTCAGACCCGAACCGAAACACCCCTGTTCCGTTCTGTGCCCGAATTTTGCCCACCCAAATCACCCCCGATTCAGTTTGGAGCCGAATTAATCCAAATCTGAATCCGAATCGATTCGGATTAGAAAACCGGGTCCTCGGGCCAAAAGAGTGGGGTGGGGTGGTAGTGCCCAATGGGTGGAGGCTACCACCCAAATTTCAGGGGGATTGGGCAAAGGGCTGATTTTTGGGGAATTTTTGAAGTTTTAGTGTCTTTGGGGCAGATCGGGGGCACAAAATGGGATCTGGGCCAGAAGAGTGGGGTGGGGTGGTAGTGCCTAATGGGTGGAGGCTACCACCCCAATTGCAGAGTGATTGGGCAGAGGGCTGATTTTTGGTGAATTTCTGAAGTTATTGCATTTTTAAGGTTTTCCCCCATTAGGTGGAATGGAGGGTGTATCACTTCACGTCGGGGGGAAAGGGCTGGCCTAGAGTGGTGTGGGGTTCGTGGTAGTGCCGGGTAGGGGCAAGGAAGATACCTGAATTTTTTCAAAGGATTTGGGCAGAGGGCTGATTTTTGGTGAATTGTTGAAGTTCACACGTCTTTAAGGTTTAGATTCTATGATAGTAGATGAGAGTGGATTCATGGTGTGTAATTGAAAATCTCATTTGCTATCACAGAATCCACACTCAGAGCACCTCAGAAGCAACAAAACTCCAACAAATGAAATCACCAAAAATCAGCCCTCTGCCTAAATCCTTTAAAAAAATTCAGGTAGCTTCCTTGCCCCTACCCCGCACCACCACCAACCCCACCCCACTCTAGGCCACCCCTTTCCCCCCGACGTGAAGCGATTATACTTAAAGGGGGGAAACCTTAAAAACGCTTAAACTTCAGAAATTCACCAAAAATCAGCCCTCTGCCCAATCCCCCTGGAATTCGGGTGGTAGCCTCCACCCATTGGACACTACCACTCCACCCCACTCTTCTGCCCCAGATCCCACTTTCTGCCCCCAATCTGCCCCATAGACACTAAAACTCTCAAAAAATCACCAAAAATCAGCCCTCTGCCCAATCATTCTGTAATTGGGGTGGTAGCCTCCACCCATTGGGCACTACCACCCCACTCTTTTGGCCCCAGGACCTTTTCAATTAAAGTGAAAGGAAAGCAATTTCTGCATTGAAATCAATGGAGGCAAAAAGGCGGGAAATTTAAAGAGACGTCAAACTGAAAACGGAGAGGGAAGAAGAAGACAAGGCTGGCACTTTTCTGGGGCACAAAATGGAGACCTGAAACACCCAAAAAATTCAGACCCGAAACAGGGGTGATTCGTTTCGGGTCCAAAATTTATCAGAACTCGTCGGGGGTGATTTGGTTCAGCTCCGAATCTCCCGAAATTGGTCGTTTCGGGCACAGATCGTTCTGTGCCTGAAACGTTTCGCACATCCCTAGTGTGTTCTCCCCCCTGCCATCAACTTCACAATGCCTAGACCAATATGAACCAAACAGAGTACGGTTGTAGGGACACATTGGGACACCTCAACGGTGTAGTTTGTGATGATGTCATCCATCCCAATTCAAGATGGCAGATGTGTGAACATTTGAGGCACAAGTGGGCTAACTTATGAACTGCCTAACCAATCTCAACCAAATTCACTACAGCTGTAGGGACACATAGGAGTAGTACAGCTGTAGGGACACATACACTCAATTGTGTAGTTTGTGATGATGTCATCCACACCGATTCAGAATGGCAGATGCATAAACATTTGAGGCACAAGTGGGCTAACTTGTGAACTGCCTAACTGATTTGAATCAAATTTACTATAGCTGTAAGGACACATAGGGACACCTCAATAATGCAGTTTGTGATTATTTCATCAACCCCAGTTCAAGATGGCTGATGTTTGAGGTGCAAGTGAGATAACTTGTGGAGAGTCTAACCAATTTGAACCAAATTTGGTACAGTTGTACTAAGTGACACACAGGGGCACCTCAATGGTGTAGTTTGAGATGACATCATTCACCCTGATTCAAGTTGGTGGACACATAAACGTTTGAGGTACAAGTGGGCTAAATTGTGAACCGCCTAAGCAATTTGAACCAAATATGCTGCAGCTGTAGAGACACATAGAGACACCTCAATCACATAGTTTGTGTTGATGTCATCCACCCTGATTCAAGATTTATTTATTTATTTTTATTTATTAATCACATTTATATACCGCCCAAATTTTCATCTTTGGGCGGTTAACATAAAACAATTAAAACACATATAAAAAGTTAAAACAATTCAACAATTTAAAATCAATCACAAAATCAAAACCAACAAAGTTTAAAAGGCTGAGAAAGCTTGGTTAAAAAGATGGGTTTTTAGATGTTTTTTAAAAATTGCCAGAGACAGGGAGGATCATATCTCAGCAGGGAGCGCATTCCACAATCTTGGGGCAGCAACCGAGAAGGCCCGTCTCTGTGTAGCCATCAGACAAGCTGGTGGAAACTAGAGATGGACCTCCTCAGATGACCTCAGTGGTTGGTAGGGCTCATAGTGAAGAAGATACTCTCTTAAATACCCAGGGCCTAAGTCGTTTAGGGCTTTATAAGTTATAACTAGCACTTTGTATTTTGCCCGGAAACCTATTGGCAGCTAGTGTAACTCCATCAGCAAAGGAGTAATATGGTCTCTCCGAGATGACCCAGAGACCAACCTGGCTGCCGCATTCTGAACCAACTGAAGTTTCCGGACTATGTACAAAGGCAGCCCCACGTAGAGCACATTACAAAAGTCAAGTCTGGAGGTCACCAACAGATGTACCACTGTTTTGAGGTCACTGATGTCGAGAAAAGGACGCAGCTGGTGTATCAGCCAGAGCTGATAGAAAGCACCCCTGGCTACCGCCTCAACCTGAGAAACCAGGGAGTACTTCCCTGATCCAGAAGTACTTCCCTGATCCAGAAGTACTTCCAGACTGCGAACCCATTCCTTCTGGGGAAGTGTGACCCAATCTAGAACAGGGAGATCAAAATCGTCTCTGGAGTTCTGACCGCACACAATAAGTACCTCTGTCTTATCTGGATTCAGCTTCAGTTTATTCTCCCTCATCCAGCCCATTACTGCTTCCAGGTAGGCATTTAGGGAGAATATGCCAGCTCCTGAAGAAGTTGACACGGAGAAGTAGATCTGGGTGTCATCAGCATACTGGTAATACCCAGCTCCAAATCCCCTGATGATCTCTCCCAGTGGTTTCATGTAGATGTTAAAGAGCATTGGAGAAAGTATGGCGCCTTGAGGGACACCATACTTAAGCTCAGATTTCGAAGAGCAACAATCTCCAATCAACACCATCTGAAATCTGTCTGAGAAGTAAGAGTGGAACCACTGTAAAACAGTGCCTCTCACCGTCAACACCCATAGACATTCCAGAAGGATACTATTGTCAATAGTATCGAAAGCCGTTGAGAGATCCAAAAGGACCAACAGAGTCACCCTTCCTCTGTCAATTCCCAATTGGAGATCATCCATCAGGCCGACCAAGGCAGTCTCCACCCCATAGCCTGCCTGAAAGCCAGTTTGAATAATCAGTTTCCTCCAAGACTGCCTGGAACTGAGAGGCCACCACCCTCTCAATTACCTTGCCCAACCACTGGAGATTGGAAACAGGCCTATAATTGCTCAGCTCTGAGCGATCTAATGCAGGCTTCTTCAGAAGAGGTCTAATGATTGCCTCCTTGAGACAAGGAGGCATCCTGCCATCCCTCAGAGAAGCATTTATGATTTCTACCAGGCCGCCTACAATAGCCTCCCTGCTAGATAGAACAAGCCATATTGG
Source organism: Hemicordylus capensis (assembly GCF_027244095.1). Taxonomy (NCBI): domain Eukaryota; kingdom Metazoa; phylum Chordata; class Lepidosauria; order Squamata; family Cordylidae; genus Hemicordylus; species Hemicordylus capensis. Next base: position 86,307,679 of record NC_069658.1, on the reverse strand, counting down.
ACAAGGGTCAAGACAACAAGTGGTAGGCCTCATTGCTCCAAGCAGCTTGTCCACATCCTTAGGAGTCACAAACTAAAACTGCATTAAGATAGTGGATGCATGAACATTTGAGGCATAAGTGGGATAGCTTGTAGACCATATAATCAATTTGAACCAAATTTGGTACAGTTGTAGTGAGTGACACATAGGGACAACTCAACAACGTGGTTTGTGATGATGCCATCTCCCCCAATTCAAGATGGCATACACATGATTTGAGGCTCAATTGAGCTAACTTGTGAACCCCCTAACCAATTTAAACCAAATTTGCTAAAGGTGTAAGGACACACAGGGACACCTCAAAGGTATAGTTTGTAATGATGTCAAGGGCGTGCTTTGTAATGAAGTCATCCACCCTGCTTAAGGATGGCAGAAACATAAACATTTGCAGTGCAATTGGGAACTGATTTGGACCAAATTTGGTACAGCTGTAGGGACACATAGGGATGCCTCAAACACGTAGATTATGACGATGTCATCCACGCCAATTCAGGATGCCAGACGCACGAACATTTGAGGCACAAGTGGGCTAAGGTGAAGGCTTGTTTGCGGGGGTGGGGGAGAAAGGAAGGAAAGAAGGTCAGATTTAAAGCTAGAGCAAGACCAATATGATCATTCTTACAATATTAAATCTCTGGGGGATTTCTGTGGTAATGATAATTTGGTAGGTCAGAATCTCTTTTTGCAATGCCCATTACCCAAGGAGAGCTTGTTGGTTTGAAATCCACAACAACATTCTTGCCTGGCAAAAGACTAGACTGCTTTTTGATGTTCCTTGCAATAGCAGTTTCCAGTTATTAATTTTCTGTCAGTTCTTCTGTCTGCTGCTCTAATTTGCTGGAATAGTAAAACATCCATTGTCTTGTGTTGGAGAAACTGGAACTTCACATTGCTCTCCTGAAATTGAAGTCAGGCAAAAAGATGGAGGCTGGCCAATTACATGCCTGCAATCACTGCTGTTTCCTTAACAATTCCCAGGATGGCCTATAGGACTTCTGCCAGTAAAGACTGGGCGTCACTGAAGTCCCGGATAAGGGCATTTCTGGAGCAGCGCACAGAATCCTCGCTTCCTTGACTGCAGCTGCCAGTTTCACTGATCAAAGCTTACTGAAATAAGTACTCTCATTGACATCAGTGGCTATGGATTGGATTCAAGCTCCATATGGTTCATTTTACAAGGGGCGTTGTCTGACTCTTGTGCCTGTCAGGTTTCTGGAGAATTGTTAAGATATCCCCTGGTGCATGCCAGGCAGACACCGCCAGCTATCTCAACGTATCTCTGTAGCCTGAATGTCACATCCTTTCCTTCAGCCTAGGAAAGGGTGATGAAAGTTTCTGAAGAGCAGCCCGTTCCGAACACAATAACCCTGCTGGCCTCCCCCCCCCTTTCTTTTTTTAACCTTAAGTTCCAAGCTACCGTCAGTGGGTAACAGAATAACCGGGGAACACTGACGGAGAAAAGCTTCCTCTTAATTCTAATTGCTTTGGGGGTTGCCGTCATGGGGCAAAGGTTTGGTAGACGACGAAGGTTTGAAAAACGGGAGATGTCGTGACTGATGGAGGACCGGCTGCTGACTGATTGGCGCCCAACTTTTCCTCCATCGCCGTTAGACACAGCACTCCCTTCTCGGCCTCAGCCCCTCCTCCTCCTCCCACCCCCACCCCACCCCACTCATTTCTAAGAATACTCCTCTAAAGCGAGTCTCTTCCAGCCAGCCTCCCCCCTTATAAATGCCGCGGTCGGTCCCTCCTCTCCTTTCTTCCCTCTTCCACCGCCCCTTGGCGCCCCCTTTACGCAGCTTCTTCTTCGCTCTCCTCTAGTGGGCTTCGCTCCCGCGTGTTTGGCGCGGCTGCTACTCCCCACGGACAAGCAGGCCGCCGCTCTCCCTCCCTCCCTCTTCCCCCTCCCCTCCCCTCATTCTTCTCGCCGCGCACCGGTTAGCCGCCTTTCCTTCCTTGAGCTGCTGTAGCAGCAGCATAAACGGAGAGTTATTACCTTGCCGTCCCCACGCTCAGGGTGGAAAGCTGCCGCTTGGCTGAACTTACTGGGGTTTGGTCGCCTCAGTCAAAACCCCCTTTTGGGGGGGGTGGGGGGCGTCTTTCTTTTTTCGAGGGAGACTTTTCTGCCCTCGAGCAATTTTGTCTCACTCAGGATTTGTCACAACCATCCTTTTAGGGTTTTTGTTTGTTTGCGGAAAGTCCGGGGATTCTCACTTCTTTCCTCGACAGTTTTCTTTGAAAGCGGCGCGCCTTCCAGTTGCTTGGGAGGGAGAGAAGGGGGAAGGGAGGAGGATGCAGCAGCGCGGAGCGAGAGCAGCAGCCGCCCCCTTGGTCTCCACGACCCCGCAGTGAGTCTCGCTGAGCTGGGGAAGCCGCCGCCGCCGCCGCAGCAGCATAAGTAACGTCTGCCTCGCTTGGAAAAGAAGCGGAGGAGAGAAGGAAAGGGAGCTCCCGAAGGAGCAAGACGGAGCTTGGGGCTCTTGGCGGCACCTCAGGAGTCCTGCTGGCAAAGATGGGGAGACGGCGGAGGTTCTGCCTGCAGCCTTATTTCCTCTGGCTGGGCTGTGTGGCGCTCTGGGCGCAGGGAGCCACTGGGCAGTCAAAGCAACAGCAGGTCCGTCCCGCGGGTGGAGCAGACGGCAGCAGCAGCAGCAGCAGCAGCTACCCTGCCATGGAGAGCCTGGAAGGAGGCACAGCGCCTGCCGCCGCCACCAACCGAGTCCGCAGGAGAGGCCAGCAGGACATTCTCAGGGGGTAGGAAAGCAACACTTCCTCACGCCACACAGGTAGGCCTAACTCTCACCAACAGCAGAAGAGGATGAGGTATAACCTGCGTCTGGACTGGACCACTTGGGGACTTCACATGATGAACTGTCTCCCCCTAGAATATAAATAAACCCTGAATAGAGGTCTGTCAAGAGTGGTTTATCACCTAATCTTCTAGGATTTGTTCTTATCCTGAAGAACTATTTGGCCATGTGAACTCCCCACTCCCACCCACCCCCAGTCTGAAGTGGTCCAGTCCAATCACAGGTTTATCATCTCAACTGCTGTTTGTGAGACCTAGGCCTCACACACAGCAGCAGCATTGCAGTTGACCCACTGGTACAACCGTCTTCAGCCTGCCAACTCTTTTCAGACTAAAGTACATCTATGCAGCTCCACCACCACCCCGCCTCGCCCTTAGCCTCACAGAGCCACAGACACTTCGAGCTGTGCCAGGCAGAATTCTCAAGGATTCCTTTATTCTGCTTCCACAAAACCTGCAGCCACCTCCTCCTAAACAGCCCCTTAGCCCCAAGCACTTCTGTGCAATAACCAAAACCTCCAGTGCAATCCACAGTCATCTCTGGCTAACCACCCAGTGTATATGTTCCTGCCCATTCCAGAAAAATTCTTCTGACTCTCAAAAGATCTGAGGACACTGCTTCCATTAACTGACTTCCAGTTCCCCACTCCATCCCACACTTTTGTGCATTCTTCCTTCACCCTAGACTGTTGAAGGAAATTTCACCATCCTCCTCCCAACTTCACCTTCTTCAAGCACTTCTCTGTAACCCACAGGTAAATTCACCCTACAATCACCCCCAGCAGCCAATCCGTGCCATTCACAACTTCCTAGTGTTTGAGGTGAATACTCCTAAACACCATTTTATTGTGTTTCCATAAAACCTGCAGCCATCTCCTGATAATTATTCCACCAAAGCTTTACAACCATGACATTCTATGCAGCCCACAATGCTATCTTGACATGAAGGCCCAATCAGGTTCCAGCAAATTTTCTTTCAGCTTGATCTCTCTGCCTTTAGTTGATGACTGAACTCTTCCAGCTTTCACTCACAAGCAGGTTCACCTGGTACGGGCAATGCTATATAGCCCACCAAAATGCCCCCAAGGAAACCTATTGCTTGGGCTAGGGCATAGCCACTTTCCTTAAAGTTCCCCTTAATGTTTCTGTCCTTCACTGAAACTGGCTCTTAATGAGCTCTCTTTTAGTGCTTCACAACATCAAGCACTTCCATACAACTGGCAACCCTTTACCCAGCAATGGTGGCCCTCTATTACTAGCATATTATAAAGCTACAGTTTTGAAGGTGAAATTGGTTCTCTTTTTGAATGTGTTTATTACTCCATAAGAATCCAAAGAACAAACAACATGACTCCACTGTGTCCCTTATTTTTTGAAATTTTGATGAAGAAATAACCATCTGCTATCAGTCTCTTATTTGATACCAGCAACCTCTGATGTACTGCTAGTTGTCTAGTGGGAAACTAGTTCTATACATTTTTTCCTTCACTCTGCCTCTACCAGTCTGATGAATAATCATTTCCAACAGCCACCTCTTTATGCAACTTGTTTCCTCAATCAATCCTGTAAGAGCCACCACATTTCTATGTATCCCCCCCCAATCCTTCAGTTTAAATACTTGCAATGTCTCCATTTACACTTGCATTGTGCTGTGCGCCCCCCACCCCCGTTATTTTCTTCTTCTTTTTATTCCTATTGATTGGTTTGATTTAAGTATGAATTTTACATTTTGGTCCATGCTGAAAAGTTTTCATGCATGTCTTGAGATACTGGTGTAAAAACATCTGGATTTTGCAAAATAAGCTTGTGTACATATGACACTAATAGTAATACCAAATGTGGCAAATATTGCTTCAACTTCATGATCAAGTTTTAAGGGTCTTTGGTATAGCACTGCTGAAGGGTGCTTTCAGTTAAAATCTGCTGAAGATGCTTTTTCAGATTGGATGAGAGGCTTAAAAATGTCAGGTTATAAAATGTGTGATCAATCCTTTCCACTTTAAAAAATTTATAATCTGCCACTTGTAAATCATTATTTCACATAAAGTGGAATTCTTTCCTTTAAGATGGAAATTGCTTTTGTGAAGCAGTTATATTAGGCATGAATTTAGTCCATTGTTCTTTCTGCAGTTTTCAGAATTTTTTAAAAATGGAAACCTTACTAACTGCTTATTGCCTAGTTTCCCCCCATCTTTTCTTGCCGAAAAGGAGGGTTCTGAACTCCTAGAGGGAGGGATTTGGTGAAATACTTGTTTTATTGAGAAATGGGAGGGCTATGTGAAATAATGTGTGTTGTTTCTGTGGCCAGCAAAATTGCTGTTCTGCATAGCTAAAATCTGAATTGATGTTTCCATTGACCTATGTTTTTGTGTAAACGCTTGCATTTGACAGGCCAAATGTGTGTGGCTCCAGATTCCATTCCTACTGTTGTCCTGGATGGAAAACTCTCCCTGGGGGAAATCAATGTATTGTTCGTAAGTGTTTGACTTTAGATTTTATAACCTTTAGTAGATAATTTGCCCAAAAGATTTCTTTGATTGTTAATGCCTCACTATATTATAAAAAGGAAATAAAAATTAATCCAATATGGTTAAGTTTAAGCTTCCATTTTATAATTAAGAAATAGAAATGGTCTCACAGTTCATTTTACAGAAATATATAATAAAAGCTATTGACCAAAAACTCCACGTTAGAACCTGACAAATCAAGTTATGAACACTAAAAAAAGAGAAACAGCCAAATATGGGCATCTTTTATAGGTAAATTATAGACTATTACCTGTATAGAATACTACCTGAAGGTTTTATTTTTGTTTGAGCTTGTGTTTTAATAGAATTAGGTTAGATGGATTTGATTTGCTAAAATGTATTTTAATAGCTCCATAATTATTTATTAGGCCAGGCTCAATATTGTGTTTGTAGATCTGACTACTGATATTACAGACCCAGCCCCCATATCTCTTGCATTGGACAGAATAGGTTTTACATTAGGAGGCATGGTTTTTCAGGCAGACTTTAATTGTACAAATTAAGTGTGGTTTGTGGCCTGAGACTGTGAGGCCACATGCACACATAGGTGGCAGGAGAGGAGGCAAGTGTTTCCTAAAATGGCAACTTGCCCCTCCATTCTTCCCCAGTGCTGAATAATAAAATGGGAATGGGAATAAGTCTGAAATCCCAAGCATGCTTATTTGCAAGTTAACTCTGTCAACATCAGTTGGATTTATGTCAGAAAAATATTTTTAGGATGGAAGTGTTAATATAATATACACTAATGTTGTGACCTAATTCTCAGCCCATTGCCAGTGTGGTAGTCACTAGCTGCTATAAAACTCCCTCTCAGTCCATACAGTGTAGAGTCAGGACCAAGGACCAATAGTTTCTTCCACTGGAGTCAAAAGGCTGTTAATCAAGTCCTAGATACCTTTCTTTGGTGCAACCCTACCCCCTCTTGTAAGCCAGTTAGGATATGAAAGTTCATTTCAGTGTCAAATGTACGAGAACTCTTGATTACCATTATTAGGCAGAGATTTTAGCTACAATACTAGGGAAGAGCACAAATCAATTTTTAAAATTCCATTCAAGGTCGAATCAAATCAGCCAGATTCTATTTGAAATCAAATCTGCAAACTCAAATCTGATCAGATTCGATTTGAGTTGGATTATATTTTATTCAGATTCATACCAGTTCAACCTACTTTTAAAGGTCCAGGGGGCTTCAAATTGGGATGGTGGATAAGTCTCCATGGGTGCCACCTACCCCCCAAATTTCAAGGTGGTGGGCCACTTGGTTGATTTTTTAATGATTTTAAAACATTTTTTACTGATATTGTATATTTTCACCATAGGGAATAATGGGGATTTGAAGCAGCTCTATCCCTAAGTCTAACATGGACCCCCAGCTTTATTTATTTATTTTAAACTAATCTCGATCCCTTGTAGAAGTAGAGTTATGGAGCAAACTGTGCAGTCACTGTTTTTGAAGTTTTTAGATTATTTAGTGTCTAATAACTTTTACTCATAATGAATCCCTATGAGGATTCATCATTTATTATTATTATTATTATTATTATTATTATTATTATTATTATTATTATTTCTTGTTTACACAGTCAGACAGGTGTTATTGACTGGTTTGTTTTATCCAGACATCGAGTCCTTCCCAAGGACCTGGGATGGCTGAATTTTATTGTCAATTGTTATAGATATCGTCGCAGAATATAGGCTGTTCCCAGTAAAGCTGCTTTTTGTAATTGGCTGATGGTGATTTCTGTGGCCCCTATGGTGTTGAGGTGCTCTTCAAGGTCTTTTGGAACTGCACCCAGGGCGCCAATTACCACTGGGATTATTTTGGTCTTTTTCTGCCACAGCCTTCTTCTTCTTCTTCTTCTTCTTCTTCTTCTTCTTCTTCTTCTTCTTCTTCTTCTTCTTCTTCTTCTTCTTCTTCTTCTTCCATTTCTAAAGCACCCCACCCAAAGGCTCTGGGCAGTGCACAATTTAAAAACAACAACATAAAAACAAACACCATTTAAAACACAAGGCTTAAAATAATGTAAAAACCATTTTAAAATACTTCTGAACCACTTAAAACCAATTAAAATACTTTTTAAAAAACCCCAATTCATTACAATTATTGATTACACACCTTCATTTCTTTTGTTTATTTTGACTGTCATTGGACAGTGCCAACTCTCTACTGCCTTGTGCCAACTATCCCTACCCACACACATACACACCCTCAAGGCAGTGGGGTACTGAGTTTATTTTTTAGGATTTTTTTCAAGTGTTTAGACTCTTTAGTGTCTAAAAACCTTTCCTCATAATGAATCCCTATGAGGATTATTACACACCAAAGAGTCTAAACCAGGGTTTCTTAACCTTGGGCCCCCAGATGTTGTTGGACTACAACTCGCATCATCCTTGGCCACAAAGGCCATGTCTGGGGATGATGGGGCACTGTAGTCTAACAACATCTGGGGACCAAGGTTAAGAAACCCTGGTCTAAACACTTCAAAAAATCCCAAAATATAAACTGAGTACCCCACTGGCTTGTGGCTTGGAGGGTAGTTGGCACATGGGATGCCACTCATCCCCCGTGCGCGCGCGCGCACACACACACACACACACACACACACACACACATATACACAAAAGCAGTGGGGTCAAAATGAGCAGAAGAAATGAAGGTGTGTAACGAAACCTCATAGGGCATTATGAGGAAAAGTTATTAGACACTAAAGAGTCTAAACACTTCAAAACTAGTGAACACACATTGTGCTTCATAATTGCACTTCTAGAAGGGCTAGAGCTTAGCTTTTCTTTTTTTAAAAATGAAAGCTGGGAAACGGGGGGAATTAATAGGTGAAACTCAAATCTCGAATCAATTCAATTCGAATCTCAAATCGATTCAAATAGAATCTAGTGAGATGAGATTTGAGCTCAAATTTGGCCAGGAGTGACTGTGCAGATTCGTTTGGAATTTGAATTACTCAAATCAACCAGATTTGTGTCGGATCTATTCAACCTTGAATCAATTTGCACATCCCTATACAATATGACTGCTGTTGTATTCGTTTATTAGCTGTTTTAGGAGTTGCTGTTAAAGCAACTCCTCAAAAAGGAAATATTAGAGGAATGGGTATCTATAAATTACACATACAATTAAATATATTCTTGCCTGCTGGTCTGTTTATTTTGTTTATTTCATTTAGGATCTGCTTTTCTTCCATGGTACACAATACACCATCCATAAATTTTATAGACAGTTCTCTCACCCAGGCACTGACCAACTCAGATTTGCTTAGCTTCAGCCTGGTTAAGATCCCATTGGCTTCAGACAGAAGGCAGTGCATTACAGGAGGCCTTTCACTTTTATGGGTTCTTCTCCTGTGGTTTCACCTATTCACCGACAACTTCCTTTAGTTATCTCTGGGGTAGTTTCATTCATTTGTACCTGGAAATCCCTTTAACTGCCCTCTAACTGAATTGGAGCAGCTCTTGGAACCTTTACTGAGGAAACCATTTAAAAAACCCTACTTAGCTTTCTTTTTAAAAAAGGAATTCCCACATCTGCTTTCAGAAATGTGGCTTTGCTGATCTGAATTACATTGATGTGTTTTCAAGCAATTAAAAAGACTGGAAACTATCGATTTTAGTTACAAAAAAGACTGCTGTTCTGGCTCATCACAACTGTTTGACTTTTCCCCCCATTTCGCTTATTTACCATGGCTCTCCTGCTAATCTTAATATTAACTGTGCCAGATATTACAGATGATGACCTTAGGTTTACCTCAAGATTTCATAGACAAACTGCCTGTGTAAGCAAAGGTTTCACAGATAACTGCATATCTTATGACACCACAAGCAGTACATAGCTTGCTAACAACAGTAAAAGGACAGTCCTGTGTATGACTTGAGTATTTATCATACTTTTTCAAGCCATGGAAGGCTGACCTTTATGTTTATTTTAACATGGGTCTCAGCTGGGGAATCTTTGTGCACACACTAAGTTTCATTTATACTACAGCCAAATCTTCAGAGTGTTTTCACACATGATGCTTAAATTGGCTTTGGTTTAAATTGGTATGTAACAGAAATGTAAAACCTTGCTACATTCACTTTATCTTCTTGTCTATCATGCACAAACAGCACAGGATACTCACGCACATTTATGCTTCATATGTTAAAACTCCCCTATAGTCTCTGCTAATGCAGTGAAAATAGTTAATATAAACCCTTTACAGACATTTTTTAGGGGTAAATAAACAATCTTTGGTGTGGGATAGAGTGATACTGCAGCAGCAGGTTCTATTCTAACCCAAGTTCATTAGACTATCTTGTAGAGAGCCTCATCTCTACAGGAACATTCTAATAAATTCAAGTATTGTTTATTGTTTATTATGTGGAAGCTAAAACAGATTGAAAACTTTAATCTGATTATCTTTTAAGTATGGTGTCTCAAGCCGTATCTCAAAAATGAACATTCAACAGAATCTTCTTCTTTTTATGGTTGCAGGCACTCATGTGATTTTGCAACAAGTGGGGTTTTTTATTTTTTGTTTTTGCTTTGTTATGCTTTGCTTTGCTGGTATTTCAAAACTTTGGCTAGGTTTTAAAACTAGTTCTCTGAATGTTTTGGTTAGGAAAAGTTACCAGTAATTATTGTTTTGATTAGAACACTACCAACTAAAAAGCCATAGTCTGGGTGTGCCAATTTTAACTGAATATGCAGATATACATAAAATATAATTTTTATGATGTTAAATTACTTTGATTTCCATGTTCACTTTATACCTGTTTAGACTTTTCACACATGTGCATGTTTTTGTGTGAATGACTGTACATGCATTCACTTTAAAAGTGAGCCTGGGTACAAACCACCGCAGATGCAGGATATGCATAGGAAGTGTACTGCTATGTGTTGAATATAACATGTGAATATATGTAAACAAGTACAAATCTGTATGTGCAAAGAGTGACTGACTCCCTGACTAATGGAGGAGTACGCAGCCAGAGGCTTCCCTAGTTCCTCAGTGGGTTCAGGGATAGAGGAAAACAATTTTTGCTATCTTTCCTGTCTCTGGAACCACTCTGTGCCATCCAAAAATATGTCCCTGAGGGCCACACAGTACTCAGGCCCATATTTTTAGAAGGCATAGAGCACTTCCAGAAATGAGGAAGATCAGTGAAAACTACTCTTACTTACATACTGAGGCAGTAGTTGCATTAAGAGCAGCCTACCGCTGCTAGGGTGCAACTCCCTCTGTGTCATAACTATGTTAGGTTGTCTCAGCCACTGTACATAGACTGCACGTAGATTGAACATAATGTGTAAACAAGGCTTTTGTTCTGTCTATATATAGTGTCTCTCTTCTATAGTGTACTGTACTATAGTGTGCTACTATATAACATGTGTAAGCATCTCTCTTCTCATAGAAATGGCATTTTTTATTTTTGTCATGTTCTAAAATTTTAGCACATGAGAATGGAGACTATGCAGTTGTGTTTTTAATAACAGTGAAGGAAATGGGACAAAATCCCCCCCAAGGCAGCACAGACAGCTTCAGAATATATGTGGCTGCCTAGATGCTTCAATACATTTAATACACTGAAGCCAAAACTGATTTTGGTAGCAAGCATATCTTTGAAATAAATGTTTAGAAGTGTTTTAATGCACTGTTTCCCCCCCTCAGCAATTTGTAGAAACAGTTGTGGTGATGGATTTTGTTCTCGCCCTAACATGTGCACTTGCTCCAGTGGACAGATAATGCCAACCTGTGGGACAAAATCAAGTAAGGCTTGAATATATATGTGAATTTTGTTGCTTTGTAATGAGTTTTTCTTTTTAATGTATAGAACTAAGCATTGTGTAACATTATAAAATGGGATTCTGTTTAGAAATATATAAGTAGTATGGACATGTTCCAGTCATCCCTTTCATCCTCTTTATCCCCTCCTGTATGTGATGTGCCTCTCCACACTCAGGAGGCAGCTTTTGGCTGCCATATTCAACCAACTCCAGCTAGAGCCTGTGTGTATGAAGAAACAGACTTCTACAAACATGTATCTTGCTTCAAGGGGAACTGCAGCACTGGCCTGACACTTGCTCATGCTCATGCTCATGCTCAAGGGTGTCAGCAAAAAAGTCGCTCTCCCACATCACTGGCCACTGATGATGGCAGCAGCAGCAAAAGAGAGGGTTGGAGAATGCTGTTCCCACCACTGCCAACTACCAAGGCAGCTTGGAGAATGCTCTCAGAATGCATCACTGCTGACTTTGTGGGAGACTACAAAGCGTATGGGAGACCTGCTCGCTCTCCGGGAGGTGATGGGTTCTGAAAGTGGTGCCTAGCTTTGAGAGGTGGCAGCTGGGTTATGTCTGCTCTGGACTGCCCAAGGCCATCAATTACCCAGGCAGGATGCAGGTGATGTGGGGGCGGCAGGGCTGCATTCTGCTTCTACCCCCCGCAAAAGCCCCTCAAAGATTATTGCCTCATTTTGCCTCATGGGAGAGCTGTGTTTGGGCAATCGTGTGTGTGGCACATATTATGTCCTAGTCTAACATAGTAGCTGGGGCTGTGTGTACATAGCACATTTAAAAAGCTGGATTCTCATTGATCAGATATTTGGGAGTGGGAACGGGCATACATTGATTGACATATTGCTCTGCTCTCTGTTTCTACACACACGCACACTCATTATCTGCTTAGGCAATTTTATAGGCTTTTAAAATTAATTTTTAAAGGTGTAACTGCACTAGGCACTCAAAAAAAAGAGGAAACAAACATGGCTCTAGAATTAAAGAAAGCACAATTCAGGGTAGCTCTTTGATTATATCCTCTGAAGTATGAATGGAAGGGATACCACCCATTCTCGCTTCGTATTTATGGTCTCAAGAAATATCTTGTGTGGAGCAGGGGCGGGGGTGGATGGGTAATAATGGCTTAGAGAGGGATATGAAAGGACAACAAATGTATTCCAAGAGACAGAAATGCATTCATGTATAACTTCCAAACTGGACTACTGTAGCATGTTCTTCATGGGGCTGTCTTTGAAGATTGTACCTGCAATTGGTTCAAAATGCTGCTGTCACAGGGTGGGGGAATGAATGAATGAATGAATGAACTAACGAATGAACAAATGAATGAAATGAAGTTTATACATGAAATTAATTGCAGTAAAAATGGTGAAGAGCTTTGATTCAAATGGAAGACAAAGGATTTTATAACAATGGAAGAAAGCTAAAGAGGGAAATTTAGTGATTTAAAAAGAGGATGAAATGGTTGAATGGATTAAAGGGAGCAAAATATCTTGGATACAACAGCCTACACTGAATAGGGGAAGGGTATAATTAGCTACATTTTCATCCTGCAGAATTCAGAGCATCAAGTATATTTTGCTTTTTGTCTGAGAAGCCGCAACTGAAACAGCACATGAGCCTTGGTGGAGCTGTGGAGCTGGATAGTGGATTTGTGAGGGACAAGTTTGGTCGTGGCTTGCTAGGGGGACGGGAGTAGAAAGATCTGCAGGAAGCTTTTCACACTGGGCTTTTGAATCCCTTTAACTCACATCTCTCTGAAATGGAGGGGTTGCATTCACATATGGGCCAGATTTCCCCCCAAATCCATGCGAGTTATCAGGGGGAGCAGTTCACACATAATTCAGTTTTCACTGTGCATTAGAGTGTAACCTGATTTATATCCAGGGTAAAAAATTCCACTATTTGTGTCGGGTTTGGGGGACAACTTTGAGTTCGCAGTAAAGCCTCTCCATAAACGTGCAGTAAAACCTGCTGTCCATAAAAGCCCCAGGTGAGAGAGGAGAGAATGAGGCTGGTATAAGCAAGAGGAGAGATTCTTCTGTGTTTTACTGATTGAAGTGAGGAGGGAAGTTGTATGCACTGGAATTTACAAGCCAAATCATTGGTTGCAGGCCTTTAATTTAAAATAACATGGTATTTAATCAATTTAAGAATACGGGAAAGTAGGGATGTGCACAAATCAATTTTTTTTAATTCAATTTGAGCCCAAATTAAATCACCCCTGATTATTTTGTGTCCAAATCTACCCTCCACCACACACACACACACACACACACACACACACACACACACACTCACCCCAGATTTGATTTGTATTTGCCTTGATTTGATTTGGATTCAGATCAATTATGACCACTTAACAAGGTCATAAGGGCACCAAATTTGGGAGGTAGGTAGGGCCCCATGGGTGCCACCTACCATCCAGATTTCAAGGCTGTGGGACATTTGGTTGATATTTAATGAATTAATTTAGTTTTTACTGATTTTGAACATTTCTGCCATAGGAAATAATGGGGATTTGACATTGCCATATCCTAACCCTAACACGGATCTCCAGCTTTCATTTTAAAAACACACAACAAAAAACCCTAAACTCTAGCCCTCGTAGAAGTGGAGTTATGGAGCAAAATTTGCAGTCATAATTTTTCAAGTGTTCAGATTCTTTTGGTGTATAATAACTTTTCCTCATAATGAATCTCTATGAGGACTCATTGCACACCTTCATTTCTTCTGTTCATTTTGATTGTCACTGGACAGTGCCAACTGTCAACTGCCATGTGCCAACTACACCTCACCCCCACATACACACATACCTGCAGGGCAGTGGGGTACTCATTTTAATTTTTAGGAATACTGAAATGTTTAGATGTTTTGGTGTCTAATTCCTCGTAATGAATCCCTATGAGGATTCATTATATGCCTTTGTTTCTTCTGTTCATTTTGACTATCACTGGCCAGTGCCAACTGTCAACTGCCATATGTCAACTACACCACACACACACACGCACGCACGCGCACACACACACACACTGGGGTACTCAGTTTATTTTTTAGGTATTTATGAAGTGTTTAGATTCTTTCGTGTCTTCATTACACACCTTCATTTCTTCTGTTCATTTGGACCCCACTGCTTTGTGGGAAATTAGTGGCATCCCATGTTCCAACTACCCCACAACCCACAAATTTTAGGAATTTTTGAGGTGTTTAGACTCTTTGGTGTGTAATGAATCCTCATAGGGATTCATTATGAGGAAAGGCTATTAGACACCCAAGAGCCTAAACACTTGAAAAAAAAAACCTAGAACATAAACTGAGTAGTACCCCACTGCCTTGTGGGTGGGAGGAGGGTGTAGTTGGCACATGGCAGTTGACAGTTGGCACTATCATGGGAGGAGAGCTGATCTTGTGGTAGTCAGCATGACTTGTCCTCTTAGCTAAGCAGGGTCCACCCTGGTTACTGCTGGTTAGAACTGCTCTGGGAAGAGAATCAGAAGGTTCCAAGTTCCCTCCCTGGCGTCTTCAAGATAGGGCTGAGAGAGATTCCTGCCTGCAACCTTGGAGAAGCCGCTGCCAGTCTGGAAGACAATACTGAGCTAGATAGACCAATGGTCTGACTCAGTATATGGCAGCTTCCTATGTTCCTATGTTCTACTGTCCAAAAGACAGTCATAATGAATAGAAGAAATGAAGGTGTGTAATGAATCCTCATAGGGATTCATTGCGGGAAAGTTATTATACACCAAAGAATCCAAACACTTGAAAAATAGTGACCACACATTTTGCTCCATAACTCCACTTCTACAAGGTCTAGAGCTTAGCTTTTTAAAAAAAGAAAGGAAAAAAAAAAGCTTGGAATCTGGGGAAATTAATGGGAGGGATCAGAATCTTGAATCAATTTGAATAAAATCCGGCATGATTCGATTTGGTTCTGAATCTAGCCAATGGACCACAGGGGTGATTTGTTTTGTCTCCAAATCACCTGATTCAGCTAGATTTGGGTACAAATCGATTTGTACCCAAATCAATTTGCACATCCCTATGGGAAAGTCTTTTAAGTTAATGAGGTGCTAAAATAGGTGGGTTTTTCAAAAGGATGATTGCTTGCCTGAACTTGTTTGTTTTAATAGCAGTGACAAATATCTGGATAATTTTGAAATAGATTATATTGATGTATAATTGCATGATTTCTTGATGCTTGTTCTTTTTAACCACATCTGCTATAGGCAATAATTACTAATCCATATGTTGTTGTGTTTTTCTGTAGTACAACAATGCAATATCAGATGCATGAATGGTGGTACATGTCTAGATGATCAATGCCAGTGCCAGAAGGGATATATTGGTACTTTCTGTGGACAACGTAAGTAGAACTATTTGATCCTTGCTTGTGTAGGCTAATTGCATTAATTTAAGTATTATCTGACTGGATCAGAATTCTGGGCATATTGGTCCAGAACTCTGTCATCAACAACAATGGTTTGTGAATTACCTCTGGAAGGGAATGATTGAGAGAGCTATTCTCTGTTGTTGTTACCAACCTGCAAGGTTCCATTTTTAGTTAATATGGTTCTTGGCAGATGTATCTTGCCAAATACGGTCTAATTCTTTTGAATATATTGTATGGTATGTATGTATCTGTGCGTGTGTGTAACAGGCAATTTCTTGAACCTTGCAGGTTGGTAACAACAACAGACCCACCCCCGCTAAACATTAGAACAGGTTTGTGCACATCCCTACTTGGGGGCTGAGACGCGTCACCCCAGCACTCCCATAATGCACCACACAAGTATGTGGTGCATTGTGGGGATTCACCCAGCACTGTTGGGAGGCTGCTGCTGTTTCAGCATTGTGTGAAGCCATGCAGCACTCACATGTTCATTTAGCCCGGGCTAAGGGGTGCTCGTGCCCTTAACCCTGGCTAACAGGTGGGGCTCTTCAGCAGGTTTGCTGTTGCGGGGCCACCAGGAGCTCTGTGGCTCCTGGTGGTTCTCACATGTAGGCAAAACCAGAGTTGACTTCCTAAGCCCAGGTTTGCCAGCTCTTGAGAACAGCTTCATTCTCTACCAACCTTTCAGAGGTTGTTATAAGGATGAAATGCAGCTCTTGGAGGAAACTGGGACACAAATGTCACTAATCATAATAACGCTGATATATTGAGGATACTGTATTGTATGACTAATATGTTGTCTGGACTGAGAATTCTGGGGTTTGTTTGTATTAGAATGGTGCTGGGCAATTGTGAGACGGATCAGTGTAAAAATATCAGTGAAATATCAGGTCTGCCTGTAAAAAAACACACTAGATTATAGCAAGGCTTTGCAATCTCTAGAATCAAGCACAATAAAAAAAGTATAGCTAATTATATTAGGATGCCATAGGCAGAATGTGAGTGCACAAGCTGAGTTTCCTTTCTTCATCATTCTTATGAATTATTAAAGTTGTATCAGGACTATATATATTGGCCATATATATAATTAATAATATTTGGAAATAGATAGATAGATAGATAGATAGAATACTTGGTATCTCCAGAAATACATGATCAGACTTGAATAAACTTTTTAACAGGGTTTAGTTTACTGGACTGCTACAAGCTGGTAAAGTCCAAATACATTTTGGTGTTATGCATATGCTGGAGATCCTTCACTTTCGAGCGTTCATCTCTTGTGGTTTTGCACATTGATGGGCAACTTCCCATGTACCAGTTTAGTTATTGCAGGGGTAGTTTCAGTCATTTAAGGGGTTTTCCACTTAAGAAACCCCTTTAACTACTCCCTAAGATTGGTATACCTGGAGCAGCCCATGTGCCAGCTGAGATGTGGAGCACAGGCTGCTCTAGAGGCTTTAAGTATCCAGCCCTGTGCACCAGCTGAGAAGTGACGAAAGATTGAACATGTAAACTATAATTCCCCTGGAGCAGCTAGTACAATGCTTCTCAAAAACCTCACCCTATTTGGGGGGTTAGTTTTATTGTTTGAATATCATGATTTTAATATTCACAGAACTTTCCTGGAACATTACGCACACAGTATTCAAGAGTCTCCTATAACTTGAAGCCTGCTTTCTCCATCCAATCACAGAACTCTAGTTGCTACATCTTACTTGCTGTCAAGTACACAAATGTCAAGTCCATAAACTTCTCAAGAGAATGTTGTTGGAAATGTCTAAGAGAAGCCTTGATAACTTGTCTAGCTGTATATTATAGTATATTCAATTAGCAGTCTTCGTGGGGGGTGGAATAGAGTGGGTTTGGAGATAGGATTCTGTTACCATCTTTGCTCAGATGTGTTATTGTTGCCATACTCCATGACTATGGTTTTAACTGATGTGGGGGAATTAAATCAAATTAAGTGTCAATGTGCACACAACAATGTTATTTTATAAGGCATCCAGAAAGCTGGCCGTGAGTAAAGGCAATGTCAGAGTACCCCAAAAGGAGCAAGGTTGAAGTGGTAGTTGGCAGCCTCTTGGTAAGCTAGGCAGAAGTGGCTGACTACAAGATTCTGGATGCTAAGCAGAGGATCTAGTTTCTTAACTAATGTAACCTTGAGAGAACCCTAGTACAGAGGAATGGAAGACCGAAGTGAGAGTGACAGAGCTTATCTGAGAATTTGAAGTGTGATGCTGGCAAGATTGTAGTCATTGTCCTCTGGATGGAAAGCAGTAGATAGGATGTTCCTTCAGGTTATGAAGAGGACTGAGGGGATTGAGCAGTTCAGAAACATGGATGTGAAACCCACGCTGGCCCACTTCAGGTGGATTTCAGTGATGAAAGTTGCAGTGAAGGGGTCAAGTTAGCAAGGCTTCTAGAGCAGTGGAAAGGTGACTTAGGCCACCAGTCTCTCAGCGTTAACCCAGAGCCTGCTAGAACTCAGGGTGCACCAAGGAGTTTGAGGGGATTGGAAAGGTGCATGTGAGCACAGAAGAATCACGCACACAAATGAGTACTGGTATGGATGGTCAGTCAGGCACAGGTACATCTTGGACTGAGAAAGAGGGTCTGTTTTAAAGCATTTTCCTGCCTCCAGGGCAGAGCCAGGTACTGATCCATGCTGGAAATGCCCTTTAATTATGTTTGATTAACTTGAGATTTGCCAGGATCTCATTCCTATTCAGGCAGTTCAAAGGACAAAAGGCAGGTACATTGTTCCCTCCTTTGGGGTACTTTGTTGTAATTGGGCAGTGATCATCTTGCATGACTCACCATGTTACTAAGAAAGATTCATGTTCCTACCCAGTCTCACAGAGCCAGTTTCTCTAGAAACTCCTCTTGACTGGGAAGCAGAGCATTTATGATATACTTACCAAGCCATATCAGGTTTGGTCTTGTTATGCAACTGGCGAGTCCAGTGCTCATTTAGTAGTATTACTTCCTGACCCATTATGATCCTTTGCTACTACAGGTGAAACTCAGAAAATTAGAATATCGTGCAAAAGTCCATTAATTTCAGTAATGCAAATTAAAAGGTGAAACTGATATATGAGACAGACGCATTACATGCAAAGCGAGATAAGTCAAGCCTTAATTTATTATAATTGTGATGATCATGGTGTACAGCTCATGAAAACCCCAAATCCACAATCCCAGAAAATTAGAATATTACATGGAACCAAGAAGACAAGGATTGTAGAATAGAACAATATCGGACCTCTGAAAAGTATAAGCATGCATATGTATTCAGTACTTGGTTTGGGCCCCTTTTGCAGCAATTACTGCCTCAATGCGGCGTGGCATGGATGCTATCAGCCTGTGGCACTGATGAGGTGTTATGGAAGACCAGGATGCTTCATTAGCGGCCTTCAGCTCTTCTGCATTGTTTGGTCTCATGTCTCTCATCCTTCTCTTGGCAATGCCCCATAGATTCTCTATGGGTTCAGGTCAGGCGAGTTTGCTGGCCAATCAAGCACAGTACACTGTATACTTTTCAGAGGTCCGATATTGTTCTATTCTACAATCCTTGTCTTCTTGGTTCCATGTAATATTCTAATTTTCTGGGATTGTGGATTTGGGGTTTTCATGAGCTGTACGCCATGATCATCACAATTATAACAAATTAAGGCTTGACTTATCTCGCTTTGCATGTAATGTGTCTGTCTCATATATCAGTTTCACCTTTTAATTTGCATTACTGAAATTAATGGACTTTTGCACGATATTCTAATTTTCCGAGTTTCACCTGTATATATCTAATGCATCAGGAATGTTAAATAAAAAAAGATGATTGCATTCCTGTATCTGGGAAACGGGTCCTGGACATTATGGAGGCTGTTGTGGGGAGAGAAATATGGGGCTGCAGGCAATAATAATAATAATAATAATAATAATAATAATAATAATAATAATAATGCCAACAATTCAAAATGTACTAAATGCTAAATTTGAAAGTTAACAGTCTTCATATTGTGAACAGAGGAATAGCTGTCCATGTGTACTTATACTGAACATGTGATTTGCAGAATATCCCTTTCACTTACTTATGAATCTACTGTGAGGTTGTTCTCACGACCAGCTCTACCCAGGCTAGTGCAGCCCTGAAACCCGGGCTAAAAGTGAGGGAGGAGCATTCACATGGTTGTGTGGACCTCCCAGTTGTGTGATACTCAGGCTGCCAGCAGCCCAAGCATCCATAGAACTAGGTGGAAGATTTTGCTGGCAATGGGAAAATCCCCTAATGCACTGCACTCTTCCTGCATTGCCCTTTATCTCACCGTTTCCAGAGCACTTATGAGCTGGTCGTGTGGTGTGAAGTTCTTCAGATCATGTGCAGCTCTGATCCTGTGGGGGAAAGCAGGCAGCCCTCCCCAGCCCCAGCCTCGTGGGTCATGTGAATGACTCTGCCCCAAGTGACAGTGGATAACCTATGAAATAGCAAGCAGAACTGCAGTGTTACTTATTTTAATGTTTAGCCCACATCTTAACATCTCTGAGCCATCCAGACAGCTAGTAACTGAGCCGGGTCTCATGATCCGTGAGACCCAGTTTGGGGCGCTGAGTGGGGAGAGCAGGCTAAGCCTGCTCTCCCCACACATGAGCATGGCTGGAGTCCTGGGCGGCTGGATTGGCCGCCCACATGATTGCCAGCTCCGTGACAAAATTGCCTAAAATTCACTATGATCCCCACCACCCGTTGAGGTCATCTGAGGAGGTTCGTCTCCAGTTACGGCCGGCTTGTCTGATGGCTACACAGAGATGGGCCTTCTCGGACGCTACCCCGAGATTGTGGAATGCACTCCCTACTAAGATACGATCCTCCCCATCTCTGACAATTTTTTAAAAACATCTGAAAACCCATCTTTTCAACCAAGCTTTCTCAGCCTTTTAAAATGTGTTGGTTTTAATTTTGTGACTGATTTTGAATTGTTGAATTGTTTTAACTTTTTATATGTTTTAATTGTTTTATGTTAACTGCCCAGAGACAAAAGTTTGGGTGGTATATAAATGTGATGAATAAATAAATAATAAATACAATCTTTGAGAACAAATTATTTATAGCTGTTTCCTGGAGAGGTTGTAAAGTCAGTGGAACTTGCTTTTCATTGCATTCTGCTCTATAATAATGTAGTTAACATGTATAATATAGATATTGTTATTTGTTTATATCTTGCTTTGCAATACAGTGATTGAAGACCTGCCTGTTACTGTATTTTATGGTAGCTTTCTTTCTTTCTATCTTTATTTATTTATTTATTTTTAATTTGCTTATTTATTTATTTATTTATTTATTTGTCAAATTTGTTCGCCATCCCAAAATTTTGTCTCTGGGCAGTTAAAAATAGCATAAAACAAGTTAAAACATATTTTAAAAAATTAAAACTATTTAACAATTTAAAAATAAACCAGAGAGTAAAAGCTGAGAAAGCTTGGGCGAAAAGATGAGTTTTCAGATCTTCTTTGAAAATTGCCAGAGATGGGGAGAATCATATCTCAGCAGGGAGCACATTCCACAATCTCGGGGCAGCGACCAAGAAGGCCTGTCTCTTTGTGACCACCAAATGAGTTGGCGGTAATTGGAGATGGACCTCCTCAGATGACTTCAATGGGCGGTGGGGCTCATAGTGAAGGAGATGCTCTCTTAAATACACAGTACCCAGCGCCTAAGCCATTTAGGGCTTTATAAGTTATAACTAGCACTTTGTATTTTGTCCGGAAACCTATTGGCAGACAGTGTAGCTCCATCAACAAGGGATTAAAGTATTCTCTCCGAGATGACCAGGAGACCAACCAGGCTGCCGCATTCTGAACCAACTGAAGATTCCGGACTACATACAAGGGCAGCCCCATGTAGAGTGCATTACAGAAGTTAAGTCTGGAGGTTACCAACAGATGTACCACTGTTTTGAGGTCATTGATCTTGAGAAACGGGCACAGCTGGCGTATCAGCTGGAGCTGATAGAAAGCCACCTGGCCACTGCTTCAACCTGAGAAACCAGGGAGAGGTGTGAATCCAGAAGTACTCCCAGACTGCAAACCCGTTCCTTTTGCGGAAGTGTGACCCCATCTAGAACAGGGAGATCAAAATCATCTCTAGAGCTCTGAACCTGCACAATAAGTACCTCTGTCTTATCTGGATTCAGCTTCAGTTTATTCTCCCTCATCCAGCCCATTACCGCTTCCAGGCAGGCATTTAGGGAAAATATGCCAGCTCCTGAAGAAATTGACATGGAGAAGTAGATCTGGGTGTCATCAGCGTACTGGTAACACCCAGCTCCAAATCCCCTGATGATCTCTTCCAGCGGTTTAATGTAGATGTTAAAAAGCATTGGAGAAAATACGGACCCTTGAGGGACACCATGCTTAAGCTTAGATCTCGAACAGCAACAATCTCCAATTGACACCATCTGGAATCTGTACGAGAGGTAAGAGTGGAACCACTGTAAAACAGTGCCTCCCACCCCCAACACCCTCAGACGTTCCAGAAGGATACTATGGTCGATAGTATTGAAAGCCGCCGAGAGATCCAAAAGGACCTACAGAGTCACCCTTCCTCTGTCAATTCCCAATTGGAGATCATCCATCAAGCCGACCAAGACAGTCTCCACCCCATAGCCCACCTGAAAGCCAGTTTGAAATGGGTCTATATAATCAGTTTCCTCCAAGACTGCCTGGAACTGAGAGGCCACCACTCTCTCAATTACCTTGCCCAGCCATTGGAGATTGGAAACAGGCCTATAATTGCTCAACTCTAAGGGATCTAATGCAGGCTTCTTCAGAAGAGATCTAATGATTGCCTCCTTAAGACAAGGAGGCATCCTGCCATCCCTCAGAGAAGCATTTATGATTTCCACCAGGCCGCCTACAATAGCCTCCCTGCTAGATAGAACAAGCCATGTTGGACAAGGGTCAAGAGAAAAAGTGGTAGGCTTCACTGCTCCAAGCAGCTTGTCCACATCCTCAGGAGTCACAAACTGAAACCAGTCCAGTCGAATCACATAAGAGGAGTTGTTGGGCACCTCCAGTTCAGACATCAAGTTAATTGTGGAGTCTCCATCTAGGTTGGCGCAAATCAGACAGATTTTATCTGAGAAAAACTCTTTAAACACATCACAGTGGGAAACTGATGACTCCAAATTCTAGTTCAAGGGAGGGGGAACAGATACTAGTCCCCTCACAACCCTGAACAACTCCGCTGGGCATGAACTTGCAGAGGCAATACGGGTAGAAAAGAACTGCCTCTTTGCTGCATGTATTGCTTGAGCATAGATATTTAAATGTGCTCTATGTTGCAATCTGTTGGATTCGAGTCGAGTCTTTCTCCACTTGCACTCCAGTCGCCTACTACCTTGTGGCTTCAGCCCCTGTAGATTTTCTGTATACCAAGGGGCCTGTTTTGAAGCGGGTCAGAAGGCACGCTTGAGAGCAATTGTGTCTACCGCCCTGGTGAGCAAGTTGTTCTAATTCTCAACCAGGGTGTTAACAGGATCACCAGGAAAGCCAACATTTAATCCCTCCAATGCTTCTTGGAATCTTACTGGATCCAATAACCTCTTTGGGTGGACCATTCTAATAGGCCCCTTGCCCCTGCAGAGGTGGGAAGTGGGCATAGGTGGGAAGTGGTTGTAAGTCCAACCTTAACCAGATGGTGGTCCATCCATGACAATGGAGAAATCACAGGAGTCCCCACCCATGGAACACCACGCTAATCTGAGTAAAAGACCAAATCAAGTGTGTGGCCTGCAATATGTGTCGGTCCAGAGACCACTTGGGATAGGCCCATAGTTGTCATGGCCGCTATGAACTCCTGAGCTGCCCTGGACAAATTGGTCCCAGAATGAACATTGAAGTCCCCCAGCACCAAGAGTCTAGGAGACTCCAACGCGAGTTCCGTGACCAAGTCCATGAGCTCAGTAAGGGATTCCGCTGGGCAGCGGGACGATCTGTACACCAACAGAAATCTCAATCTATCCCTGGTCCCAAACTCAAGTGCACACTTTCAATATGGTCTGATATCCTAACAGGGACCCTGGTAAGGGAGATGTTATCCTTATAGACCACAGCCACTCCACCTCCCCGCCCACATCCCCTCACCTGCTCCAGAATATCCTGGAGGGATACAGAATATCCTGGAGAGGGAAGCTGGGACCAAACTGGACCACTAGCTTCCCCCAAACAAGTCTCGGTAATTCATACCAAGTCGGCCCCTTCATCCATGATCAAACCATGGCTGAGTTCAGGTTTATTAATGCCAACCTGGCATTACAGAAGAGCAGGGTAAGGCTATGTGGGTTGTTGGCAGTGCTCCCTAAGGTCAAAGAGCTGGAAGGACAGCCGGAAGGGGAGACAGCTATTATATTTCTGACTTGCCTTCCCCTAGAACAGCCTGCTGACCTGCCAACCAAATTTGAGCAAAAGGTGAGGCTTTTCTCATTACCAGCCTAACCCTGTCTGGGCTGCAGGGATCCTCGTGGATCCCTCCGCTCCCCTCCCGCCTAACCCCCTTAATAACCCCGGCTTTTAGGGTTACTGGCTGCCGGGAATGACAGAGAAGGTCACATAGTGCACTGTCGGAGAGGGGAAGCTCCCAGTGCAGCATGTGCTGCACATTGCACTGAGGCATGCCTGGATGCCTGAACAACATCAGGCCCCAGATCCCTCTGCCCTGCTCTATGGCGGATTAACGTAGTAGCAAATGTAGCATTTGCTACAGGCCTCGTGTTTTTGAGAGCCCTGCACGCCCGGCTTCCTGGGTATTAAAGTTAGAACTTTCCCTGTTTTATTTGGTCCATGTTAGATAAAATGTCCCTTTCCTGCTAAATGTGCCTTTTAAGAGAAGGCCCAGCACAGCATTTGTCCAGTGGATGTTGCTGGTGCTACCACATTTTTCTTTTTAGAGTGTGAGCCCTTTGGAGACAGAGAATCATCTATCCACTCTTTATTTTTCTATGTAAACCACTTTGAGAATTTTTTTTGATAAACCGTATATAAATGTTCAGTGTTGTAGT
Source organism: Hemicordylus capensis (assembly GCF_027244095.1). Classification (NCBI taxonomy): domain Eukaryota; kingdom Metazoa; phylum Chordata; class Lepidosauria; order Squamata; family Cordylidae; genus Hemicordylus; species Hemicordylus capensis. The sequence goes on along the minus strand of NC_069658.1, from coordinate 86,283,072 downwards.
AAGTGTGAGTTTGTGGCTTGGTCTCCCATACTCCAAAATATAGCAAATGAAAAAATTGAATTACTTTACTATGGAAATAAATAATTTATGTTTTAATATTTATGTGCATTTTTTTTAAATTTAGGGCCCCTTTATAACATATACTACAGGCCTCGCACTAGCTTAATCTGGCCCTGACCCTGCTCTGTGCTTTACAGAGCTGCATGGAGTGCAGAACTGTCCATGCTGGTGTATGAGCTCAAAAAGTACATGTATGAGCTCAAAAAGTACATGTTGCATATACAGAGGAACCTTATTCAGGGCAATAGTGCTGTTTGTTATTTAAAAAATTCAGAATCTGAAAAGATTCTTCTCAAGGGAAGTAAGTGTGTGTGTGTGTGTGTGTATACTATAAAATTTGAATAAACAGGAGAATCGAAAACATTTGCTCCATGTGACATCATCACTTAACCATTGTATATTTTAAAAACAAAACAGAAGTTTTGTCAAGGTTTATTCTGGAGCACACAATATTCTTTTTGACTCACTTATTCCAAGATTGTATTTATTAACATACTAAGAGACACTTCTAAACAGACCTTGAAAAAAGAATCAATCTCTCTCTCTCTCTCTCTCTCTCTCACACACACACACACACACACACACACACACACACACACATCCTCATTAAGTGCCATTTTTGGCTTGAAAATTTTTGATCTTATCTGCCTACGTATTTTGAACTTTGAATTACTTGTGTCTGTACCCACTCACAGACTGTTATCGTGCAGCTAAATCTAAATTAAGTGTACTCATTAGTTACCAAATACTTCTGTCTTTGTAACTGTTCCCCTTAAATATTAATGGCTGCACTTCATATTATTAAAGGGTGAGGGCGAAAGTAACTTCCTATGATGGTGCACAGCATGGTTTTCTTTTGCTTTCTTAGCAGCATTGTGTTTGCAAGTTAAGGATTACATGAAGTTTATAATCTCAAGACTTTGATATCATAGCTTCAAAATCATAAGTGTACAAGTGAGCTTTGATTTATACAGAGCTGATTTTAAGTCATGGGCATTATTTTTTTTTTCAGCCCTTTAGAATGATTTCTCTTTTAAAATTATTCTCATCTTCTACAGCAAACCACCCTTACTCTGATCTTGCCAGCACAGACTTTTCTTTGACTTTGGATCGCCTTCTTTCCTCCTGCTATCTGCATATGCACTTTTTGTCCCCACTGTTCCCAGACACTGTGGCACTGCAGACAAATGTCATGTCCCCTGAGGTGTCTAGATACAGAGAGGAGAGGAATGAGTTCTGCTGAATGTAAATGCTTGTTTTCTTAGAGGCCCAGTGCAGAATCTTAGGGGCTATAAAAGGAAATGTTTCTTTGACAGAACTGATGTAATTTGACATAATAGGCTAGCAATTTTATGCTTTGATCATTGTGTTATAGAAATATTTGTTTTAGATAATCATATTTAATTATTAAAAAGAAAAATTCATTATGGCATATTCTTTTTTTGATTGAAAGATATAGGCTATAATATGGTTATGCAGTATGTCTATTTTGAACTATTCATTTTCTGTCAGAGAGATGAAATCTGCATAGGACCTTCACTTCTAGGTATAAGGAGGTTTTTTCATGATGGAAACAGCATATTTTTAGTAGCCTAGTTCATATTACCTTCTAAACAATTTCAATTTGGGGCATATTACAAATTTCATGATTTTTCTTCATCCCTTTGCTGCTAAATAGCTTGCCCGTGGAAGTCAAAATGCTTTCATGCCATATAGTGAGTTGTGGTCTGTGCATCAAACTATCCTCTTCTGAATTATGGTAACCCTAAAGTCTGCTTAATTATGGTGACCTTAATGTCAAGATCAAATTTGCTAACAAATTTGGCAAACTAACTATGAACTTTCCCATGTGGGAACTCTCCCATATGGTACCATTTTTGAGAAGCTTAGTGCATGACCCCATTTGCAAGCAAAACCTTGCCCCCTGTGTCTGACATCAGATGCAGAGGACATGGCTGGGGTGCAAGGCATGGCCCCTGAGCATGGTGGCCCAGGTTCTTTGAACCCATTTGTGAAATGGTGGCTCCACCCCTGCCTTGCTCCTTAAAGCTTGAGGCACACAGCTGGAGCAGGTGAATGGGTCTTGACATAGGGGAGCCCCTGTGTCCCTGTGCACTCCCTCACAGTATCCCTTCTTGGGGTATTGTGTTGGCCCTTCTTGGGGTATTGTGGTGGCACATTCACAAAGTAGCCTGTGTAGCAGTGATGGGTTCATTGGAATCCCACGGGGCAGAAATCAGGATGTGGGCAGTGAGGGACAGAAATCAGTGAGGCTGATCAGTGGGAGCTGCCAGGGGAGGCGCTCCCACAGAAATCAGTGAGGCACGATCAGTGGGAGCCGCCTGGGGAGGGTTAGCGGGGAAAGCAGGCTTAGCCCGCTCTCCCCACAGATGACCCAGCAGTCTGCTCTGGGCAGCTGAACTGGCTGCCCACACGACTGCCAGCTCCGTTATGGAGCCAGCGGGGGCTGGGGGGATCGGAGGGCATGTGGCCCCTGGAAGCTTCAGCATGCCCTGAGCAAGTGCGCAGGGCATGCTGGAGAGACCCCCGAACTGAGAGGCTGCTTTTAAGCCTGCTGGTCAGGGGTCTACTCATGAGTTGCCACAGCACGGAGCAGTGCCGCAGCAACTCACAATCGTAGAGCCAGGTTTAGTGGAGCCAATCCAGCAGATCCCGCAGCCGATCTCAGTGGTTTTCACGATGGGAAAAAATCGGGCTAGCCTACTCTAGCCCGATTTTCTCCCATCGTGTGAATAGCCTCAGTGTTGGACAAAAGTCAGGATGTTGGAGGGAACATATTGCCATGGATTGGGTAAGGGACAATGTGACTGGGGTGGGTATCTACCACCCTCTGCAGTGTGCATGGACCTTTACACACCGGAGGCTGTACTGCAAGTTTACTGGAGGCTTTACTGCAAACTCAAAGTTGTCCTAAAAAACTGACACAGATAGTGAATTTTTTTTACCCCGGATATAAATTGGGCTACACTCTAATGTCCTGTGAAAAAACCAAATTCTGTGTGAGCTGATCCCCAATAACTCGCAGGGACTTTGGGGGTAAATCTGGCTGATATTTGAATGCACCCCCTCCATTCCAGAGGAGGTGTGAGTTAAAGGGCTTTAAAAGCCCCATGTAAAAAACTTTCAGGTGACATGTGTGGGTTGTGTGTTTGTGTTCTTGACTTGACAGGGCTGCAGGGCCAGGGGTGAACTTGGGGGGCATCCTATGACCACTTCTTATTTGGGCACACCTGTCTTGCGGCCAATTGCATCCCTAGATGTCACCTTAACAATAACAGCAGTGTGCTGTATTGCAGGGGTGTGTGCAGAGGGATGGGGTAGCACAGCAGACTCTGCTTGCTCCTGTGTCTCATCCAAGTTCTATTTTTGCATCAGAATAATGGAGGTGGGAGGATCCTTTGTGAGGGAAAGGATTCACAATGGAACCAGTAGGATGAGTCATGCATGCATGCATGGAAGAGGGAGAACAAAAGCATTGGTACTCAGTTCATTGGGCTGGAGAGTGGTGTGAATGCTCAAGTTTGTTTGGGCGGACACCCACATCTGTGCAAGTCCAGCTGCAGGACTTGCTGCTGGTGTCCTTTCCTGCCATTTCCTCTGGGGATCTTTACTTGCCACACTGACTGTTGCAGGGAGAGTGTGTTGCAGATGTGCACAGGATCTGTGCCCACCCTTCTATCAGTACCTCTGCTTCCATAGTTGCCAACTGTGCACAGCGAGGGCACAATTTGCCTATTCCTACCCAGGACTTGTGTGAGTGTGATTTGTGATTGGACTTTTGGATCCTCTGTGTAATGCTTACCCTGCTTTCCTGCTGTCCCCACCCTGCAATCAGGGTTGGCTTGGAGGTCAGTGCAGAGTTCATGACCTTGGAAGCTGCCCAGAGAGCCAGGAAAGTGTTAAGCACCTTTTCTCTGGGTTCCAGCTGTAAGGCAGCTTGGAGGCAAGCCCAGAGCATGCCGAGCCATGATAGAAGCATCCAAAGCCACTTGGCAGTTCTGTGTCTGCCTCCTGACCTTTCATGGCCAATGGGAGGGCAGCTGCTGATGTCACAAATCTTTTCTAGTCTGCTGGCAGGGAACAGGATTTTGGGAATGCATCCAGGCCCTTGGAGAATCTCCCATGGAGGGTTGGGGCTTGCAGCCATGATTGTGTGCTTGCACAGTTTGTGGATCCCAGCATAGATGTTGATCATGTGGTTCCTAACATCTTGCTTGGGCTCCTATCCACCTCAAAATGGTTGTGTTAATAAACCAACTATCTACCAGATACTTGAAGCCTATGAATGCCTGATATCAACTTCAGCTGAGGGATTCATTTATTATATTTCTGCTATGAGGATCTGTTTCTTTATCTAAACTCACCTTGAGGAATATTTTTTCCCTCTTGATGGATCTGCCAGGGCCAGTTCAGACAGCTAACAAAATGGAGTTTGTTGGATCATGATTGCAACCTGCTGTCTCTTAAGCCCATGTACTTCCTGCCTTCCAGGATCATTCCTCATGCACTTACCCTCTTCACTTGCATGTTGCCAACATCTGGTTACTTAGTTTAAACAAGAACTCTGTGTTTCATCTGACCTCAGAGCTGTGGTTTAGTAGTTCTCTATAACCCATAGTTAAACAACAGCCCTGAGTTCAGACAATGCATGGAACCATTGTTTAAAGTAGCCAGAATGTTGATATCAGAACTTTGTGGCAGAGTGAAGGAAGGAAGTGGGCAGGGCAGAAGGAAGCAACATGCAGACTTGGGGAAATCACGTTCCTGATCCAATAAACCATGGTTTATTGGATTGTGAGTACCAGTCTTGTGTGTGTATACATGTGTTTATGTATGCATGTGTATATTCCACTGACCTCTTCATGCATCTGATAAAGTAGGCTATTAGCTGTAAATGCTCATATAAAGTCTACATTAGACTTTCAGGTGTGATTCTCTGTATTGCAGGAGATTAATATAGTTACATAATCTCCTCATATTAATTTTCTCAATTTTTCCTTCCCACCACCCTACCACAAACCTTATTTGCTCCGCTGTATAGCACCAAGCACAAGGTATCTCCGCATAAAATACATGGTGCTGGTTATAACCTATAAAGCCCTAAACAGCTTAGGTCCCCAGTTTTTTAGAGAAGGAGTTCTGCAGGGAAAGCGGGCTTAGCTCGCTCTCCCTGCAGATGATCCCCAGGCTGGCCCTGTGCAGCCGGATCGGCCACCCATACAGTAATCTTGTTTAAGGGGAGAGGTTAGTAGATGGGCTAGCCGCTGGGGAACTACCGGGCTTTCCCATGAGTCCGATGGTTTTCATGATGGAGGAAAACCGGGCTGTGCTCCATTAGCCCAGTTTTCCTCAGTTGTGAAAATATCTTCAAGGTCTTCTTCGCCATGAGCCTCACTGCCCTTTGAGACCATCTGGAAAGGTTTGTTTGCAGTTGCCACCAGCTCATCTGGTGGCTATGCAGGGATGGTCCTTTTCTGTTGCTACCCCAAGACTCTGGGATGTGCTGCCTGCTGAAATAAGAGCCTTCCCACCTCTGACAACTTTTTAAAAGTCTCTAAAGATTGATTTTTTTCACCCAAACTTTTTAACTGGACTGTGGTTTTAAATTGTTTTAAGGTTTTTATTTTTAATCTGTTTTATGTTGTTGTAAACCAGCAGAGACAAAAGTTTGTGGTGGTCTACAAATTTGAAAAACAAACAAAAACAAATAGATAAAAGCATTTTCATTAAAATTATTCCAAAGCCTCCTTTCAGGTTTTACTTACTTGCATAATGATGATTTAATCATGCATTTTATTTGCTTCTATAGGACTACAAAAAGACACTTGCAGTATAAACAAGTAAATTATTATTTCTTCTTCTTTAAAATACAGCTGTCTGTGAAAATGGGTGCCAGAATGGTGGCCGCTGCATTGGACCCAATCGCTGTGCATGCGTGTATGGATTTACAGGCCCACAGTGTGAAAGAGGTAAGAAAAAAAACAGGAAGGAAGAGGAATGTAGTTACAGTTGAAGCGTTCTTCATTTAGTGTTAAATAAGAAGTGTGTGGGAAGATATGAGGTCTTATTTTTATAAGCAATGAACTTGCAATGTGCTTGAAGAACTGAAGGGTTGCTGCCCATCTACATCTTGCATGCTTTTTAATATGGTATTTATTCATTCCATTGGAAATTCCAGAAATCATTTAGGGTGAAAAGTTGATTGAGAACTAATAGTTCTGTTAAGCAATTTAAACCTGTGGACCGGTTTGGATGATACTTTGCCTGACTGGTCTGCCTCAACTAATAAAGATGTGAGTATGCCGTGATCATGTGCATCTCTCCCCCTCTTCCATACCATTCCTTATTTTCATGGGGGAACTGCCTCTCTACATGCAGACCAAATATTATTTTAAATAAAGTAGAGCATCTCCTATCACCCCCTGCCACAAATATTGTGGCTGGAGATGATGGGAGTTGTAGTTGAACAACAGCTGCAGAGCCAAGGTTGCCTACCCCTGGTTTAGACAAACCAATCCCCATGTGGTTAAGGAATGCTGCACTGGCAGGGGGAGCTATGCATGCTCTGCACTAGGGGTGTGCCACGGAACCGGTTCTGTGCACACCCAGGAGTCAGGGGACTCCTTTATGCGTGGGGAGGGTGTCCTTACCTCCCCCACCATGCTCCCCCACCATGTCGCTGCTTCAAAAACCCCTGGTGTGGGGTGGCTGTATATACCCTCTTGCCACCCTGCTTAGCATAAAACTGGAAGTGGCTCGCATGCGTCCGTGATGCACTTTATTGTGGCTTTACTATGAAGCTTTACTGTGAGTTTAAATTTGCCAAACAAACAAACAAACAAAAACAACCTTGATGCAAAACTGTAATTTTTAAAACTCCAGACATAAACCGGGCTAGGATTTAATGTTCAATAAATCAGGCTAGGCTCTAACGTGCAATGAAAAACCCAAATCATGTGTGAAGTACTCCCCAATATCTCACAGGGACTTCAGCGTGAATCTGGCCGATGTGTGCATACCTTCCATTCCAAACTAAAAGCCCCACCTGGAAATGCTCCTGGTGTGGTCTTTGTATTTTATCCTCTTGGGTCTTCGTTCCAATAGAAATCTGATTTCCTCTTGCTGCCATCTGTGCCCCTCTCTTGTCTTGTTCCAGCTCAGTGGCCAGCATGATATGCACTTCAACATCGGCATTTCTGATCTGCTGCGTTTGCTATGCATGCAAAAGGCAGCCCGATGGTATTGTGGAGAGGGACAGTTGTTCATCCACTTAAAACAGTTTGAGGGCTTTTCCACAGCTCTACTTCCATTGGAAGCAATGGAAGTTGCTCGATGCAAGTGCCCACCTGCTGTTTTAAAGAGTTACAAACTGCTTATCTCTGCTACACCCCTGTGGCTGCCTTTCCTATGTGCAAGAGCCTTGGTGGGTTGGAAACACCAACGGAGTGCATTTCATGTTGGCCATTGTTCCGCTTGGCTTGCTCCTCTCTGTGTTGGTTGAAACCTAATTTCTGTGGGGTTATCACTCAACAATATTATGACCTAATAATAAAAGTGTCTTGTTATTTTCACTTCCCTGTCACACCAATTTCTTTGCTATAGCTGAATTTCACCAACCTTTTCTATCCAAAGTGGGTGGAACTTTCATGTGTGAATGATCAGGGATAGCATGTTTGGACTCCATCCACCTGCCTGCTGATTGTACATTGCACAGTTACAGTAAAGCCATTGTATTACCAATGTTAACAACACTCCATTCATTCAGAGAACAGTTAGTTCCTTCCTAAGAAGATGCATCCAAATTTGCAAGTATAGATTTCTGCTGCTGCTGCTACTTGCCTGATAGATGGTTCTACTTCAGACCAAACCAGACCTGAACTGAACAGGTTTGAGTTTGAACTGACTCGATTTTGATCCGGTTTGCACACTACTGTTGTTTATCAAGAAATGGGCGTAGTTGGTGTATCAGCTAAAACTGCTAGAAAGCACCTCTGGTCACCGCCTCGACCTGGGACACCAGGGAGAGGTTTGGATCCTGAGGCACTCCAAGATTATGTACCTGTTCATTCTGGGAAGTGTCTTGTGGTTCTAGGGAAGTGTCATTCCCCAGAACTCAGTTCCTTGTTCTGGGGAAGTGTCTTGTGGTTGTGTTCCCCATTCACAACCAGCAGATAAAATTCTTCTTGTGAGTTCTGACCCTGAACAATAAGCACCTCTGTCTTATTTGGATTCAGCTTCAGTTTGTTATCCCTCATCCAACCCATCACTGCCTTCAGGCAGGTATTTAGGGAGGTTATGCCTTCTCCTGATAATGTTGATATGGAGAAATACTGACAACACCCTGAACCAAATCTCCTGATGATCTCTCCCAGTGGTTTCATGTAGATGTTAAAAAGCATTGGAGACAATATGGAGCCCTGGGCAACATAAATGTTCAGATTTTGAAGAGCAACAGTCTCCAAGGGACACCATCTGGAATCTGACCAAGAGGTAGGAGCACAACCATGCAAAGCAGTGCTTCCCACCCCCAACCCCCTCAGACACTCCAGAAGAATACTATAGTCAATAGTATAGAAAGCTGCTGAGAGATCCAAAAAGACCAACCAAGTCATACTCCCTAATATTTAGTGAACACTCAAACAATTGAAGATCACTCATTTTATTGTACACAATAAATATTACATTGGAATATAAAAATACAAATCTAATTTTTAAAAAAATTTAAAAACATGAATATAATCATAAAATACAAAGCAGCAACAATAAAAAACAGCATTTATATAAACACCTGGGTAAAAAACCAAGGTTTCACTTCCTTTCTAAAAACTGTTGGATACTGTCTTTGTAGAGGGCAAAACAGAGATATTTATTCCACATAAAATTTTGGTTATATTTACACATGTGCACAAACAGGTTCACGGCTGAAGTGATCCCCCGCAAACTGGATGGTTCAAATGGTTCGATTGCGATAGTTTCATATTGTGTTAAATGTTTTGTAAACTGCCTTGAGATTGTTTTAATGAAGGGTGGTATTGAAATTTAATGATAAATAAATAGATAAGTAAATTGGATGCTTAATCATAAACAGTAAAATACTTGTAATTTGCCTGTTTTGGAGCTTGATATTTTAGCATCAGACCTTAATTTACAAATTAAAAATATATAGCCAAAGTTTCCATAGATGTGGTAAATTCTGTTACTATTTTAAAATAGTATTTTATCTTGTTAATTATTATGTTACTGTACTTTAAATTCAGAACTTATATAGTTCAGAATTACTTAGAAATGTAGTCTTGTAAATTAAGGTAATTTAAATTAGGTATTTTCTCCTAATATGGAACATATGTAACTTTCCTTCAGATTGGCCTCCCAAATTCAGTGGTATGATAAAGCGTGACTGCTTGTTCAGCTATCTGGGTTTCTAGCAGACTAATTTCCTGGCTGGAGACAGGAGACTGAGCAGTAACTAATCACTGGCATGATTACAGTATATTTTACTTGAAGATTTGCTTCTGGGCTATAAGAAAGCAGAACCTCTTTTGGACCTTTTTATCCATACTTTTCTATCCAGCTTTCTTTTTCTAATATTGGAAACTGTTATTGTGGTAAAATCTGCATTTTGGTCTTAAAGATATGCAGAGAATCTAGAAGACCATGGGTTCAAAATTGCTCTTTATGAACTGCAGAATACACCTTTCTACAAAATTTGAGCTTTCTGAAAATCATGAAAATTTTGGTTTCCATCTGAAAATCATGAAAATTTTGGTTTCCATCTGAAAAAACAAACGAGCAACAATTATAAGCATACAATATATGCTGTATTTATTTATTTACTGTTCAATTTTTATACTGCCTTTTATAAAGCATCCCAAGGCAGTTTACAAAAGGTTAAAATACAATAAAGTTCCATAAAAAGAACAATAAAGTTCCATAAAAATAATTTAAAACCTTAAAATCAGTTAAGCAGTAAAAACCATCTCACACACACACACCACACACAAATCATAAAAAGACAACAGATGTAGGAGAGCTGCGAGGCTTGGAAACCCCTAAGGGGGTAAGAGCTTGAACAAATGAAAAGGATTTCAGTGTGTTTTTTTAAAGCACCCACAGATGTCAAAGAGTGGACATTCACTGGGAGAGCATATCAGAGCCTGGGGGCAATAACAGAGAAGGCCCTATCCCACATGCATGACAATTTAGCCTCTCTCAGTGTCAGCACATGGAGCAAAGGCCCCACTAACAACCTTGCTGGGTGGGCAGAAACATTTGGGAACAGGTGGTCCTTTAGCTATCCAGGGTCCAAACTGTTAAGGGCTTTAAATGTAATCATCAGCACTTTGAATTGGAACTGAAAACAAATTGGCAGCCAGTGCAGCTCTTTCAAAAGAGGTGTAATATGCTCCAAGTGAGCAGTTCCAGAGAGAAATCTGGAGGCATCTTCAAGGGTAGCTGTACATCAAGAGCACTGAAATAATCCAGCTTGAATGTGACTAAGGCATGGGTAACTGTGGCCTGATCTGCCTTCTCGAGAAAGTGACACAGCTGGCACACTAGCCGAAACTGTGCAAAGGCACCCCTGGCCACTGCCTCCACCTGAGCATCCAAAAGCAGAGCAACAACAAGCTGCGCACTTGTTCTTTCAAAGGGAGTACAACCACATCCAGAGCTGGTTGAATCACCCTATCCTGATTGGCTTTTCTACTGACCAAGAGCACCTCTGTCTTGTCTGAATGTAACCTCGGATTGTTAGCCCTCATCCAGCCAATCACTGCCTCCAGCCCCTGGTTCAGTACATCCACGGCTTCCCTGGGATCTGATGTCAGGGAAAGGTAGAGCTGAGTGTCATCTGCATATTGATGACACTTCAGCCCAACTTTCCTGATGACCTCTCCCAGCGGCTTCATGTAGATGATAAACAGCATGGGGAACAACCCTGAGCCTTGTGGGACCCCATAGGCCAGAGGCCGAGTCGAGCAGAAGTCCTCCAGCACCACCTTCTGGAACCTCCCCCCAAGAAAGGACTCGAACCACTCCAATGCACCACACCCGATCCCTAAACCTGAGAGGCGGTCCAGAAGGATACCATCGTAGATGGTATTGAATGCTGCTGAGAGGTCCAGCAGAACCAACAGGGATGCACTCCCTCTGTCTAGTTCCTGGTATAGGTCACCCACCATGCTCTATTACCATGCTTTAAAAGGGAAGATTTGAAACAGGCCAATAGTTATCAACATTGGTGAAATCAAGGGAGGGCTTTTTAAATAGTGTTCTTACCACTGCTTGCTTGAGGCTCAATGGCATCTTGTCCTCCCTTACTGAAGCATTAATAATTTGCTCTATGCATGTACCTGTTCCTTCCCTGGCAGATTATACTAGCTATAAAGGGCAAGGGTCCAGAGCACATGATATTGCCCGCACACTGCCTAAGACCTTGTCCACTTCCTTAGACTGCACTAACTGAAAATAATCCACCACAATTGGACCAGATGCTTGCAGAGGAACATTTCTTTATCTTTTACTAGATAGCATATAACCCATGCTAACTTGGCAAAGAGGCACCTTTTAACATGGCAATTCTCCTCATTTAGCAGGGGGAGACTAACTGGCCCTATCCACCCCCAGCACAGTGCCTCCAGTGACTGTTGCTGGTGTCTATCTTATGTTTCTTTTAGATTTTGAGCCCTTTGGGGACAGGGATCCATCTTAACTTATTTATTTATTATTTCTCTGTGTAAATTGCCCTGAGCCATTTTTGGAAGGGCGGTATAGAAATCAAATAAATAATAAAATAATAAAATAAAAATAATATACATGACTACAAAAAGATTAGGATTTGAATATTAAAAACCCTAGACACTCATGTGCTACTGTGCTACTTTTGTATGCTATGGGAAGCATGAGAGCTATGGGAAGCTACTCTTGTATGCTATGGGAAGCATCTGTGTAGCGCTTTGGGGCCGGCTGTTTCCCTCTCCCTCCTACCCTGGTCTCTCCCCTCTCTCCCTTCCCTCTGGCCTGCGCTCTCCAGCCCTACTCCCTTCCCGTTCCTCCCCCCTCCCCCCCACAGAGCCACGGCGGGCGGCCAAGAAGGGCCCCGCCACCGCCGTTTTTTCTCCCTCCCGTCTGCCTGCCGCAGCTTTTCTCTCCGCCCTCCCGCCACCGCCACTCTCTCCCAGCCGCCCACCACCGCCTTTCTCCCCCCTCCACCTGCTGGCCGGCTGGCTGGCCACCACTTTCTTGCCCCTCTCCTCCTCACTCCGCCGGAACTCTCTCAGTGTGTCGCGAGAGTTCCGCCACCAAATCCTGGACACTCACCAGCTAAGAGAATTAATCATATAGATTATTCTACTGACCTTTTTGGCCACATGTGTAAAATGAAAGTGATGTGTAATTGTGAAGAGATATATATTGGCTAAAAAAAAAAAAAAAATCCCAGCTTCTCATAAATAGCGATGGGATCTGAGCTGTTGGTGACTAACCAGGAAAGAAATCTTGAGTTTGTGGTCAATGAAATTGGCAACCCAGTGTATGACAGCTGTGAAAAGGGCAAATTCCATGCTCAGGAAAGGAAAAGATTAAATCAAAATTGAAATGACTAATATTATAATGCCCTTATATAAATCTTTTGGATTTGAATAATGATTTGGTTCTGGTTGCTGCATCTTAAAAAGATATTGTTGAGCTGGAAAAGTTGCAGAAGACAGCAACCAAAATGATCAGGGTACTGGAGCACCTCCCTTACAAGGAAAGCTACAGTGCTTGGAGCTTTTTAGTTTAGAAAAAAAGATAACTAAGGGGACATGATTGAAACTTATAGGATCATGCATGGTGTGGAAAAAGTAGAAAGAGAAAAGTTTTTCCTTCTCTTTCACAATATTAGGAGTCATCCAATGAAAATGGTTGGCAGGAGATGTAGGATGGCAAAAAGAGGTACTTCACACAGTGCATAATTAATTTCTGGAATTCACTGTCTCAAGATATTGTGATGGCCACTAGTGCAGATAGCTTTAAAAGGGAATTAAGCAAGTTAATGGAGGACAAGTCTATCAATAGCTATTGTTGTTGTGTCGTTGAGTCGGTGTCAATTCCTGGCGACCACAGAGTCATGATTTCCATATGCTTCTTCAGGTTAGGGTTTGGAGACAGTATGCCTCCATAAGCAGTATGCCTCTCCCACTTCCAGGGGAGAAATGACAGGAGAAGGCATATGCCTTCATCTCCTGCTTGTGGGCTTCCATTGCATGGTATGTCAGCCACTCTGACAAAAGCCTCTGAACCCTATATTTCACTTTCTTGCTGTCCATCAGTGCCCTATTCTCTCACTTCCTCACCAATATCACATGGAATTTCAAATCTGTCTGGGTCTCCTGCTCCGCACTGTGGCTACTCATGAGTAGACCCCCAGCCGGGAGGCTTACAAGCAGCCTCCCAGCTCAGGGGTCTCTCCAGTATGCCCTGGAGCTTCTGGGGGCCACGCGGCCCCCAATCCTCTCAGCCCCCACCACCTCCGTCATGGAGCCGGCAGTTGTGTGGGTGGCTGATCCAGCCGCCCAGAGCTCCCAATCCGGCCGCCCAGGGCTCCCGCCCTGCTTGTCCGTGGTGAGAGCAGGCTTAGCTCGCTCTCCCCGCTTACCTTTACAAAGTGGGTCTCACTGATCATGAGACCCATCTCAAAGACTTATTGACTCTGGCAAACTAGGGCTGCTACTTCTACATAAATATTTATGTATCACTTTTCAACAAAAGTTCTCAAAGTGATTTACAGAGAAAAATAATTATATATAAGTAAAGATGGTTCCCTGACCCAAAAGGGCTCACAGTCTTAAAGCAACATAAGAGAAACACTAGCAATGACCACTGGAGCGATTCTGTGCAGGAGTTGATTAGGGCTACTTGCTCTCCCTGCTAAATATAAAGAAAGCCGCCACTTTAAAAAGTGCCTCTTTGCTCAGTTACCATAGACTGATAAACAGAAAAACAAAATGTCTGACTGTGCATAGTTTTTGCAGGTGATACTGTATAAACAAACAGGAGGAGGAAGTGCAGTGCTGTGACCACATTGGTAGTGCAAAGTACCTACAGGCAAGCTTCGTTATACACGGACTCTATATGTGTGGTTTTGCATATCTGCGGGTGTCAAATTGACACCCAATTTCATTATCTGTGGATACAAAAGGGTTGAAACCCATGTATCTGTGGTTCCTAGTGGGCTGGAAGTGACCGCAGGGGGAAAAATTGGGAGTTTGGGCCTGGGGGGTGGGGCATATTCCTGGACAACCTGGCGCACACGGAGCATGGTAGGGGGCTTTGGGGGGTATTTCATGTTTTTGCTCCATTCCCAGCTTCCAGGAACCTAATCCCCACCATCCCATAGATTCAATGCTACAGTGTCCATTATTTCAGCTTCCGCAGCCTCCCCACAGAACAGAACCCTCACGGATCGCAAGGTTTGCCTGTAAAAGGTTGGGATCGCTAGTGCCCTCTATGGCCCATGTGTTTAGATACTCTGAAGCTTTGCCTTGGCACTTCATAATTTATTAAATGTGATGTCTTGTTTAAAAGTTATTTCTTTTTTGATTACAATTAAAGTTGTCTAGCTTATGTTTTTCTGTAAGGGTTGGTTTGATGAAATATTTAATATATAATGAAGTGATGACATAATAGAATATAATGGCTGATAGACAAAGTTATGAATAGTAACTTTGAAACTAATGAGTCAGGTTAATCTATTTTTCAGCTAATATCTACAGGAAATAATATGGATTTCTTTGATGTGTGCAATTCTGTTTATACTTGTGACAAAATTGATTTTAAAAAAACCTTTGGTAATGAAAACTATTGTTGAAATGTATTAGTGATGAAATGTATTAGTGAACATATGCAAGTGCTTACTTGCATATGTTAAAAATATTATTTTCAAGAAACATGGCAGCTGTGGTATCAAAAGTATGATTTCTTATTTCAAAGTTATGAATTTTTCTTTAAAAGATGTTGAAATACTTTTTGAATTGTGAGCTTTCAGAGCCATGGGAGAATGAAACTTAGAGAAAAATAAAAGAATAGTAGAAGCCGGATGAAACAAAAAGGAGCTTGGTGAATCCCATTTAAAATGAACAAGCTGTTCCTGCTCCCTTTGGTGTCCATTGCAACCAAAAAATAAAAATAAAAAAATGCTGCTTGTGCTTCAGCAGCTGCTGTGGCATCCTGTCCAAGGAAGCAAGGACAGCTCTGACCCACTTGGCATTAAACAGAAACAAAAACTCCTTTGCTAAAGCCAAAAACGTTACCTGAGTCAAGAATGCCTACGTCTTAGTAGCTCAGGGCTGCTTGAACAGCAATATAATGGATATTAAAGAGTTGCAGGTGGCCCAGCCTGTTCGTGTCTTGAATCTCATTACTAAAAGTGAATGGGGGGAGGCGGGGGGGGGGGGCGGAATCTCTCTGAGTGATGCTCTTGCACTCCACAGTAGTTTTGCAACTTTTGCACCAGTATCAGCAAGTCTTTTTGTGCTGGTCCTGGAATCTAGTTGCCACATCATGTGCAGCAGGAACTGCCCTTCATTTAGGCAGGCAGCAGAAGACAGGATGAAACAATAAATCAATAAAGTTTAATGTCAGTTTATGATGTTTTGATACATTTCTTTCTTGCAACATGTTAAGCTTAGCAAATAATATAGGTGGTAGGAATCCTGTTGAGTAAACATTTTTGGGCCTGGGTTTTTAAACAGCACTGAAAGACAGTGAGCCGTTTCTCATGATCTGTGAGAAGGCCATGGCAAGTGGGTGGGTAGGAAGATTTTGTCACCTTACCTTCCGCCCCCCTGGAACTCCCATAATGCACCACACAAGTGTGAGGTGCATTGTGGGTATCCCCCGGCCAGGAGCCCCGGCTACAAGCAGCCGAGGCTGGCAGATGATCGAAAGAATGGGGCTAAGGGAGTGCTTGCTCCCTTAACCACATTTAAACTGGGGGCTCTGCATGTAGGTCTGCCATGGTGGTGACACCCACAGCCGCTTGCCTCCCGCTGCTTCTCATGAGAAGCCAAGAGTGGGCTTGGCTGCCTAGCCCGCTCTTGGCTGCTCGTGAGAACAGCCTCATAAAGTCAAATCCAACCTGTTAGTACTAGTGTATAGTTTTTGTACATATAAAAGGCTTTTGGCTGAATGTAGATTTTAGCAGAACTTAAGGGCACATGGAGGCATCTATGTTCACATGCACTAACACTGGATCATGTATTTCTTTGCTTTGGCATTAATTCTTTCATTTCCCCTTACTTTTGTATCCAGTACCCTTTTTCCAGTTTGGGCAGGGGCTTCCCTATCATTGCTGGTTTTATGTCATAGTTGCTGTGCCACCTGCAGTAATCCAGCTTGTCTGTTCTAGCAATAATAATGTTCTAGCAAGTACAATGTAGGTAGTACATGAAAAGTTTAGAGACATCACACTAGACTGGAAACATCTGAAAATAATCAGATATAATAATGAGAGATTAATCCAGTTTCTAACATGGATAGGTTGGTCATGTTTTCATGACACAACTATATTCTGTACTGGAACTGTCTGAAATCTTGATATGGCTTATCCTGAACTATCCATATATTCCATTTAAATGATGTTTTCCCTTGCTGTGTTACAAAAATGACACACTGAATGTTTAATCTTAATAAACATGTTAAAATTATACATAATTTTATACATAATTGAGATGATGTTACCAGGTATTTGGAAAAATAATGTAATACTTCTTGTGGTCATTCACACAACCTACTGGGCAGGCGGGGGGTGGGGGAGGCTTTGCAAACCTCGGCTTCCTCCCAGACGATTGTCCTGGTGGCAGCAGAGCATGCTCCCACATGATCCGCGCTGCTCCTGGCAGCACGGGTCTCTATAAGGCCAGGACTCGTTATCCTGTCCTTGGGGTATCCCACAGTGATACCTCAGGGTATCACCACATGTCAAGTGCGGTGCACTGGGGGATTCTCCCAGGGGATGGACACTCTAGTCACCCATTTCTGTGTCAGCACAAGCTACAAGCAGCTCCTGTTGATACACAGTCCCGGCAGTTGGGTTAAGGGCACGCTTGAGCCCTTGACCTTGGCTAAGAGCTGGGCTTCAGCACTGGGTCTGGTACCGTGGCTGTGGCACCACCGGGATTCATGTGGATCCTAGCAGTTCTTGGCTGCCTAAGCCTGGGCTTGGGTGCTCATGAGAAGAGCCTCCCCCCACCCCCATTTGCTTTGAATTTTGTAGGTCAAATATGTAGTACTCATCTCCCATCAATATATATTTTTAAAACAGGGTAAACTTGGCAGTGGGTTGCCCAGAACGGTGCATGGTTCATCTCCGGGTCTTCCTCCACAGATTCCTCCAAGTACTGGGCAATGCATTGCACAGCACTGGTGGGCCTGGTAGGCCGAGCCTCCCACCAACTGGGCAAGGGGCCAAGGCACACCCACTTAAACCACTGGGCTGATTTAGTGGGAGGAACTGCATTTTGTGTAGGTGCCACTGCCTGGGATGCCACGCCGCTGGACTGGGGAAAAAGGGGGTTGGAGTCGAAGGGCCACCCACACTGCTGCTGCTGGATACGGGTTGCACACATTCGGGGGGAGGGCACCATCACCACCCTTCTGGTCTCTGCCAGTCCTAATGACCTCCTTCTCCCTTACTTTATCGACCAGGGGGAAAATATGCTTTCCTGACCAGTGGCAGGCTGGCAGTCGGTGAACACAGCAGGGTGTGGGGAGGGCAGAATGAGTTGTCTTCCAGCTGCCCACCCACCCAAACAAACAAATTAAAATAACCACTGGATAAAATAAAATAAAAAGCTGGTGGAAAAAAGGGCTATGGGGAATAGGTGATTGGGGGGAAGGGAGGGGAACAGGACAGAGGGGAGGTGCTGCTGGAGTACTCTGGAGCAGGCGGTGTGCTAAGCACAGCAAGAAAAGGGTTAAAAAAAGAAGCACTTTAGGGGGAAAGAACCCTCCCCCCAACCCCAACCCCCCAAATAAAATAAAGCAACTGGCACTCTTCTCAGCTCAGCCCAGAATTAAAAGCAGCAGTCACCTGTCACCATAGAAGCAAAAAAGATCGTGTCAGGGGGAGTGGGGGTTAAAGAAATGGACCAGAGAGGCTTATCAGGCTAAAGGGCCTGTCCCCACCAGCCCAGAGTAGGAGAGGGAAGAGAGGGACAGTCACTCACTCTGGGTGGGGGGGAGCAGCAGAAGCATGCGCACATACATACACAATCACACCTGGAGGGGAAAGGTTTAAAGCAGAGAGAAGGGGGGGCGGAAAAACAGGCAGAGGGGGACTGAAGGGAACAAACACAGCACAAGTCTGCAGGCAGACTCTCACCAGCTGAAGCAGCAGCAAACCAAGAAGGACTGCAGCAAGGGTGATTTTGCAAGGCCAGAGGCTTGCCTTTAAATAAAACTTGAAACCCCCTCCTTTTTAAATAAAACTTGAAACTCCCTCCCACCCCTGGCCAATAGGGTGCCAGTTCTCAAGGGGTGGCATCACTGCAGAGCCTACTAGAGAGCCGGACTCATCTGGCCAATCAAGCAAGTATGAGCTCAGCAAATGAAATAAAGCAACACAAGTGACACAAAATGGAGGATAGCATCTAAAATGGAGACACCAGCCATTGAACCAGTTCAAACTTATTAGAACCAAACCAGGCTTGATTGGTTTGAACTTGGACTGGCATTGCCAATGAAATGCCTGGTTTGGTTCGAATTCAGACTCGAACCTGTTTGCACATCCCGAGTACAGGACCCTCAAATGCTTGGTATAGATAGGAATTGTACTTCTGTACCTGTATCCAACATAAGATCTGAATAAATTTATCTGTGTACAGATAAGCCTTTTGCAAAATTATGCAGTTAGCAAATCCTGTTTTGTTCAACTAAATTCAATCTTGTTCGAACTTGTTATTCGTTTTGTGGCTACACCTTTCTTCCTTCAGTACCCACCTGTTCATTTTTATATATTCTTATTTCACTTATCTGTTTATCAAAATTCTAGTGTTAGACAGTCTCCTGCTAACTGAGCAAAGAGGCACCTTTTAAAAGTGGTGATTTTCTTGATTTAGCAGGGGGAGAGCAACTGGCCCTATCCATCTCCAGCACAGCATCCCTCCAGTGGCTGTTGCTGGTGTCTATCTTATGTTTCTTTTTTCTTTTTAAGATTGTGAGCCCTTTGGGGACAGGGAGCCATTTTATTTTATTTATTTATTTATTTATATCTGTGGAAACTTTCATTGAAAAGCGGTATATACATATTTGTTGTATTGTTGAATTGTATGGGCTAAATTAGGGTCCTCAGTTGAAGTGGTCACATGATTGTTTCATCCTGATTTTTTCAACAATGCCAGATGTTATAGCTGTAAGAGCTTGATCAATAGTGGAGTTGTAAAATGTCAGTCCTTGTTGAAGAACTGGAGCAGAGAAGTATATCTACTTAGTTATGTGTCTTCATGACTGAGCTATTAAATTATTAAGAGTATTAGATTAAGCCTTTTGGGGGCAGAATTTAATCTCTTTTCATGTCTGTGTGTGGCTGTTGCATTTATACACCTTGTTCCTGGCACACAGAGCATCTGTAAGTTAAAAGTAAGAAGAGCACTGTGCAGGTTGCAGACGGCTAAACAGTGGCACCTGCAAACTAGTTTATGATAACATTTGTTTTGAATCTACATTGAATTTTCCAGACAACCGCTTACATTTAAATAAGGGTGTTGAAGGATCAGTTCACAGTCGAACCAGTTTGCCATGAACTGGGTGGTTTGAGCAGTTTGATTGTGAACTGCTCTGAATCAGTTCAAGCTGATCCGTCAGTTCAGCCAGGCTAGCCAGTTGGTCTGACCAAACTGGTTTGCTGAGCAGTCTGTACACACCCCTACATTTAATTCATTGAAGTTCTATTGACCTTCACCACTCCCTGGTTGTGATTTACATAATAGTCCATGAAGCTATTCAGACAAACAGAAAATAGGGTTACCTCCTGAAAGCAGATAGAACCCTATTTTTACCTCATAGCAAACAGACGGGTACATGCTGCAGACCCAGCAGGGAGTGTGAGTGACACACGATGAACATTTTAAGGTTCGCCAGCCCCAGGTAGCATTGTTGGTCCTCCAGCCCTGCCCATGGCAACAGCAGTTCCCTGAGTGGACGGGGCAAGCACGTGACCCAAGGAGACCACTCAGAGGGCTCCAAGCTGCAGTCCCGCTTTGCTGCTCCCTGATTGGTAGCCTCAGTTAACCCTTTCCTGGCAACTGCAGCACTCTCAAAGGCACTGAACTCCGTCCCCATGCCCAAAACTCCCTGCTCACAACAAGGCAGGAGAGAGAAGAGAGCCGCTGCAGCTGCCAGCAAAGGTAAAGCCAACATGAACATACACAAACCCCAACACACACCCCAGATCCAGGAGGGACACAGCAGATGCCCCCTGGAGCAGCTGCCAGATGCCGGTGAGAGCAGCTGACAGATGCCCCACAACTAGCCCAGGCACTAAGCTGGTGGCAAGGGCGATGAGATGTGTCTCCTACCACCCCTGTCCAGTTGCCCCCCTGATCACAGTGGACGGGTAGACAAGCAGGCAATGGGGAGTGTGCACCTGCCCTCCTTGCCACATGTGCCACCACCCCCTTCACTCTTGCTGTGGCAGCCCCCATCGCCCCATCCCACCATACAACAGCATGGTTTGGGAAGGCAGAAGGGGGAACCTGCCCCACCCCCTCACAGCTCCCCGCAGCTGTGGCCTCCGTGCCACCCCCCATCCCACTGTATTCTGTGTGTAGATGGTAAGAACCCCCCTTGCTCCCCCACTGCCGCTGTAGCCAAGTGGCAACTCTGCCTCCCCATCAATCTGCCACTGCCACTCCCTGGCAGCCTCCCAAATAACAGGGAAGTCAATCTGCAACCCATTTTGGTCCTCTGCACGTGCACAGAGGCCACTCACATTACCAGGCAAGTGGGTGTAGGAGCTGCTCTGCCTACCGCTGAGCTCCCTGCGGCCACCGCAAGCCCCCCGCCGCCGCTGCCATTGCCACCATGAGGCCGAAACACTTTGCAAGTATCCCAATCACCATGTGCGCACCGCTCCCCCCCCCCCCCCGCTGGGGCAGTGGTGGCCAGAGCGGGAGTGGCTGCTGGGCTGACCATCCGCATCCGTGACACTTGCATGGACAGTCTGTCAATCCAGTGGTCACAGTCACTCCTTTTCCATCCCCCCGCCACCATGGCTCCAGCCCCCCCCCCCCGCCCCCCATCCCTCTTGGTGTGCAGGACTCATGTCACACCAGAGCAGGCACACGCACTCTACGCATGCAAGAACATGCATATTGGAGTTGCCAACATTTCATTGCCAGAATGAGAGACACATGTTTGGGGCTGGGGCCTTTGGGAGATGGCTGAGAGGGGGCAAGAGAGTGAACAAGTGGGTGGGTATGGGCGCGCAAGCATGCAAGTGGTAGGGAGGGGGTGAACGAGCAGACGGGCAAGTAGTGAGCAGGCAAGTGAGCAAGCAGTTCCTTCACACTCACATCACCCTATCAGTGGTGCCCCTTGCCACCCATCCTTCTGCACTCCACCCATCTATGGGTGGATATTCTCTTTCTTCCCAGGGATCTTGCACTGGGACTGCACCGCCTCCCTTGAGAAGAAGCAGCCTTATCTCTCCACAAAGCTCACCCTGTCATGCCATCCTGCAACACCCTGCAGTCATGCCTATCCCCCTACCAAAGGACCTGAGGTTTCACTGTCCCTACACCTCATCTCCTCTCTCCTCTCAGGCACGGGTGCCCATTGGGCAGGCTAACACAAATAAGGGGGGCTATGTTCCAAGAAGTTGGACCCAGCATCTTTCCTTGAAGGGGAAATTCACATGGATTACAGTGTTTCAGAGCCTGTGCAGACAGCAGTGCCTGAAGCCAAACATCTGCATGGCTGCTGCCTTGAGCTCCTGCGCCTTTTGTGCCTAAATGTCACCCACAGGCAAGGAACACTCTTTGCTGTGTGCACTGGCCCTGCTACCTCTGGGAGGGGAGCACCAGTGGGTCCCCGCTAATCGAAGCCGATCTCCCCATGGCAGCTGCTCTCTCCTTTGATGCTGCCGCCCTGCTGCAGGCTTCTTCTTACCATATAGTAGACAAGCATGCATTCCCTCCCCCCCCCCCCACAGGCACCAGGACAGGAAGGAGAGAGCAGCAGCCCCATCACCTGTGCAGTTTAGGAACTGGTGGAGCCCAGAGCAGTGTACTATACACTCAAGTTCCTCCTCACAACAACCCTGTGAAGTAGGTCAGGCTGAGAAAGAAGTGACTGGCCCAGAGTCACCCAGCAAGTCTCATGGCTGAATGGGGATTTGAACTCGGGTCTCCCCAGTCCTAGTCCAGCACACTAACCACTACACTACGCTGCAGGCAAGGGCAGCTGCAGGCAAGGGCAGGGACACTCCTGCTCTTGTCCAGTGACTTGCAGGAGACAGGGAGGAGCACAAAAATCCCCATTCATCCATGAGACTTGCTGGGTGACTCTGGGCCAGTCACTTCACTCTCAGCCTGACCTACTTCACAGGGTTGTTGTGAGGAGGAACTTGAGTATATAGTACACTGCTCTGGGCTCCTTGGAGGAAGAGAGGGATATTCTATATTATTAATTCTTCAAGATGGGCCATGTGCCCTGCGGGGTGGCTGGAAAGCAGTTTGACTGTTGGATCGGGGGCACCATGAAGCAGCAGGGAGCTTGGAGGCTGTCAGGCGACTGGGTGACAGTACCTGGCAGTGGCAGGGGGAAGCAAGGACTGCAAGACAGAGATAGAAAGACGGAGGACAGAGAGTGTGAGCGAGAGAGTTGTGGGGGGATAGCAGGTGAGAGAGTTGCAGGGGGCGGCGAAAGAGAGCGAGAGAGTTGCGGGGGGGTGGCGAGAGCAGATGAGAGAGTTGTGGGGGGCAGTGAGAGAGATGAGAGAGTTATGGGGTAGCAGAGAGAGTGAGAGCATTGTGGGGGCGGTGAGAGCAAGCAAGAGAATTGTGGGGGTGGCGGAGAGAGTGAGAGTGTTGTGGGGGGTGGCGAGAGCAAGCGAGAGAGTTGTGGGGGTGGGATGCCGCAGGCTCAGTGCAAGACTGCACAGATGCTCTGTGCAGGGTTAGCTAAGCTGGATGGACCAATGGTCTGACTCAGTGGAAGGCAGCTTCCTATGTTCACATTTTCCCTTGGGCTCCTTTGTAAGGTGCCTGCCACTTTAAGGAAGCTCAGTGGTGTTTGCTGGACAGGCTTTCCCCAAGCAAACTTCTGCTTGCTTTGCAGCTCACTCTGTTATGCAGGCTCTATGGTAGCTCCGAATAGGCAGCCTTCCGCAGCGTTCCGTGGCTTCACAAGAGTACTGGGAGAGGGTAGGCAATTTCCCCTGCTTGCTAAACCTGGTTTTAGAGGAGGGGCTGGGAACTGGGTGACCCTCTTTTGACAGAGCCCTGTTTGAGAGCTTGCTGAGGTTTGACACGGGAGTGCTAACCCCGCCTTCAGACCTCAAGCCCTGTTTTTGCTGGTCGTGAGAATAGCTTCCATATCTTTTCTATTTATTTATTTATTTATTTATTTATTTAGTTAGTTAGTTAGTTCAATTTTTATACCATCTTTCATAAGACAGCCCAAGGCAGTTTACAAAGGTTAAAATACAATAAAATTTCATAAAAATCACATTTAAAACCTTAAACAGTAAAAACCATAAAACACCAAAACAAACAAACAAACCACCATAAAAAAGACAAACAGAAGCAGGAAAGATGAGAGACCTGGCAGCACCTAAGAGGTAAAACCTGCACAAATAAAAAGGTCTTTGGTTGTTTTTTAAAAGCAGCCACAGATGTCAAAGAGCGGACCATCACTGGGAGAGCATTCCAGATCCTGGGGGCAATGACAGAGAAGGCCCTGTGCACCACAATTTATCCTCTCTCAGCATCAGCATACAGAGCAAAGGCCCCTCTGACAACCTTGTTGGGTCGGTAGAAACCCTTGGGGGCAAGTGGTCCTTCAGGTATTGTTACATACAAGTGCCTTTTCCTCTGTTTGAAACTTTTGTATGCCCTATCTCCAAGGCTCAAGGCAGTTCACATAAAACACTGTGAAGTTGTTCTCATGGGCTGCTGGGGTGGCAGGGAAGGCTGCTTAATCTTACCTTCCCCACAGATGATTCCTGGGTCCCTACTACCTGTGCTGGGTCCTTACTACGTGTGACCACAGATGGTCACTGCCTGCCCCAGGCAGTGTGGAGGTTTGGGGGCCAGGACACATCATCTCAGCCCCCAGAAATCCCATAATGCACCATGTGAGTGGGGCTCCCCACTGTAACGGGTGGGTGCCTGTCAGTGTTACAGCAACAGCTAAAAGCAGCCAGTACTACACATAGTCAAGAAATGTGGTTAAGGGAGTGCTCACTCCCTTAAACCTGTGTAAGAGGTGGGCTCCCTGGACGGGCTTGCTGCCGAGGCACCGCCAGCTCCCGCAGGTTCTCACAGGCAGCCAAACCCAGGCTTTGCGACACTAGGCCAGTCTTGGCTGCTCATGAGAACAGCCTCAATGTATTAAGCTGTTAAAGAAACAAAGTCCAAAAATGGTGGGCTTATATGAATTTATAGCCCAAGGCAATATTCACATCCAGCTCTGGAAAAGCTAAAAGCTATTGAGTAATTTGGTCATGATGTCAGCTAGTGTTGGGATCTGGCTGTTAGTCGTAGATACAAACGTAAAATACAATGTGCTTTTTTTCTTAACATTGAATTTATAGAACCATAGAAATATGTCTTCCTTTAAAAGGGGGGGGGGGTTATGTTAATGTTAGATATATTTTGTCATTCTTCAAGTCACAATTTATTATTGAAAACTTATTATTGAGTTTTTGCACACACACACACCCAAAGAATTTATAGCATGCACTTGTTAGAAGTCAGGGGCATAGCAAGGTGGTAGTGGGCCCAGAGACAAGATTTTAAAATGCCCCCTGCCCCACATAATCCTAAATTATTTTTTAAAAGGTTTTGTAAATTGTGGACAATGCAAGTCATTTAATGGTACTAGAGAAAGACATGCTGTTCTGGTAGTTCCAGGTCTTAACATTCACATCAATTTTGGAGGATATATACAACTGAAGGAAGCCCAGGCAGGTGCGTGGCTGGGGGGGGGTCAGTCATGTGACTTGCCTCGGGGGGGGGGCCCAAGGCAGTGGGCCCCCAGACAACTGTCTCCCCTTTCCCTATTATAGTTACACCCCTGTTAGAAGTAGTTCACCTACTCTCATTGGGGCATAAGACTTGCTAAGTATGATGAAATTTATAATGTGTTTTAGCAGTCCCTTCTGATAGAATTGTTTCCATAGCAACCGTGGGTCAAAAACAAATGGTGGAATTCCTAACATGGCACTTGTCTATACTCAGGGAATATATGATGACATTATTTTTTGTTTATGTTAAATGTATTTTTAATTTAATTAGGTGTATGGAAAATATGTCAGCTTCAGTGTGGAATGCCCTCAGTTTGTGGTACATGGCAATATATAATTTTACCAGCATTTCATAGGTTGCTTTGGAATTCTATTGGCATTATGTGTCAAGGGAAGGATTGCAGCTTATCCATGTCACCAGTGCATCCAGGTTATTGGTAACATGGATAGGCTGCCATCATATGCCCCACACATGTGCCCCACACATCAACATGGGAGCTTTGCCCTTCATTCCAAAGAATGCTAACTGGATAGAAGATAGATTTTTAAAACAAATATTTATTCATCTCAGGAAATAGGGATTCCTTAGAATGAAGTTATCTCTTAAAGTGAAGCAGATCTGGAGCATCATCTGCCACTTGCTTAAGGCTAAGAAAGTCTCAGCCTAGAAAATGTCTGGATGGGAAACTACTTGCGAATGTTCTGTAAGATGTTCTGAGCTTCCCAAAGAAAGACTAGAATACATTATAACATATATGTAATAAATTCTAAGGGCACTGTGGAGTCCTCTAAAGAAAAAATCAATCAGTCAATCAGTCTGTCTGTCTGTCTGTCTGTCTGTCTATCTATATTAGTAACAAATGAGCCAGTGAATAAATTGTGAGGAAAAGAGATGGACAGGAGGATACAAAATGAAGTAAGCCAGAACAATAAATGGCTTCTGCTGAGAGAGCTTGAGTTTTAATCCAGTTTGAAGATCTTCAGTTTGTTCTTCTGATCCTTAAACTACACTAGTTTAAGGATCATTAAATGAAAAGATAGCAAGAACCCCTGCTAGACTTTCAGTATTTAGACCTGCTGAATTCAGCCTTTAAGGCTTTAAATGGCTTGTGACCTGTTACTCAAGGACTGCCTCCTCTCATACAAAGCTGCCTGAGGATTAAGAACCTCATTGGAGGCCCTTCTTCAGGTCTTGCTGCCTGAAGGGAGGTGGTTGGTTACCCTGAACCAGCCCTTCTGCAAGCCCACCCCCCCCCCCCGCCACAAGGCCCCCAAAACCTACTTTTGGGGGCCTCCTGCAGCAAACCTACAGGCTTGAGACAATCTTCCTCTGAACTGCACAGGCACACCTCGCAGTTCACTACAGCCACTGGGCCAAGAGAACATGTCCAGTGGTCACTCCCCCACCGCCTCCGGGTGGGGGAGGAGGAGGTCAAATGCTCGGCTAACCCCCCCTGCCCCGGCAGCCACCCCTAGGCTGCGTGGTGGCTTTGATTTTTTAAAAAAACCACATAGGTTCACCACAGCGGGCAGGCACGGGTTGGCTGTAGCCGCCGCCCCCCCAGACATTTGGAGCCCCCCCCCCAGACCTTGGTGGTCATGGACCAGGGCCCCAAGGTCCAGCAGTTAGAGCGCTTCTGGTGGGAAGGATGGGGGGGCACTAAATGAGTCACTGGTGCTGTTCCTGCTCTCCTCTCCCCTCCCACATCACTCTGCCTTGTTTCACTTGCTGTGGTATTAACCTTTGGCATACGAGCTGCTTATTCACCCAGTTTGGGAACCGGGAACCAGGCGAATAACCAGCTCATGCACCAAGAGTTAATCCCATGGTGGATGAAACAAGGCAAAGTGTGGCAAACAGGGCGGAGAGCAGGAATAAACCGCACCTGCGGATCATTTTGTGCCCCTTGCCCCACCTGCCTGGGAGTGCTGTTGCCTCATTAGGCAACAATTACCATCAGCACAACTTGCAAAAGAATACTTTTTAGTCAGAGTTTTCTGATTAAAATTGGTATAAGATATGTTTACCACAGGGATGGGGACTTGCAGATTGAGCACAGTGAGGGGGATGAATGATGACCTGCATTCATCACTGTAATTGTGTACGGCATCTTGTTTTATGATAATGTCCGAATAGGTCTATCGTGTCCTCCATTCTAGGATAAATAAATTAAAGGGCAAGGTACATGAAGATAGATGCATGTAATGAGCCTTTCTACATTGCATAGCTCAGGGTTGTTTGTACTCTCATAGGGTTGCAGGCCCCTAAGACAAACAGAAGTGAGATAAAAAGCTGCCGGGGACACCAAATATCAGGGGGAAAGAGACTGATTAGGGAAGAAATAAAACACTCTTCTTGTTCTCTGATGCAAACTATGCCTTCCTGTGGGTGACTTGCAATGCATCAGAGACTTTACACAGCTACAGTCTAACATGTAATTTGCCTCTGATAGACAGCTGAAATATTGTTTGTTCTACACAACATTCTAGACAGTGATATTGATCCAGACGGGAAACTGTTATAAGCTAAATACAACAGTGTCTGGAATTTTGGCTAAGCTGCATGAGACTGGCATAGTCATCAATGCATGCATATCATGCTGTATGATAGAAATCTTTATTAATCCCTTCTTTTAACTGAAAACATAGGCAAGGTATACTAAGAGGTCAGGAATTTAAATTCCTGGTGAGATATAAGGAATTTGTTCTTATTTCATTAAAAAAGAAGAAGAGGAAAAACATGCTGTCCTAGAGACTGAGACTATTCACATGCGCATGTAAAACCGGGCTAAGGAGCCCAGCCAAGTTTTGCATGCATGTGTGAACCACCGGGATGGAGCCCGATCCCAGTGGCTACACGGCAGCAAACCCACCTAAGTAGCCTCCCTTCAATAGGAGGTTAACGGAGTGCATGCTCCCTTAACCTCATTTATTTGATCCTGGGTCAGCTGTGACTGCTTGCAGCACACTCGGCCAGGGGAGGGGGAGGATCCCAATAATACACTGCACACTCGCACAGTGCATTATTGGACCTCCGGAGGGCGGCAACACCCAATGGTGCTTCCCTGCACCCTGACCCCCAGAGCTGCAGGGAGCAGTTGCTGGACATCTGGGAGGGTGATTGTCTGGGCAGATGATCGTCTGCGGGAGGGTAAGTGTAACCTGCTCTTCCTGAAGTCCGCCCCAGAGCTCTTCTTAGTTATCATGAGAAGAGCTCCATTGTCTTACTGTGGTACAAGCATTCATGGGAAAGTTTACTTCATCAGATATGTGTAACAGATTGAGAAGTTGCTCTTTTTAAATACATGGGGGTGGTGGCACTCCGCAGCATTAAAGTATTTTCTCTTAATTTCCAGATTATAGAACAGGGCCTTGTTTCACCCAAGTCAGCAACCAGATGTGTCAAGGCCAGCTGACTGGCATTGTTTGTACGAAGACCCTTTGTTGTGCAACCATTGGGCGTGCATGGGGCCATCCTTGTGAGATGTGTCCTGCTCAGCCTCAACCATGTCGCCGTGGTTTCATCCCCAACATCCGTACTGGTGCATGTCAAGGTAAGCCCTTTTAGTTAAATTGGTTATTTTAGTGTACAGGTTTGCCTGCTGTAGCATAACTCTGAACAAATGACTAAAGCCAGATGATTATATTGTTTTGTATATTGTTTACTTTATGTTTAAAAGCCCAAACATTTCCGGATGTATCATCATGGTATTTATTAGGCTACACTGACATAATAATCAGGCCAATATGTTTGGGAAAGAATTAATTTGACCCACAAAGTATAAATAAACTGTTCATCTGGTGCATTTACTTGTCACGAAACAGTTCCAATTACTGCAATAGTGTTTCCTCTTTCCCTGGTTTCTCATATTTATTATATCTATTTGTCTTTTATTTGCACTGATAACTCAAACGTCAGTGCCCCTGTTGGTTTTGAACTATCGGCATTATGATATAATGATTAAGGTCACTGGTTCTGAAAGTCAGAAGAAGGGTTCCCTAGTTATGTTTAAACATTTGGAGTTGGAGGTAAAGTTTTTTCCTGACTTTTTCTACTGTCGAGTTGAAGACAGATCATGCTGGAGAGAATCTATCTATGTGGTCGCTAAGAGTCGACACCGACTTGACGGCACTTAATCAGGAAACTGAGGGCAGACGTAGCTACCTGCCTTTCCAAGTTTTAGTCAGGTCAGTGCAAGAGGCTGTTTGTCATATCCCATGTGTTGAATGTCAGTGCTAGATGGGAGTGGGAGATGGACTTTTTAATATTCCCCCCCCCAAATAATATTCTCTGTCTCTGCATAACTGATGTTTTTCATTTAATCTGTTTGCCCCTGGGCTCAAGGCAAAGATGTGTGAGTGCTTCCAGATAAATTGTTTGTCTTCATTTTGTTTTTGTTATACTTGGAGACAAATGGTATGTTATACTGCAAGCATGTATAAAAAAGTTCAAAAATCTTGTGTAAAGTTGTGTAAAGTACAGCGATGTGTAAAACACACAGACACACATGGAGACACACACACACACACACCAGCAGTGTTTTATACCTTGTACAGAATGTGGGAGTGACATACTTTCTGAGCAGTGACTTGATAGAGAGATGTTGTTAATTACTCTTTGAGCAGAATTAATCTAATGACTGCCCAATTTACAACATAGTCGTATAGTTGAGTAAGTTTCATTCCTTTGAAGGGCTTGGGCATAACCTGATAAATAAGTAATTTGGAAGGACTAGAAGAAGAGGAATCCCCGCTGGTATGTTTCCCAGACTATGGGAAAACCCTATATTGGACAGCAGCGATACAGGAAGATGCTGAAAGGCACCATCTCATACTGCACAGGAGGAGGCAATGGTAAACCCCTCCTGTATTCTACCAAAGAAAACCACAGGGCTCTGTCGTTTCCAGGAGTTGACACCAACTTGACGGCACACTTTACCTTAACAGGTACACAGGCTTACTGGGTAGCAAGAAAAAACAAAAATTCCTAATAGGCTTCTAGAGGATGGGAAGGAGGATTGGGAATCAAGCCACATCTATAGAAAGTGGTTCAACCCAGGGGCATATGGTACATTAGGCAAGGGGAGACATATGTCTTCCAGCCCGCTCCCTCAAAGGGCATGGCTGTGAGAGGCCCTGCACCGGTGGGCAGACACTTTGGGTGGGAGGGGAAGGTCTTACCTGCCCCTCCCTGCTCTGCTGCTGCCCCCCGCTACCTCTCCATGGCCCGGTGCGACTGCTGGTAAAGATCTGCTTGTAGCTAGCTGGGAAGAGGGAACTTCATGTTCCCAGCTAGCTACATCTTGAGTGGGCACTCAAGATGGCGTCTGCAGTGTGAGGTCGCCCCCCATGGGATGCTGGGAACAGGGAACTTCCTGTTCCCTGCTAGCTACAAGCAGATCTTTACCAGCAGCAGAAACAGTGAGACTGTCTCTGTGTGATGGGGCCAGGCCACAGAGGGTAGCAGCAGAACACAAGAGGGGCAGGTAAGACCTTCCCCTCCCCCATCTAATGTGCCTGCTGGCTTCCTGACTTGTTCATTCTTTCGGAACAGACTACTACTACATACAGAAGAACCTTTCCACCTTCAAAGGGATTTCCTCTAAACATTTTGTATCCCTCAACCATTTTTGCTGCATACCATCCTGAGATAAAGACCAATTTGAAATTAAACCAGCTATGACAATTTATATTGACTACAAACTGAGCCAGAACCCACTTTTGGACAAGTGGTTTTTTTGTTCTGCTTTTAAAAATATTTGTTTCTTTGAACCATTTTAATACAATAGTCTGACTGTGCTCCATTGTCAAGCTGCATGCATGAAAAATTGGCCCAAACACAGTAATAGTCATTAGCGAATAGAACTTTTGAATTCACTTAGTGCTTTCTTGTTGTTTTTAGAGGTAGTACAATTATTTATATTGGGGGGAAACCCCATTACATGCGGTTTGTGAACAGAAGGTATTTTGACATTCAGTTTTGCTATACAGAAACAAAATGACTTGCTCGCTGCCTGGCTCGCTGCCGGCCCTATCCATCTCCATAACAGCATCCCTGCAGCGGCTGTTGCCACTGTTGAACGTTGTGTATAAATATACTGTGAGGGGCCCTTTTAAAAATCTCGTCTCTGGGCCCACTCCAACCTTGGTACGCCCCTGGAACCTCGCTATAAGGGTTCACATGCCTTGCATATAACTAGAAAAGAGGTAAGCATGGATGAAAACAGATGAAGTCACTTCCTTGCTGGTTTCAGAAGGGTCTTGTAGGGGAGCACATTGGGGCAAAAAACCCCAACTCCACATATACACTCATGTCAGTGACTGACTAGTAGAGAGATCTTGGGGGTCTGGGGTACAGCTCTTTGAAAGTGTTGACTCGGTGCACAACAGTTGTGCAAAAGGCAAATTTCATGTGTCATAGTTCCTACCAGAGCCAGAGGATAAGGGGGGAGTTCACTGGGGTGAATCCTTGGCTGTAAGGGGTTCACAGTAGGCTGCCACCATCCATTTTATTTTAAAATGGGACAAACCACTCTCTCCATATAAGAATCCTGATGGGGGAGAGCGTGACAGCATCCTCCCTAAAAAGGCTGAACATTCCTAGTCCTCCATCCAGAGGTGTGTGACTAAGGCAGACCCAAAGTGAATAGTAGCACACTTCACCAACAAGGGTTCAGATTCAAGCAATATATAAAGGAAAATAACATGTCTAACTAAACTGGTCCGTATCTTATTACTCACAGGCAAGAATCTTCCTGCAGTCTCCAGCCTCCAAGCAGTGGCTTCCCATTTCCCCAGCAGCTTCTCAGCCAGCTGCTTACTCAGGGTACTTTTGGGACTGAACAACTAAACAGAATAAAGCTTCTGCTGGTGGCTGTGAGTGTAGTTCCTGCCCCGTTCTCTGGACTAGTCCTTCTGTTTTGATTTTCCTAGGCTTTCCCCCTTATTAGGAAAGGCCTACCCTCCCAACAGTTGCTCCAAGTGAGGCCTAGTCCTCCCTCAAATCCTTCCCATCACGACACCATGCTAGAGACTGAAAATAAAAATGCTAATATTATAATGCTCTTATACAAATCTATGGTGCAGCCACATTTGGAGTAATGTGTGCAGTTCTGGTCACCATATCTTGAAATTGTAGTACTGGAAAAGGTGCAGAAGAGTGCAACCAAGATTATCAGGGGCCTGGAGCAAAAAAGGCTACCACATCTGGGGATTTTTTAGTTGGGAAAAGAGGTGACTACAGGGAGACATGATACAGATCTACAAAATTATTAAAATTATGCATGATGTAGAGTAAATGGATTGAGAGCATTTTCTCTCTCACACACATAACACTAGAACCAGGGGTCATGAAACTGAAGGCCAGGAAATTTAGGAACAAGAAAGGGAAGTACGGGAGAACCTTGTTATATGAGGATGCTATTTCACGTATTGGTGGGTTTCATGTATTTGTGGGTGTCTAATTGGTTAAATCCGCAGTTCCTAGAAGGCCAGAAGTAACTGCCAAAGTCACTAACATGTCTAACTTCCGTCTTCCATTTTGTCACCCAGAGTCATTTTTTGGGCTCATTTCTTTGAGAAAAAAATTCTATACACAATTTTTCAGTTTGGGGAGGCATTTGGCGGTCTGGGGGGCATTGCTGGGTACAAGAAGGGCACAGGGAGACAGCACGGAGCAAGTCAGAGTACCCTTTTTGAAGTTTTTTGCCATTTTTCTGGCATTTTTTTAACCTCTTTTCTTAATAAAAAGCATTTTCAAACAATCCCCCCCCCCCAGTTTTGGGTGGCATTGTTGGGCAGGAGACTCCGTGGAGCACACTACAGTAGTTTTCTTGCCCTTTCTGGAGGTGGTGGTGGTAGTGTTTTTACAACTTTGGGGGGCATTCCAGAACCTAACTCTTCTTTCTCCATAGGAATAGTGCCTTGTTATTCACAGTTTCATTACAGTAGTAGGCAAGGAATGGGAACCCTCATGAGTTGTGAGGTTCTCTTGTACTTTTTCACACAGCATAATTCCATAAATCTATGGAATTATCTCGCATGGGATGTGGTGATGGCCACTATCAAGGATGGCTTTAAAAGGAGCTTAGACAAATTCTAGTCTATCAATAGCTACTGGTCTGGTGGCTATAGGCCACCTCCAGCCTCAGAGGCAAGATGCCTCTAAATACCAGTTGCAGGAGAGCAACAGCAGGAAAGAGGGCATGCCTCCCCTCTTGCCTGTGGGCTTCTCAGAGGCATCTGGTGGGCCACTGTGTGAAACAGGATCCTGGGCTAGATAAGCTTTCAGCCTGATCCACCAGGGCTGTTGTTATGTTATTATGTGGAAGACAACAGCATAAACATCACTTATTTGATGTAATGCAGACATGTGCGCCTCAGGCACTGTATGTACTCTATGACCCAGTAGACTGAGTCAGCAGTCTTTGCTCTGAATGAAGGTCAAGTTAGCCACATTTCTAAGCTTGTTATGGTGATTCATTTGCTCCACCCAGAACCCTTTCTCATTATCAGTGAAAAGGGCTTGAAGGTTTGAAGGGAGGAAGCCTCGAAAAACTTACCTCCCCTGTAGACTATGCTCTCCTTGTTGCTGGGTGGATCGCGTGCCCAGATGATTGCTGGCTTCTGCCAGCAGCAGGGAGGTTTGGGGGCTGGAGGCCCCTGGAACTCCCATAATGCACCATGCGAGTGCAAGGTGCATTATGGGGAGTGCCTTGATGCTGGCTGGGAGACTGCTGGTGTGTGGGTGCCACATGGATCTGTGCAGCACCGACACACAACCAGTTAGCCCAGGCTAATGGTGCATTTGCGCCCTTAACCCAGGATAACAGCCAGGGCTCCTTTTCTGCTGCGCTGCCACCGGGAGCTGCATGGCTCCTGGTAGTTCTCACACGCAGGCAAAACCAGGCTGGGCTTCTCTAGCCCAGTTTTGCCTTCATGTGAGAACAGCCTCGCAATTTATCAGTGTTAGGGAAAGTGGCAGCTATCTGTATTGACACTTCCCAGCAGCAACATACCATTTGCCATGTGCTACAATGTATGCCTCACTTGATTGCTCTGATATTAAGGGGACTTCACAGGCTAATAATAACTTGAGAACTGTTGAATATATATATTTTCCACTATGGACCTGAATTTCTTGACACATTTAAAGGAGAAAGAAAATAATAAAAATAAAAGAAAAGTTGGTTATCTTTTGCTGAATATAGTTTGCCAGCAAGTGGAATCAGCTTCTTAAGGTTCCATTTTAAAATTTCTACATCTTAGTTATTTCTCAAACGCTACTACATGAAGAGATGGTGGCACTTGTCACCTTATTCTTTCATGCCACATTTCAGGTTGTTTCGAGATTGTTTGGATTGTGTGACTGATAGAATGCTCAAGACTTATAATGGCGGAACTCAGTTTTTACACTTTGCCTTAACTACAGTGGCACTATATTAGCAGCTATTTAGCTAGACATGAGCATCTTCCATTCTTCATGAGCCTATACAATGCAGCATATGTGCAATTTGTGATTTAACTATAGTTGTCTATTATGACACAGCGTTAACTGAAAAGAGTCATTTCATAAAGTCACTTTGAGCTGTTATACTTTCAGAACCACTTTTGCTAAATAATTGATACTGGAACCTTCAGTTATGTCAAATCTTTTCAGTTATGCTAAAATTTTGTAATTAATTAGTGTGATGATATGATATTAATCTATGTCCACTTTCTAATAGGAATATAAACAGTGTATAAAATATGCAGCTACAGATGCAGCCTGGTAGTGTTATTTTTATCAACACCAAAAATTAGGTTCATTGTGTGTTTGCTCTGTAGATTCTTAAATGCTTGGACAAAACCAGTTTTTCATTAGAGGTACATTCAAGATTCTCCTGGCTCTGTAGCTTTAATGCCCTTCAGAGTCTTTTACAGAGTTTCAGAGCGTTGGTTGCCAGCTAACTGAGCATGACAAATATTTCTAAGCTATACAATGAATAGTTGACAGTGTTGCAAAATTACATTGTGGAAACTGAAAACAGTATGGCAATTCAGCCTGTGAACAATGAGTGTTTAAAACAACAATTATTTTTTACTCTAATTTATGTAATTTCACAAATACTGTTTATGAATGTTTGAATGTACTTCACTCAACATGAATTAGGATCTCAAATACTGAGCAGCTTAAATAATTTCTGAGAGCAGCAGAACATCAAAGGCAGGGTAAAAGAAAGATAACATCAGACTTTTGACAAGGTACAAATCCAGAAAAATGCTGAGCCTTTGTAATTCTCACTAAGCCAACCACAAAAGCCTACTGCAAACAAGGACTGTAAGTTCTTTCCTGAATTACAGATTGCTTTAAACAATAACTTTCACTTTATTGTTGTTAACCAACTAATAAAACTTAGGGACAGGTTATGTGTGGCCCTTATCCCAATGTAATAGAATGGGTGGGTTGAATGGAGGAGACTTGCATTCCTCAGTTGTAATGGAAAAAGCTTCCTTCTTACTTGAGATCTGGCAGAACTGCTGTTTCATCCATCTTAATAAAAGAAGCACATAGAATTAGGAAAGCAGCAGTTTTTGCTGCCCCCCTCTTATGCATCCTCAAAATATCCCAAAATAGGTATTTTATTTTGCGTTGTTTTATTTATATTTATATAATTATATTTCAAAACTGCCTTTTGTTTGACGACCCCGTGGTTCATGAATCGATAAAAACTTAATCGATTGGCATTAACTTGGCATTAAAAAGCCAATAGAACATAATTACCAGAGGACAGCAGTAAAATAAACCAGACAGACCAGAAGCCAGAAAGAATGAGCGACAGGCGTACCTCCAACAACAGCATGTCTCTCCTGAATTTAGAGTCTGAAGGCCCAGAAAAATAAACTGGTCTTCAGTATCTTATGAAATACCAAAAGAGGAAGCTATGACTCTCAATCATCAATCATGTTTATTTACGGTCATAGACCAAAATTTACATACATAATAATACACATAATATAGTAGTGATATATACATAATATAATCAGGAAAGCTATGACTCTCCTTGGGGAGGGAGTTCCATAAGCTTGGGGAGCACCACCAAAGGGTCCCTGTCCTGAGCAAAGCCCCCCCCCCCGCCCAAGAATCTTACAAGGAAGGTAGATACCCCTGGGATCAGGCAGTGCTTAAGATACCTTGGTCTCAAACTGTTTAGGCCTTAACAGTAATAATCAGCACCTTGAATTGGGGTAAGCAGCAAGGTGGTCATATTTGCAGATGATACCAAACTCTTTAGGGTAGTGAAATTCAAAACAGATTATGAGGAGCTCCAAAAGGATCTCTCCAAACTGAGTGACTGGGCGATAAAATGGCAAATAAGGTTCAGTGTTGGCAAATATAAAGTGATGCATATTTGAGATGAAAAATGCCAACTTCAGGTGTACGGTAATGACATCTTTTGATGTTCCTGTTCCTTTCATGGCTATGGAAACATAATGGTTTCAATTGTATAGACCATTAGGACTTGACTAACTCTTATCTGTGCATGGGCTCCTCAGCTGATAGATCATCTGCTTCTTAAGCTGATGATCAAGTTTAGAGTCCTGACTTGAGTGACAAGTGAAGCACAGCTTTCTTTGCAAATGATTCTCTTTGGTTGCTTTTTGAACAATATATGTGCTTACATGTAAGTAAAATTTGATTTCTGATCCTTTCTGAAATTTTGCATGCTGGTTTGTGGACTTCTATGATATATATGGACTATTCTAGCTTTTTACTGTGCTGTTTGTTTTTGTTAGTGACCAGAATTTTTTCAAAGGATTTGGGCAGAGGGCTGGTTTTTGGTGATTTGTTGAAGTTTACACATCTTTAAGGTTTTTCCCCATAAGGTGTAATGGAGGATTCAGCAGCCCCATAACTGCACTTGGGGGGCGCTGGGGTGGCCCAGAGCGAGTGGTGGAGTAGTACCCCACCTCCTTGCGGGTGGGAGTGGGGTATAGTTGGCACATGGCAGTTGACAGTTGGCACTTTCAAAAAGACAGTCAAAATGAATAGAAGAAATGAAAGTGTGTAATGATCCTCATAGGGTTTCATTGAGGGAAAGTTATTATACACCAAAGAATCCAAACACTTGAAAAATAGTGACCATACATTTTGCTCCATAACTTTACTTCTACAAGGGCTAGAGCCTAGCTTTTTATTTTATTTTATTGAAAGCTGGGAATCTTGGGGAATTATTTGAGGAGGATCTCAAATCGATTCAAATCAAATCAGGCGCAATTCGATTTCTACTTGAATCTAGCCAATGGACCACAGGGGTGATTTGTGATTTGTCAGCTAGATTCGGGTACAAATCAATTTGTACCCAAATCAATTTGCACATCCCTACAATAGATGCACTGCATGCCAGAGGTCCTTGCAGTATACAAGATTTCCTTACAAATACACCCCACACATCTTAATGATGAGCATTTTGCTTGTACTGGCATTTCCCCTTAAAAAACAACATCATATTGGCAAAGCCCACTGTATGTTCCAGTCTAATCACTTATGTGATGGTGAAGTAAGTTTCAGGACTGGACCATTAAACTTTTGTCACAGGCACTTGGTGGTAATATCTCTAGGTAGCTCCCATTGAAAGCATTTGATGTGGTCACACATCAAGCATGATAGACAACTGCTGAAATGAAAAATTGGTTTAATTATCATTTGTAAGCATTTTGAATATTTTTAAAAATATTGATTGATTGATTGATTGATTGATTGATTGATTAAGTACTGTCAAGTTGGTGTTGACTCTTAGCAACCACATAGATAGATTATCTCCAGGATGATCTGTCATCATCTTGGCCTTTAAGGTCTCACAGTGGTGAATTCATTGCTGTCATAATCAAGTCCATCTACCTTGTTGCTGGTTGTCCTCTTCTTCTCTTTCCTTCAACTTTTCCCAGCATTATGGACTTCTCAAGGGAGCTGGGGCTTACTATGTCCGAAGTATGATATTTTGAGCCTGGTCATTTGTGCCTCGAGTGAAAATTCTGGATTGATTTGTTCTATGATCCATTTGTTTGTTTTCCTGGCTGTCCATGGTATCCTCAAAAGTCTTCTCCAGCACCAAAGTTCAAAAGCATCAATACTTTTTCTCTCTTGCTTCTTCAAAGTCCAGCTTTCGCATCCATAGAGAGTCACGGGGGAAAAAATTGTCCAGACTATTCTAATCTTTGTAGGTATAGACACATCACGACATCTAAATATCCTTTCCAAGGCCTTCATTGCAACCCTACCAAGTGCTAGTCTACGGTGTATTTCTTGAGTGCTGGATCTTTTGCTGTTGATGGTCAATCCTAAAAGGCAGAAGCTATCCACCTCTTCAATGCCTTCATTATCGATTCTGAGGCTGGTTGCTGTACCCATTGTTATAAGTTTAGTTGTCTTTACATTCTGTATTCTCAGCTATTAGAATGTGTCATCAGCGTAGTGCAGGTTATTGATGTTTCCTACTCCAACTTTAAAACCATGCTCATCTTCTTCCAATTCAGCTTCTCTCAATATATGTTCAACATATACTGTAAGTTGAATACGCCTTTGCCGATCTGGAACCAGTCTGTTTCACCATATTCCGTCTGTCCTGTGGCTTCCTGTCCTGTGTACAGGTTTCTCATGAGAACAATGAGATGATCTGGGACACCCATTTTCCTAAGGATATTCCACAACTTGACATGGTCAATGCAATTGGAGGCTTTTCTGTAGTCAATAAAGCACATATTGACTTCTTTCTGGTATTCTTTGGCTTTCTCATTAATCCAGCATGCATCGGCAATGATGTCTCTTGTTCCTTGGCCTTTTCTGAAACCAGCTTGAACACTCAGCATTAAAAATATACATTACCACAAAGATTGCATTTTACAACATATAAACATCCTTCTGATTTCAATGGATAAAAAAGGTCACAACAATATTTATCTTTTAAAGGCTAAAATAAATCCGCCATCTACACCTACATTTTTAATATCTATATTCCCACCAGTATTTCTTACTAAGCCACAACTTCCTGCAGCATTTCTGATCTGTAGATTTGCATATAAGCTATCCACTCATTAGGGAGAGAGACCAATGTAGCCTGGTGTTTCAGAAGAGTATGAACAAATCTTATAGTTAGTTATCATTTACTCAGAAAAGCTGTCTGCACTATCAAAGGGTCTTTGTATGTGGAAGCCAATAACTGGAATTTAACAGGCCATTACTTTATTGAAAGAACAAGGTAAAACATGCATCCGTTCAAACCAGAGTGGTAGGAATAGCTAAGTTTTTCTATGGAAATGCCCAGGGTGACTGGCCTAGACAACCAGCCATATGTCCCTCTGACAAAGCTCATCTCATCTCTGAACTACACTAAAAAAAAAAAAAAAAATTAGGATGGAGGAAGAGACACATATGAGGAAGTTTCTTGAATGGAGTCACCCTATTGGTTGTTAACAATCCCACTCTTGAACTATTCCTGTCTTATGAACATCCCCCTATCTCCCACCTCATCTGAGATGACCCTCAAGCCACCTTCTCATTATTTTCCAGTGTATGCATTTTCCACATCCACACTGGTTCTTCTTCTATAGGAAGAAGTCAGTGTAGCTTTTTTCCCTTCTTTCAGAGGCCTTTCTACAAATTAATTTGGCATATCCTTCAAATTAATACCACATTCCTCCTTGATAGGTGAATACTACCACCCCTAAACAGATGGGGCTTCATAAAAGCAATTCGTGTTGCTCAGTTACTGTACTCTTCCTTGGCTAAACACAATCTTGCCTATATCCTTATTTCTCTCCTCTTCTGGTTCTGTTGAGCCAACAGAGATCATGTCCCTCTTCATACCCTCATGGCAACAGAGGCATATCTAGGGAAAATAGCGCCTAGGGCAAGCACTGAAATTGCACCCCTGTTCGAACATCTGACACCCATCTTTCAGATAACTTTACCATAATATCAGCTCAAAAACACAAGTCAAGCTCATATTTCGCTTTCCTTTCAGTGTCTCTACATCTGGACTAAATTTGGTGCAAATCAAGGTCCACAAGTTAGATCTCTTGCACCTCAAATGTTCATGTGTCCGTCATCTTGAATTGGGGTGGATGTCATCATTACATACTAAATCA
This sequence comes from Hemicordylus capensis, assembly GCF_027244095.1. NCBI lineage: Eukaryota > Metazoa > Chordata > Lepidosauria > Squamata > Cordylidae > Hemicordylus > Hemicordylus capensis. Next base: position 86,242,640 of record NC_069658.1, on the reverse strand, counting down.
CTGAGTTATCCCTGTCGAGTGATCTCATAAGCCTACTGGAAAGTAGGCTAAAAAACAATAAAGTTAAAAATAGCAGCAGCTTAAGCACCCTATTTAAAAAGCAGTTATTTAAATAAGCACTTGCTGGAACAAAGCAATTTTCACTGTCCATGAAAGGAGAGCAGTAATGGTGCCGGGGATTTTTCACACAGCAGACTTTACTACAAGTTTGAAGTTGCCCAAAAAACCCAGCACAAAAGTGGATTTTTTTTATCCTGGATATATATTGGGCTACACTCTTAACACACAATGAAAAACCTGAATCGTTTGTGGAATGCTCCTCGAGAGCTTTCAGGGACTTCAAGGTAAATCTGGCTAAGGTGTGAACGCACCCCCTCCATTCTGGAGGAGATGCAAGCTAAAAGCCCTGTGTGAAAAAACACACTGGTGTTCTCAGGTTCATATGGGAACAGGCCATTCTGAAGAAGAGAGCTGGTCTTCTGGTAGGGAGCATGGTAGTGCTAGTGAGCACTACTTGTGGTAGTGACCCTTTGTTAAGCAGGGTCCATCTTGGTTTGCATTTGGATGGGCAACTACTAGTACTACTACTATTTCTATACCACTTTTCAACAAAAAGTTGAAAAGTTGAGGGTAGTTCAGACGAACATTGCCTGGTACACATGAGAACATCAGGTCTGTGACAAGAACACATCTGCCCTGATGTCACTGGCAGGTGTGCCAATGCACTTTTGGCACATCCTTTAATCACATGAGAGGGATGCTCATCTGAATCACTCCTTTACATGTGCTTCAGTAAGGCTTTGGAGTTCATGTAGAGGGACAATTCACCTGAAGCAGCCCCAAGCGTTGCTCCATGACTGTAAACATTACTGCACAACTTGCAGGCCTACTTGTCTTTGTTGCAGTCCTCCAGCTTGCTTCCCAAGGTCAACATCTCCTATCAGTGGGTAGGGTGTTTTGCATTACAGCACCACCATATTTTCAAACCATACTTCTTTAGCTGGCTTGTCTTGTGCTGCCAGAAGGGATAGCCCCTTGGAAACCTAACAGCTGTTCATCAGCTGCTCGTCCCAGGAATGAAGCTGTGCTTCAGCTCTTGCACAAACAAGGTCCAGATTCCACTAATGGTTGCTAGCTTGGCAATCACTCTTCTCTCCTGTCACATGGCTTTGTCATCAAACCTTAAATAATTTGTGATGTCCTCAAATCATCTAAGTTGCTTCTGTCCTGCAGCTTGCTTCCCAAGGTCAACATCTCCTATCAGTGGGTAGGATGTTTTGCATTACAGCACCACCATATTTTCAAACCATACTTCTTTAGCGGGCTTGTCTTGTGCTGCCAGAAGGGATAGCCCCTTGGAAACCTAACAGCTGCTCATCAGCTGCTCGTCAGACCCAGGAATGAAGCTGTGCTTCAGCTCTTGTACAAACAAGGTCCAGATTCCACTAATGGTTGCTAGCTTGGCAATCACTCTTCTCTCCTGTCACATGGCTTTGTCATCAAACTTTAAATAATTTGTGATGTCCTCAAATCATCTAAGTTGCAACATGGCACAGAAGTAGGAGGGCCCCAAATATACTGCCCACAGTCCCTGTAGCACTTCATGATTGGCATGAAACGACCAGCCAGGACTAGCAGGCTAAGATACACTTTCAGTTCTGTTAGATCAAGGTGCTTCCATCAGAAGCTGCTGCCTACTGAATCAGACAGTTGATCCATCTAGGGCAGAATTGTCTACTCTGACTAGCAGTGTCTCTCCAGGACTTTAGGTAGTATTTTGATTCCTCCCTCAGGGTTCATGGTGGTTTTTTCCCCTTGCCCCATCTCTCTCTCTCTCTCTCTCTCTCTCTCTCTCTCAGATTGTAGAGGGAGTTGCTTCACTCATTGCCTTCTCCTGCTGGACTAAACTTCTCTTAGTCTGGCCTCTCACTGGAGGACCCCAACCCTCGTGGGCAAGTAACAGACTGGTTGTAGTAGGTCTACTTTTGACATTTCTGCTTCTCATGTAACCCATTATCTCGGTACTGTCACTGGCAGGTGAATGAAGTTCAGTGGACTTTTCAGTGCCACACATTCCTCCTCTACATCTTCTTGCTCTCTCCATCTGGAACAAAGCTCCAAACTCTGCCCCCCCCCCCAATTTCTGAGCTGTATCCCACTAGGAGAAATAGAAAAAGACCAGATTGGTACTGCAGATGGTCCACTGATGCCAGGCTTACTGAAGATGACATGGAGGCTATTCTCACAAAGGGAGCCCAGCCCAGTTTTGTCTGGTCATGTGCTGCAATGGGATAAGTGATACAGGCCAGAAGTGTATATAATCGAAATCAGGGACACATGAACAATTCTGCATGGAATGTTGAATAGTAACCTCTTGGTAATGTTCAACTGAGCCTACAGAATAATTTACTTTTATTTTTATAATATCCAAAGTGTTTGACAATTTCTGATCCTCAGAAGCATACATAATTAGGGTGCAAGCAATATGATACACTGAAAGAGATTTTATCAAGCGACTTTACTGCTGTGAGAAAGGGCTCACTTTGTTCCACTCAGCTTTGGGAACTGTGTGTGCTCCCAATTGTGTGTGCTCCCAAACTGTGTGCTCCCAAACTGTGTGTGCTCCCAAACTGTAGCTTTTCCTCCTACCTTGATTCCATACAACCACTTCCACCCAGGTTTTGCTCCTACCTTGCTTCCATATAAGTGAAAATTGGGAGCACACACAGTTCCCAAAGCTGAGTGAAACACAGTGAGCCTTTTCTCACAAGCAGTGAGAAAGCCTTGAGGGTGGGCTGCAGGAAATGCTGTTTAAGCTTACCTTCCCCACAGATGATCGCTCCACCATTGGTGGGCGCACTCTCCGTGTGCCCAGATGATTCCCTGCTGGCACAGGCAACAGGGAGGGTTAGTGTGTGGTGCATTATGAGAATCCCCCCCCCCCCCCGCCCGAGAACTCTGCTGTCTGTCAGCTGTGGCTGCAAGCAGCCGCGGCTGACAAATGATTAAAAAATGAAGTTAGGAGAGTGCTTGCTCTCCTAACCTCATTTTAAAGAGAGGCTTCATAGGTGGGTTTGCCCCTGCGGTGCCACCGGGATTGGGCCAGATCCCAGTGGTACACCGGGCTGGGTTTCCTTAGCTCAGTTTTGTATGCACATGTGAATAGCCTCAGTTTTTGATTGTGTGAATAACCCCGCTCTCTTGGTTTGAATGCAGACAGTTGCTATCCCCCTCTTGCCTAAGAGAACTGGCATTTCCTCCTCTTTGCTCAGTTAGCAGTTTGCCAATTGAAATAATACTGTTTTGATTTCATACTGGAATGTTGCTCAGCCAGATGATTCTACAAACTTTTTTTCATATGAGAAGTGAAGTGAGGTATGAGGACATCATATTTTTCAGTTTTTAAAACTGAAACCAATGTGGCCTGTAGCCTATAAGATGGGCATCAACTTGGAGAAGAGCAGAGTTTTTACTGTGTAAGGCTGTGTGATACCTCCAGCCAATTTCAGACCCAATGTACACACTGATCTGCATGCCTTTTAATAGATTATCTAAATTCAGGTCTTGATGTAGCAAGACTCCGTTGATATTTCATTTACTGAACTCTTTTTCAGTATTGCTGTGTAGGATAACACAAGTCACTGCACCCCCTTTAGAAATAGATGTTTTTACTATAAATTGGACTAACACTGAAAAAGATTAATACAATTTCTTGAATGCTAAAGTGTTTTCACTTCAGGGAGAGAGATAAACTTAGCCTATTTGTATTTCCTGCTGGTACAGTAATTAATTTTAAATCATTTCATATCTCCATTTCATTCCTCTGTGAAACATGCTCTTGTGAGAGCATCAAACAAAGACCTTCTTTGTAGAGGTAATGGCCACCAGAGAATTCATAAATTGCTGTTTGCACATTAATTTGCTACTTACAACATCTGTAAATTGTTAATTTTAACTACTGCTTTGCTGACACAGTTGGCTGCATTTGAATAAGCAACACTGGCAGATAAAGGGTGTACTTATATTGGATACCCATATGTATTAAGTGCATATTGAATTATAAGGTCAAAGGTCAAACACTGTAACTTACAGCTACAAACTAAAAGAGGCTATTGGAAATACCAATGTCATTAATAGTACCATGTTCCCAACAGGATTTAACTTTGGGGCAGTTATACAGCTCTTTTTTTAAAAAATGAAGTTTTATTTTACAGGCATTGGGTTCTTCTGTGCATGTACATCACTTGATTCTTCACAATTTTATTATTTAGCACTTTTACTCTTGACTGAATGTTTCACCTGACTCTGTTGTAAAGCATCATTGGATTTGAGATGAGGCAACAAGGTGACAATGTTCTATCCATGGTGTTTGATCTTTGAGGTTTCATTCACAAATGGAAATCACCATTTAATGTGGCAGTCATTAACATACATATCTGTATCAGCTAATCACGTGGAAGGAATCATGGAACTACAGATGGATATGCACTAGTATCTTCTTGCTTCAAGTCTTTCAATCAATCAATCAATCAATCAATCTTTATTACTGTCACAGATCAGCAAAAAGTATAGGGGTGATTACAAGTTAAAATGAGAGTAGATAAAAGTGATAACATGTAAAATGGTACATAATAATACTAAAAGGACTAAGAATACTAAAGATAGTAGAAACAGAATCACACCTGAGAAATAGTAAAAGTCATATATATATATATATATATATCTATATATATATATATATATATAGCATAAAACAACATATGGGGGGGCATAAAGTTGTAAGAAGGTTAAAAGGTATTTTAAAAAACAAACAGAAATATATAAAATCCTGAGTAATAAAATTAGAAAACAGCCGGATTGAGGGTTATGAGGAGCAGTAAAAGGGAGGCACGTGAGCAACTGCAGGGCCTGCCCAGAGTCACCGGGAGTTGATAGGACTCACTGCCCATCATCCACCGACAAATGCTGATTGCAGCCACACAGTACCTGGCGATGCTTTATGTGATGGCAGGCTTAGAGTCAGAGAGTAGATAGGAGCTGTAGAATTGGGTTGGGTGACCTGGATACTTGGTTAGCAGTGGAAGGATGAGAGAGGTATGTATGTCTCTATTAGAATGAACAGTATAGGAGAACATGCTCAGTAGTTTTGATCTGCACACATCTGACCCACAGGGGCATAATTGCTCTGCAAGTGGGGTCCTCCTATAACGGCCTTCTAGCTCTGCTGAGGGGAGGCCATGGCAGCAGGTCAAAGTGAATGTCCTTCTGTGATTTGGAACCTGCTTCAAGTCTAGGTGGAAGAGTGGAAATGCAGTCTGGGGAAGTGAAGATACAGTGTGACACAGACACTGCCACATCACTATCTCATCTTTCTTTACAGACTGTGGTACTGTGCACAATCTGGGAAGCTACATTTGCCAGCAGACATGCTAAGATCAGCACGAGTGTGTACAGGGCTGGATAGTCCCTGTCAATATATTTGACAGTCTAATATATTGAAACAGAGCTGCCAAGACCCAAAAGAAACTTTAGTGCCAGTGAAGCATAGGCTTTTGTGGGGACCAACGAGTAATAACTTTTCAGCCACCATGGTGACAAATGGCAAAAAGCTAGCTTGTCCAATCAGCAGCGAGCAGTGAGTTTCTTCAGACCAAATTCCAGATCATGTGGCACATAAGCCATTAGGAAGAAAATTGGTTTTCCTAATTCACCCTCATTCCAACCTCATTAAAAGTGTTCTGCCTCACAAACATCTCAGACTGTATTTAGAAAAAGAAAAAGGAAAGCCTTGAAAAAAACAATCCTGGGAAGGATATGCAAGATTGGGATATAAAAGTCTTACCTCATCTCCTATCTAAACAATGCATTTTAAAAGCTGTACTATTCTAAATAAACTTAGCACAGTTTCAGAAATAAAGTGTAAACACTTCCTACGAATTTAGTTACAACTAAAGTTTGGCAATTGATGATTGTGATAAACAGTGTTTAACTACATGACTGCATCATATTGTCTTCCAAAGTCCTCTTGTTTGCAATGTACATGTCTTTAGGTCACTGGATCACTGGAACTGGAACTGTTATTTTTTAAAAATAAAATTGCCTAATTCCAATATATGCAAATGCATCTATTATGAAAGAGAAAGGCACTTCTGAGACAAGATCTTGACGAAGCCCTTTACAAACAAATGGGAGAACATTTATTTTGATTTTGGTTTTAATTATATTTTTATTCCTTGTAAGCCACTTGGGGGAAAATGGCCTCATATTTTTAAAGAAACAAATGAATCTTTAAGATAAAACATTGATATTTTGGTTAAGTGCATATGTTTTTAAAAGCAATATGTTTTAAAAGGTAGACCCTATGTAGCCCACATTGCCATCAGCTAGAATATAATTATGTGATGTTAGGACTGAGGTCAGATTTGTTTTCAAGGAACAAATCTGCTTAGAACATAGAGACACCTGCTTTTCATTACTGTTGTAACTGTCTGTTCTCTTTGCAGATGTTGATGAATGTCAGGCCATCCCTGGAATTTGCCAAGGAGGAAACTGCATTAATACAGTTGGTTCATATGAGTGCAAATGCCCGGCTGGCCACAAACAGAATGAAGCAACTCAGAAATGTGAAGGTAAGTGTAGTGGATCAGGCAGAACACCTGGGTGCTGCTCATTGCCTCAGTTGGGTTATGGTGTCAGAGAAGTACAGAGAGCACTTTTAAATTAAAGAATAATTGCTTGTAGATCAAGTACATAGATTTACTAAAACCTCAAAAGTTTCAGTATGGTTTGATAGAGGCAGAGCTAATTGTATTCCCTTCCTCTTCTAACTGATAGAAAATTTTGAGAAATGGCTTCTGAGCACAATATTTCTTTTCAAGAAGCTGTTGAATAAAAATTAATAATAAAAGCTATGAGCCACACAGGCCAGTGCAAAGCTGCTTCAGCCATAGCAAATAGTAAGTGAGTAAATTCTTTATTCAGTCACTGATCAGAAAAACAACAGAATATCAAAGTATAGCAAACTACATCCAACAACTATAATACAGAAAAGTTAAGAGGCTTTTGAAGATATCCTAACTTGCCTAATCCTGTTAGCAGACAGAAGAAATTAGGCTACATTGTACGTAACCTCAATCATAGCAAATTAAAAAGTTGATTTATCTGAGGGCTGTCTACATCAAGCATGCCTCAGAAACCAGCACCAGTCAGGACACCTAGGCTGGGGCGTATACTGCTGCTGTCATCTTGTCTTCTCATGCCCTGTTGCCACTTGGAGCCACTGTGGAGAAAATATGGCTGCCAGGTACTGCTTTTATTCTGAAGCCCAATGGAAGAGACGCCCCATTCACCTTAATAGTCATCTGCTGCCATTTTCTTCCTGACTGCCATTTTCCTGGGGGCTGTTTGCATTGCGCTTGTTGCAGCTTGAAGAACCACCAGCAATCACAGCCAGAAACCTGTTACTTTTTATTCTCTTCATTGTATGGAAACCACTTTAAGAGGTCTCATTCTGAAAGGCAGTATATGAATAAAATAAGTACCTAAAAAGAGAAACAATAGAAGCTTCCAGCTACACTGGATCAAAGGATGTGTTGGCCCAACAGGATTTTAGAGGCTTTTGAGAATGTTGCACTCTGTTCAGTGGATCACTTCTTGTACTGCTTTGGCTTCAGACAGTACAGGGTGATATTTAAACAGTCCATAAAATATGGCTTGTATAGGTCTAGCACATGCTGTCATCCAGTGTTTTCTAACCAGTCAGATGACAAATAATTCTTCACTTTTATGCCTAAGTATATTTCTCTCATTGTGCCTATAGCAAATGCTTCAGAAGGGAAGGAATACACACTTGAACTAATTATTTTGTCTGGAGCCTGCAGAGGCTTCAAACAGGGCTTACCTATTGTACATTGCCACCTTAATTAAAAGGCAATGGCTGCCCTCCATCCAATGCTACGTTTCGGGGGCAGGAGGAGAGAGGTTGCTTTTCTTGAAAGTGTCTGAGAATTTGAAGATCATGCCACATGGTTGTGCATATGCAGTGGTTTCCGATAATGTTAGAGGAGTATGATACTATGAGTGCTGGTCTCTGGAAATTATTGTACACTGTACTGTACAGCTCTACAGCTGTGGCAGCATAGTATGACCTCCCTTTGAATTCCCAGTCATCACTAAAAGAGAGAGTTCCTCATCTAGTCACTTTATAATGGTGGTAGGCAAGAGAAGTTTAGAAGGCAGTTTGGGAAAAGACCCAAAGGAGCACAAGTTTGCTAGGTTTAGGTTGTAGAACCTGACAGTGGAATTCTACCCATTCTGACAATAATACGGGATTTCTATTTTCTTCTTTAATACCTGACATTTGGATTCTAATGTTTTCTCTTCATCATTCTTTTCTTAGAATAATAGAATGTTAAAATTAAGAGGGACCTTTGAGGTCTTCTAGTCCCCTGCTCAGTGCAGAAAATTGGTACAGATAGCTGCCTTCTTTCAACTCATCTCACCTACTGAAATTTGCGTAGTCAATTTGTCTTTCATTTCCTCCTCCCAAATCACTGATTCCACTGCCATACAGAGACTGCTTCAATTCCCCACAAGAATCTTCCAAACCCCTCCCTTAAGCTCAGCAACTACCAACTGCCCATGTCTTCTATTATTAATTGAACTGTAAGGCCTAACAGCCTCAGTCTTCCTGACGTTGTCACACGAGATAGACTCTGCTTCCACCATAGGGTAAAGGGGGTAACAGAATATGGTTGCACAGAGGTGTATGTGAAATAAGCTCACAAACCTTAATAGACTAATAACATAGATAAGTTGTGTTTAGAGGAGCTATATTTTGACTGAGTTCTTCCTTTAAGTCCCAGTCTCACTTCAGATACAATCCAAGGAGAGGGTGGGAGAGGAAGGAGGAAATATTGTAACAGAACCAATCTATTTTCTTACCCAAAAGATTCCATAAAGTTGTTCTTTCTTGCTGCTGAATATTGTAAATAACAGATATTGTAATGACAAATAAAATCAGTTAAGCTTGGAAGAAGAGCTAGCAACATATGAAGAATGACTTAAGTTCAGTTTTAATAAACAAAAGAAAACAAACTTTTTGTACAAAACCAGTAAAGGATTTGTATGGAACTATGTCATAAATAAATCAGCTTTAGAATAAATAAGAGAGGTGGTAGTAAACATAAATAGAGATGTGTTGTATATTTTCCCCTATAAGAAACCCTTTATCTTTAATGAGTTGACATTAAAAAACATATTATAGTTTTCAGAATAACAACTGGGGGGGAAATGAGGTGAGGGCAGCTGAGGTTGCTAAATATAGCTGCACATAGTACAAATATTGCGTAGGCAAAGCAAGTGTTTGAATGTTCTTGGCTTTTGTGCTGAACACTGGAATGCCACTTTTTCAGAAGTTATTCCTTTATATAATAGAACTTTATTTGGGGTATTTTCAACCCAAGCTTTAACATAAGCAGGCGGGAAATGAGTGAGTGGTAATTTTCCTTGTTGATATGAATGAAGAAGCCCGTCCATGTAGGAGTAGCACTGGAATGTCAAGTAAATATTCAGTAGTGAAAGGCAGAAGAAAATAAATATTTGCATGTTCAAAAGTTATTTCATTTATTTTTTAGCACTTTTCTTCTGTTTCAGAAAGGCAGAATTTTAATGTAACTGGTCTGTTGTAGGACACTGCCATGTTTTTAACCTTTTCAGTGTTTTGTTGCTGGTATTCCTCATTGGCCATGAAGAGGCAGGTGGCCCAGCCCTATTCAAGCTTTTGCTAGCATGGGACTATAGAGTATGTAGTGCAGAGCAGCACATTCCCAGCTAGTAGCCCCTCAAGCTGGAGCACTCTCTCACAAATATGGTAGCCAGCTGCCAGGACCTGGAAACAATGGGGAAAGTAGACATATGATTGACAAGCCTAGGTACTGTGGCCCCTGCTCTTTACTAACCTGTGTTAAGAGCAAGGGTTAGAAGCAGGGTTAGCAAGATTTGAACTACCAGGGCTTGGGGCATTTGCCCTGGTTCACACAAGCATACAACCCTGGGTTAGAGGCAGATCGCTTAGGTTTAGCTGCTTGTGAAAAGGCTTGTAATGTCATTGCTTGGCATCAAATAAAGCTATTGCATGTAATGTACTGTGTACAGTTTTGGTTGCTGTATCTTAAGGACATTGTAGAACTGGAAAAGGTGCAAAGGAGGGCAAACAAGATAATCAGGGGCCTGGAGCCACCTTCCTTTTGAGGCAACACTACATCTGTGGCATTTTAGTTTGGAAAATAGACAACTATGGGTAAACATGGTAGAGGTTTCTAAAATTATGCATCAAGTAGAGACAGTGGGCAGAGATAACGTTTTCTCCCTCTCTCACAACACTAGAACTAGAGGTTAGCCCATGAAACTGAAGGTTGGGAAATTTAGGACCAACAAAAGGAAATACTTCACACAGAGCATAATTAACTTCTGGAATTCTCTGCCACAAGATGTGGTGATAGCCACTAGCTTGGGTGGCTTTAAAAGGAGTTTGGACAAATTCATGGAGGACAGGTCTATCAATGGCTACTAATCTGGTGCCTATAGGCCACCTCCAGCTTCAGAGACATGATGCCTCTAAATACCAGTTGCAAGGAGCAAAAGTGGAAGAGATGGCATGCCCTTACCTCTTGCCTGTGGGTTTCTCAGAAGCATCTGCTGGGCCACTGTGGGAAACAGGATGTTAGATTAGATAGGCCTTGGGCCTGATCCAGCAGGACTGTTCTTATGTTTTTAAAAATATGTTAATACCAGGAGCTGAATGTACTCAAGAGATATTTCTGCCTGTTAAAGCAGTCAGCAAACCTTTATTCCTACAAAAACCTATGACATTAGTTTTTACAGAAACAGTTTTAGCATAGAGTCAGCCCTTAACAGCCCTATGACTCTGTTGAAGTTGTGGTAGTGTAAGTAGTGCTTTGCGCTACCAACGCTTTGAAAGAATCATTTACCTGCTGTTTATCCTTTTCCACTGTGAAATGAAATTTTTGCAGCTTGTGTAGAACACAATTACTTTGGTGAATCTAAAAGGAATCTGCAGATGAAGGCTCAAGGAGTGCTTTCCCTTTCCGTGTCTCACTGTGCCTCTACCAGTGCTGTTCAAGAAGCCATGCACAGATTATAGCATGTTGCAAATAAGTTCTTTGTTTTGAAGCAATAGTTGAAATTTCATCCCCCCCCCCAAAAAAAATTGAGTTTTGTTTGGCAGATATTCTGCTCCATATACTCTTGGAAAAAATGCTGAAGGCTTTTTGTTGATCTTGTATAATAAAGTTAAGGACCTCTAAACATTAAAGAAAATTTATAGTGCATAATTATACAAGCCCAGATTTTTTCAAAAATTCAACCTTCAGACAGGGCAGGTCTTGGAACTGCAGCAGACATTACCTATTCTTGGCATGAATCAGCTAGAAAAATAAGATGTTACATGTTTTAATGTACAGTAATGTGAATACCATAAGCCTAAAAATATTTCTCTTTACACATGGGTTGAACCCTGGAAAGCCTAGTTGACCCATTTAAATATACTTTAAAATATGTTATATAGTTGCAGTTACACCTATAGAATGACTAATTATTTCTGAGCATTTAGAACTTTATACAGTTATGTGTGGCAGCAAGCAAGCCTCCTTTTGAGAGAGAGACATCCTTTGCAGAGATGTGCTAAAAGGAAAAGAGTACATGGTGAAATAATTCATCCAAATAAGTTCCATATAATGAGATGACTATTCACCCAGGTAGGGCTGCCCAAGCCTCAGTAGGGCTGCTCGTGTGAACAGCCTCTCTTTGTTTTAGTCTGATTTTATTTATTTTATTTATTACAAATGTGTTCTCACCAGCCAGTATTCTGCCCACTCTTTTCCCCTCCTTCACCGTGTAAAGACAGATTAAACATTACAAAGGGGCAAAAGTTTTACAGACCTTACCTAGGCAAAATGCCAGTTTTCAACAGGAGTGGTATGACTTTGACATTAACTATCTGAACCTTCTTTAAAAGAAAATAAACCAGTCGTCATGCAATTTCAGTTTCTTTTCAACCTTTTGGACTTGAAGAGCCAGATGTGCTTTAACATGCTTAAAGAAAACCTTTTTCCTGGCAGTAATGTGAATGAGTGTACCCATTACACTTTCAGTATTTTGCTTAACAAAATTGCTTGAATAACTTAAAAGAATGGTACTTACTATAACATAATATTACTTGTATTCTCTCTGTATATCTTATTTATAAGGCTTGTAGCATCAAACTTTTTGTACTAAAACCCAGTAAAAACAGCAAATTTTCTGTAAATAAAATGTAATAGTCCAGGGACTATTTAAAATTAACTCCAACCTTTAAAATCCATCCCATTAAAAAAAAAGTATTCTGCAAGATAATAGTGGTGCTCCTATTGTTATCTCTTTCCCACAAAGAGACAAAGAGAAGACCATATAACAGGCTTGTCCACTCCTGTCTGAACTTCTTGCAAATTAACTGCTCCCCCTTTATTTGGACTTTTGGACTGCTCCCCCTTTATTTGGATCAAAGGAAATTTTTATCCAGTAATCGCAGGGTCTCCAGTAATCTTCCACGTTTCTTTGGGCTGATTCAGATGATATTTGATCCACCCACCCCACCCCACATGATAAAAATGTGTGCTCCCTGTGAGGGTTCTTCTCACCTCCCAGCATTCAGTGTCACCTCTCTCTAATCACATGAGGGGAAGGTCTGTTCAAACCACTTCTCTACACAGGCTAGAAGTTCTAGTTTTACGTTAGTATTTGTAATGCATGTAGTAGGACAGTTTGGATGCCCCACCCCCACACACAATGAGGAAGAGGTGCCTCTGTGTGTGAAGGAGTGTGCATAACCTTATTGCATGTGGTGGGCCAGGTGGACAAAGTACTGTATAATCCAAGCCAGCCCTCTGTGAAGAAGAGAGCAGGGGAGGCAACATGCAAGCCCACATAAGCCCAATTTCCACACACAGGCTTTGAGAAACTTGGGAACAAAATGATGCCAAAATAAGTCAGTTCTCCAGAAAAGGGGAGTTCAATAGTTTTTTGAGAAACCATAAAGAACTTCCCTCCATATAGCCTTAGTTGTTAAAGTGCAACCAAGAGGGCATATAGATTCAGAGGCGGGTCTCACGATCCATGAGACCCTCTTTTTGCAAAACTGTGGGGAGAGCGGGCTAAGCCCGCTCTCCCCGCAGATGATCAGGCGGGGAGCCCTGGGTGGCTGGATCAGCAGCCCACACGATTGCCAGCTCCATGATAGAGCCGGCGGGGGCTGGGGGGACCTGGGGCCGTGTGGCCCACGGAAGCCCCAGTATGCCCTGCATGAGTGTGCAGGGCATACTGGGGAGACCCCCGGAGCCAGGAGCCAGCTTTTCGCCTCCACTCCGGGGGGTCTACTCATGAGTAGCCACGGCGCGGAGTCATCAGTTTGGAGTCATCAGTTGCCTGCTGTGATGTGTTTAAAGATCAGAGTAAAAGACCAGATCAAGCGTGTGACCTGGAATATGCGTCGGTCCAGAGACCACTTGGGATAGGCCCATAGTTGTCATGGCTGCTATGAACTCCTGAGCTGCCCAGGACAAATTAGTCCCAAAATGAACATTGAAGTCCCCCAGCACCAAAGGTCTTTGAGACTCCAGTGAGTTCTGCAACCAAGTCTGTGAGCTCAGTAAGGGATTCCATTGGACAGCAGGGGGATTGGTACACCAACAAAAGTCCCAATCTATCCCTGGTCCCCAAACTTAAGTACACACATTCGATATGGTCTGATACCCTAACAGGGACCCTGGTAAGGGAGATGATATCCTTATAGACCACAGCCACTCCACCTCCCTGCCCCAATAACATCTTACGTTTATTAATGTTTCTTTTTAGATTGTGAGCCCTTTGAGGACAGGGATCCATTTTTACTTATTTTTCTATTCCTCTATGTAAACCGCTTTGGGAACTTTTATTGAAAAGCTGTAAATATACGTTGTTGTCATCGTCATAGTAGTAAAGCCCTAAACAACTTGGGCCCAAGTTATTTAAGAGAGTGCCTTCTGCTTCAGGAACCCCTCATTTATTAAGATCTTATGGGGAGGTCTGCCTGCAGTTGCCACCAGTTTGTCTGGTGGCGACTCAGGATCAGGCCTTTTTCATCGCCACCTCAAGACTCTGGAACAAATTCCCTGTTGTGAGCTTCACCATCTCTAGCAGTCATTAAAAGAGTTCTCAAGGTGTATTTATTTAACCAAGCTTTTGATCAGCTGTAGATTGATTTTACTGTTGCTATTGTTGCTTTTTTTTTTAATTGCTTGATTTTAATTGTGGTTTTATTGTTTTATTTTTTGGAGACCACTTTGTGACATTTGTTTTTGGTGGCATAGAATGTAATAAATAAATAGTGTAACTCCTAGCCTGTGCCCTTGACCTCCTTCCTGCTTGCTTTCTTAAAGCAAGACTTTCTCACTGGGAATTAATTCTGATTCAATAAAACCCTCAAGCTAGATCCTCACATAGTTCCTGGAAGAATATGCCCTAGATATCTCATTTTCTCTATATTGAATGTGTGTTGTGGGGGCAGGACGCGGTTAGGCTTACTTTGCCTAGGTGCCAAAAACCCTTCAGCAATCTTCAGCTGTATGTGTAGTGCTGACCTTGAAAACTGTTCAGAAACTTAAACTGGTCCAGGATGTCTGCAACATAGCGCATATGATACTTATTCTTTTTTATTTGCATTGGCTACCTGTGTGTTGTATTTTGCCACAGTGGATTAGCTGTGTACTATCCCCTTAAATTACAGCTAATTATCCCCCTTCCCTCATTTTTTTTGGACATCAGAATCCAAGAATCCAAACCACTGGGAATTATTTTTGTATTACTTGTTGCTTATATGAGTGGCACCCATGTGCTTTGAGCCTATTTAAATTATGTGAAGGAAATGCTTCAAAATGAGATATTGCCCTGGTATGAATTGGCCCAAACTGCTTAGATGACAATAACTAACTACATGCTGAGACTCCTACTATACATTTTGTGCTCCTAGCAGAAAGTAGGCCATAAGAATAACATGTGAAGTGGGCCTCAGTCAGCTCTTGGCAAGAAAACAAAGAGACAGAAAGATAACAACTTTCAGAGATGATGATCTCTAGGTTAAAGATGGCCCAAGTAATGTAAAGCCTTATATGTTAAAAGTAGTATCCTAAATTATGACCGCAATGTTATAGGAAACCAAGGAGGCAGCAGTCGCTGCATCCTGCATCAGCTGTTACCTCTGAATATATTTCAAGTGAAGAATGATATAGACCCAAGGATTTGGGAGCTTGGTTTGCTTTATGAGAACAAGGTTCTTAGTTTTTGTTTTCATCCAACTTAAAAGGCTGCTGAGGCAAAATCATCTGGCTATAGATTGAGACCTGCAGACCCTACTGAGTTTCACATAGTTTCAAAATAGAAAACATGTCAGTTCAAGGCTTATGGAAACTTGGCCTAAATTGATCAAAATGAATTCCAGTTTAAATTTGGGCCTGCTTCCAGGTTTGTTACAAAACGTGAAAGCTGGCAATTTTTGACTGGTGATAGGCTGCATAAAGAGATTTACAAGTAGCTCCAACTATGCACCAGAAGTCATAATAAGATACCATTGCTTTGCTAGAAGTTAAGTATTAGAGAAGCTATAGGACTAGCTATGTGATTAGCAGCACAAGATTACTATAGTATTGTCAAATTTCTTGAAGTGGTTTGGAAGTAATTAAATTTTTAGGATTCAATTTTGTCCACTTACATACAGGCAATTTTCTCTGTTGTTGATTTTCTAAGGTTTTTTTTAGTTTTTTGCGCTTTATGTTTTTTAAGAGAGAATAGAGAAAGATACCTTATTTTTTTCAGGAGGCTAAAGTATTGTAAGAAGAAAGATCCAAAATGTACTTGTTCAATGCATTGCACACTTTACTGTATTGAGATGCAAACACCATAGAACCAACCCATATTATTTGTGTATTAAGTGACTTAACATGGATATTATATTATATTATATTATATTATATTATATTATATTATATTATATTATATTATATTATATTATAAAATGAATATAATGATCCGGGACTATCAAGAGCTTTAAATGTTTTTAATGGTTTTTTTTGGAAAGTATTAAAGTGTCATTCATCTGCTTCCGTCTTTAGATATTAATGAGTGCAGCCTCATTCCAGGAATATGTGATGCTGGTGAATGTTCTAATACTGTGGGAAGTTATTTTTGTCTCTGTCCACGTGGCTTTGTGACATCTACAGATGGTTCCCACTGTATTGGTAAGTATAGTGTTTAAGGAACTATTTGGACATTCTTGAAGCTAGTTGCTGATAACTTCAGTGATCAGTAATATTTACCTATCCATTCCATAATGTTTTACAGTCCCTGGTCTGCGAACTAACTTTCTAGTCATTCCACATCCTGCAACATTTGTGTCTTTCAAGAATCTTCCTAGCTGTATCAGAGCTATGATCTCTGTACATAGTATTATGCCCAAGTGATATCTCTTGAAGCACTGAGAGTTTACTGTTGGACTAGCTAGTTTACTGTTGGACACACTAAGAAATACTATGATAGTGATTTCTGCCATGTGTGTACAATTCTAATTAAATATATCAATGATGAGTTGGAAAAGAACACAGGCAGTGATTGGAACTGTACTTGCCAAAGGTTGCAAATTACTGCCAGAAACTTTGGTGTATCCATGTGATCAACTTATGGTGGAATATGAACCGGCTGCTGTCCGCCTCCTGGTACAAATCATGGAGCTATCATTTGTTTGCACTAAAATAGGAGTCTGTCCTGAATCCCATCTTATAAGCATGGTAGTCTGGAAGCCCCAGAAACGGGGGCCCTAGCTACTCGTGCAAGAATACAGAGGCTTCAACTCAATGCCAGGCCACTGAATACTGCAGACATCATATATGGAACAAGAAGAAGCTCATTCATTGAAGAACATTCCCTACGGGTTTTGATGAAAGCATCCCTGAATTAAACAGTTATAGTTTAACTATACTGTAATTATAGTTTAACTATAATTAATTAAAGAAACACTGTGAGCCCTTTGGGGACAAATATTTGCCCAAACTTTTTGCTTTGTAACCTGCATTGAGAACTCTTGTTGAAAAGTGGTATATAAATTGTAATAGTAATTTAATAATAATAATAATAATAATAATTAATAATAAAGTGGAATTTTCAGGGGTACTTCTATATATTGCTGTATAGTTTGTGTCAATTACTTTATACTTTCATGTTTCAGAAAGATGTTTACAACTATTTGCAAGTCACTGAAGAGGTGCATGGAAAACAGGGCTAAAGAAGCCCAGCCTGGTTTTCAGTGTGCTTGTGTACTGCCAGGAGCCACATAGCTGCCAGCGGTGGTTCAGTGGCAAGTCTGCATAGGAAACCCAATGCTTAGCCTGCGTTTTGGGCACAAGGGCTCCCCAAAAGCAGGCTAAATGCTCGTGTCTCTGTGCTGTGCGGCTTCGTGTGTTGCCTACACACAAGTAGCCTCCTGATCAGCATCAGGAGGCTCCCCATAATGCACCACAAACTCACAGAATGTATCGCTCACACTTCGCTCCTAGTGGATAAAGCTAAGAGTGGATAAAGTGCTATTAGGGATGTGCAAACAGATTCAACATCGAATATTTTCAACAGTGAACTGGTTTGATTCGACAGTTTGGGGTTAAACTGAACTACCCACTGTTCAGTCTGACTGCAGACTGAAACCCCTTCCCCCTGGCCTGTTTAATTATTATGTTTTGTTTTGTTTTTTTAACTTACCCCCTCTGGGGGTGTTCTTCAAAGTGTTGGGACGGTGGGTCTGCGGAGGTTTCCCCTCCCTCTGCCAGCTTCCCTTCTGTCCCAAACTGGCCTGGTCTGCCATTCTTCAGCCCATTTGGGCCTTCCCCCCATCATGGTTGTCATTTTGGAGGCCGCCGCACCTGCGCAATGATCCTTTGATGCAGAGGCCCATTGCGCAGATGTGGCTGCCTCCAAAATGACCACCGCGCCTGGGGAAAATGCCCGAATGGGGCAAAGAATGGCCAAACAGGCTGGTTTGGGGCAGAAGGGAGGCTGGCGGTGGGGGAGGGGGAACCTACATGGACCCCTGCCACCATCTGGCAGACCCCCCCCCCACCAGACCAAACTGGGGAGGGATTCGAGTGGGTGCCAGACTGGTTCCGTGCACACCCCTAGTCTCTATTACACAAAATGTCCCATCTTCAGTAACAATGAAAAAGAATTCCCATGTCAGTTGGTTAGAGAACTTTAACTCTGAATATTTTATGAATCTATTCCTGTCTTTCCTCCCAAAATATGTGTTTTTTCTATGCAGTAATGCATATCATGGATCCTTTTACTGTTTGTTTTACAGTGCCACATAGGTCAAGTGTATGGTTTTAAATACAGTAGTCCACCTTTTCCACAACATTAGGAAAGCTCTACCATTGTAGGAAGCCTGGACACTAACTGTGATGAAGGCAGCACAACCCTCAGGGATATATTTCTGGAAGTGAACAGTGCTTTTGCAGAGAAGAAGAAAAGTGAAAATTGCTTCTTTGTCCTCCTCCCCCAGAGAATGGCCTGCATAGTTAGTCTTTTGGTTCCCTGCAAGGATGGAGCTCTTGTTCTGCCTTTCTGATGTCGTAGAGAATGGATAGGGCATAGGGCACTGCCTGCTGTCCGCCAACTAATACAAATCATGGAGCCATCATTGCTGTGGGGTAGGGCACTGGTAATGGCTGTGGGTGGCATAGGATCCACTTAGACCAGGGCTGCTCAACTTCTGCTCTCTTGCAGATTTTGGACTACAGTGCTGTAGCGGATTAAAGCCTTTTACTCTATTCAAAGGCTTTAATATTCTTTAATATTCTATATTCTATATTCCGGGTGGGTTGAAAATGCTGCAACCACCATCCCTTTTGGCTACAGAAACTCTCTGGATTTGGGGTGGGATAACCCAGAAGAAAACTCTCTTAATTTGGCTCTTGGACAAGTACAAAAATCTTCCATGTGCAAGCCTGCACGTGGTGAGAAAACTGATAGCTGCTGAACGTCTGAGGACATGTTTGCACCAGAGAAGTCCCACTTCGGTTCCCCCCTTTTCCTGAGTTAAGAGCCAACTCGGAGAGGCTTGTAAAAAGAAAAGACCTAAAAAAAGCCCAACCAATTTTATTCAATTACTACAGACTGCTTCTGTCTGAGGCTTTCTAAGCTTTTATATACAGTTAAGAATACTTAGTAGGATTACAAAAATAGGTTGTCTTAATGCACACTTAAATGTTTACAGAGGCTTTTGCAACACCCTAGGTGTATTGAACATAGACTAGTGTTTCTTATTTCAATTACATTGCAGCTAACCTATAATAGAACAGTATCCAGAATATGCAGAGCACACACACCAAAGAAATATAACTATAATTAGAATATATATATAAAGTCTGACTAAACTATATATTATATTATATTATATTATATTATATTATATTATATTATATTATATTATATTATATAATGTAATATAAAGTCTGACTAAACAAACTTTTCCCTAAACGTCCCTTGAACTCACCAACTCCTGATGAAACTTCAAGCTTCATGTAATCCTGTCTTCCCAGGGTTTACAGTTCTCCTCCTGCAGCCAACCTCCATGGACTCCTCCTGTCCTGTCCCCCCCTCCTCCATGGCCTCCTCCTCCTCCTCATGTTCTCCTGTGCACCTCCAGCCAAGCTTCTCTCAACAAAAAACTCCCTTCTTCCTGGCAGCAGCTCGCTAGGTCCCACCCACCTGGTGTGCTGATTGCCTAAGCCCTGGAGTTCACCAGCCTGTCAGTCAATACAAGGGTTCACTTCCAGTTAACTCTTTAGAGGGAGGGAAGGCTGATCACTACAAATCCCCATTGTCCCTGACTACTGGCCACTATGGCAGGGGATGAAGGCAGCTGTAGTACAACAACAGCTGGAGGGCCACGCTGACCTAGAGAAAAGGACACTTGTATGCCAGATCTAATTAACTGCTATAGAGCTTGCTTTGACTGCTTTTTAGGGTGTGGTTACTCAGTTTACTCAGTGCTTGTCCAAGACCACTGTTAACCCCATACAAAATTTTAGCTTCATTAACTATTCCAAGTGGATGTTTTGCCTCTCCAGGCTGTTTCCAATGGTTCAGGTTGCATTACTCTGCTGTTTTGATCCAACTGAGACTTGTTTCTTCTGTACACCAAATGCTTTTCTCTGCAACAGTTTTGTTCAGCGTCACAGTTAAATTCCACAGTATCTTCTGCTGCACTGATTTCATTTACATTTGTTTTCTCATTTTGTTTAAATAGTCTGTTAAGGTTAGAAAAATGTTTGAAAATGCCCCACGTAAACAGTCCATTGTTATCCCCCCACCCCCAATTATCACTATCCAGATCAAAGAGCAGGTACATGTTTCTCCAGCCTGGTGAATGGTCGCTGCGCACAAGAGCTTCCTGGCAGATTTACCAAAATGCAATGTTGCTGTGAATCTGGGCGATGCTGGGCACTTGGATCCATTCCAGAGATGTGTCCTGTTAGAGGCTCTGGTAAGTGTCCATAGGGACCATTCTAGTTAGGATTGTGTGAATATTTTCATGCTCAATTTAAAATTCATCCTGAAGGGATTAAAAAAGTGTTAACAAAATTTAATTTTGAGATGGACATTGACATTCCCCAAGCTTCTCCCTCACCCTAGACTCTTACTATTTAGGGCCTTCCTCTTTCTGTTATCATTGGAAGTATTTTTTGAAAGCTGCAATTACTTTAATGACCTGTTTTTGATTTGGATTTAAACAAACAGCTACACCTTTACTGAAAATTTTGTTTTTCACATTAGGCTGAATTGGCAGAGTAGAGGTTATCCATATTTTATTTCTCCATTCTCTGGGATCTTAGGAGAACAAGTTGGATTCTGGAACATTTCAGTTTATAGAATACTTCTGAAATAAAATAGAAGTCCATCAGGGAAAATCCATTTGTTTAAGAGAATTGACTTTTTACAAGAGTTTGCTACGTTCTACGTTATATTGATGTTTTGCCTTGCTGTAACGAGGACATTCCCATTCCAAATGTTGTTTGTTGTATTCTTACAGCCCCCAAACAAGTTTCTGTTGATCATCTTAAGGTTGTGCTAATCTCAACACATCCTGTCCTTTTTTCAACTGCTGCATGTCTATCCAGTTATCAAACACATGCAATCTCACAAATTCAAATAACCAACCAGTGTTCAACTTTATTGTAAACACAACTGGAACAGCAAACAATTTGTAAGTGCAGATAACTTAATACTTAGCTGTAGGAAGATAGCAAATACAAGACTGAACAGGATTGAATGAGGTGGATGAGGTGAAAAGACAATTCAAGACCAGACCTTCCAGGTTACAATTCTCAGCGATAAAGGACAGCTCCAAAGGAAGGATTTCCTAGTTCTTTGGAAGCAAAAGATAAGCACAGTAGCAAGTCTGCCCAGGGCAATCTGTCCTAGCCAGATAACAAACAGCAAAGTTTAAGCAATTGCTAGCAGATTTGAATGAGAAATTAAGGCTAGTGGGCAATGTATGAAATAACATAATGCCTAATTGGGGAAGAATACATTCCATCTGCATTCCATAGTGATATGGCTCCGCTTTTCTCTCCCTAGCTCACTTTTCCTTTTTTTGCTTCAGAATTTGTAATTGATTTCTAAACCGTCTTTATCTGAAAGAACATTTTGTGTATCCAAACCCTACAATTATTTCCTAAGTGATTTTGAGGGGAGATATTGTTTAGTTTAGTTGTTTATTTACGATCTTAGATCAAACATCAATATACATAGAATATACACAGTAAAAAGAGAAAACAATAATGGAAACAAAGTCTAAAATATCATCAAATATATAAAATCAGGAATCTTTGACAGTAACCGATTGCTGTGCTCTAGCTTCTCTTAGTTTGGTCAGTGTATAACAAAATTTAGCAACCGCCAGGGATATTGTTGGGTCCCTGTCTTCTAATAAGCATATAAGAATTGTCTCCACTGAGTGGCTTTGGAGATCTTTCAGATACTGAGATAAAAATAAATCTCTTTCATCAGTATAAAGTGGGCAATGTAACAGTGAATGCGACAATGTTTCGGGAGCAGCTCTGCAAAGGCATAGTCTCTCCTCATAGGGTTTTCTCTCAAATTTCCCTACTAGCATCGCTGAGGGTAAAGCATTCAAGCGAGCTCTTGTAAACGCCCAGTGCAGCTTTGGTGAATAGATTGTATAGAAATAAGAGGCTGTGACCCAGTCTTTCTTGGTGCTTAGTAATTGTAGCGGTCTATTTACAGAGGCCCTTTCCTCCTGGAAATTTATGTTCCTAAGCCTTTGTTTAACTAGGGATCTTGCCGTTGACTCGCCCTGTTCTAACAATTGTGCTGGGCAGAAGCCCATCTTCCGGAGTCTTTCCTCAACCATCATACACCAACGGGGTCGTGGGGTAGCGGCAAGGAGATGAGGTATAAGTCCTGCCGGGTAAAGATAAGTCTTAATCCAATACAGGATAATGAGCAGCCAGGCCCTGGTCTCCAATTTCCATAGCCCAGTTTCCAGCCATATTAAGGAGTTTGGGACGCATTTTGGTACCCCCAATAGTGATCTCAGAAAGCCCGATTGTACATTTTCTAAAGCTTGTAAGTCTTTTGGCGGTCTAACCTGAATCCCATATAGCAGCTGAGGTATCACTTTAGCCTGAAAGGCTTTATTAGCTGCCGGAATATAGCCACCACCTTGTGCCCAGAAAAATTTCCTGATTGCCATGGAAGATCGAGTGGCATTCAATTTAGCGGCACTGATGTGCATAGAGGTACCACCATTAAACTGAAACACCACCCCCAGGTATCTGTAAGACTTCACCTGCTCTACTCTGGCACCACCTATGGACCATTTAAAAACCCGTTGCTTCTTTGCAAATCTCACGATTTTAGTTTTGGAGTAGTTGATTTCCAAAAATTCCTCCTTGCAGAACAGACTCAAGCATTCTAACGCTCTTTTTAGACCAACTCTGGTCTGTGACAATAAGGCTGTGTCATCTGCATACATCAGGATAGGTAAACACCTGTCCCCTATCTTTGGCGCGTGATTTTCAACTTGCCGTAGACGGGTGATTAGACCGTTTACATAGAAATTGAAAAGAGCTGGGGCTAGTATGCATCCCTGCCGGACCCCACTTTCTACAGGGATCTCTCTGGATAATTGGCCATTGTGGTTGCATTTTACTCTCAGACTCGTGTTCTCGTAGAGTTTATATATTAGAGATAGCAATCTCTTGTCAATAGAAGAGTTTGCAAATTTCTCCCACAGAGCATCCCTGGATATTGAGTCAAAAGCACTCTTAAAGTCTATAAAGGCGACATATAACGGCGCCTTTCTGCCCTCAACGTATTTCTCTATTAAACTCTGGAGGACCAAACAATGATCCATCACAGATCTACCTTTTCTGAACCCCACTTGTTCCTGTTCTAGAATGTTTTCTTTCTCCATCCAGTCCAACAATTTGGAGTTTAGATGTTTAGCGTATAGCTTACCAATTACGCTTAATAGACTTATGGGTCTGTAATTCGATGGGTCATCAGACGGGCCTTTTTTGTGAATTGGAACAACAATTGCCTGTCCCCAGCCATTGGGCATATTTGTTTTTCGGTCTATATGAGTGAATATGGAAGCTAAGAGCGGAGCCCACCAGCTAGCATTGGCCCTTAAGAAATCGGGGGGAATGTAATCTTTACCTGGGGATTTGCCTCTCTTTAGCTGACCAATCAGATTCTCCACTTCTTCAGTGGTAACTGGAGGCCATACAGGCAATTCCTCCAGGGGGATACTGGGCCAAGATGGAAAAGTTAAGTGTGCTTGTAGGGCAACATAGATTTTGGTGAAATGATTTACCCATCTTTCCTCTGGCACTGGAATTTGTCTGGGGAACGAATTAACCCCGGATACTAAGCACCAAAAACTGGCTTCATCCTTTTTATTAAGGGCCATTATAAGTTCTGACCATTGTCTTTTTTTCAGGGCCTCCTTTTTGGCTTTAATCAGAGACTTGTAACTTCCCTTATATTGTTTGAATTTCGTGTCTAAAAATAAGGTATTGTTTATTTTGCGGTCAGACGAGAGTAGTAACAGTACTTTTTTCGCCTTTTTACAGTCCTGGTCAAACCAGGGTTTGTTATAAGATACGTGCGAGACGGCCCTGACCCTGGATTGAATGCCTCTGACCAGAAAAGGGATAAGCAGAGAAATCAAGGCTTCGTAATTAACAATCACTTAGTCTGAGACACCAGCGCCCCTTCGGGGGCAGGTTCTTCACACCGTTTAGTGCAAACTAGGGTTATTTTTTTGTGCTCCTCCATCCCCACTTCTGAATGACACCAGCTCGTGAGTCTAGCCTCCAACTCTGGGGACCACTTAATTCTCTGGGCCAAAACGTGGTTTCGTCTCTGGGTCATCCCTGCGGTTGAGTGAGGGTTCTATGACCCCCTCATTGGTTAGCAAGCAAGTGACCCTCAGAGGGAAATTGTCACTCTCTGGTCTTGGGATAACCTTCAGCTCTATTATTTTGTCTATCAGCCCTCTAGATACCATTACATAATCTATTATCGAGCGTTTTGTACTGAGAAAAAAGGTAAATTGGCCAGGGCAGTCTCCACTGACAGCTCCATTAAGAATATGGAGATCTAGTTTGTTAGCCAGCTGTATCAGCAGCCTGCCAGTAAAGTTACTGCCCTGGTCTAGCAGGATACGCGTTGATGCAAGAGGTGAATCTTCTGGTGTCAAGTGGGGCATGTCCCCAATATCTGAGTCTTCAAGCGCATTAATTCTGGCATTACAGTCACCCCCTATCATTATTGCTGCCCTCGGATAGTCCATCATCAGCTGCATGAGGTATCTTTCCAAGTCACCCCAGTGGGACTTACTATGTATTCTGAGACGTAAAATAGGCATATACAGATTGACAATAATAATTTGCGTTTCATGTGTGTGAAGCAGGACTGCCATCGCAGTATTAGAGCAGCAAGGGAGAGCCAAGGTTTCTGCTCTTAGCCCATAGGAGATACCTATTGCAAGCCCCCCCATGTTTCTGCCTCCTTTGGTGCTCCGGGAAGCACGAGCCAAAAAAACTTTATAATTAGGGACATTGAAGTTGTCAGTCCTCCAGGTCTCTTGTAGGAGGAACACCTCGTGTTTAGCAATAAATGCAAATAGCCCGGGGTCCTGATTCTTTTGTAGCCAACCGCCGACATTCCATGAAAGTAATTTTATGGTTTGGGTTGCATGGCTAGCCTGTGAATGTCACTTTTCCCCCTGATCAGTCAGGTTCGCCGCCATAGGTGAATAAGCTGGACTGATCTGAGTTCTATTTTCCGTCTCTGCAATCTCTGCTGCCAATGACTTGGGGGGGACTTCATTGCGATGAGCAATTAATGTCTCAAACAGGGGTTTTGAGTCTATTTCTAGGACCACTGGAGTTCCCTCCTCTGCACAAGAGGCATCATTTTGTATACATGTCTCTATCCGAGATGAGTGCGCCAGAGAATCGTCGGTTGATACATCAATCCAGGAATCCCAAGGGAGTGAAGTATTTGATAAGTGGAGGCTGAGGGAATAAGGGGGCTTCTGAGTCGGGTTCTCATCCAGCTGTAGATCCAATGCAAGTGTATTACTGTGTTGTACCAGAGCAAGATCTTCCTCTATTGGGGCTGCACCTGTCTTACTCTCCTTGTCAGCACTGGGATTATCAACTTTGTTGGTTGTCTTGGGTTTGACTTGGATTTTATGTATTGTACTTAAAATAATGTTCCCAGCTGTCTCTAGCATCTGCTCACAACAGTAACTGTCACATGTGAGCCATGAGATGATAGTTATCAGCGGTGACAAATTCCATGTATACTCACATGAATACACCCTTGGAGATTACTAGAAGCCCTTACATCAATACAGACAGTATCCTCGGAAATGACCATTAAAAGATGGTTTCGTGATAAGTGAAGCCTGCTGAGCGCTTTCCAGATTGCATGCTACCACAGTGTCACAATGTATCCCTTAAGTGTGCTTCAGCACTGCCTGCTCTGTCCCTGCACTGTAAACAAGATGCCATTCACATTTCCGATGCCTTCTTTCAGATTTTGTTGCTTCGTTGTAGCCCTATAAAGCCACATGTGCATTGCAGAAAAATAGCTGTATTTCCCTGTTGTAGCTTACAATGGATTTCAACTGCAGTTTGAATTTGGCATACAAAACATTGCAGTTTACACCACTTTTTGCATTGTAAGGCTCACTATCTGGAAACCACCCTGAAGAAGCAGTTTTTCACAGAAAAATTTCACATCTGTGCCAGAAGTATATTGTTCAGCCTACCAGCTTTAGGGTCTTGAAATTGAGCAGCAGATAGAATATCCTCTTTACTTCTTTATTTCTAAATTGTCAATGCTTAACCAAATAGTTGCCAACAAATTTTAAAATAAAAATTTTATAATAGTCTTGCAAAAATTTGCCCTACCTAAAACCATTTTTAATAATAATAATAATAACAACAACAAACCAGTCGATAACACCTGTCTGACTGTGTAAACAAGAAATAATGATAGCCTATATTCTGCGACGATATCTCTAATAACAGCAACAATACTGATAATAAAATTCAGCCATCCCAGGTCCTTGGGAAGGACTCGATGTCTGGATAAAACAAACCAGTCAATAACACCTGTCTGACCGTGTAAATAAATAACAATGGTAATAATAATAATAATAATAATTTTTTATTATTATTATTATTATTATTATTATTTATATAGAGCTGATAATAATGATCTACAAATTGAAATTGAAAGGCTGTGGCAGAAAAAGACCAAAATAATCCCAGTGGTAATTGTCGCCCTAGATGCAATTCCAAAACAACTTGAGGAGCACCTCAACACCATAGGGGCCACAGAAATCACCATCAGCCAATTACAAAAAGTAGCTTTACTTGGAACAGCCTATATTCTGCGACGATATCTATAATAACAACAAGAACAATATTAATAAAAAAATTCTGATATCCCAGGTCCTTGGAAAGGACTCGATGTCTGGATAAAACAAACCAGTCAATAACACCTGCCTGACTGTGTAAACAAGAAATAATAATAACAAAAATGTACCAAATTTGGAAAGAGAAGCATCCAGATACAGAAATAACAGAACAAAGGCTAGCAGACCAGAGAAGATTCATAATAAGAAATAAAGTATTCACAGAAGTTGAGCTGGAAGAACTGCAAAGAGCAACACAGACTCAAAGAGCAACAAGATATGGAAGAAGAATTACGACCAACTGAAGAAGTTGCTCAGGTGCGGGTGGAAGAGGTGTTGGAAATAGAGGATGCCTCTGTTGCTGAACTGTTTCAAAATCAAAACCAGGCAACCTCCCCTTTGCCTTCACCTCAAAAACCTGAATGCCATTTAACAGAAAAGCAACAAGAACTAAAGCAAAAAATAACTGAGCACATGAACCAAACAACCACCAGGGTTTGACTTCCAGCTCTAAAAACAGTTGCCAAAAAACAACTTTCTCAGGCAAGAAAAGATGTCAATGCTGCACTTGCAGAAATAAGAACCAATAATTTGCAAGAAACAAACCAACTAATGTACAGTGCAGCAACAATAACAACACAAGAGCTTGGATATAAGATCAGTGGACCTGTCAAAAAAGAAAGTAGTACATCACCTAAATGGAAGATTAGATTAGAAAATAAAATCTCCAGGCTTAGATCAGATGCTAGTAAATTGAAAGATATGAAAGACAAGAAGCTGAAGAATGAAAACACCAAACAGTATCTGCTCCAAAAATACCACCTAGATTCAAGGAAAATTAGAGAAGTCCTGGAAATAATAAAGCAGCAAATAACAGCAGTGTCAAAGAAGATTAGCAGATACAAAGCCAGAATTACACAACACAGGCAGAATCTCCAATTCCAGTCGAGTCAGAGACGTTTCTACCAAATCATAGAAGGAGAAACTACAAGAAACGTAGACACACCAAATAAAGAAGAAATAGATACTAAAATGTTTAGAAACAACTGGTGTCAGCAAAAACATTCAGATATTTATTTAAAAAGCAATGAGGATGTGGAGGACACAGTTAACAATCAAAGGCGAGACACTTGGACAGGTTAGCATTAGAAGAGGTATTTTCCAAGGGGACTCACTATCTCCTCTGTTGTTTGTAATCGCCATGACTCCACTTTCACAAATACTAAACAAAACAGGCCTCGGATACCAAACATCTAAAACATCAAGTAAAATAAACCATCTGCTGTATATGGATGATCTGAAGTTGTATGGAAAGTTCCAGTCAGAAATCGAATCACTGCTAAACACTGTCCGTATATTCAGTAGCAATGGAGTTTGGACTAGACAAGTGTGCTGCATTAATAATGAATAGAGGAAAAATAAGAAAAACAGAAGGAATAGAACTGCCCAATGGAAGCAAGATCAAGAACCTGGAAGAGAAAGAACATTACAAATACTTGGGCATTCTCCAGGCTGATAACATCACACACAGTGAAGTTAAAAGAAAAATTGGAAGTGAATACATCAGGAGAATTAGAAAAATCCTAAAGTCCAAAATCAATGGTGGGAACACCATACAAGCCATAATATCGTCACAGAATATAGGCTGTTTCCAGTAAAGTTGCTTTTTGTAATTGGCTGGTGGTGATTTCTGTGGCCCCTATGGTGTTGAGGTGCTCTTCCAGTTGTGTTGGAATTGCACTTAGGGTGCCAATTACCACTGGGATTACTTTGGTCTTTTTCTGCCACAGCCTTTCAGTTTCAATTTTTAGATCTTTGTATTTTGTAATTTTTTCTATTCCTTTTCCTTCGATTCTGCTATCCCCTGGTATTGCTATGTTGATTATTTTGACTTGTTTTTCTTTCTTCTCTACTACAGTTATATCTGGTGTATTGTGTGGCAGATGTTTGTCTGTTTGTAGTCAGAAATCCCATAATATTTTTGCATCTTCATTTTCTACAACTTTTTCAGTTACTATTATTATTATTATTTCTTGTTTACACAATCAGGCAGGTGTTATTGACTGGTTTGTTTTATCCAGACATCGAGTCCTTTCCAAGGACCTGGGATATCAGAATTTTGTTATCAATATTGTTCTTGTTGTTATTATAGATATCGTCGCAGAATATAGGCTGTTCCCAGTAAAGCTGCTTTTTGTAATTGGCTGATGGTGATTTCTGTGGCCCCTATGGTGTTGAGGTGCTCTTCAAATTGTTTTGGAATTGCATCTAGGGCGCCAATTACCACTGGGATTATTTTGGTCTTTTTCTGCCACAGCCTTTCAATTTCAATTTGCAGATCTTTGTATTTTGTGATTTTTTTCTATTTCTTTTTCTTCTATTCTGCTATCCCCTGGTATTGCTATGTCGATTATTATGCTATGTCGATGATGATGATGATGATGATGATGATGATGATGATGATTTTAAACAACTTTATTTGTTAGCCACCCCATAACAATTTGTTTTCTGGGCAGCTCACAACCGAGGATTAAAACATACAATAAAAACACATAACACGTTACATCATAAGAGACAAAAAAGAAGAAAAGAAAATACAATACAAAACAGCTTAAAACTCATATTAAAATAAGTTAATAATAAGATAAAATCTGAAAACCCAAAATTTAAAAGGGCTCGGTGAACAGAAAAGGCCTCTGTGAACAGAAAGGTCTTAACGGGGCATCTAAAAGAACAAAGTGATGAAGCCAGGCGAACCTCACTGGGGAGGCTATTCCGTACCCCACAGACACCGAAAAGGCCCTCTCTCTGGTAGCCACCTGCGCCATTTTTTTTGGCAGGGGCACCCAGAAGATGGCCTTTGAAAAAAAACGTAAGCTTCGGGTAGGGATATATGGAGCAAGGCATTCTCTCAGGTAATGCGGTCCCAAGCCATTTAGGGGTTTAGAAGTTAAAACCAGCACTTTAAATTGGGCCCGGAAATAAACTGGGAGCCAGTGCAGCTGATGAAGCACTGGCGTGATGGGATCAAAATGCCCAATCCCAGTTAATAATTTGCAGCTCTATTTTGTACCAGCAGCAGTTTCCGGACCATTTTAAAAGGCAGCCCCACATACAAAGCATTGCAATAATCTAAGTGAGAGGTTACCAGAGCATGAGTAACTGTGGCCAAGCTATCATTTGTGGTTACAAATTCTCTGCTCATTTTTAAAATTAAAAGAATATCCATTGTTAAACTGATTCCCCGCCCACTCATGTGTTCACTGATGCAGGTTTCCAGCTCTTTGTGAAAAGATGTTACAGTGATGTCTCTGTGTTTTTTATTGTTGCAGATGAATATCGCAGGCTTTGCATAGATGGCATTCCTGTAGTAGGTGGCTCCCGACCTGGAGGCACAGGAGGAAATGCCTTCTTGCCTGGTGGCAATGGAAATGGCTATGGCCCAGGAGGAACAGGATTCATCCCCATTCCTGGTGGAAATGGCTTTTCTCCAGGAGTGGGTGGAGCTGGGGTAGGGACTGGTGGCCAGGGTCCCACTGGAAATGGACCCATCATTACAGGGCTAAGTAAGTTGTCGTCTTATTTCATTGTTTTCCTGCAATGGACAATCTTTTTCTACTTGTGGTTAGATTGATTTTGAAAAGTTTAAAATTCATAGGCTTAAACCCAAAGGTACACTTCCACTAACAGAAAAGCTGTTTCCATTCTGATATAGCAGAAGAGAGTTGCCTATGAAAAATGACTCAACATCCAGAGAAGTTCCTTCATTTGCACAAGACTTTGCACAAGCTCTATTAAAGCCTTTTTATAGGCCACTAGAGTTTGTATGAAACAGTTTGCATCTTCCTTATTTCATGTTTCTGTATTGTAATGCAACCCCTGATGGCTTGTGGTTCTGTGTTGCACTGAGAAGCTTTCCACAAGTGCTTGCACAAGAGTTCACAGAACAGCACTAAGTCATTTTCACCTTCCACTAACTGTTCTTTGGAGTTTGTTTTTGTTTTCTATGTTGCTCTTTTCTCCCTGAAATATTGCCAACATTGTAACCCTGTACATTTCTCAACTCTGTCAGTTTCCTTGAAAACTGCTTTCCATGTTCCTATGTACATTCAATGGTCTGGTTCACATGTACACTGTAACTGCAGATATAGCTGGCTGAGGTAGTATGCTGTATGCCCAAATGTGCAAAACCAAGGTTACAAGCCCACTAAAGCTAAACTCTGTTTTGCCTTACCAAACTCCAATTGGGACCTTCGGTTTTCTAAAAGCTTTGCTGCTGACAACTGCATTTTTGCCACCGAAGCATTACGCCTGACTGCTGATGCAGCTATAACTGCGGTTTCACGCCTATTTCCAAACCCCTGTCATAGAGGCGGCAGTGCAGACCCGCCCAAGAACATGGCTGCTCCATGCTTTTGGCACTTCTTGCTTGCAGCCGCTTGGAAAAAAGGCCATGCCTCTCCTGTCAGCCATGTAGCTATGGAGTTGCCAGGCTACTGCCACACCCCATCCCAGCCTGGCCAGCCTGTCAAGCTGCACAACTGCTTGGGGGCACCCCCCATTCCAACTCCATTCCAACTCTGCAGGGCAAGGGCGCAGGACAACAGGATGAGCACTCTTTGCTTTGCTCCTTGAGAAGGCAGCAAAAGTCATGTATGTCCACAAGCACAAAAAGGCAGACCCAAGCAGGAAAGCTGGAGCAACCAAGTTCTATTCTTCACACAGAAGGGGGGCCCAGCTCCTTCCCTGGTTGGGAATATTTGCTCCCTTAAGTCTTCCTCATGAGAAGAACTGTATGTGAGGACTGATTTCAAATTTACGCGATGGTACTCATGGGCTACAAAACTAGCCCATTTTCCCACAGACCACTCTCTCATGAGAGTGGCAGACCAAAGGGAGTGATGGAGGATGCTCTGTGCAGGAAAGCTGCGTAGACGGGCACTTGGACAAGTGCTGTCCCAGTCTCGGTGACTGCCACCCAGCCACTGTCAAATCCGGCACCCTGCAATCCCGCCTGCCAATGTGGAGATGTGCACCCCTGTCGTGCCACCACCTTCCCAGGGCAGCTTGAACCCAGGGATACCCTCTCCTGCCAAAACCCATACTGGGAGATCTGCATACAGTGCCACGCCGGGTCAGCACCAGGAATTTTGAATAGTTTGAAGGGTCTGTGCCACAGCTTGTCTGCACTTTCCATGCAAATGGTTTGCTTGGGGATGCTATTGCTGTGGTCTGAAAGGCAGCACCCCAGAAGGGATTCCTGTGCAGCCAACTTTTCACATAAAAGTTGGGGGAGAGTGGCCCAGCCCCTTCCCCTTTTGAGGGTTCATGCCCCCAAAGGCTTGGTCATGATCAGGACTGGTCACTAAGGACAGTCTTGGGACAACTGAGATCATTCTTCAGGGATCCAACCACCCAAACCAGGGCTCAGTGGCCAGGCATGAGAGTGAAAGGCCACAGGGACACAGAGATGAACCATCAGAGTGGAGAGGAGAGAAGCAAATTGCCCGGACAAATCTGCTGTGATGCCAGATGACAAAACACCCCCTCCTGCACCTTGACACTTCCCTCACAAGAGTGTCAGGCCATGGGGGCTCTGAATAGAGCAAAGATAGTTTCTTGGTCACAGTCACGGGGAATGCTACCCCAGAGACTACATTTCTAGTCTTGGGGGCTGCAGACAAGCTGCTGCAAACCTTGCCCCCTGCCTTCCCATCCATGTGTACACGTGTACCCTTGCCATTGCCCCGGAACATTCACCCTGCTCTCTGGGGGTGGCTAGAGAATGGGGGATCCCCTCTCCCATCAATCCCCATGCCTGTAGATCTGCATGCTTCATTAAAAAGGAGGGTTTTCATATTATTTCTAAAATTTATCAAGGAGGGAGGCCGTGTCCAGGTCAGCATGGCTATGAGAAATTTTATCTGAAAAATATGAAGCAAATTGATCACAGTGGGCTGTAGAGGGTTGATCTGATGGTCCCTGGGGCTCCTGCTCAGGAGCCTTCAAACCACTAGAAACAGCCCCACTGGATGACATTGAGTGGGTGGCAGAGAAATGTTTTTTTACTTGTCACCATCAAGTAGGTCCTAATATGGGCTGTAGTCTGTGTTTAGTCTTATTGGCACAGGATTATCCTCCAACAGTACTCTAGCCATGTAGCAACTTGCTTCATTGGCCATAGTTCCTCTGTATACTAGAGAGTCGCTTGGGTGTGACAGATTGGGAGAAGGTGGTTGGGTGTGACTATGTCAATTGCCTACCTCCTCATTCAAAAAAGAGACTAGGCCAGAGCATTGTGTAAATATTATATAACAGAAGTCCACAGCTTAACCAAATGATTAGACTGTCATGTCTGAAGTTAGGGCAACAGAGTCAGAGCCAAGAATCTAAACCGAGATAGGTGAGTTAAGCCAGAGAGAGGCCCTTCCCTGGATTAGAATGGGCAAAAGAGACATCAGGCAAGGTTACATTTTGAAATAAAAGGACAATTACAAATATGTGTTCATTTTAATCTTTGAATGAAACTTGGACTGGTATTTTTCTTCTTCTCAGCAATACTCAATCAAACAATAGATATCTGTAAGCACCATCCAAATCTTTGTTTAAATGGACGCTGCATACCAACAATTTCCAGTTACCGTTGCGAATGTAATATGGGATATAAACAAGATGCAAATGGAGACTGTATTGGTGAGTATAAATTTCTCTTTCACCCTGTTTTTCTCACTAAGCACCCTCAAAATACTGCTTCCTCTTTAGATACTGTCATCTTTTAAAGGTTGATTTGATGTATTCTTTTTAGCCCCCCCCAATTATCCCCTAGAGACTTCATCAAAATGAAGTGTTGTTTAATGAGACAATTTTTAGTGACGTGATACTGTGAAAAATCGCAATCACTTTTTCTTACTCCTCCGATAGAGAGCCTGTAAAAGACATATTCATTAAGGAAAAAACTTTATTGGTTTTTGTTGGCAAGTTCTTTCTACAAACTTTACTGGAAACATTCACATTGTCTGACTGCACATATTGCTGACTTGCACACAAGTATGAGCTGAAAAATAACAAAAGGGGAAAGGGTTAAGCAGCCTCTCCCGTGCCATCCTTCCTCTAGTTACCCATCCTTGACAACTTGCCAAGATTGCTTTTGGTTAAAAAGAAAAGAAATGCAGAAGAAAGTAATATAGAATTCTATTCAAGGTCTACATAATTGGATGGACAAGAGAACACTTATTTAGCAATCTTGATTTAGTAATCTTGTACAATGGTAGATTAAAGGATAGGCAGTAGATGTGGCTGCCTAGGGCAGCAAAATTCCCCCAGCGGGAAATTTGGGAAATGTTTAGTTAAATGCTAATTTTCATTTAAACCTTTAAAATTGCTGTCGTGCACAGCAGCAGCAAGGCGATAAGAGTTCCTGTGTGCACCCACCCACCTCCTTAGGATGGTGCGTGTGGTGGCAGGATGGCAATGGGTGCAGCCATGTAGCGGCATTGGCGGTGGTCCGGCGGAGAGGGCAGGTGGCGAGCGATACCGTCCTCCTAACTGAAGCCCACCTACCTCCCAAATGAAAGAGACTGCCCAATTTTGGGCCTTTCTGAACATGCGCTAGGACGTATAGCCATCTCTGCTGCCACTGGAAGAGAGGGCGGTGATATATCCTAACTCCAGCCCACCGACCTGATTTTGGGCCTTTCTGCGCACCCCGCCTTTTAAAAACACCTTGTGCCGCCGCTGCTCCTGCCTCCTTGGAGGCCTCCAAGTGATCTGGGGGGCTGCCCTGCTGCCCTACCACTGGGTGGCCTGTTCCGCTCGGCTTACCTCCCACCCCCACCCCTAGAAGTGAAGATGGGAAATATCAGTTGGGTGGCGGGGCAGCAGTGGGTGTGGGGGCAGCGGGGAGGCCCCCCAGATCACTGGGGGTCCCCCAGGAGGCCATGGACCTGATCCCCGAGGTCCATGGCTAAGTCTGCCGCTGGATTGGAAGTCCAATATCTTTCATAAGTTCTGAAATTGGTGTACGAATGTTGTAAAGAGAAGCTGAGCAGTTATGTAAAAAATATCTAGAAGATTTTCCATGGAATTGCTAAATACATTCTAAACTCCCAAACAAGTGCATTTTCAGCATGATGATACCTTTCATGCATGCTGATTGCATAGGATGGAAGCATAGGAAGCTGTCTTATACTGAGCCAGACTATTAGTCCATCTAGCTCAGTATTGTCTACACAGACTGGCAGCTACTTCTCCAAGGTTGCAGGCAGGAATCTCTCTCAGCCCTATCTTGGAGATGCCAGGGATGGAAGAACCTAGATGCTCTTCCCAGAGTGACTCCATCCCCTAAGGGGAATATTTTGCAGTGCTCACATGTAGTCTCCCATTCAAATGCAAACCAAGGCAGACCATGTTTAGTAAAGGGGACAATTCATGCTTGCCACCACCAGACCAGCTCTCCTCCCTAGAGAGGACTAGCTTGTCCTCTGTGGAGGACAAAGTTGGAAATGTTTGCATTTTACACAAATGTAGCAACCCGAAAAAACATGTATACATGATAATATAATGAAATTAAATGTGCTTAGTATTAATTGATCCCTAGCTAGTGAACAAACATCATCTATTCTTCTATCCAGTTGCACACAGGCGATAATGGATGAATGAATACCTGAATATTTGGATCCCCCCCCACCCGATGTTTAGCTGCCCATTATTGCTGTGTTTTTAAAAATTCTGGCACACAGTACTCCATGCTATTTGAATAGATCCCTGAATAAAATAAGAACTTGGTAACTGCTACAAATTGTGTATGCCTAATTTTATGGCAAAAGGAATAAGCACACATTTTACAAAAAAACTGACCTTGATCACTCTTTTTGGGGAGAGGGGGAAAATAGACCTGTTTCCAGACATAGTATAGATGTTTTTTTAAAAGTTAGATACATTTCAAGAAATGTAATGTGTCCACAAAATTACAAGATCCATGACTATGATGTTCCACATTTTGTGATTTCACATGGAATGAATCAGCTGTGGAATTAAGTAGTCAAGAGAAGTCCCTTGAGAACAGAGATGGAATTGCCAAAGGCGTTCAGACCCATTTCTTTTTTCTTGTCAAACAGAAAATATTGGGCATACCTACAATTATTACTTGTTAATAGGGATGTGCACAAAACCAGTTCGCCCAGTTCAGTTCGGATTCGAACCGGGTTCGAACCAGGAGGGGGTGGTTCGGTTTTGGTTTTGTTAGAACCACCCCCTGGTTCAGTTCGGATTCGAACTGGTTTGGACTGGTTCGGACACCCAAAAATTGGTAGGATGGTAGCTGGCACCCAGGGGTACCTGTCACCCAAACCCCAAAGCAATCGGATACTCGTACGATTTTTTTATGAATTTTTGAAAATTATTTTTATTTTTTTCTCATAGGATATAATGGGACTAGAACCAGGCCATTATACCTTATTTGGGCAGAGGGTGGATTCTATGGTAGCAAATGAGATTTTCAATGAGACACAATGAATCCACTCACTCAGAACACCTCAGAAACAACAAAACCCTGTACGCCATGGGTTAGCAACCCATGGGGGTGGTTGGCACCCTATGTGCCATACACCACCACTTGCTCTGGGCCACCCCAGCACCCCCCAAGTGCACTTATGTGGCTGCTGAAAGCTCCATTATAGCTTATGAGGAAAAACCTTAAAGACGTGTAAACTTCAACAATTCACCAAAAATCAGCCCTCTGCCCAAATCCTTTGAAAAAATTCAGGTAGCTTCCTTGCCCCTAACTGGCACTACCACCAACCCCACACTGCTCTAGGCCACCCCTTTGCCCCCGACATGAAGCTATACATTTGCTGACACCTCCATGCTTCTTTATGGAGAAAAACCTTAAAGACGCGTAAACTTCAAAAATCACTTAAAAATCAGCCCTTTGCCCAATTCCTTTCAAATAATTCTGATAGCTTCCTTGCCCACCCTAGGAACTATACCCACCACACTCCACTCTACGACACCCCTTTCCCCCTGACGTGAAGCTATACATTTGCTGCAATCCTAATTATTCTCTATGAGGAATTCAAAAATACTTTAACAATTCACCAATAATCAGAGGAGTGTCCAATTGCCTTGGGGTTTTTTGGGTGGTAGGCACCCCTGTCTGTCTACCACCACCCCACTTTTGTGCCCCTAGGTGCTCCACAATAGGGGATATGGACTGGTTTGGGTCCCATTATACTCTATGAGAAAAATAATTAAAAATATTTCAAATATTCATTAAAAATCATAGGACTGTCCTATTGCTTCAGGGTTTGGGTGGTTGTTGGCACCCATGGGTGCTCCACAATAAGGTTTAATGGCCTGGTTCTACTCCCATTATATCCTATGAGAAAAAAATAAAAATAATTTTCAAAAATTCATAAAAAATCGTACAAGTGTCTGATTGCTTTGGGGTTTGGGTGACAGGTACCCCTGGGTGCCAGCTACCATCCTACCAATTTCTGGGTGTCCAACCGGTTCGAACTGAACCGCCCCCTGGTTTGGTTCGAATTCGAACCTGCAGCTCGAACCTGATGGCTGGTTCGGTTCAAATCCGAACCTCGAACCACCCCGGTTAGGATTTGAACCGGTTCGCACATCCCTACTTGTTAAACATGTGGTGTAAGTAGTAGCTAAGCTCATCTCTTCCTATGTTAGACAATTAATGCTTTTTATTCAAAATCAGAAAAATGAATGAATATTTAAGCAAAAGCACATGAATAAAAGCAGGTGAGTTACAGTAATAGCAGC
Organism: Hemicordylus capensis; assembly: GCF_027244095.1. Taxonomy (NCBI): domain Eukaryota; kingdom Metazoa; phylum Chordata; class Lepidosauria; order Squamata; family Cordylidae; genus Hemicordylus; species Hemicordylus capensis. The sequence goes on along the minus strand of NC_069658.1, from coordinate 86,204,761 downwards.
TTCCATGGCTCCTTTTCCACAATGCAGTTGCATTTGTCAATCAACTCAATTTGAAGAGCCATGTATTGTGAATAGTTTGAAAATGTTTTTGACTCCTATGGTGCTATGTGCCTGGGGAACCCAGTATTTTTTTTTTTTTTTTGCTGGAACCAGCCCCAAAGTGAGATTCCAAGCACTTCAAGATGAAAAAAAATATGATTCCATCCAAAAATATCTGTCTGTCTGTGTGTGTGTGTGTGTGTGTGTGTGTGTGTGTGAGAGAGAGAGAGAGAGAGAGAGAGAGAGAGAGAGAGAGAGAGAGAATTTGTTTCTTAAGATTTTATTTTAGAAGCATGAGGTACTATTTGTTTTCTACTTATTTTATTTAAAGCTGGATAGATGGATATGCTCTGTACCAATTGTATTCTGACAATTTTGGGGAAAGGAAGTATTCAGATATCTGTGTTGAATTAATTTGTAATTGAAGAAAGTTAAACTCTTCTGAATATATTGTGAAGTCTGATTTCTTCTTTTCTGGTTCCAACAGACGTTGATGAGTGCATATCAAATCCATGCTCTAATGGAGACTGCGTGAATACACCTGGCTCCTATTATTGCAAATGTCATACAGGTTTCCAGAGAACGCCTACAAAGCAGGCTTGCATTGGTAAGAAAATTTTACTTGCACTTCTACATTCTAAGAGGTAATCCTCACGATCGCCAAAAAGCGGGCTAAGGGAGCCTAGCCTGCTTTTTGGAGATTGTGTGCTGCCACAGGAGCTGTGTGGCTCCCGGCAGCAAACCACCAAAACTACCCCTCCCCTTAGCCAAGGTTAACGGAACGGAGCGCAGCGACACATGTGTAGACCCCTGACCAGGAAGCTGCAAGCAGCCTCCCAGGCCTGGGGGTCTCTCCAGGATGCCCTGCGTGCTTGCAGATATTTAATTAAATCGATAGTATTAGTGAAGCAAAATTTGACACATTTGCCTGCATTTAAAACCATCAATTGAAAGTTATTCTGGACAAATAGAAATGCATCTCATTTTGAGAGTCAACCTTGGAACTTGGAGGCTGTTCTGGTCTGGATGTGGGCAAGCAAACTGAAACTTAATCCAGATAAGACAGAAGTTCTCTAGGTTGGTAGAACTGATCATCCAAGTAATGAGGTAAATCTGGTCTTGGATGGGGTCACACTCCCTCTGAAAGACAAAGTCTGCAGCTTGGGAGTGCTTCTGGACCCAACGTGTGCAGAAGTGCCTTTTAACAACTACAGCTGGTACGCCAACTGCGACCCTACTTGGAGAAGTCGGACCTCAGTCACTCATGCATTGGTAACATCCAGACTGGACTATTGCAGTGTGATCTATGTGGGGCTGCCCTTGAAGACTGTTCAGAAGCTTCAGCTGGTTCAGAATGGCTGCAAGGATGCTCATGGGTGCAAATTGTTTCATGAGTATCACACCCATCCTGCAGCAGCTTCATTGGTTACTGGTCCACTTCCAGGCTAGATTCAAGGTGCTAGTTTTGACCTTTAAATCTCTACACAGCTTGGAGCCGGGGTACCTGTGTTTGCCCATATGAATCTGCCAGGGCCCTCCGCTCATTGTCTTGGTCCCTGCTTTTGGTAAGGGCTTCCTACCAAGAAGGGATGAGTCATGAGCCCTGGCATATATTTATTTTAAGAGATTATGCCTTGCTTACATGGAAAGTGCCGTAGGAAAAGCTGGAAAATATGGCCTCAAAGGGCCCCCTGTGAGGGAAAAAGAGGCAAGTAAAGACTGAGTAATTAGTGAAGAGATTTTAATGAAATGGCTGAGTAAAAATTACCTGCCCATTAAATGAAAAGCAGTGAGAAGCAATAATTACCTATCACCAGTGGTAAAAAGGAAAGGGGCTTCATGCAAGAGCAGCACCTTCCTGCTGCAGCTTGCCAGGACGTCTCCCCACAGCTCCGGCTCGTATTCACTCCTTGGCTGCTGTTGCTAAAGCAGATACGGGGGTGTAAGGAGAAGGAAGGATTTTTTTAAAAAATTAATTGGGCCCTCCCCGCCTTTCCACTGAGAAAGGAAAGAGCTGAGCTGTGGATTAAACCACTGTAAAACACCACACCCACTCAATCATGTTCCCCTCAGAGACTGGAGTGGGAGGAAGAGCGTCAACATGAGACAGCTGAAGGACTGAAGAGATGACTTGTGAGAAGCAGGCACTTTCTCCACCCACTCATCCCCTTTTCCTCACTACACCCACTCACCCTCTGAGCTGGCACTGCAGCTGCTCAGTTCCAGTGGCCTTTTCCACTCTATGACAGTTTGGATCACTTGGAGGGACATTAAAAAGGGAACTTTGAGAAAACGGAGAGCAGAGACTTGCTCTCTGTCACCCCTTGGTCTCCATGATCAGCAAACCATGCTGACCAAGTAAATGGTGCCAGCACATGCACGGATACCATGTGCATGCAGGACACCGCGCAGATAAGCAGCTGCTCTCCGTTTTCTTAAAATTCCCTTTTAAATTTATTTATTTATTTATTTATTTAGTTAGATTTATATGTCACCCTACTCCCATGGGACTCAGGGTGGCTTACAAGCAATAATATACACAACACAATTTCAAGAAGAAAAAAGTTATCTTACATAGCCTCATAAACCACAACCCCATACAATACTCATTTCCCTCAAAAGTGCTTGAACCACAGTTCAGGCACATCCCTAGTCTCAATCTAGCTAAACCTAGTTGTAATTAAGTCCTGTTAAAAACACTAGGTCTGAAGATAGTCATGACTAATTTGTTCCACCGTTTCAGTGAGTGATGGGTATCCCACACACAGCTGGCAACCAATTCAAAACTGATCTGTTCGATTAAAAGAGATTTAGAGTATGCCACAGAAGTTCTACATTTATTGTTTTTAATGATAAGTTACAAATCACTGAGATTAGGCCCTGTATAACCATAGGTCCAAATAAATTGAAGTGTAATGGGACTGGAATCCTCCCTTCAACTTGTGCCCCACCCAGCATGTACAGTGTCCTTCTCAGCTCTCATTATACTTACCAGAGGCAGAGGCACAGTGGTCCCATGGAGGCTGGGAAGTCCTCAGACTTCATTGTATTGGATGCTGATATAATGTACATGTGAACTGCATCCAAGCAAGAGACCATGAAGCTCTCATCCCTGGAAGCCTTGGATGCATCCCACTCCACTACCTCTACCAGTAAATAACACAAAGTGAGGTGGATGTAGTAAGAAAGCTGCTGGTGACGCTGGGAAGAGTGTACTCTTCCAAAAGGTCTCAGTAACCCCATTCAGATTTTGAAAGAAACCCCACTCACAACTCCGAAAGCAAGAAGGAAGTCCTGCCCTGGAACTCCCCCAGAGCTGTCTGTTCCTCTCTTCAGCCACTCATGGTTACAACAGTGGTCACTGGCAGAGGGATCCTCTATAACCATGAGAGAAGGCGCTTCCATGATTGGCAGCCCAGGGAGATCCAGGCAGATGACCACAGAAGCGCCTTCCCTCACAGTTACAGTGAGTCCTTCTGCAGATGACTGTCACTGTAACCGTGAACAGCTGAAGAGAGGGGCAGCTACCGGGTGAGAATTCCTACCTGCTTTTGGAGCTGTAACTGTGGTTCGGGCACATTCCTAATTGAGATCATTGATGGTAAGGTTTTGGAAATCGAGCCTCAAAATTAGGGAGGCTCATTGTGACGTGAATTTCACAACATGTTATTTGATAGAGGAAATATCGTTCATTTAGCAATAGAATGAGGTTTTCATGAAAAGTATGTGTTATCTTTTGACCCTTTTCATCATGTAAATGCTTAGCAAGCAATAGTATTGTTGCTATAATAATCCAGCTATAAAAAGTCAGTTCCTTTCTCTTGGAATTAACTGATAGCTGTAATTTTAATTCTTCTTCTTCATATTTCTTTCAGATATTGATGAGTGTATTCAGAATGGGGTTCTTTGTAAAAATGGTCGCTGTGTGAACACTGATGGAAGTTTCCAGTGCATTTGCAATGCTGGGTTTGAGCTAACTACTGATGGGAAGAACTGTGTTGGTATGGAATGACTTGTTTGTGTTAGAATTTTCCCCCAACCCCAAAGAGATATCCAGACCTAACAATTTCAAATGTTGTCCATTCTCCTTTGTTCATCTGTGGTGCTAGTACTGGACTGTAAATTTCCTTGCAAGAATTTTCATACTGCCCAGATATAATTGACTTACAATCAGCATAAACCTAATCACAGAGACTTGGTTGTGGGAGACTGGTGGCCCAGTCTGGTCCCAGCTTAGTATATGGAAGATCTACGGGGGCTGGTGGCAAAGTAGCCAACTGGAACACAAGTGGAGAAAGACTCTACTCTAATTCAACAGATTACACCATAATGTGCATTTGAAGATCTGTGCTCAGGTGGTACATGTGGCAAAGAAGTGATTATTTTCTGCCCATATTGCATTCTCAACTTCACATCCAGCAGAGTTGTTCAGGGTTGTGAGAGGGCCAGTGCATGCACCTCTTCCCTTGAGTCAGAATTTGGAACCATCAATTATCCACAGTGGCATTTTAAATTAGTTCTTTTTGGATAAAACTCACGTGTTTGGGCTGGTTTAGATTCAGACTCCATAGTTTCTGCAGTATCTTATACTGAGGTGTCCAGCAACTCACCTTATGTGATTAGGCTGGATCAGTTTCAGTTTGTGACGCCTGAGGATGTTGACAAATTGCTTGGAGCATTGTGTCCTACCACCTGTTATCTTGACCCTTGTCCGACATGGCTTATGTGGGGCTGTTGTAAAAGCCTGGTAAAAATAATAAATGCTTCTGTGAGGGAGAGCAGGATGCCTCCTTATCTTGGGTGGCAATTATTAGACCTCTTCTGAAGAAGCCTGCCTTGGATCCCTCACAGCTACTACAGGCCTGTCTCCAACCTTTCATGGTTTGGCAAGGTAATGGTGGCCTCCCAGCTCCAGGCAGTCTTGGATGAAACTGATTATCTAGACCATTTCAAATTGGCTTTCAGGTGGGCTATGGGGTGGAGACTGCCTTGGAACATAACAACAGTCCTGCTGGATCAGGCACAAGGCCCATCTAATCCAACATCCTGTTTCACACAGTGGCCCACCAGATGCCTCTGGGGAGCCCACAGGCAGGAAATATGTGTATGCCCTCTTTCCTGTTGATGCTCCCCTGCAACTAGTATTGAGAATCTGGGACTCTGAGGCAGGAGATGGCCCACAGCCATCAGACTAGTAGCCTTGGTCGATGATCTACAATTGGGAATTGACAGAGAGAGTGTGACTCTGTTGGTCCTTTTGGATCTGTCAGCAGCTTTCAATACTATTAACCATAGTATCTTTCTGAGGGGGTTGGGGGTGGGAGGCACTGCTTTGTGTTGGTTCCACTCCTACCTTTCAGACAGATTCCAAATGATGTCCCTTGGATACTGTTGCTCCTTAAAATCTGAACTTTCATATGGTGCCCCTCAAGGCTCCATATTGTCTACAATGTAGTTTAACATCTACATTAAACCACTGGGAGAGATCATCAGGAGATTTGGTGCAGGGTGCTATCAGTATGCTGATGACACCCAAATCTTTTTCTCCATGTCAACATCATGGCATAAGCTCCCTAAATACCTGCTTGGAGATAGCAATGGGCTGGATGAGGGGTAACAAACTGAGACTGAATCCAAATTAGATGGAGATACTTATTGTGTGAAGTTGGAACTCAGGAGACAATTGTGATCTGCCTGTTCTGGATGGGGTCACACTTCCCCAGAAGAAGCAGGTACGCAGTCTGGGGGTGCTTCTAGATCCAAACCTTTCCTTGGTGTCCCAGGTTGAGGTAGTGGCCAGTAGTGCTTTCTATCAGCTTTGGCTGATACGCCTGCTGCGTCCGTTTCTTGAGATAACTTCAGAACAGTGATACATCTGCTGGTAACCTCCAGACTTGACTACTGCAATGTGTTCTATGTGGGGCTACCTTTGTACATAGACCGGAAACTGTTGTTGGTACAAAATGCAGCAGCCAGGCTGGTCTCTGTGTCATCTCAGAGATACCATATTACTCCTGTATTGAAAGAGCTACACTGGCTGCCAATAAGTTTCTGGGCAAAATACAAGATGCCCTAAACAGCTTAGGCCCTGGGTATTTAAGAAAATGTCTTCTTCTCCATGAGTCCCATTGGCCATTGTGATAATCTGGAAAGGTTCATCTGCAGTTGCCACCAGCCCGTCTGGTGGCTACTCAGGGACAGGCCTTCTCTGTTGCTGCCCAGGAAGCCTTGGAATGGGCTCCCTGTTGAAATAAGAGCCTCTGCATCTCTAAAAACCATTTAAAAGGTCGTCAAGACACATTTGTTCACCCAGACTTTTAATTAGAATCATAGTTTTTAACAGTTTTAACATTGCTTTAAATTTTACATTGTTTGTGTTTTACTGTTTTAATTTTGTTTTAATTGGTATTGCTTCTATTGTAAGCCACCCAGAGACATAAGTTTGGTGTGGTATATACATATGTTAAAATAAATATATAGATAAATATATATATTTATACTATACAAGCTCTCCTTGCACTGTATGGATCATGTTTGTAAAAGCCTTGTTGAGATTTTAGCTTCCACTTTAGTATATTTATTCATAACAAATTCAGCTTCAAGGTCCATTTAATATATATGTATCACCTGCCTGTTCTTTCCAAAATACTCTGGCATATAGTCCAAATCTTTACCCTCTTTATCCTTAGAACTGTAAGGTGTAATTTTACACTGTAATTTCCTTTTGATAACTGAAGCTACTAAGAGTACTGCTAATGATACTAAGAGCAATCAAAGGCACATGCCATTGATGAGCTAAATCTAAGCTTCTGAAGTAGTATTCCAACAGTCTGTCCATCCCACATTCGTTTGGTATCTTACAGTGTGTTTCTATAGTGGACATATTGGTCTGATATTCCTATTGAACCAAAATGGCTGCACAATCCTACCATCTAATTTTGGATGGTGGAGACACCCAAAGGAAGTCCCATGAAGATGATCTCAGTGTACAGACAGGCCCATATTGAGGCAGCATGTAGTATCTCTAATTCTGAATTGAAACATCAGATACTAGTTGGTGATATATGGTATAAGCTTTTCATCCTCAACTTATTTTAATGTGTTGTGTATGGTATTTTTTAGCACTTTTAGAACATAGTATATCCTGAGGGTGGGTTCAAATGACCAGCTGCAAGTAAGCAGGAGGGAAGCAGTGGTTCCTGGTGAATGTGACTCCTGTCACTTGCCAGTACATCTACTACTTACTTTCCATGTCATCTGAACCCGGAAATATCAGGTGGAGAATGCCAGGTTCCCTCCATCATCCAACTTCCGTACAACATATAAAACCAACAGTTGAAGTTGGGCAGAGAATGTCAGGCATTCTCCACCTGACATTTCCAGGTTAAGATGACACGGAAAGTGGCAAAAGTACACACTCACTGAGAATCGCTGCCTTCCTCCTACTTACTTACAGTGGATCATCTGAATCCATCCTGAGAAAAATAACACTTGCACTGAAGACTTTTGTTAATGAATGATCCACTGTTTTCTTATTCCCGTTGAATGACTATTTATTATAGCCAAGTTGGGTAAGAAAAGGTTCAACGAAAGATTTCCCAGATTAAAATGAGGTGTAGGCTTCACTCAGTTTGTTTCTCTTGCACTTAGAGAACTTTTCCAGTCCTCTTTGGTGGTGACAAGTCTTGAAAAAGATTGTCATAAACATTTTTTCCAAGGATAAAAGTTGACATAAATCTCTATTACATCATTTTTCTAGATCATGATGAATGTACAACTACCAACATGTGTTTGAATGGGATGTGTATAAATGAGGATGGCAGTTTTAAATGCATCTGCAAACCTGGGTTTGTCTTGGCTCCTAATGGTCGTTACTGTACTGGTATGTATGACATAACTTTAAAGCCATTGTTACAAAGACCAACATTTTGTCTAGTAAAGTATTTATGTAACAAAAGTCCTGGTTACATTCAGTATTCTTTCTGCAGAAAGACTTTTCAGACATATCTAATTTAAATATTTTGTAAAATTCACAGGAAGTTGCTGTACTTTGGGATTGGATAACTGCTTGCTTTTGAACGAAAGGAACTATATGGGCTTAATCCTATGGAGCACAGTTACAGTATATGTGCAAATAGGAGTGCCACAGGACTCAACAGAACCTTAGCTTTCCATCAATAAATGGGCGTGTGCACAGGCAACAAAAAGAGTCATTGCAAGGAATGGGAAGTCTATGCACACCTCCTTTATCCCTATCCATCTCTGACTCTGTGCTGTGCAAGTTTTTAAAAATTTATTTAAAAGCACAAAACATCAGCATAAAATATCCACAGGGCCTATAAAAGGCTAAAAACTTTTGGTTAAAACCCTCACAAAAAGAAGGGTCTTTACTCTTTAAAAACTTCCAGAGATGAATGGAGCCTGAAGGACTTTCCTGGGCAGGGCATTCCATAATTGCAGTACTGGGCATTTTGACCATATCATACCAGTGCTCTGTCAGTTGCACTGGCTCTCAGTCCATGTCTGTGTCCAATATTTAAAGTGCTGATTTTAACCTTTAAAGCCCCAAACAGCTTGGGACCAGGTTACCTGAGAGAGTAGCTTGCCCCATATGTCCTGACCCATACCTTGAGATCTTCAGAGGTCCTGCTCCAAGTCCGTCTCCAGTTACCACCAGTACGTCTGGTGGCAATTCGGAACCGGGCCTTTCCTGTAGCTTCTCCTGGTCTATGAAATGCACCCCCGGCAGATATCCGCAGTTTAGGCTCGCTGTCAGCCTTTAAGAGAGCCCTAAAAACCTATTTATTTGGCCTGGCCTTCCAAGGCCTGTAAAGTGGTGTTGTTTTTTAAAAGTATTTTAATTGGTTTTAAATCGTTTTAATTATTTTTGAATTGCTTCTACATTGTTTTTAGCATTGTGTTTGAATTGTGGGTTTTATGTCTTTTAAAAAGTTGTTGTACACTGCCCAGAGCCTCTGGATGGGGCAGTTTATAAATGTAATAAATAAATAAATAGATAAATAAATAAATAAATAAATAAATAAATAAATGCCCCCACCAAATGAGGTCAGGTGGGTGGCTACTAGGAAGAGTGCCTTTTCGCTGGTGGCACCCTGTCTATGGAATAGCCTCCCTTGTGAGGCTCACCAGACATCATCACTTTGTTCTTTTAGATACCAAGTGAAGACCTTTCTGTTCACTCAGAAGTTTTAAAATGGGTTTTTAAAATAGGTTTTAAAGAATTTTTTTTTAATGTGTGTGTGTTTACTTGGTATTTTCTCAATTTGTTGTTTGTGTGTATTTTAATTGTATATTTTATTTTATTGTGAAAATAAATAGAATAATTATTCTATTTAATAAACTCAATTATTCTGTTGTGAGTTGCTCAAAGAACATTTTGTTATGGGACAGCTAACAAATAAAGTAGTAGTAGTAATAGTTATCCCCTTAATTATATGCATATGGGATTAATGAATATAGCTCTAGACTGTCCCTTGGCATAAATCTGCAATTATTGTGCCTGACCCATTTATTTCAGTTCCACTGGCACAGAGAAATTTCCACTCAATTGTGACTGTTATTATTGAGGATTGTGCCTTTGATTAGGTTTTGTGCCAACTTTAATCCACATATGAATAATCAGTTAAAAATAGCAAATAAGACCAACTGTGTGACTATGCTACCATCACAAGGGCACAATTCCATAATTTTATAGCAAAATATATTTAAATATAGTAGTAAGTAAAAGTTATATTTTTGTCTGCATAGATATTGATGAATGCCAAACACCAGGAATTTGCATGAACGGCCACTGCATTAATACTGAAGGATCATTTCGCTGTGAATGTCCCCCGGGTTTAGCTGTTGGAGTTGATGGTCGTGTTTGTGTAGGTAAGAGAAAGTCTTAAGTTTCAGGGCCAAACTAAAATTCGGCAGTCTTAGTAATAGTGCTAATTTCATTTCTCCTTTCAATACAGAATGCTATAGTTTAAAGATTCTGCCTCACAAAGTCATCTTAAACTATTTCTTCATAAGAACCAGAATCAGTAGTAAATTTAGTTTTCAAACAAGGTGATATAGAGGCTATTCACATGAGCATGCAAAACTGAGTGAAGGGAGCCCAGCCCTGTTTTGCACGCACATATGAACTGCCAGGATCGGGCCTGTTCTTGGTGCAACTGCAGCGGCAAACTCACCTATGAAGCCTCCCCTCAAAACGGATGCTCTCCTAACCCCGTTTTTCTGCTCATGTGTCAAGTGTGGCTGCTTGCAGCTGCAGCTGGCAGACTCAGGGTTGAGAGGGAGGATCCCCATAATGCACTGCACACTCATGTGGTGCATTATTTGAGCTCTGGGGGCAGGGCAATGTGGGGCGACCCATCCCGGCACCCCAACCCTTGAAGTTGCCAGCACCAGCCAGTGCTCATCCGGGCGGGTGATCTGCCTACCCAGGGATGGCGTAACGATAGTCTGCGGGCTTTCGGGCTCCCTCTCCACAAACCAGGTAGCCCTTTCTCACTGGTTATTAGAAAGGGCTCATAATTGTAGTAGACATACAGTGATGGGAATACATCTTAAATAGTACATAATAAAAATCTTACTCATTCTACTCCCTTCTGAGCAGAAATCAAAGTGTGTGACTACTGTTAACAAATCTACTGTAAATTCCTCTTTGGCTTCAAAAAGTCTTCTTGTTGGCTACAGTACACAATCCCTTGAATGATCTAAGTGATGTTATTCAGAAATTGTAGGCAGCTTATAAGTATTTATAGATTGAGAATTGGTGCATTATATTAAACATTTTGCTTTGGGCTTATAGTAGTGCTGACAAGCAGGTTAAATATTTAGCAGGGTACACCAAATGGAAACTACATTAAATAACTTAAATCATACACTGATTCGTATTTATTTGTAAGTATCACATTTTTGATTGCAGGTAATACATTGATAGGTTTAGTAAGACATACTTACGAAACCTATCAGAATGCGGTTCAGAATGCGGCAGCCAAGTTGGTCTCTGGGTCATCTCAACATATTACTCCCGTATTGAAAGATCTACACTGGCTGCCGATAAGTTTTCGGACAAAATACAAGGTGTTGGTTATAACATATAAAACCCTAAACAGCTTGGTCCCTGGGTATTTAAGAGAATGCATTCTTCATTATGAACCCCACCTCCCATTGAGATCATCAGGAGAGGTCCATCTGCATTTGGCACTGGCTTGTCTGGTGGCTACTCAGGGACGGGCTTTTTCCGCTGCTGCCCCAGAACTTTGGAACACGCTCCCTGCTGAAATAAGAGCCTCCCCATCTCTGACAACTTTTTAAAAGTCTTTAAAGATGCATCTATTCACCCAGGCTTTTAATTAAATATAGTTTTAACAGTTTTAACATCATTTTAAAATGTTGTCTTAAAATTTAAATTATTGTAACATTTTAACTTTTACTATATCATTAATTTTGTTTTAACTACTGTTTTAAGTTTTCTGTTGTCATTTATTTAAACTAATGTTTTAACTTTTTGTTTGTTTGCTTGTTCTAAACTGCTCGGGGACATGAGTTTTGGGTGGTATCAAAATATGTTAAAATATAAATACATACATACATACATACATACTAGGAAAGAGCTTATAACATGAATAGAACATTCACTAAATTATGTAGGTAAATCTACTGTGGGCTGCCAACATTTGGTTGGCATTGTCCCTTATAGAAGTAGAATCTTGTATTCAAGATGAATTCATGTATTACATATGCAAAGGTTTTTAGATTCATTCTTTATATACCATTTCCAGTGTAAGACAACTCATCTATTGTTCTGCCTGGCTCCTCTTAGATACCCATATGCGCAGCACATGCTATGGTGGGATCAAAAAGGGCATATGTGTACGCCCTTTTCCTGGAGCAGTGACAAAATCTGAATGTTGTTGCGCCAATCTGGACTATGGCTTTGGAGAGCCCTGCCATCCATGTCCTGCCAAGAATTCAGGTAAAACCATATTTTTCTTTTGATTTCACTGCTAATGTTAACTAAACAATTAAAATGATTCACATGTTGTAACTCTTCAAAACTAGACAGATTTTACTGTGAAGCATGTAGGAGTCAAAATGTAGGAGGCCTGCATTGGATCCCTCAGAAGTGGGCAATTATAGGCCTGTTTCCAACCTCCCATGGTTGGACAAGGTGATCGAGAGGGTGGTGGCGTATCAGCTCTAAGCTGTCTTGGAGGAAGCGGATTATCTATAAAATTTGAAAGCCATTTCAAATTGGCTTTTGGGCAGGCTGTGGGATAAAGACAGCCTCGGTTGGCCTCTTGGATGATCTCCAATTAGAAATTGAAAGGGAGAGTATGACTCTGTTGATCCTTTTGGATCTCTCAGCGGCTTTCAATACCATTGACCGTGGTATACTTCTGGGGTGCCTGAAGGGGCTGGGATTGGGAGGCACGGCTCTGCTGTGGTTCTGCTCCTACCTCTCGGGTAGGTTCGAGATGGTGTCGCTTGGAGACTGTTGCTCTTCAGAACAAGAGCTCTTGTATGGAGCCCCACAAGGCTTCCTACTGTCTCCAATGCTTTTTAACATCTACATGAAACCACTGGGACAGATCATCAGGGGATTTGATGCAGGGTGTTATCAGTATGCTGATGATACCCAAATCTATTTCTACATGTCAACTTCATCAGGAAATAGCCTAACTTCCCTCAGTGTCTGCCTCGAGGAGGTAATGGGCTGGATGAGAGAGAACAAACTGAGGCTGAATCTAAGCAAGACGGAGGTACTCATTGTGGGAGGTCAAGACTTAGGAAGTGGTTTAGATCTGCCGGTTCTGGGTGGGGTTGCACTCCCCTGGAAAGAGCAGGTGCATAGTCTGGAAGTACTTCTGGACCCAAATCTCTCCCTGATTTCTCACGTTGAGGCAGTGGCCAGGAGTGCTTTTTATCAGCTTCTGCTGATTCACCAGCTACGTCTATTTCTGGAGATAAACAACCTTAAAACAGTAGTGCATATGCTGGTAACATCCATACCTGATTACTGCAATGTGCTCTACATTGTGATGCCTTTGAATGTAGTTCAGAAACTGCAGTTAGTACAGAATGCAGCAGCCAGGTTGGTTTCCATGGTTGCCCGAACATATAATATTATTACACCCATTTAAAAAGAATTACACTAGCTGCCAATAAGTTTCCGGACAAAATACAAACTGCTGGTTATTACCTATAAAGCCCTAAATGGCTTGGCTCCAAGAGGAGAGCTGGTCTTGTGGTAGCAAGCATGATTTGTCCCCTTAGCTAAGCAGGGTCCATCCTGGTTGCATATGAATGGGAGACTAGAAGTGTGAGCACTGTAAGATTTTTCCTCAGGGGATGGAGCCTGTCTGGGAAGAGCAGAAAGTTCAGAGCTCATTCCCTGGCATCTCCAGGATAGGGCTGAGAGAGATTCCTGCCTGCAACTTTGGAGAAGCCGCTGCCAGTCTGTGAAGACAATACTGAGCTAGATAGACAATGGTCTGACTCAGTATATGGCAGCTTCCTATGTCCCTATTTAAGAGAGCACTTTCTTCTTCATCAGCCGTGCTGCCTGTTAAGATCATATGGGGAGTTCTGGTTGTGGTTGCCCCCGGCTCAGTTGGTGGCAACTTGAACCCGGGCCTTTTCTGGAGTTGCCCCGGGACTCTGGAATGTGCGTCCTAATGAAATTAGAGTTTCCCGTTCTCTGAATGTTTTTAAGAAGGACCTAAGAACATACCTGTTTAGTCAGGCTTTTTAGTTTTAGTCAGGCTTTTTAGTTTAGTTTTAAAGCTTTGGTTTTAGAGTTTTTATAGTATTTTAAATTGTTTTAATTATGTTAGTGTTTTAATTGTTTTTATATTGTGAACCGCCCAGGGAATTTTTGTATGGAGCAGTATATAAATATAATAAATAAATAAATAAATAAAATCTTTGTCAGTGAATATAGGAAAATGGGTTCATACCTAATTCCTATAATCTAAATGTCAAACATGGATGATACTACTCCTAACCAATTTCAGTTCATAGTATATAGCCTTGTTTCTCACTGAGGCTTATACTGCTTGCATGGGTTTTCCTATTGGGAATATGATGTAGCATTTTATCAATTTCAAATCATAGCACAAATCTTTAGTCCCCAGTGGGATTTAAATTGCTTGCATATGTGTTTTCCTTGAGAAAGGAAGAAATATGCTTTAGATAAAACTCCAAAAAAATGCAGTTCAGTGGCTGAAAATATCCCATCATAAAATAAACTTTATGGGCAGCAGAAGCCAACACTGAGTAAATGGATGAATGTAATAAAATGTAAACCTTGAACCGACTGCCATATTTACCCAAATCGAAGATTTCCCCCCCCAGTTCTTTCTTGTTAAATTGGGGGGGGGGTTCCATCTTGAATTCAGAATCCTCTTTCTTTTAGGTAAATACAGGTATGACCTGTATTTAACCTCTGTCTTTTAAGGTATCATCTGAAATTCAGAGTCGCCTTCTATTTGGGTAAATATGGTAATCCAAATATTAAATTCAGTCATGATGGCTGCCAATTCGTCCGCATGTCTCACCTCTGCTGTACTGCTCAGAATGGGGCATAGGGGCCACTGTCGCTGCTTGCTGAGCAGCCACTTTCTCTGAGGTTGGATCAAACTGAGGCTGGGGGGCTGCTGTACAGTTCCCTGAGCTGCACAGCCTGGGTGCCAAGTGACAGTGGTGCCATGAGCACCCAACGCAGCCATTAATGACCAAACAGCTCAGTGCCTGCGCTATGTTGTGCCTCTCTGACTGGCCTGTGCCCAGATGAGCACATTGCTGGTGGGGATGACCCTAGAGAGAATCTGCAAGGCCTTACTGCTTCTATATCTACTGCATTTCCTCTCGATCATGATCTTCTTCTTTGATATCTACACCCAGCATCTGGACTTTTTCAGCTCTTCAGTGTGAGCAGCTCCGTTAATGTTCTTCCTTGTGTTGGTGTCTCTCAGCCTAACAGCAGTGCCAGGCCTCTGGGCCCTGAGCTTATGACCATGGGTGCCAAGTCTATAAATAGCAATAGCACCATAATCAATAAGCTCCTACCACCCTGCCCAGAAATGTCTCCCGGCCAAGTGGTAAAGTTGTGCCGTCAAGTGGGTATCGACTCCTGGCAACCATAGAGCCCTGTGGTTGTCTTTGGTAGAATACAGGAGGAGTTTACCATTGCCTCCTCCTGTGCAGTATGAGATGATGTCTTTCAGCATCTTCCTACATCGCTGCTTCCCGATATAGGTGTTTCCCATAGTCTGGTGTTTCCCATAGTCTGGTGTTTCCCATAGTCTGGGAAACATACCAGCGGGGATTTGAACCAGCAACTCCTTGCTCCCTAGGCAAGTTACTTCCCCACTGTGCCATTATCTCCTTATTGTGTTCAGTTCTCCCATGAGTGAGAGAACCTGGATATTCAGGAGGGAAGCAAGAATTCATTCTTGGGCTGTGTGCCATGCCAGGAGGTGGCCATTGCCATCCCCTTCCAACACTCTGTGCACCACCACAAGAACTGGTTGTACCACATGCACCCAGTTCTCTGATACCAATAGGTGTCCAATGGCAAAGGTGAGTATCCATTGGCATCTGTGAAATGCCCATAGATGGGTTTTTGAGAGTTCTTTGAGAGTGTCAGCGGACATGTGGACAAAGGTGATCTGGTTGACATAGTATACTTGGACTTCCAAAAAGCTTTTGATAAAGTTCCTCACCAAAGGCTCTTGACTAAACAGCAGTCATGGGATAAGGGGACAGGTTTAATTGTGGAATGGTGACTGGTTGAAGGATAGGAAACAGAAAGTCTGAATACATGAACAATTTTCACAAAGGAGGGAAGTAAATGGGGTCCCCCAAAGGTCTGTTCTGGGACCAGCGCTCTTTTACTTGTTCATAAATTATCTAGAAGTTGGGGTCAGCAGCAAACTGGTCAAATTTGCAGATGACACTAAAGTATTTAGGGTAATGAAATCTAAAACAGATTGTGAGAAGCTCCAAAAGGATCTCTCCAAACTGGGTGAGTAGGCAACAAAATGGAAACATGGCTCATTATAAACAATGTATATTGGGGCAAAAACTCCAACTTCACATATGCACTGATGGGATCTGAGCTGTTGGTGACTGACCAGGAGAGAGATCTTGGGGTTGTGCTGGACAGCTCACTGAAAGTGTTGATTCAGTGCACAGCAGCTGTGAAAAAGGCAAATTACATGCTAGAGATCATTAGGAATAGGACTGAAAATAAAACTGCTAACATTATAATGCCCTTATACAAATCTATGGTGTGGCCACATTTGAAGAAGAGGTGCAGAAGAGGGCAACCAGGATGATCAGTGGCCTGAAGCACCCTCCTTATGAGGCAAGGCTAAAGCATCTTGGGCTTCTTAGTCTGGAAAAGAGGCAACTATGCAGAGATATAAGATGTATAATGAATGCACCACTGAGAGACCTTAAAGGCCAAGTTGAAGACAGATAATCCTGGAGAGAATCTATCTATGTGATCGCTAAGAATCAACGCCGACTTGATGGCACTTAATCAGTCAATCAAGGTGTATAAAATTATGCATGGAGGTGTGCAAATGTATGCATGGAGTAGAGAGACTGGACAGATAGAGAACATTTCCCCTCTCTCACAACACTAGATCGAGGGGTCATCCTATGAAACTAATGGCCAGGAAATTTTGGACTGACAAAAGGAAGTACTTTTTTACACAGCACATAATTATTCTCTGCCACAGAGTGTTGTGATAGCCACTGGCTTGGGTGGCTTTAAAGGGGGGTTTAGACAAATTCATGGAGAACAGGTCTATCAGTGGCAACTAGTCTGGTGGCTATAGGCCACCTCGAGCCTGAGAGGTAAGATGTCTCTAAATACCAGTTGCAGAGGAGCAACACCAAGAGAGAGAGTATGCCCTCAGCTCTTGCCTGTGGGTTTCTCAGAGGCATCTGGTGGACCACTGTGTGGAAAAGGATGCTGGACTAGATAGGCCTTGAGCCTGATCCAGAGGGCCATTCTTAAGTTCTTTTAACTTATTAATGAAGTTAATAAGTTTAACTTCCTTTAACTGAGATAAGCTGTTGAATGTGGGCTTCCTGGAAGCCCTTCAAGATGATGACTAGGGGTGTGCACGATTTTTGTGTTTTGATTTGTAGCTGAATTGAAACACTCCCATTTTGTTTCAGGTCCAAATTTGAAACACACACACCCCCGAAATACCCCTGTTTCGTTTTGTACCCGAATTATTCAGAATCAGAATCAATACAGATTTTTTAAAATGGTACTGGGGCAAAAAGAGTGGGGGGTGGGAGCGCCCAGTGGGTGGAAGCTACCAGCCAAATTTGAGTTTGCTATTCTCTGGTAGCACATGGTAGCATTCAGTGACAAACAAGAATCCACTCTCGTAGAGAATCTACACTCAGAACACCTGAGAAACAACAAAACCCTTTACCCCCTGGGCTTGTGGGTATGGGGGTAGTTGGCACCCTATGTGCACTCAGAATCAATTTGGATTTTTAAAAAGGGTCCTGGGGCAAAAAGAGTGGGGGGTGGTAGCACCCAATGGGAGGAAGCTACCAGCCAAATTTCAAAGGAATTGGGCAAAGGGCTGATTTTTTGTGAATTTTTGAAGTTTACTCATCTTTAAGATTTTCCCCATAGGGAATAATGGAGATTCCAGCAAATGTATCGCTTCATGTCGAGGGGAAAGAGTTGGCCCAGAGTGGAGTGTGGTGGGTGGTAGTGCCCAATGGGGGCAAGGAAGCTACCACAATTATTTCAAGGGAATTGGGCAAAGGGCTGATTTTAAAAAGAATTAATGAAGTTTACCCATCTTTAAGATTTTTTTCCCCTTAGGGAATAATGGAGGTGTCAGTAGCCCCATAACTCCACTTGGGGGGCACTGGGGGCACTGGGAGCGAGTGGTGGTGTAATGCACATAGGGTGCCAACCACCCCCATGCGTTGCTAATCCAAGGGGTACTGGGTTTTATTGTTTCTGAGGTGTTCAGTGTAGATTCTCTGGTAGCATATGGTAGGATTCAGTGACAAACAAGAATCCACTCTCATAGAGAATCTACACTCAGAACACCTCAGAAACAACAAAACTCTGTACCCCCTGGGCTTGTGGGTATGGGAGTGGTTGGCACCCTATGTACACGATACCACCACTCACTCTGGGCCACCCCGGTGCCCCCCAAGTGCAGTTATGGGGATGCTGAAACCCCCATTATTCCCTATGGGGGAAAATCAAGATCTGTAAACTTCAACAATTCCTAAAATATCAGCCCTATGCCCAATTCCTTTGGAATCTGGATGGTGGCAGGCACCCATTGGGGCACTACCACCCAACCCACTCTTCTGCCCCTAAAGCCCTCTTTCTGCCCCGAATCTGTCCCAAAGATGTGTAAACTTCAATAATTCATAAAAAATCAGCACTTTGCCCAATTCCTTTGGAATCTGGGTGGTGGCAAGCACCCATTGGGGTAATACCACCCAACCCACTCTTCTTCCCCTGAAGCCCCCTTTCTGCCCTTAATCTGTCCCAAAGATGTGTAAACTTCAACAATTCCTAAAAAAAAAAAAAAATCAGCCCTTTGCCCAATTCCTTTGGAATCTGGGTGGTGGCAGGCACCCCTCGGGGCACTATCACCCAACCCACTCTTCTTCCCCTGAAGCCCCCTTTCTGCCCTTAATCTGTCCCAAAGATGTGTAAACTTCAACAATTCCTAAAAAAAAAAATCAGCCCTTTGCCCAATTCCTTTGGAATCTGGGTGGTGGCAGGCACCCCTCGGGGCACTACCACCCAACCCACTCTTCTTCCCCTGAAGCCCCCTTTCTGCCCTTAATCTGTCCCAAAGATGTGTAAACTTCAACAATTCCTAAAAAATCAGCCCTTTGCCCCATTCCTTTGGGATCTGGGTGGTGGCAGGCACCCATTGGGGCACTACCACCCAACCCACTCTTCCACCCCCAAAGCCCCCTTTCTGTCCCGAATCTGCCCCAAAGTACATAACAGCACACATCATCAACAGCAGAGCTTTGCAAAGAACCAAGTTTCCAAAGCAAGTGATACACAGATGCAGCAGACTAGGCCCTAGGGCCAATAACACTGCCCTGCCCTCCCTCCCCCAAGCATTTTTCATCCACAAGCAACAGACACACAGCTACATCTGTGGCACCTGGCCATAAAAGCGGGTTAAGTAAGGAAGGGTGCAAACAACAACAACAACATTCTGCCAGTGAAACAGCAAGGTTTGGCCCCCATTCCACCTACACAAATAGAAGAGTGGTGATCATTGATATTGACAACAATAGCACACAATTTTTGGTGAATTTTTTGACTTTTCTGCAACAGATTGGAGCCTTTGGCACCACAAAACCTATTTGATCAAGCAATCTTTAATAAAAATGATGATGCTAGAAGTCATAATATGACCCAATCTTCCTTTCAAAGAAGGAGAGAGAGAGAGAGAGAGAGAGAGAGAGAGAGAACCAGGAAGGATTTCCATCAATGATGACTCCAAAATACACCACAACAACAAACCATCCAAGGCATTTGAATTGCATAATATATATTCATTATAACTAGGAAACAGATACAAGGGAACAGATAGGGAGCAGTAAGGGAACAGAGACACAATAGCAGATACAATATAACTGGGGATTGAACAGAATAGATACAATTAACTAATACAACAATAATGACTAGGGAAGATCATACAATAGGCTGCTGGGCAGAGAATATCAGTTAAGTTATGGGGCAGAGGGCAGGCTTCTGTTTTTTAAAAGTGCCCCCACCCCCAATATTTGGAATGGGGAAAAAGACAGAATTGTTTTTTAAAACCACAAGGCCACTACCCTTAACCACCCACTACTAGCTAACAGAGATCCTGCCCACACAGAACCCCTGTTTAAACCTCTTCTAAACTAAACAACACACAACTTTTTAAATTCAATTGCAACCCAAAACCTCCCTCCAAACAGGAAAAAAACCCAAGAATACACAACAATTCCGGTCTGCTATGGACCAAGCATTTATATTACAGCACTTAGTAGAGAAATACTCCAGTAAGCCAGGCTCTGCCCTGTATACGGCTTTTATAGACCTGAAAGCCGCTTTCGAGTTGATCTCTAGAGAAAGACTATGGACAAAGCTGCATGAGTTATCTTTGGATAAGTGCTTGTTAGTGTTGATTTACAAGCTTCATAAGAACACCCGCCTAAGAGTCTGCCTGAACACACAGGGCCAAGTCTCGGCTGAAATTCCCACCTCCAGAGGGGTAAGGCAGGGCTGTATTTTGGCCTCTCTCTCTCTCTCTCTCTCTCTCTCTCTCTCTCTCTCTCTCTCTCTCTCTATATATATATATATATATATATATATATATATATATATAAATAAAACTCTATTATTTCTATCATGAGTGTTCCCTTGATTCACCCCCCCAAACTGGTGCATAAACATCTTGCCATTTTGATGTATGCCGATGATATGGTCCTTATGTCCCTGACACCGATAGGACTGAGACGGGCCCTTTCATTGCTCAGCTCCTACTGTGCTGAGGAGCTTATCGAAGTAAATCATCAAAAAACTAAAGTGTTAGTCTTTGCCAAGCACCCCAAATGTCACACATGGCAAATGAATGGACATTACTTGGAACAAGTTAAAATCTTTAAGTACCTGGGCGTGGTTTTCACTCCTTGGACCGGCGCCAGGCACATCTAAATTATATTGTGCAGAACGCCCAAGCCTCAGCCCACCTAATTAGATCTTTTTACTTTACAAAGGGGGCTCTTTGTATTCCAGCCTCTCTTAAATTATTTCTCACCAAGGTCTACCCTTTATTATTATATGGTGCTCAGTTGGGCCCTTTTGGTAATTTTGCCACACTGGAAGCTATTCAAACAAAGTTAATTAGATCTATATTGCAGCTTCCCAGATGCGTTCCTAATGTCATCATTAGGCGTGAGGTGGGCCTTGGCTCCCTGGAAGCGGAGTATTGGAAATGCATTTTTGCATTTTGGTTAAAATTAGTCTTTTCTCAATCTGGACTTGCCCACTTGGTATTAACTGACAATTTTGATTCTACCTGGAAGTGTCTTGTTAAAATAAAATCCCAACTCTATGGGTTTTTGCTGGATATGCTTATCAGTTTGGGCTACGATCGTGCTAGGAAGTCTATTAAACAACGTATTTCTGACACTGATCTACAGTTAGAAGTTGCCAAAATCTCAAAAGGTGTTTACCTTGGAGATCAGCATTTTAACACAAAACCCGCTGCATACCTAAGTTATATTTCCTTTCCCAAGTTTAGGTGGGCGCTATGTTTAGCTCGATTAAATGCGCTCCCTACAGTGGTGCTTCAAGGGAGGTTTAGGGGGGTTCCTTATGCATCCCGACTTTGCCCTTGTGGGTCTGGCGATATCGAGACTACTGAACATGCTATTTTACATTGTGACCTCTACAAGAATGATCGATCAACACTTATTTTGCCTTATCTTGTGATGTTTCCTGGGTATTCAGACGAGTCTCTCTTAAAAATTTTATTGTCAAATTTTAATTATAAATATTCCAATACAGTGGCTAAATTTTGTTATATTTTATGTAAATTATGTTCTGCTGTGTGTGATAATGTTTCTGGTCAATGACCAAAATAAAGTATGATGATGGTCATGGCATGGCATGGCATGGCGGCAACTGCAAGCAAAACAAAGTTCTTCTCTCTCTCCCTCTCTCTCTCTCTCCTCCTATGAGTATGAGGCAGGCAGAATGGTGCTGCTGCCTCTTTAAATTTGAATGAATGACTCTATGAATAAATGAGAATGCCCTCATTGAACCCCCTCCCTCCCACCCTTGCCCCTTCTTCGACCCTTCCCCTGGCCAATGTGAGGTCAGTCAGAAGTGGCAAGAGCCAAAGGAGCCAATCAGGAGCAAGGAGACTATTGTCAGCAGATCAGTCCATGCTTTCATTCACTGCTCTGGAGGCGGGAAATTCAAAAAGACATCAAACACAAAATGAAGACTACAGTGAGATCGCCACAAAATGGAGGTCTGAAACAAAAAAAACTTTTGTAGCCGAAACAGAGATTATTTGTTTTGTATACAAAACTTTCAGACTTGGCCATCGGGTGTTGCGTTTTGGCTACAAAATACCCGAAATGGCCCATTTTGGATACAAAATGTTTTGTACCTGAAACGTTTTGCACATCCCTAATGATGAGAGCTAAGGATGAAGCAAGAGCCTTGCTGGAATGCACTTGAGTCCCCAGTGCTACAAGGCTCTTCTGAGGGGCTCTGGGTCTGTGTGATATGAAAGGTTGCTGGTTGGATCAGGAATCCAGACTGGGCTGGGTAGGCTTCCCTTCATCCTCAAACAGGGTCAGTTGGAATTTGGATAAACCCTGATATTATATTTTTCTTCAACTGAGTTGAATACCAGAGTATTTCTATTTGAGGAAGAGACACCATTCAGGGGAGCTTGCGAAGAGGAGATTGCAATTACAAATGGGAATTTTACACAGGAGTTGTTGAGGCGAGGGGAGGGGAGTTTGATTTCTGTTGGCACATCCACTGAGTACAATCATCTTCCGGGGCTCTGGACATTCCTGAATAGATGTGATAATGACATAGAAGAAGTGATGCCAGGGTTCAGAGAGATCACATTCTGTCAATAGTTAATTGTAACACCATTTTTGACAGAAATTAATTTTATAACTGGAAATACTATTACAGCATGGTCCTACATGCTATGGTAGATTCCTTCAGTGGCTTCATGGACATCTGTTCAGATATGTTAAGATTTAGCTATCTTTTGGCTTCTGCCCTTGCTAGCAAGTTAGAGTCTTTAACTTTTTTATTGGAACTTCCCGCACACTGGTGAAACATTCCAGTGAAACCAGTGCTCCTGAAATAGCAGGTGTACCCATTCAGACCTGACTCAGAACTACCTGCCATGCTCTTCAACACACAATAAGATGAGATTTGGTGATTGTCTATGGCATCAGTCCTGACTTTTAAAATAAACTACAGTTAAAACAAATCATGATTTCCATTTCTGCTAAGCTGCACAGAAGTTCTAGCCTGTCGCTAAAAACAGATACAAGGTGGGGAGGGACTCATTTCCAGTTCAATAGAGTGTGTCCAGCTCATGTGTGTGTAGGTAGAACAATTATTCTGATATTTAAAAGTATATAAACTGCACAGCATTTTTAATGGAGGCTTTTGTCTAAAAAGTGTGGATGTTAATGCATATGAGATTTTGAAGAAATGATAGTTGAGATAATGCGGCATTCAAAAGAGATGGAGGTGCATTTTGTTTGTAAAGATCTTTTAAAAACATTAAAACTTAACAACTTCTCTCTTTCTTTTGTGGTTCAACATTTTCATTTTCCCATGAGAAGCCGAGTTCCATGGTCTTTGTAGCAGTGGAGTAGGAATTACTGTTGATGGAAGAGGTAATGCTCCATAACGTTGTAGAGTGTGGAATATAAAAATATGGAAATGAAAATAAATTAACGTGTCTTGTGCATGTAATGAGATATAGTGACCAAAGTGATTTATTTTTGTGTCCTATATAGTTATTTTAGAAAAGGTACCGTATTTTTAAAAAGGGAACCAGACCCTGAGATAGTGCCAGGTTCTGTTCCTAGTTGAGCCTATGGTGAAATTCTCTTTTGCTATAATAAAAGTTGTATGTATAAGAGTCTTAAAGCCATTTTAATGCATGTTTTGTCACGTATGGGACTGTATTATGAGTAAAAATACATATGTGAAAAATATCAGTTACATTAGATTTTTAAGGCATCTTGCTTTATATACTGTTGCTTAGGCTGAAATCCTGACTTCATTTAAACTAGTGTTAACCATTTTTGCCATCTTCAATATAGTGAGTTCAGCTTTTGATAAAACTGGGTCTACCCCCCGCCACCACCGGTCATTTTTATTGATGTATTCCATGTCATTCAATTTATGATACACTGGAATTAATAACTTGATTTATTATTGCAGATATTAATGAGTGTGCCTTAGATCCTGATATTTGCTCCAATGGGGTATGTGAAAACCTACGTGGCAGCTATCGTTGTAATTGTAACAGTGGATATGAATCAGACGTTTCAGGAAGAAACTGTGTTGGTAAGTTGTTTAAAATGTATTTGCATCAAAATCCGTCCCAATTATTTCTGTAGTATCATGACTTTGAATATATGTAAATAATATTGACCTGCTAAGATATGACCACAGATGGCTACTAATTTATGTCTGAATTTATGTTCCTGTTATATTTCATTCAAATAATTTCAGTTGCAGCTTATCAGGTGGTCCTGAATGAACACAATTTCCTCCTAATAGATCACCTTTTATACTGTGCTAGTTTTATGCATAGTAATTTTATATTTAACTTGTATACTGTTGTTCAAGTTACTAAAAAGTATGCAAACTTATTTGGGGTATTTATTAAAGCATTGTGATGCATGAAGACACTTTAGATGTTTTCATACAGTAAGATAACATAAGGAAATTGTTTTTTTAAAATCTCACATAGCATTTGACCAGCTTTTTAGTAGTAATTAGTACTTCAGAGATTGTTCTTGACACCTAAGGTTTTATGCTCCAGAGATTGTTCTTGACACCTAAGGTTTTATGGTCCAGTCACTGATGTCTTTTTTTAAAAGGTCTCTGTTATTGCCAGAGTGAAACAGCTGAGCTTAATTGTCACACGTTGTAATACCAAGCATTCCTTCAGACTACTGCAAAGTAAAAATACAGAATATGAGTGCGCGTTCTCAGGAGCTTAGTTTGGAATTATTTCAGCTATTTATTCTTTGAAAATCTAAAGGACCATTTTAGCAGGAAATAATAGGCACAAAGGAACCCTTCTTCATCCATAAGACGTCTTCACCTGTTTCACATTTTGCACTACAGAAGAGTGAATTTATATACGAAGATTTTTCTGGTTGTACAACCTTTTGTGCAAACTGGTAACTGCTATAGAAAGTACATATTATAGTACTACATACACTTTTTCATTTGTGGAACAGCACAGGCTATTTTCTTTCTGCTCATGGTGCTTTAGATCCTACCCCATTTTCCATAAGAAAATCATCAAAAGGTTTTTTCCCCCCTTTTCAAATGCCACATATAGCTTTTCCTTTCTAAAACAGATTTGTGGCATTTGATTTCCATTTTATCCCACTGTTTATATTTTTTTATCTCTTGCTCTCAACATAAGTATGTGCATGTGTGCATGTACACATACACACACATTCATAAACCCCTGTCATAGCACTTCATGCATCTGATGAAATGAACTATAGTTCATGAAAGCTTATGCTACAATATATTGGATTGAGGTGATCCATGTACCCTACAACGTGGGTCCTGCACCTGTGCAGTAGCCTCACGGTATAATTCCAAGCTCTCTGAGACACTCCTCGGCTTTGTTGAATTGTTCATGTACACGACCATTAATTCCAGTGAGAGAGTGCCATTCTCCTCAGTTCCTTCTCGAGTGCTGCATTGCTCGCATCAGGAAGGATTCGCTCTGCTCTCCTTGAGCCTCAGCTTTCTTCTTGATCGCTCTGGGTCTCTGGGCTCACAAGACTTTACAGTCTGCTTTGTCGATATCTTCAAGACCAAAACCATCTACTTCATAGATGTTCTTGGCTTTGCCTCACACCTCTTCACCGTCATCCACCCAGGGGTTGATGAGGTCCACCTTGCCCTCTTCGTTGCCAGTATAGGTATTGAGGTTTCATCAATGTTGACCTTATCCATCATCCAAGCGTCTTCAACCCTGTGTCTGTGATTGACTTCGGCATCGACCTCTACGCTGTGTCTTTCCAAGTCCTCAGTTGTCACTTCTTCGATATCGACTCTATGCCATTCCTTCCTAAGTCCTTGGTTGTCACTTCTTCAACTTTCAGTACAATATTTCAACCTAAAACCTCAATTGTTTCATCCTCTTCTTCAATCTCAATGGTGGCATGAGTTACTCCACCGACACCAGTGCCTAGAGTCCCTTCACCGATCATCATTGATTTCTCTCTGGCTTCATCGCTGACACAATCTCTTCAAGGTTCTCCTGTGCAGGATCAACTTTCCTCCCATGAACCTTCCCTGATGTTGGTCACTAAATCTGGGACTCTCATCCTGGAATCCCTCCAGGGTTCCTCTATCAGTACTCATTCAGGTTCAGCTTTTTGGGGTTTCCAGTTGCATGGTCTTAATGGAGATGACTATAGCGAGTCTGTTCTGATACCAAAGGCTTCTTCTGCTTCACCAGCCAGGGCTACTCCTCACTGTTCTCCCATTCAACATTGGAGAGAACATTTTCATCATTCTGCCCCACACTATTCATTGGTGCCTCAACCCATGGATTATTGGAGTTCTCCTAGGGGTTTAGACCCTGGGTTTGTATGTGGCTTTCGAAGATACCATGATCCCTATTATATACTTTCCCCGGCCTTACCCTACAACTTCCAGGAGTATAAATTCTGGAAAAATGTGAAGTTATGGGTTAGTCTTCAACCATCTTAGGCCAAAGATCATGATACTGTTGTTTCAGCTCACACTTCACCCTTTAAGTGCCCTAGGATACCAACTGTACCTAAGGGTGCCAGTAACCTTGCTTCCCCTGCTCCGACTCATGTTTCAGATCCTTATGTGGAAATTGTTGATCCACCTATAGCTCCTGTTGTCCCCTGAGCAGGATGACCTTTCTGAAGGGGAGTACACTTTGTCCTTCCTCCAAAAGTGATTTGGTCCAAACCAAGAACCCTTCTGAGCCATCCCCTGATGAGACTGCAGCCAATTCTCCTTCAAGTTCACCAGTGGAGTAGAGTCGTACCTACCATGTCCAAGTTGCCAAAATGGCTAAAGCTTTGGGACTGGAGATAAAGACACCAATGCTAGAGGTCAAAGACCCAGTTTATAATTTCATCACGTCCACTCAAGCTGTGCAGCCTGCTGCCTTGCCGATGTTGCCCTGCCGATGTTGCCCATCTTATCTAATTCAGCAAAGAACTATTGGGATGCACCTGCTGCATCGACATCTACTTCTAAGAGACTTGAGAGTCTCTATGATATCCAAGAGGACTCTTGCCCCTTCCTTTTTAAACACCCCCCCCCCCACACACACACAACTCATTGGTGTTGAACTGTGCTATTAGTGGCAAATTTGGTAAAACTCATTCTGCCCCAGTTGATAAGGAGAGTAGGAAGTTGGATGTGATGGAGAGACTATTCTATTCCTCCTAATGTTTGGCCTTGAAGATCTCTTAACTACATGGCTTGTATGGGCAAATTTCATTACTCTGTTTGGGGATATCTCAAAGATGACTTGAAGGATGCCCCTGCTGAGTTCTCTGACAAGTTTCAAGTTGGCAGATATCATCTGGCAACTAGGGATGTGCATGAATTGATTTATTTATTTGATTTTAACCTGAACCAAATCACCCCTTATTTGCTTTGGGTCCAAATCTACCTGTCCCCCGAATCACCCTAGATTCGATTTGTACCCAAATTTTCCAAAACCAAATCCAAATTGATTTGGGGCAAAAAAAAAAGGGTTCCTGGGGCAAAAGCGTGGGGTGGGTGGTAGTGCCCAATGTGTAGAAGCTACCACCCAAATCTTTGAAGAAATTGGGCAAAGGGGTGATTTTTAACAATTTTTGAAGTTCATGCATCTTTAAGCTTTTTCCTATAGGGAAAAATGGGATTTCAGCAGCTTTATAACTCCACATGTGGGGCACCAGTGTGGCAGATGGTAGTGCCCAATGGGTGGAAGGAACCTACCACCCAGATTTCAAAGATATTGGGCAAAGTGTTGATTTTTAAACAATTTTTTGAAGTTGGCATGTCTTTGTGGCAGATTTGGGGTAGAAAAGGAGTTCTGGGGGCAAAATATTGGGTTGGGTGTTAGTGCCCTAATGGGTTTCTACAACCACCCAGATTTCAAAGAAATTTTTTTAAAAAGTAAGTTGGCATGTCTTTAAGCTTTCCCCTCATAGGGAATAATGGGGATTTCAGCAGCCCTATAACTCCACTTGGGGGCACCAGGGTGGGCCAGAGTAGGTTGTGGTGTAGTGCACATAGGGTTCCAACTACCCCCAAAACCACAAGCCCATGGGGTACTGGGTTTTGCTGTTTTCAGTGTTTGAGATGTTCTGGGAGTAGATACTTCGGTGGGAAATGAGAGTGGATTCTAAGTCCATTCATCATTTTGTACCAAAAATGATGAATGAACATCTTTGTTCATTCATAATATTCAATGGTACAAAATGATGAATGAACTAAGAATCCACTTTCACTGATCATCTTTGTTCATTCATAATCTCTTTTGGCGCAAAATGATGAATGAACTTGTGCCCTGGTGTTTCAGCACCAAGGAGCCGAAGCATTTTGGTGCCTCTCTGAAGAAGTGCCGAAAGGCTTCGGGCTCATCCCTATTTGCTCATTGCAGCAGCCGATCAGGAACTGAGGAGAATGGTGCTCTCCCACCGAAATTACTTGTCACGCACACGTCTTCATTATTTTGCTGCAACAAACTACTATGGCTACCTTCTGGAAGTTGTTATAAAAAGGACAAGTGTCTCAGTGTGTACACATAACTAATGGAAAATCATATGCTTGTGTACAGCTGTAAATGTTCAAAGGATTTAATTGCAAATTAGTTGCAGGAATTTTCTGCTACCTTCAGATTAGCTATATTGGCTTACAATATTGGGCAGCATAACACCTGCACTGCTGTGGGCACCTAAAACACATGTCCTTGGTGCTGCACAACGGGACATTTCTGCTACTACTTACCCATATGCGATCACACATCCCAAAAATACTTGCATTATTGTCAATGAAAGTAGCATATGATACATAAAGGTGGTAGTGATGAAACAGCCCTGTTGCATAGCACTGTGTGCCTGTGTTGTAAATACCTGCAGCAGTGAGGATGGTTGTGAACTGCCTCTGTGTACAACATGTTAACTTCAGTATATTTTTGAAATAAGAAAAATACAAGAGCAACAGAACAGCTGACATCTATTAAAATATGTAGTGATCAGCCTCCCCTCCCTCTAAAGAGTTAAGAGGGAATGAACTGACAGGCTGGTAAACTTGTCTCAACTGACAGGCTGGTAAACTTGTGGGCAGCCAATCAGTATACCAGGTGGGTGGGACCTAGAGAGCGGTTGCTTGGAATTCTGAGAACAAGAAGGGTGGTCTTTGTTGGAGAGCAGCAGAGTGGAAAGGGGAAGGGGAATGGAGTTTTGCTCCCTCATGGTCGAAGCCAGCATAGAGGTTTCTCCCATGGAATAACTCTGTAGATCCTTGAAAGAAGGATTTCAGGAAGTTTGTTTCTCATCAGGAATTGGGTGAGTTCAAGGAAAAGGGGATTCATCATAGGGAACAGTTTCTTAATCAGATTTTGCATTATAAACTTTTATTTCTTTGTGTGTGTGCTTTTGCATATTCCTGATACTGTTCTATTATTGTTTACCTGTAACATAATTAAAATAAGAAACACTAGCCTATGCCTACCCTACCTAGGGCATTGCAAAAGACTCTAGAAACATTTAAGCGTGCATTAAGACAAACTATTTTTGTAATCCTACTAAGAATTCTTAACTGTATTTAAAGCTGAGAAAGACCTAGACAGAAGCAGTCTGTAGTAGTTGAATAAAATGGGTTGGGTTTTTTTAGGTCTTTTATTTTTACAAGCCTCTCTGAGTTGGTTCTTAACTCAGGAAAAGGTGGGGCAAAGGGGGACTTCTCTGGTGCAAACATGCCCTCAAACTTTCAGCAGCTATCCGTGTTTTCAATACGTGTAGGCTTGCATGTGGAAGATTTTTGTACTTGTCCAAGAGCCAAATTAAGAGAAGTTTTTTCTGGTTTATCCCACCCCAAGCCCAGAGAGTTTCTGTAGACAAAAGGGGTGGTGCATTTTGCATTTTGAACCTACTGATAGTACAGAATAGTTTTAGGAGAAGTCTAGCCAGGCTTCCCCTAAATTTAACAGATTTAACATTTCTTTCCCTCACATGAGCTTGCTCTGAGACAAAGGCTTTAATCCACTACATGGCAGTGAGGTAGGATTGAACAGCCACCAGAGAGCACCAGAGACCAGTTCTTTTCTCTGCTTGCCTTTTACCTTTGCAGGGAGCAAGTAGAGGGATTTTTTTGATTTTATTTTTTTAACCAAGAATCCTAATTGTTTTGGCTGTGAACAAAAAGGGGTGGTGGCGGCAGCATTTTGAACCTACAGTTAATACAGAATAGTTTTAGGAGAAGCCTATCCAGACAGCTCAGCAGGGATGATTCGGCACTTCTTTCCCTCACTCGAGCTTGCTCTGAGACAAAGGCTGTAATCTGCTACAAAATATTTTTGGTAAGACTTGCATTGTTCCAGTAAGCTTTTAAACATTTATAAATGAGACAAAAATGAAGTATGATTACCATGCTTGTTCAGACCTGTGCCTTGAAACTAGATGGTCAGTGTCTAGGCCTGTGTAGTCGGATAGGTCTGGTAGCCTATCGTTGCTATCAGCAGTAATTCGGCAGCTAATAGGAAAGGGGTCCCGAGTCTCAGTACACTGGTTGCCCTCCCTCCTATTGGTGCAGAATTACGTATTTATGATATGCCTATTGGAAATCCTTCCCCCATGCTTAGGCCCTTTAAAATTTCAAAACTCACTGCCACTGTTCCAGGTAACTTCTAACCCTGGGAGGCCTCCAGTGCTGGCCTTGCTGCTGCTGCTGCTGCTCATCCACAGCCCCTCTAACTCTGGCCCTATTGCTGCCACCTGCTGCACTGCTGGGCTTTTATCGGGTTCCTTTGGCGTGGGCCCCCATGCTACCACTGGCCCTGCTCCCTCAGGTGGCAGGCCTCCAGCACCATTGCTTCTTTGGAAGCCTGGAGGAGCATGGCATTGTGGGGAATTATTCCATTGTGGGGATAGTTATTATTATTATTATTATTATTAATAATAATAATAATAATAATTCAATTTCTATACCGCCCTTCCAAAAATGGCTCAGGGTGGTTTACACAAAGAAATAATAAATAAATATGAACACTCTAGGATTTCCTGGTTTGGACGCAATTTCAATATGGGATATGCTTTCTGTATACAGTGAGATGAAGCATGCGTGTTCAAGAACTACTCCTAATCTCACTACATGTATGTGTGAGAGTCATACCAACAACCCCACAGAGTTGCAAATCTAGGTATATAATTTCTGATCCATTAATACATCACAGAAAAACACCCTTTTTTCAGTCTGCAGCCACAGAATGCTTTCTGGAAATCATTAGGACTTACTACCAACTAATTTCATTTAGAACTGAGATGCAGTGTTTCCTCTAAGGCGTGCGCAGGTGTGTGCGCACACTTTTTTAAAAAAAATGTCCCGCTTTAGATCCCACTCAGGTTGAATCAGGAAGGCCCCATTCTGAATGCACATGCATGCATACTGCTGTGATACTGCCACCCAGAACAAAACTTGTTCTGCTCACAGATGGAAAAAAATAATTAGAGGGAACACTGCTGAGATGTCAGAACATTGGTATCGGTGTAGGCAGACTGATTCTAACTTCAAGAAATTGGAATGTTTGAAGTTCCATTAGTCAACAGCTAGAATGTTTGGGAAGACGTTTCCAGCCAATGGAAGAAATACTTCTTGTTTTCAGATACAGAATATGTAGATCTGCCTGCTATATACTCAGTTCAATTTCAAGTTTACCATAAACCCCCAACAGATGTGTCTGTGCAAATGGAAGAAAAGCCCAATATCCTAGAACGCAGGGCGCCAAAAGTTGCACTTGCCACACTTTCAAGACAGTGAACTGCCAATACCACCACCAGTGTGTTTTCTTCATGTCATTGTGTGTAGAAATGAAACAAATTTAAGGTCACCTCAGCAGTAAAAAATGTCACAAAAATTCCATGTAGTCCCATGTGGTTCCATGTAGTGCATTGCTGCATCCCTTAGATGAACTGCAATCCCCACAATGCCTCCTGTGCTGTCACCAAGCTTATCAGTGCAATTTCAGGATGAACAGATGAAACAGATGCTGCGTGCACATCATCCACCTCTGTTGGCAGGTGGCTGCACAGTATGTAAGCCATTGTATTTTGTTAAGACCTACAAAATAGGTGTCGATATAACACTTTGTAAGAACTGCTGTAATTCATAACAACCTGCTTAAAAGAATCTGTAGGGGTATTTTGAAAAGTTACAATGGGAAAGTGAGATGAAATGTAAGAATGTATATGAAGAAAAGCATCACAGCATGACATGCAGATTAAATTAATATAATTATTTTTTTCCTTTCCAGACATCGATGAGTGTTTAGTGAACAGATTACTTTGTGATAATGGCTTGTGTCGAAATACACCTGGAAGCTACAGCTGTACATGTCCAAAGGGGTATATATTCAGCAGCGAGACTGACACATGTGAAGGTAAGAATTCTACCTTGAAAAATACTGATACTATAGTGTATTGTTTACAAAACAATTCTTGAGTTAGCATGCTAATTGACAATAGAAAGCATGGCTTCAGTTATAGTATGAATTACCACATTATTCTTTCTTATGTAGGATGCAAAAGCTGTTCATTACTGACAATTTGATTGTTCTTGTTTTACCTTTTTTTCTTTTAACCTTGGAAACTTATCAGATAGCTATAGTTCTATTTTGTTAGACATTCATTTACTAGGGATGTGAACGAATGGCTCGTGCAGGCAGGGCAGGGAGAGGTTCCCTTAAAAAGCAAGTAAGCAGGCCCTTACCTGCTGCCACCTCACAACATTTCTGGGTGAGGCGTTGGCACTACGAAAGGCTGCACGCAGCTGTGACACTGTTCTCTTCAGCCTGCGTGCAGTGTCAGCACACACATGGACTCCGTGCAGGCTGCAGGGAACAGTGCCGCAGTTGTGTGCGGCCTTTAGTAGAGCGAGTGCTGTGCCTGGAAAAGCAGCAGGGCAGCAGCGGATCAGATAAGGACCTGCTTACCTGCTTTTTAAGGGAACCATTCCCCGTCTCACCGAACCATTTTGTCTGCAGGTGCCCAAACCAGTTTGACACTTCCCAAAGGAGACGCTGAACCAGTTCATATACATCCCTATCAGTTACTAAACATGAATATGTGTCATGTAACTATTGTTCTTAGACCTTGAATTTATTTACATGCTATATGAATAAATATTAACCAATTTATCCCTTGAAATCTTTTGGTGAGAAATTGCTCTGTATGGGTGAGTTAGGCTGATTCAGCAAAGGCTGCTTGGTACATGCTTCCCTACCAGTTTTGGAATTCTCTGTCCTGTGACACACATCTGAATCTGCTATTATACAAACCTGTTCCACTGTAGTTGCTACTGCAGCTGCTCCTATGGTAATCTACATATTTTTAAAACTTGCACCCATTTTAACTCTTCTAATGGCATGTTCTTCTGTAAACACACTGGACAGTATTCAGACTGTTGGGTCCTGGTTAGCGATTCTAGTTAAATAGTGCTTAACTGCAGCAATTTAACTGAAATTGCCTGGGAATTCTAGGTTCTTGTGGCATCTTCTATGGAAACATGTGGGGTTTGCAGATCACAGTAACTCTTTAACTCCAATCATTCTGGTCATAGGAACACAGTCTGAAAAAGTTAACCTGTTCTCCAAGCACCACAGTTCTGACCAAAATCACATCCTAAAGTATGTTTGCTTAAAAAATAAATAAATCTAGAAATGGAAAATTGGATTGCAGATCTCCCTTATCCCATCTAGCCCTTAGAATAAATATGGGGTGATCGGAACACATTTGAGTTTCAGTATTTTAGTATACTACAAAGTCATCTTTACCCTGTGAATATGTGAAATTACATTATAGCAGGTCAGCAGCAGATGTGAACTGAGTTAGCATCTAACTCAGTATTGTCTACCCTAACTGACAGTGATTCTCTAGGGTTTCAGACAGCAGTATTGAACCAGGGCCCTTCTGCATGCAAAGCCATGTGCTCTATCATAACTTGGAGATAACTCAGTATATACCAGTCCATGTGCCTGGGATTAATGCCATGGTGGTATGAGGCAGAAACAGAGAAGCAGCTGGGACAGGGTGAGATGAGTGTGAGCCATCTGTACCTGAGGCTTGATTTCTGTGTCCAAACCCCCGCCCCCACCAGCCCTGCCTGTACCAGCCGCCACTCATCTCTAGTGAATATGGATATATTCTGGGCTGATTTTATAACATTTAAAATATTTGTGCATTGATTAAACACACAATTTTAGTGTCATGTTGTTCCTACAGAACAAAGAATGAATTGAATAATATATATAGCACCATCCTTGTATATGGTGCTTGTTGATGGAACTGCCTCTAGGGTGTCTGGTCAGCACCCCCTGTTTGGGCAAATGTGGGGAATTTAGCTCAAAAGGGGAGACAGTTCCAAGCAGTTTTAATTTGTGCAAGTGTCTGAACTCAAGAAACTGGCTTGAGAGATAGTTTTAATTAAATAAAAAAAGTTTATTGTAAGAAAAACAAATAAAAGTAATAAGACTAAGTTACTAGGTAGTCCTAATGTAAAGGCAATACAAATATATTTTAAAATAGGCTATTGTAAGGCACATTTAGTTTAAAGTTCCAGAGTATGTGTAAATTCCCAGCGGGCAAGAGAAAGATGCTAAGAGAGGAGGAAAGGGGAAGTTTGAAAAGAAGTTATAGATTGGGGTCCTGAGAGCCGGACAATCACTATACTGTGCCTGTCTCTAGGCAAAGGGGCTTCGAGCAGTGGGAGACTCACATCCTTCAGGGACAATAAGGTGGAAGGCAGGAGAGTTGTCAGGATTAGAATAAAGAGGGATGTCCACAAGAATGGCTTCTTGTGGGACCCAACTTCCTACGCCTGCTAGGTAAGCTGGCTGAAATGGCACATGGGCCAATTTCAGGCTCTTTTGAGGTTGCAAGAGAGCATAGGGAAGGCTCAATATAGTCCCAAGTATAGCATGCAAGGGGGCACAAAGATGGTCTTGCTGAAGTCCTTGTTGTAATGGAGTCCCAAGTAAGCTGGGGAGAGGAGCACTTGTAGCAGTGGAGTCCCAAGTGTATAATACACGAAGAAGCAAACAATGGAGTCCCCAGTAGGATGGAAAGGGGAACATACTGGGTCATGGATTTAGGGATGCTTACATCCCAAAACATACCTTGGGGGCACATTTCTACTGTCATACTTTGCTGAATAGAAGAGCCTAGACAGGCTGGCATGGAATGCATTGTGTCTGATCATGCTTCCTGAGTAAGATAGGTTATGAATTGCCCATTGTGAGCAAGGCTGATTGTAATGAAAACTAGAGTATGCAGGTGCATCAAAGTGTTGGGACTGACTCTCCCAATAATTCTATCAAAAGTTTTGATAAGCACACTTTCAGAGTTACATCACTGACTCAACCTCCATGATGGAGGTTGTTGCTGCACTTATCTTATCTGCTTTGCCTTCCTAGCCTAATTGCTTCTTTAGCAACAGGTGTTATCTCTCTTGGGAGAAAATGAGGGGAGTTTTAGAGTTCATCCTAAGTCCAAAATGACCTCTGATGGCAGATAACTCACAATAGCTAGTTCTGGAGTCTGCTTAGCCGGGCCCCCACTTAGAAAGAGGGAGTGTAAAGCTAATCCTCTTCACAATTTGTGTTGCTTGCAGCCAAATCTAGGGGCAACCTGTCCACTGCCAACTAAATGACTTGTCCCCATGCATAACATAACATAACATAGTGCAAACATTGCAGTGTAGCTCCTGAGCATAACAAAAGTACAATCTCCAAGCCTGGAGATGCAACTGTAAACAGAGAGGCTTCTGGGAGCCGGACAGAATAAGCTCGGCTAGTAACATGCTTTACAAGAGATAAAAGGACAGGCACTTAATATGAGGGGCTTGCAGTCTGGAAAGAGACACAAGAGAGGCAACAAAGGAAAGGGAGGAGAATGGGGAAAGGGTAAATAGGGAATCAAAATGCAATTATTTTATGTACATGTACTTAGACTTCATTTCAATAGAGCATGGGGATTATGGGGTTGTGTCACATGCCCTGAGAATTTGAATATCTTATTATTTTAAAAGAAGTTATTTCAGACATCATAAAATCAGCCCAGAGTTGCATTGTGGTTGATTATCAAATTCTTTAAGGTTCACATGACCAAACTTTACCTGGCCTGTGGGGAAGGCAGGAACCCGCCTGCCTTCCTCCACACGATCGGAGCTACTCCCGGGCTCTGCTGTGCCACCTGCCCACATGGCCAGTGTGTGAGTGCTTTGCAAGTAGTGAGGGGGAAATACAGGATGGGTCCTCCTGCATTCCACAATGCACTGTGCGAGAAGTGCGGTGCATTCAACCCAGCGCTATGGACGCTCAGCCTGCCAGCAGCCACATGACTGCTGGGCAGTGAGGGAGGAAGGTGCACGTGTGCCCTCCTCCATCACTTTTAGCCCAGGTTTCAAATCCAGGTTATATGGCTAAGGAACAAATCCAGGTTACCAATCCTGGCCCTTCTCATGACTAGATCTACCTGGATAGGGCTGTGATAGCCTGGGTAGACCTGGTAGTGAGAAGGACCTCAATATCTTAGTTTATGATGAATTTAAGTTATCTCTTGTGTGTGACTGGAAACTATTCGCTTCTTCAAACAATTAGTTCTTTGTTTTAATGTTTTTAGCTAGTGCATACTCATTTTGAAATGTTTGGAAGGGCAGTATCTTCAGATTCACTCTACAAATGCTCAGTTTCTGTTATAGTTAATTCACTTTTAATTTATTGTTTACTGCATAAGAGAAATCGTGGTTCTATTGTATGGATTGTATAAGGATTTATACATTGTTTAAATCAGCCATTTCTCCCCCACCACACACACACACACACACACACACACACACACACACACACACAGAGTTAAGCAGATGTAATATGGACTAGATTATCCTTCCTCATAGTTTTGTTTAAATGTTCTTCTTCAATCCTTTGCTTTCATAACTTTTTAAAAAAGAGACTAAAATCCTAAAACTACTTACTCTGAAGAAGCCTAATAAAAGCATAATGAGGCTACTCTGAAGAAAGTGAGAGTTTACATTTTTATAAGTGGGCCTTTGGTTGCCTTGGAATTCAAGTGTTCTTGCATATGTGTGTGTTTTATGTTCTAATGTCATGGGGAGTTTATTGTGGGCTGAAATAATATTACAGGGTGATGCTAACTGTATCTGTTCATCTTGATATTTATCTTCAAAGTACAGCTTTGGCTTTAAACATGTTCACAGTGTTGAACATGAATCCAGGACACAAACAACAAAGCATAAATCACTGAAATGTAATCAGAAGGGACATCTCCAAATTTGGCTTTGACTCTGAGAAAACAATTTAACAAAATTGGTTACATACTAAAGTTCAAAACATAGCTAGTCCAAGCTTTTCATGCCAAGATTAAGAATAATAAAAAAAATAGTTTTGGTTTAAACTTTATTAATGCTGAAGGATGAAATTTTCAATTTGCTGTCACAATTTTAATACTTAAAAGAAATGACAGCCTATGTTTTAAACAAAGGTCAGTACAGACATTTATGTCTTGTAAAACCCAGTTTATGTAAGAAAAAAAGAAATCTGTCATCAAGTATTATTTATTTTAAATAATGTAGCACAGTTCTTCTGGCTCAGCTTGGAATGACTCCTCAGTTTAGCAGGTGCATAATATGTTCAAGTGCACAGTAAAAATACAAATAGCATGATGAAAAATACAAATAAATATATAACTAATTATTTGGATATCACTAAAAATTAAAATGTAGGATGTGATGCGGATCCTGCTTCACTTGTACAGCTGGGAAAGTTTTTCTGTCCCACTGAAAAGCTCATGGGACTTTAAACTCATGGGACCTTCAAAACTCAAAAGTGTGTGGAGTTACTATCCTATATAATAAAAGGCTTGAGTGTGATCCTGTGCGCCCGTGTCTTTTTCGGCGGAGCGCATGCTCAGAACTGCCAAAAAAGATACGGCCGCCCAGACACGGGCGGCCATATTGGCTAAGTTTAAGGGCCAAATCGGCCCATGTATTAGCCCCTGCGGCGCCGGCCAGCCAGCCACCCTCCCAGCTGATTTTTGAACCAAGCCCCCCCCCCTCGATTAAGGGCCAAATCAGCCCAGGCACTTGCCCCCACGGCTTCTGCCGCCGACCGACCGCCCGCCCTCCCAGCTGCCGAAACCTCCTTACCCCCGGACCACGTCCTTCGCTTGATCGGAATATCTATTTCCAGAAGGAGAGAGGAGCTCGCATGCAGAGCTACACTCTCTTTAAAGTCTCTTCCCTAACTGGCGCTATGGACGCAAAGGACGCAATAGGCATCCTTGGCGCCCAAAGCGCCAGTTCGGCAAGAGACAGTTCGGGAAGAGACTCGCATGTAGAGCTCCTCTCTCCTTCTGTAAATAGATATTCCGATCAAGCGAAGGACGTGGTCCGGGGGTAAGGAGGTATCGGCAGCTGGGAGGGCGGGTGGTCGGTCGGCGGCGGAAGCCGCGGGGGCAAGTGCCTGGGCCTAATTGGCCCTTAATCGAGGGGGGGGGTTGGATCACAAAGCAGCTGGGAGGGCGGGCAGCCGGTCAGCGGAACGAGGGGGAATGGCGGCGGGGGGCCAGGAGCGCCGTTACTGGCCGAAATTCACTTGTAAGGAATAAAAGAACAAGAAAGCCCCCTTTACATCTAAACATCTTTGCCAAACCTAAAGCTCTTTGGCTCAGTACATGTACTGTACACAGGTACATAGTCTCTGTCAAATAACTGGAGAAAGGAGGAAGTGGGAGGATAAATAAACCCAACAAACACACACACATGCTCCTGCTTCTGAATATGCTCCCTTTTCTGATTGTCACTAGTTTTCTGATGGTGGATGAACAGCTGATTTGAGTTTTACAATGTTCATGCAGCATTCAGTTGTGTGCATGGCTCCTCAGGTATCTCAGAATATACATGTGGAATCCTGCTTCCAAGCATGTATGCCCCCATAGCAGTATCGGATTGCCTGTCAGATTTGCAACCATATTTATATCTATACCTGTCAATGAAAAATATGTAAAACAATTTTTACTAATAAATTCCATTTGGATTTTAGATCAGGAAAGGAATTCCTCTTCATTTTATTATCATTTATTAGTACAGCTCAATACTAAAGTTAGTGACTGACATACTGTGCAAGGGCACATCATCCCAGTAACACTGCAGTACACAACTTGTGCCAATTGTGTTACCCAAGAGGAAGCCCATTGGAAATAATAGATTTACTAGTTGTGCGGCTGCACAGCTTGCATGCATACAACTTTAATGGGCTGTCATATCCTTGCACAGTATGTCAGCCACTGTTAAGAGATTGAATTTAATACTGCTCCTGAGTAGGGATGTGCAGACCTGGTTCATGATCAAACCGGACCACCATAAACAGGGTTGGTTTGAGTGGTTCAATCATGAACTGCTTTGAGCTGGTTCGGGCTGGTTCATCAAACCGACCGGCCCAGCCGATCAGTTTGACCTAACTGGTCCGCAAACCTGTGGTTTGGTCCAAGTTCGGACCGAACCCTCCAACCAGTTTGTGCATACCTTTACTCCTGAGGATCTGGGTACCCTCAGGAAAAATGTATTGTGGTGATAAAGGCTGCAGGCGGAGGGTGAATCCCTGAAAATCAGGCCCAGGCACTTAGGCAGGTTCCATAAAGTGCCTGCACCTTGTTTTTGGAGATTTGCTTACATGCCCTGCAGCCCTAAGTGATTCTGCATCATTCTCAAGGGTCCTCTAAACCTCAGGGAAGGTTTTCAGGGAGCTACAGTGGGTGTGGGAAATCATTTGTGCTCATGTTCTTATGTACACATGACTGTGGGTTTTCTGCATTATTTACAAAACATGCAACAAGCACATGTTAAGATTTCAAATTAATTATTTGGGGCTTAATTATGGATAAAATAATAGTACACCTTAGTTTATTGCACAGAGCTTGCTTGCTTGCTTGCTTGCTTGCTTATTTATTTATTTATTTATTTATTTATAGTTTATTTGCACAAGATTAACTGTTTAGTAGTTTGAAGATTAAAGTTATCATGCCCTTGGGCAATTGCTTTTTCCCCACTCTAACTTTAAAATGCTTTAATTAATATAGTTGTCTGTCACTAGTAACATTAAAACTAGCATACCTCCGGCTATTCCTTTTCTTCATAAGCAAGTTGTTAAAAAGTTGTTTTGTTTTGCTTGAGTCTTGAAACTTGAATTTTTTACAAAATCTGGTTTCCATTGTTCGTCCAGTGGTATAATTAAATGCAAACCGGATGTGCTTTGAACATTTCATTTTTATGTATGTGGTAGTGTGATATACAAAGAATTTGATGCTCCCAGGAGAGAGAGGACTAATGTTGAATCTCCATGCCCATGCTTTATTCTAGTATAAACTGCTGAACAGAACTTGGAAGAATTGTACTACACTTATTAGTATACCCTCTGACCTTGCACCATCTCTACGGAGAGTTTTTGCATTTACCTACTATTCTAAATCCTTCCATGCTAAACC
This sequence comes from Hemicordylus capensis, assembly GCF_027244095.1. Lineage (NCBI taxonomy): Eukaryota > Metazoa > Chordata > Lepidosauria > Squamata > Cordylidae > Hemicordylus > Hemicordylus capensis. The sequence goes on along the minus strand of NC_069658.1, from coordinate 86,164,129 downwards.
AAGTTGCATCGCTTTCATGATGATATTTTTAGAGACTAAACACTGAAACAACTAGACAAATAACTGGAGGGCACTGTTTCTAAAGTGAACGCTGATTTCAGAACTAAAAGCAGTTGATGTGATCAAGTTATACGATTAGCCCACTGAATGAAAGCCATTAGAAAACTATAAACAGTGCAGTCCAGAATAGGGAACCCAATTTGAGCTCTACATTTGAAACTATTGTGAGGCCATGAGCTCACTCTCTTCCCTCAGCTTCTAGATCTGGGTAACACAGATAATAATTATCTACCTCATAAGATTGTGAGACAAATACACACTCAGTGACCAGTACAGAATAACTTTAACTCTGCTTTGAGGCATGAGGTAATAAGCAGATATTTGCCTATCGAATACATTGGATATGGTCCTTCTTTTCTGGAATACTGTGGAAAAGTATCTTTTTCCGTGCAGGAAAAGAAGCATTGCAGGGGGCAGGGAGACAATTTTTCAAAGACACTGCTGGAAAGAAAAGGATTGAAAAATTCCCCTATGTCAGTCTTCTGTTTTGGACTGCAGCTTCTGATTAGGGTCATTTTGTTGAACCAGTTGACGCGGTTCTGTCTGAATTTGAACCAAATTCAGACCAAACTGAGGGTATGCAGACCGGTTAGGTCAAACTGATTGGTTTGATGAACCCGTCTGAACCAGTTCGAAGTGGCTTGTGGATAAACCACTTGAACCGGCCTCATTCACAGCAGCATGGTTAGATCACGAACTAGCTGCACATCCCTACTTCTGATGCTGTTTAAAAAACAAAACAAAAAATCCTTGGGACATACTAAATGCAACTGAGCATCACATATGGGGTGGAGATGGGAGGATAGAATAGTATATCAGATACAAAGGAAATGTGGAACAGTTATTCAGAATAAGTAGGACAATTTATTTTTATCTAATCCATATGCTTATTATTGCATACTAGTATGTATTTATGTAGTACTTGACTACCTCTTGTGTTTAATTTTTCACTTATTTTTTAATTATAGGCTTATGAAGTTAGCCCTAGTTCTTAGTCCCTTCCTTGAGAATATAATTATGTACTAAAATGTATTTCATTCGTGAACCACAACAGGAACTCTCTGTTTGCATTAGTAAGTCTGATTTGATTTAGAACTCATATCAAAATTGATATGGATGAACTGCAAAGACATGGTTACGTACACAAAATTGCTCTTGAGAATTACCCTTCCAACAAGCATTTGTTTTGTGTTTTTTTAAGGTTTTAGCAAATTTTAATTTTTTAAAAAGTTTGATATTGTTGGTTGGTGTCTTATCTCTAGATCTGGACTTGTTTAGAAACTACACATGGAAAGATGGAGGAGGAAGCATGGAGGAGCAAGTGAAATAAAGCCAAACCAAACATTAGCTAGAGGGATATACTATTCACAGTATTATGTAGGGGTGTGTGTGTGTGTGTTGTGTGTGTGTGTGTTTGAGCTGTTTCCAGGTCTCACAAATTACAGACAGCACTGCAATGTTTAGTTTCTGACAGTGTTTTCTTAATTTTCCTTAAGCCTTGTGGAGCCATAAATGACAAACAATAAGGCCTTTGTCTGAACATAGTCAATTGTGGTAAGGAGTGTATTGCTTTCCATTAAAATGGGTTTTGATTTCTCACAAGACAATTATAAATGATTCTGGAAAACTTTTTCAGTCTTGGAAGTTTCTCGCATATTTGAAGCAGCCAATCAATTAGCCCTTCCAAAACTATGCAAACCCTTTGTGCTCATACAAACTGCTTGCCCATACTCTGCATTACACAGATTAAGCTTAACTCTCTCTTTAATAATAATTTTAAAAAGGGACTATTTTTCCAGACATTCTGGCGTAACATGGTTCATGGCAGAGTCTATACATCATAATATTTTCCAGAAACACATAGCAAGTCTAACAGTGCTTTCCCTTCTGGATTATAGATATAAATGAATGTGAAAGCAGCCCTTGTGTCAATGGTGCCTGCAGGAACAATCTTGGTTCTTTCATCTGTGAGTGTTCATCTGGCAGCAAACTAGACTCTACAAGCTTGATCTGTATTGGTGAGTCTATTGGTTTATTTTATTCTTTAAATAAAAAACATGAATGCAGTTGTCTACAGTGGTTAGTTAAACAGGGAAGGAATGCTACACAGTAATACCCAACTGGTAAGAAAGCTAAGTATTACTTCCTACAAGGAATGTGTCTGGCCTGGCAACGAAATTGATCAGAGCCCATTTTCCCCCCAGGGAGTAGTATCAAACTACAGACAGTGTGTTCAAAGATACTGTTTCACACAATGTTTTGTCCTGGATGTGTCGAATTCTGAATATGGTGAAAAGAAGATTTAGGCTATAACTTGCAAATTGGCTCTATTTTTATAGCTACATTTCCTTTGTTGAACTTCACAGAATCTAAAGGTAACTTGTTGACACATGCCCTGGTTGTATTTCTCTTGGAATACCATAGTGTGAGATTGCCTTTGGAAAGTGTTTGGCCCAAATGCTGGAACCAGAGTGCTTACCGCAGCTGAGTGTTGGGAGCACACAACTCCCATATTACCAACAGTTGCACTGGTTACTGGTCTGTTTCCAGGCCCAGTTCAAAGTGCTGGTTTTGACTTTAAAACTCTAAACAACTTAGGTCTGGAATCCTATGAGGACAGCCTCCTTCCATATGAACCTGCCCAGGTACTAAGATCCACTGAAGAGGCTGTTCTCTGTGTTGCACCAATGTTTGAATGAGTTCAGTTGGAATATGGAAGACAGCCTTTTCAGTAGAAATGCCCAGATTATGGAACTTCTAACTTTTGGAGTTTCACCTCACATCCTTCTTGCAGTATTCTGCTGCAGACCCAAAATCTTTCTTTCCAGCGGGTCTTTAATGGTGGTAGAGGTTTAATAAATTAATGCTGTTAGTAGCTGACCCCACATAGAGCATCTTTGCGCTCTTTGGGGCCAGCGGTTACCCCTCCCCCCCTTCTGCCCAAGTCTCCGCTTCTGGGCCCAGCCACCTCTCCCCCCCACTGCCACTTCTACCCCCCCCCCACTTTCTCCCCCACCTGGGCCTTGCCTCTGCTGCTGGGCTGGGCCCGCCGCTGCCTCTGGCCTCTGCGGCCAGGCCTGCCACTGCTGCGGCGACCAATCCTCCTGGGTGCACCTCAGCCAAGAAGGCCCATCCGCCACCCAGCCAATCAGCTGGGTGCTGGGACGCACATTCCAAGGCACACCCAGGAGAATTACTATAATAGATTGTTTGGAGTTGTGCTGGTTTTATATCTGCTGCTGTTCCTAGTGTGCTTGATAATTGTTTCATGATTATTTTTATGTTTTTATATGCTATTAGCTGCCTTGGGCATCACTAGGTGGAAAGGCAAGGTACAAATATTTATTAAAAATACATAAACATCCATTTTACAAGTTTAGTTGTTTCCCATAGCAAAATTCCATTTGTGCAGTGGTGTGTGTTTAATGTCATTAAAAATTACTGTGGATTTCAAAATTAATGCTATCATACCTTAATATCTCAGCATTATTTGGGATTGCAAATATTGGGATTACATTTGTGCAGAAAATGGAGGACTGGCGTAGAGCCCTCTATTTCTTCTTATCATCATCATCTTCATCATCAGGAAATGGCATTCACTCCCTAAATGCCTGCCTACAGGCAGTAAATGGCTGGATAAGGGATAACAAATTGAAGCTGAATCCAAGCAAGACAGAGGTGCTCATTGTGGGGGGTTGGAATTTAAGGGATGAGTTAGATCTTCCTGTGCTGGATGGGGTTACACTCCCCCAGAAGGAACAGGTACGCAGCTTGGGAGTGCTCTTGGATTCAGACCTCACCCTGGTATCTCAGGTGGAGGCTATGGCCAGGAGCGCTTTCTATCAGCTTCGGCTGATTTGACAGCTGTGTCCATTCCTTGAAATGAACGATCTCAAAACAGTGGTGCATCAGCTGGTAACCTCCAGGCTCGACAACTGCAATGTTCTCTACGTGGGTCTGCCTTTGTACGTAGTTCGGAAACTTCAGTTAGTTCAAAATGTGGCTGCCAGATTGGTCTCTGGGGTAACCCGGAGAGACCATATTATGCCTGTCTTAAAACAGCTGCACTGGCTGCCGATATGTTTCTGGGCGAAATACAAAGTGCTGGTTATTACCTTTAAAGCTCTGAATGGCTTGGGTCCACGTTACCTGAAAGAGTGCCTTCTTCTGTATGATCCCCATCGCTCGTTGAGCTCATCTGGAGAGGTCCGTCTCCGGTTGCCACCGGTACGTCTGGTGGCGACTCGGAATAGGGCCTTTTCTGTAGCTGCTCCTAGTCTATGGAATGCACTCCTAGCAGATATCCGCAGTTTAGGCTCACTGTCGGCCTTTAAGAGAGCCCTAAAAACCTATTTATTTAGCCTGGCCTTCCAAGGCTTGTAAAGTGTTGTTGTTTTTAAATGTATTTTAATTGGTTTTAAATAGTTTTAATCATTTTTGAATTGCTTCTATATTGTCTTTAGCATTGTTTTAATTGTGGGTTTTATGTCTTTTTTTTTTAAAAAAAGTTGTTGTACACTGCCAAGAGCCTCTGGGTGGGGTGGTTTATAAATGTAATAAATAAATAATAAATAAATAAATAATAGTGCTGCCTGTGAGGGTGTAAGAATGAGGCCCATGCTGTGCATAGACAGATCTGTTCTGTTCCTATGAACAGATGCTCAAACACAGGCTTTGATGGTAGCTCCATTATTCCCACTATGATAGGAACAGGTCAAATCTGCCTGTGTAGCAGAGCAGGTCTCTTTCTCACATCTTCAAAAGCAGTGCAGATGGGGTCCACTCCCATTCTCTATTCTCCGCACAGTATGTAAGCCACCATTCACATAATTGAAATGTGATAATACAATGGCAATAACTGTGAACCAGTGTAATTATAGTTCCCCCCAAATTGAACTGAATACCATTGGAAGCACCTGGCCTTTGCTCTTTCTAAATTAGTTACAGCATGTAACACTTTTATAAAGAATACAAGGTATCTAGTTTCACTGGAGAACATCAGTTTTTCCTGTATTTTGTCCTGTAATAAATATTATTATGTGCTTCCCGACTGTGTTAATTCCTGACTGTATTTATCCCACTATTTGTGGTTATGCTGTACTTGGTTGCTAAATGCTGATTCTGGGTGTTGCACGGAACCGTTCGGTGCTCGCTTCCTGGAGCACTGAACCGGTTCTGTCCACCAGTGTTCAAACCAGTTAAATAACAAGGAAGGTGCTGCCTACTGTCAGCCCTGCCCTTCTACTCCCTACCACCACCGCTGGCACTCCAGAAAAGTGGGCATGCTGGGCGGTAGCGTTCCTGCTTGCAGTCCCAGCAGCATCACCACACTAATGTCTGGCACACACATGTAATCTCACATTCATGCGCGCTGCAGCCCAGCACACCCGCTTTTCTGGAAAGCTCTGGAAGTGGGAGAGCAGCGGCATGGGGCTGACAGATAGGCAGAGCCTTCCCTGTCATTTAAAGCAACTCCCCTCATCCTCCTGGGAGTGCATGGATCGGTTCCATGTACATCCCTAGTGATGGTGAGCATAAAACTCTAAAATATCATGGCTGTTTGCTTTTCAGTGTAAAGGAGCATACCTTAGGGGAGGAAGCTGTGATTTTTAGCCCCCCTCCCCCCCTAAAAAAGTACAGGAGGGGAAAGGGTTAAATCTCCCCCCCACACACACACATACACACACACACACCAGACTTCTACAACAGATTTCAGCCTTTACAGTAAAAAAAGAAAAAGAAAAAAAGGACAGAGGAAAGCTACACACAAGTGAGTGAAATATACAGTTTGGCTCTAATATATCAACTAGCTTGTACTAGTTGTTGCAGCAACAGATTTGTTGTACTAGTTGCTGCAGTGGGAGCAACAGATTTATTTAGGTATACAAGAAGGGCCCAGCTGGATCAGTCCTAATTCCATCAACAATCTCTTTCCCATATTGGCCAGTCAGACGCCTTTGAGAAGTCCAGAAGCCAGTTATGCAGCTGCTTTTTCTTCTCTATCACTGGTCTTTATATGCATGCTTCTGTGAACCTGGAGGAAGCATTTAACCATCGTAACTAGTAAACACTTTCCACCAAGAAATTGGCTAAGTCCTTTTTAAAGCCACATTTATTTATTTATTATTTATTATTAAAAAAGTTATACCACCCTTCCAAAAGGCACATAAGAACAGCCCTGCTGGATCAGGCTCAAGGCCCATCTAGTTCAGCATCCTGTTTCACACAGTGTCCCACCAGATGCCTCTGGGAAGCCCACAGGCAAGAGCTGAGGGCATGTCCTCCCTCCTGTTGTTTCTTCCCTGTAACTGGTAATAAGAGGTACCTTGCCTTTTAGGCTGAGAGCCTATAGCCCTCAAACTAGGAGTCACTGATAGACCTGTCCCTCATGAATTTATTTAACCCACCTTAAAGTATTCCAGGCTGTTGGCTGTCACCATATCTTGTGGCGGAGAATTCTACAAGTGGACTATGCATTGTGTGAAAAAATACTTCCTTGTGTTGGTCCTTAATTTCTTGGCAATCACTTTCATTGGATTACCCCTCATTTTAATGTTATACGAGAGGGAGAAAGAGTCCTCTCTATCCAATCTCTCCACACCATGCATAATTCTATGCACCTCTACCATGTCATCCTCTACCCTCAGTCTTTTTCCTAAACTAAAAAGCTCCAGGTGTTGTAGCATTGCCTTGTAAGGAAAGTGCTCCAGTTCCCTGATCATCTTGGCTGCCCTCTTCTTTTCCCTCTCCAGTTCTGTAATGTCCTTTTTGAGGTATGGTGACCAGAACTGTATACAGTTATTCTAAGTACAAACCTATGTACACATATACACAAATATGTATACATATGTGCAAAAGTACACATAGATTTGTACAGAGTTCTGGTCACAAATTGTGGGCCAAATGTGGCCACACCATAGATATGTATAAGGGCATTATAATATTAGCAGTTTTATTTTCAGTCCCCTTCCTAATGATTCCAAGCATGGAATTGGCCTTTCTCAGTGACGCCATGCACTGAGTCGACACTTTCAATGAGCTGTCCACCATGACCCCAAGATCCCTCTCCTGGTCAGTCACTGACAGCTCAGACCCCATCAGAGTATATGTGTAGTTGGGGTTTTTTTGGCCCTAATATGCATCACTTTATACTTCAATTGAACCGCATTTGCCATTTTATTGCCCACTTCCAAGTTTCGAGAGATCCTTTTGGAGCGCCTCACAATCCATTTTGGATTTCACTACCCTAAATAGTTTGGTGTCGCCTTCAGATTTGGCCACATTGCTGCTTACTCCAACTTAAAGATCATTTATAAATAAATTAAAAAGTACTGGTTACAGTACAGATCCCTGGTGGACCCCACTTCTTACTTCCCTCTATTTAGAGAACTGTCCATTTATACCTAGGCTAAGGGCTATCACCACATCTTGTGGCAGTGAATTCCATAGCATAAATATGTACTATGTGAAAAAGTACTGCCTTTTGTCCCTAATGAATCTCTTGCCATCAGTTTCATTTGATGACTCCTAGTTCTAGTGAAGGAGGGGTGCTTTATCTCTGTCCACTTTACCCATAGTATGCATAGTTCCATATACCTGTATCATCTCTTCCATTGTTCACTTTTTTCTAAATGAAAAAGCCCCAAATGTATAAGCTTTTCCTTGTACAGAACGTTCTCCAGGCCCTGATCATTTTGTTTGCCCCTTTCAGCATCTTTTCCAGCTCTACAATATCCTTTTTGAGATGTAGCAACCAGTATTCCAAGTGTGGCTGCACCATAGATTTGTATAAGGTCATTACAATATAGTACAATATCACACCCACAGAATCTGGCCACTTGTTGGCATTTTTTATTTAGAACAAATACTTTTATACATAAAAATAGTAGCAAATATAGTAGAATTCAATTTTTCTTTTAATTCACTGTAGATAGTCTGAAGGGAACATGTTGGCTGAACATTCAAGACAATCGCTGTGAAGTGAACATCAATGGAGCAACTCTGAAATCTGAATGCTGTGCTACTTTGGGAGCCGCTTGGGGTAGCCCGTGTGAACGTTGTGAATTAGGTATGATTCTTTACTTTGCAGTTTCCTCTAGCATCAAACATCATGGAAACATGGGTGTAAGTACTATACCTCAATCAATGTATCCCTGATAAGTTCAGATGTCCTTTCCCAGAACTTGCTCAGGTATAATTATTTCCCGTTTCTGTTATCTTTTGCCATCACTGCAGTGTAGTAACATTACTTTAGCACTAATTATATGAATCTCTTAAGTCAGGAAGGTAAATACAAATTTACAAATAGAATTTGATTTATTGTTCTCTGTGTAATTGGTGTGTCTGTTGTGAGCAATTCCTAGCATCTCCCATTAAACGGATCCACTGGTAAGTGATAGAAAAGACTTCTGCCTGAGACTCTGTGGAGGTGCTGCCAGTCAGAGCAGATAATATCTAGACTCAGTATAGACCAGTAGTATGAACTAGTGTAAGGTAACTTACATGTTCCCATCTCCAGATGATTTAAAAGAAAGGTCTGTGCCTAATGGAGGTAGTAGTAGTTTTACCACAGGAAAAATAATTCTGAGGAACAAAGAAATATTAACTTGGGACTTTTCCTTAATATGGAAAGGGGAATATTTATACAGTTAAGTAATTTTAAATGAACACAACTGTTTCTCGTTTGGGGCTAGACTGTAAAAGATATAGGCAAACCCTGTTACTCACAGAGGTTCCGTTCCTCACCTACTACCACAAATAACAGAACTGCGAGTAATGAGGCATTATGCCTGTGGGAAATGGTGAGGGGGTTAGGTTCCAGAATGGCCAAAAAAGGTGAATAAATTGCAAAAACACAGTGAACGGGGCTGAAAATAATTGAGAATGTTTACTGTACCATTCTCCACAGAGTCTAGTGCCCAGGAATGCCCCCCCAAACTGTGAAAAAATGCTTTTTTAAAAAGAAATGAGCCACAAAATGGCTCCTACTCAATAAAATGGCAGTCATAAGTGACCTCCGTGGTCACTTCCAGCCCTCTAGGAACCACAGATACATACCCTTTCATCTCCACGGATAGTGAAATCAGGCGTCAATTAGACACCTGCGAATATGTGGAACCACGAATAGCAATTCCACAAGTGATGAGGTTTGCCTGTATATGCCATTTATATTTGTCTCCTTAAAGTTACTTGTGTGCAGAATTGATTGTATTATGATCACTTTTATTAGCACATATTTGTTGGAGGAAAGTCTGTGATGTCTGGAGGTGGGTGGTACAAATAGTTTTAATTTCTCTTAATCTGGTCCCATTGTTTTCCATCTACACCTATCCAGTAAGCATTTTATTTCTCCCCAAAGGAATCTTGTTTATAAATTCTGAGATATCATGTTCTGAAATAAGTGCTGCATTCTTTCATTATTTTTCTTAAGACACAGCATGTCCAAGAGGATTTGCAAGAGTTAAAGGTGTTTCCTGTGAAGGTAAGATTATTGTTTTGCTATTAGCACAGTGATTTTCTCAGACAGAATTAAAAAGTGACACTCTAAATCCTATATCCTTGAAAAGTAAACTAATGTTTTATGATTGTCATCATCACAGAAAGATCAATGATTTATAAGAGGTGGAAAGGAGCTCAAAAATAGTGGCTGACATCTTGACTAATGAACTGAGGATGCAGCAAGAGGCTGCGTCCTCACAGCAGGAGACTTACTCACTTCCACAGTGCATGTGCATAGAAGGAGAGAAGTGCTCTTCATTTGTCTTGTCTCCCTCTGCAAGTATTCTGTACCTTCCAAAATATGTATTTATTTATTTTATTTTTCCATCACATTTATAAACTGCCTTGCGTCTCAAGACAGTGTTCAGTAATTTAAAATAAAACACAATTAAAGCAATATTAAACAAGAAATTCTGGTAAGAACTAATCTGCCTACTTCCCTTTCCATATATTCTTAATTGATAATTACCAACTCATCACTGCAGCAGGCACCTTAAAGGAGAAAGCAGCATGGGTTGCTGCTTTCACGGTGGACCCTTACGGAGTACAGTGCCACAAAGGGGCAGCAGAGGCTAACGGGAGGGACAGTTAGGACCTGCCTGCCTCCTCTTAAGGGACCCCCTCCCCACCCCCTGAGATGTGCCTGGAGTATTCTTTGCACATCCCTACTCTATGTGTCCCCACAGCTGTAGCAAATTGGGTTCAGATTGGTTAGGCAGTTCACAGTTTACCCACTTGCATCTCAAACATTCACACATCTGCCATCTTGAATTGGGGTGGATGACATCATTACAAACTGTGCCATTGAGGTGTCCTTATGTGTCCCTACAGCTGTAGCAAATTTGGATCAAATCGGTTAGGTGGTTCACACTTTAGCCCACTTGCTCCTCAAAACGTTTACATTTCCCATCTTGAATCAGGGTGGATGACAGCATCACAAACTGTGAGGTGTCCCTATGTGTCCCTACAACAGTACCAAATTTGGTTCAAATTGGTCCAGGCCTTGTAAGCTTGATAGCGGCACACACACACACACACACACACACACACACACACAATCCAGGAGATCTCATAAGCTTACTTTCCTTAAGGAACGTAAGCTAAAAATAGATTTCACAAAAGGCCTGAGAAAACAAGTGTACCTTGAGCAATTTTTTGAAGGCAGCTAGAGATGGAAATGGTCTTATATTGACAGGGAATGCATTGCAAAGCCCTGGGGCAGCCATAGAGAAGGCCCAGTTCCACCAAATGAGCCGGTGGCAATAGTAACCAAACCTCCCCGCATTATCTCAGGATTTATGACAGAGAAGGTGCTCTCTTAAGTACCATGGACTCAAGCTATTAATGGCATTATAAGTAATGACCAATATTTTGTATTTTGCTTGGAAACATATCGGTAGCCAGTAGAGCTCTTTAAAAGGTGTTATAAGATCTCTTCGGGTCACCCCAGAAACCAATCTTGCTGCTGCTTTCTGCACCAATTGCAGTTTCCGGACTATGTACAAAGACAGCTCCACACTACTGAAATCTAGCCTGGAAGTTATGAGCATATGTACCACTGTTTTGAGGCCATTTACCTTCAGAACGGGATGAGTTAGATCTTCCTGTGCTGGATGGGGTTACACTCCCCCAGGAGGAACTACTGCAATGTGCTCTACGTGGGGCTGCCTTTGTACATAGTTCAGAAACTTCAGTTAGTTCAAAATGCAGCAGCCAGATTGGTCTCTGGGGTAACCCGGAGAGACCATATTATGCTTGTCTTAAAACAGTTGCACTGGCTGCCGATATGTTTCCGGGCAAAATAAAAAGTGCTGGTTATTACCTTTAAAGCTCTGAACGGCTTGGGTCTGGGCTACCTTAGAGAGTGCCTTCTTAGGTATGATCCCCATCGCTCATTGACGTCATCTGGAGAGGTCCATCTCCAGTTACCACAATTCAGAAACTGAGCCTTTTCTGTAGCTGCTCCTCGTCTATGGAATGCACTCCCAGCAGATATCCACAGTTTAGGCTTGCTGTTGGCCTTTAGAAGAGCCCTAAAAACTTATTTGTTTGTCCTGGCCTTCAAAGGTTTGTAAAGGGTTCTTTTAAAAAAGTATTTTAATTGGTTTTAATTGTTTCTGAATTGTTTTTATATTGTTTTTAGCACTGTGTTTTGAATTGTGTGTTTTTATGTCTTTCTAAAGATGTTGTACACCACCCAGAGCCTTTGGATGGGGGGTTTATAAATGTAATAAACAAACAAACAAACAAATAAGTTGGCATATCAGCTGAAGCTGATAAAAAGCACATCTGGCCAGTGCCCCAATCTGTGAAACCAGAGAGAGCTTGGGTTCAGGAGTACTCCCAGACTACTCACTGTACCTTCCCCCCACTTAGGGAATGTAACCCCACCCAGAACAGGCAGATCTAAACCATCTCTCAAGTCCTTAATACCTCAATCTCATCTGGATTCAACCTCATCTTGTTTTCCCTCATCCAGCCCATTACCACCTCCATGCAGGCATTTAGGGAAGTGATGCCATTTCATGATGAAGCTGATATGGAGAAATAGATATGGGTTAGGGATGTGCACAAACCAAGGTCCAAGGATGTGCCCGAACCACTGGTTTGGCACCAAGGGGAGAGGAAGGATGAGCAGGACCTTTAAGAAAAAGGGGGCAGGTCTTTACCTGCTCTCTGCCACCACATGTAGCTTTTGCTGCTGCAGCGCTTGTACCAAGTACCCCCGTGAGGCACAGGCATGCACATGGTTTCTGTGCATTCATGGACACCATATACGTGCTGGCACCCCGCATGGGTACTAGGGACAGACGCCGCTGCAACAGGAAGCTGCATGCAGTAGCAGAGAGCACGTAAGGACCTATTTTCCTTTTTCTTAAAGATCCTGCTCGCCCTCCCCCTCCTCACACCACCGAACCAATTCATACCTTGGCTGAAATTGTTTGGTGCCAAAGCAGTGCACAAACCTTGGTTCATGCACATGCCTAATTTGGGTGTCATCACCATATTGGTAACACCCTGCACCAAATCTCCTAATGATCTTTCCCAGTGATTTCATGTAGCTGTTAAAAAGCATTGGAGACAGTATGGAACCTTATGGAACTCCATAGCTCTTGCTTTGAAGAGCAACAGTCTCCAAGAGATAGCATCTGGAATCTGCCCAACTGGTAGGAGTGGAACCACTGTTAAACAGTGCCACCTAGACCCAATTCCTTAAGAAAACCCAGCAAGATACCATAGTTGGTGTATCAAAAGCCACTGAGATTCAAACTGATGCAGCTGTAGGGGGTTGGTTCTGCTGTGTGTGCAAAGCTACTGTTTACATACCTGCATCAGTAATCAGGATCTCAGCCACTGTCAACAATTTCATGGGACTATAATTGACAACAGTTTTTCACCTGCAATAATATAAATGGTGACCTTGACAAATAAAATACAGTTTAATGGGAAGCCTTCTCTGATATTTTGTCTTACAAAGCTGTAATACAGTTGAAAAAATCTCAGTGCTCTATACTTTGTAAATGCTTTTGTAAATGCTTTTGCAGAAAATTCAGATCATTGTACTAGAAAACTGATTAATGGTTTCTGTAAATGTTTCACCCATTCTAAACCCTCTTATAGTATTTACTATAGAAGACTATACTATATATACTATATAGTATTTACTCTTTCTGGGTTTTCTGCATTATTCTAAAAATATGATTGGGGGGTCATTAGTTCCTGTTTAATAAATAGAAGGTTGCTACAGAAGGGGTATTTGATAAATGATCTTTATACTGTAACAGACAGTTCTTTGACCTCATCCAGGACAATTCTTTTACTCTCATTTTCATATGTTATTTGAGCCACGTTTTCTGCTATATAAACGACATATTTCACAACATGTTTAATATCCACTGTAAATTGTGCCTGTTTTACCAAAATAAGAATTGACTGTTATCTCCTATTAATATTTTACAATAGATGTCAATGAGTGTGATGTTTTCCCTGGTGTTTGCCCTAATGGACGGTGTGTCAACAGCAGAGGATCATTTCACTGCGAGTGTCCAGATGGCTTGACACTGGATGGAACAGGCAGAGTGTGTTTAGGTGAGCACTCAACATCCCACTACCACACCTTCAACTGTATGCTTGATTTAGGGCTAGTACATTCACTTGAGGATCACTTGTCCTCAAGCTTTCCTATACTTCTAGTGACCTCCAGTTCCAACAACCACTGCAAATGATTAAGGTTGGAAACCACTTCTGCTACCACCCATTCGTTCTTGTAACAGTTCCTCACTTTCTTTGCCAAATAAAATTAAGACATCACCACACTAGCTGTTTTCTTTCCTTATTCTCTCTGGCAGCAGCTATTTTTACCTGCAGTTTAGCGGAGAAAGCAGGGGTTAAGTTATGTTGATTAAATCACTTCCTCTATTAGTAATGTGTGAGTGTCATGCATAAGTGTGCTGAGAGCCCAAATAACTGGGTAGGAATGATTTTCTACTTATACCAAAGACCCTCAACTAATGGTGAAGACCCCTACTTCTGCAGGAAAATACTGCGGAGTTAAAACAATCCTTATCTATTCCCAAAGTTCCCCAGACTGACAGGAATCAAGGGTTACACGTGCGCACTGCTCTCCTGAGGCCAAGGAATGTTAGCAGCAGGCCTGTTCAAAGCAGCCCTGCTTCACTCCAGGGCTCCACTTCTTATTCACCTCAGCCCCCTTCAGCCTGCTTCAAAGGAGCCCACTTTGGCAAATCCTTAAGTGTCCCAAAATATTTATTTGTTTGTTTGTTTGTGTATTTATTTATTTATTTATTTAAGTTTTCTTATATACCGCCTCCTCCAAAGACTCTAGGTGGTGGACAACAACAATACCAATCAAAATAAAATAATAAAATAAAATAAAATAAAAGGCAAAGGCCTGGCAAAACAGGTAGGTCTTCAGAAGTAGGCTTGAGCCCCAATCCTTTCGGAGGCCATTCTAGAGGCTTCCGAAACATTTTGGCCACTGGCCATTTCGGCATTCTGGCAGTGGTGGGGGTGTTCCCTTAAGGGCAGGGGAGGGTGCACTTACCCCTCCGGCCACATTTTCCCTGCCGGTGCTCCGTTGTAGCATCCATGTGCCTTTCATGTGCGTGCACGGCAGATGGGTGCACGCACACACGATGGGCACATGTGCACCCAGTACTTCCAGCCACTTCTGGCCGATGAGGGCAACAGGGTGGCAGGGAGGTATGCTGCTGCCCCAAGGGTCTTTGCTACAATGGAGTGCCAGCGGGGGAAATGCAGCGGGAGGGGTAAGTGTACCCTCCCCCACCCTTAAGGGAACACCCCCGCCACTGGAACAATTCCGGGCACATCCCTATTAAGAAGGGCCTTAAAAGCAGCTAGGGAGGGGGCTGAATGAATCTGAGGGGAAAGAGGGTTCCAAAGAAGAGGGGGGGGGCACAGAAAAGGCCCTCCTATGGGCCCAGGTACCATGCACTACACCAGGGCCCTGGACACTAAGGAGGGCCAGCTGAGAAGACCTCACAGGATGGGATACAACTGGCTGAGAGAGGTGATCCCAGAGATATACAGGTGCTAAGACCATAAGGGTTTTGTAGGTGAGAACCAGCACTTTGAATTGGACCCAGAAGTTCACAAGGAACCAGTGCAGCAAGCATAAAAGAGGTGTGCCACTATCAAATCTACAGCCACCCATGAAGAGGTGGCCCGCTGCATTCTGGACTAGTTGAAGCTTCCAAATGATTTTCAAAGGCAACCCTAGGTAGAGCGCACTGCAGTAGTCCAAACGAGAGGTAACAAAGGCATGAGTTACTGTTGCCAGGGCCTGTCAGTTGAGAAAAGGCCATAACCGGCAAACCAGCCAAAGCTGGGCAAAGGCACCCATGGCCATGGCCTCCACCTGCTGTTCAAGCAGGAGGGCAAGTCCAGAAGGACACCCCCCACCGCCAGATCACAAACTGTCTGTCTCAAGGGAAGCACAACCCCATGCAAAGTAGGCCTTTGCATTAATGCAAATGTCAGGATTTGGTCCGAACCGGTCTAATCTGACCCTGGAAATGTCGGTTTGGGGTCCTTTGGAACTTTCAGAATGTCGGGTTCAGGATCAGGTATTTTCCAGACCAACCTTCCAATTCATTTAAAAGTAACTGGGTGATACTCACAGTGAATCCATAAGAAAAACAACCAGAGAATTGCAGGGGAAATGCTGTAAGATCAGAAAATCTCAGAGAACCCAGAAATTAGCTGCTTGTGAGCTAAAAAATCTTTTTAAAAAATTTAAGAACACATGCATGGGCAGGCAGATAAAGGGTGGAAGATATTTTCCCCTAGCTGCAATTGCAACAAACAAACAAAAAAGCAAACTCTCAGGCCATCTGGAGCTCCAGAAACTTCTGGTTTCTTCTGAACAAAAGTCCAAACCAGTTCAGTTCAGTTCAGTTCAAAAGTCCAAACCAAAATTGGTTCTTCAAGTTTGGATCAGGAACTTCTCTGACCTCCTCCGAAATGGCTCATATTGGGAAGTTTTCAAACTTCCTGATCCAATGTTGCACAGCCCTATCCCAAAGTTTTGCTTTGGACCCTTCTTCAAATGTCAAAGCTTTAAATGTCAAAACGGGGTGTTTCCACATCCCCCCTAACATGGAGGAGAGCAGGAGGCTGTTCTCAAGAGCATCCAAGATTGGGCTAGGCAGCTAAGCTTCCGAACCTGCGGGAGCCAACCAGCTTAGGCACATGTACTTGAATCCCATTTCTTCTCCCACCAATCCTTTAAGCTCTTACAGGTTCAGTGCCATGGGGAGAAGGAACTGGCCTCAGAGAAATCACGTCCTTCAAGCCCATTACCCCACCATCATAGACTAGCTCAGCCCTCAGGGACATATTTTAATGTGTTGAATAGCATTTCCAGGGGAATGAGAGATCAGCAAAAATTGCCCCCCACCTGTGCAGCAGAACTCTGGATTACTAAACTCTATGGAGGCACTTTGCCCACTGCACGTCTGCACAGTTAGTGAGGATGTTGGCCACTGAAATAAACAACAACTTATGAGCTTTTTAATTCTTGTGTTGATTGCTGTGGTCAACTCTGGTCTTTGTGCTTTTTACATTGCTTCCTGTCAAACTTCCTCTGGTTTAGATGTGTGCTGCTTATTGTAGGTCTGATTACTTAAAGTCCCAAGAACAGAAACATTTTAACTGTTTCTGTTAAAGTGGGGGCAAGGTGGGGATAACTTTCTAGAAAAAAACAACCATAAGTCTTTTAAATATTAATAGCTGGAGAAACATTCTGTAGAAAGGCATATAGGAGTTTGGAAAGGAGGTAGAATCTTTTTAAAATAGCATGCCATTTCAGTTTTAGGAAATGTGTAGCCCAATCTTATGCATGTTTACTAGGAACTAATTCTCACTTTATTCACTGGAACTTACTTCCAAGTTAGTGTTCATATTGTTGTAACCTTAATTTGTTTAAGATGTAAATGCTTGGGGTGAAATAATGCAATGGCATGTATCCATTCATTTCAAGGAAATGGATAAAAGTCAAAGGTTTTGTACCGTGTGTGTGTGAAGAGTTTTTTAAATAATTGGTTTATTTGTAATTGTACTTTCCATCCACTTCTTCTAAGAATTTCACATTAGATTTGTACTTGTTAGATGCCAGTATTTTATGAATCAGCTGAAGGCATATTGAATCCATTTAAAGTGCTATAGCCAAAAGAGAACGAAAATTAGAAACAAAGTTCTCCCTTTCCCACCCTACCACAAAAGTCAACAAAATAAAATTTAATAATCCTTCACTTTTAAATCAAGGAAGCAACTTTTAAGTCAAGGAAGTATAAGCCTGCACTCAAGAAAGATGATAGTAATAAAAAGAGCTCAGTTTCTGTACAAGTTATTGAAGAAGTGATACAACTACTACTACTACAAATATTTATATACCGCTTTTCAACAAATGTTTCCAAAGCGACTTACAGAGAGAGAGAGAGAGAGAGAGATGATACTTAGAGGGATGTACCTGCCTTTAGGGGACAGAAAGCTAACAATCAGTTATATAACTTTAAATGGGCCTACTAATAAGAATATGGAATATTATAATCTTCATAAGGACATGTGTCATCTTCCAAGCATTGTTTGATCTTTACTTGTCATGTCACTCTATGCAGCCAAAAATATTTTCCAACATATCTGTGTCATTTTTTTCCACTTAAGACTGCCAGCCTTCCTCCCGCAGAATATTAAGTAAAAACTGTAATGGGGACAGTACACCTTGGTGCAGTGTTATGAGCACAAAAACTCAGATATAATTTGATATGGCATTCAGGAAGTGGGGAAGTTCAGTTGTCCGTAGTCTGATTGTAATGTTGTCTTACATTCTGTACATTACGTTTAGTTGTCAATGAACTAGTCCCAGATCCCAAGCATTCGGCTGATCTGGGGACAGTTTTGTGATGCATGGTCAGTGTCAGGGCTTAGCATAGTCAGCTAGTTGGTAAGGTCCATGGCCTCACAGAGGGCCCACTGCTGACCAGTTACATCTGAACTACCTTCACTTTCCCTATGGAAGAGTGTTGAGAACATTCCTCTTCCAGGGCCCTTCCCAGCAGGTTGTGGGAGATTATATGGCTCTCTCATGCTCGTTCTGATCCCTTTCGCAATGGGAGATGGATGATCACCCAAAGAGGTCTCTGTGATGTTATAGGATTATCTGAGATGATATCTATTTTCCAATGGAAACTCTGCCTGGAGGCAGAATTGGAGAGCAACTGCTGGCAGTGCTAAAAGATCATTAATTGTTCTAGAGACCTTGCAGCTTTGGAGGAGGTCCAGGGCAAGTGTCTGTTTCCTGGAAACTTCCTCAACCCCAGGGAGAAAGATGAAGACGTGTGTGTGTCTGGGTCCAAAGGAAATCTCCTGCTTGTCTCCACTCAAGTTTTTCTCCCTTCCTGTGTTTTTATTCTCCCTTCAAAATCCAATCTGCACTCTCCCTTTTTTAGCCTTTCGAGATCCTCATATCTCATATCTCAGCAGAGTTCCCCATCTGTAGGTGGGAATTAACGATATAGCACAGCCTCATTGCATTTACTGAATAAATTTCTTTGATTGACTCACTCTCTAGACTTTCTCTCAACCTATGTAGCTGATCTGTTTGAGCATAATAAAATGATAATTTTCTGTAATGTTATGAGGGCAACCAGATGTGGGAGGACGTTGAATGGGTGGTCTAAGCTTATGGTGAAGCATTGAACATTACCACCTGGGTGGGATACCAGCCATCCTGGTACTTCTGTTTTATGGGACAGTATTGTTGTTTTATTTTGCACCCTACTAGATATAGCTGCCCCCATATCTAATCCATATAATCAATTTGATGTGGCATTTCAAATGTACACCTGCTTTCCTACGCTGGCACTGAGATAACAGTTGGAAAGGAAAGAAGTTGTGATGGGGGAGCCCATGGACACTCTGTGGCCAAGGACCCGCAAAAAAACTGTAGCTGGTGACTGACATATCGTGCAACAAGCAGTAGATCCAAGAGGGATCTGCGATTGCTGCTTCCGAGCCACTCACCAGCCTGTCGACACTGATAACAACGGCAGGGCTTGCTCTACACCACCAATGCATTGTGTCATCACAGTTGCAACCAATTTGGTTGAGAATGATGGGAGTGGGTCGTAGCAGCGATGGATCCATCTTGGATCCACTACTCAGTGCACTGTATGTCAGCCAGAGTTCAATAATGTCAATATCAATCTCAGTCCTTCAAAACACACAACAAAAAAGCCCCATTTTAACTTGCCACCTGAGGAGCACAGCATGGAGGGCACATAAGCCTCCAAAGGCTGGGTGGAGACTTGTAGATGGCAAATAAAGAAACAAATTTTTGCTTTCATAAGTATCATATCATATCATAATGTATTCATATCAGTATCATAATGGTATCAACTCATTTCTAATTTTCAAGAAATGCATTTTCCATGTTCAGTGGTTGGGATGCCTGCCTATGCTAAGTTGGTTTTGTTGTTGTTGTTGTTGTTGTTGTTTGTTTATGAGTTATATAAATTGAGGATTGGTGCTCTCTGACTTCAGCATATGGTATTGCTTTTAATATAATTTGTAGACATCCGCATGGAGCAATGCTACCTGAAATGGGATGAAGATGAGTGTGTTCAACCTGTCCCTGGAAAGTTCCGGATGGATACCTGTTGCTGTGCTGTAGGTGCTGCTTGGGGCTCGGACTGTGAAGAATGTCCCAAGCCTGGCACAAAAGAATATGAAATATTATGTCCCAGAGGACCTGGCTTTTCCAACCGAGGAGATATTTTAACTGGCAGACCATTTTATAAAGGTAAAATAACACTATTTACTGTTTCATGTGTACATTTTGGTTTTATCAAAGGACAACATAAAATTCTTTCCTGCATATTTCTGTACATGTAATGAATGTATAGAATACATGTATTCTATATTTATTATTTCTTGTTTACACAGTCAGACAGGTGTTATTGACTGGTTTGTTTTATCCAGACATTGAGTCCTTCCCAAGGACCTGGGATGGCTGAATTTTATCGTCAATACTGTTGGTTATTATAGATATCGTCGCAAAATATAGGCTGTTCCCTGTAAAGCTGCTTTTTGTAATTGGCTGATGGTGATTTCTGTGGCCCCTATGGTGTTGAGGTGCTCTTCAATTTGTTTTGGAATTGAACCTAGGGTGCCAATTACCACTGGGATTATTTTGGTCTTCTTCTGCCACAGCCTTTCAATTTCAATTTGTAGAACTTTGTATTTTGTGTTTTTTTCTATTTCTTTTTCTTCTATTCTGCTATCCCCTGGTATTGCTATGTCGATTATTTTAACTTCTTTTTCTTTCTTTTCAACTACAGTAATATCTGGTGTATTGTGTGGCAGATGTTTGACTGTTTGTAGTCGGAAGTCCCATAATATTTTTGCATCTTCATTTTCGACAAATTTTCCAATTTTATGGTCCCACCAATTTTTGGCTACAGGTAGCTTGTATTTTTTGCAGATGTTCCAGTGTATCATCCTTGCTACCTTGTCATGCCTTTGTTTGTAGTCAGTCTCTGTTATCTTTTTACAACAGCTGATTAGGTGGTCCACTGTTTAATCTGCTTCTTTACAAAGGCGGCACTTGCTGTTTGTTGTTGACTTTTCTACTTTTGCTCTTATTGCATTTGTTCTTAGTGCCTGTTCTTGTGCAGCCAATATTAAACCCTCTGTTTCTTTCTTCAAGTAACCATTCTTAAGCCATTGCCAGGTCTTGGTGATGTCTGATTTTCCACATATTGTGCAAATATTGACCATGCAGGGGCTTATTTTTCCATTTTTCTGCACGGTTCTTGACTTGTTCTTTCTTGTAGGCCTGCTTTGTTTCATTGGTGTTGAATAGTTTCTCATTATTGACCATTTGAAGTGCATCTTCTTCACTGTCCTTTATATATTATTCAAGGCCACTTTTCGCCTCCTCTACTGTTTGATGGACTTTCAGCATTCCTCTTCCACCTGAGCTGTGAGGGAGGTATAGCCTATCGAAATCACTGCAGGGGTGCAGAGCATGACTGATGGTCATTATTTTCCTGGTCTTACGATCTAGCGTCTCTAGCTCTGCCTGGGTCCAGACTATTATTCCTGCAGTGTATATGATAACAGGTATAGCCCAGGTGTTTATGGCTTGTATGGTGTTCCCTCCATTGAGTTTGGATTTTAGGATTTTTCTAACTCTCCTGATGTATTCACTTTCAATTTTTCTTTTAACTTCAGCATGTGCAATGTTATCAGCCAGCAGAATGCCCAAGTATTTATAATGTTCTTTCTCTTCCAGGTTCTTGATCTTGCTTCCATTGGGCAGTTCTATTCCTTCTGTTTTTCTTATTTTTCCTCTGTTCATTATTAATGCAGCACACTTGTCTAGTCCAAACTCCATTGCTATATCGCTACTGAATATACGGACAGTGTTTAGGAGTGATTCGATTTCTGACTGGGACTTTCCATACAACTTCAGATCGTCCATGTACAGCAGATGGTTTATTTTACTTGATATTTTAGATGTTTGGTATCCGAGGCCTGTTTTGTTTAGTATTTGTGAAAGTGGAGTCATGGTGATTACAAACAACAGAGGGGATAGTGAGTCCCCTTGGAAAATACCTCTTCTAATGCTAACCTGTCCAAGTGTCTCGCCATTGATTGTTAACTGTGTACTCCACATGCTCATTGCTTTTTAAATAAATATCTGAATGTTTTTGTTGACACCAGTTGTTTCTAAATATTTTAGTATCTATGTGTGAGGCAATGAGTCGAAGGCTTTCTTTTAGTCTATCCATGCAACACTTGTTTTTCTTCTCTTGCAGTTTTCTAAAATCATTTTGTCAATCAGCAGCTGGTCTTTTGTGCCTCTGGTGTTCAGACAATTTCCTTTCTGTTCAACCTGAAGCTGTTTGTTAGTTAATAAGTGTTGCATTACTTCATCTGCTATTATTCCAGTTAATAATTTGAATATGGTTGGCAGGGAGGTTATCGGTCTATAATTACTTGGAACTGCACCTTTTGCTGGGTCTTTCATGATGAGATGAGTTTTCCCAGTCGTTAGCCGTTGTTCAATATCACCTCCTTGCAAAATGCAATTGAATTGTTTTGATAGTTGTTTATGAAGGCTTGTTAGGTGTTTAAGCCAAAAGCCATGCAGTTCATTGTCGCCTGGAGCAGTCCAATTTTTAATTTTCTTTGCTCTTTCACTTATTAATTCTGGTGTTCTTATTAGATCTTGCATTTGTTGGTTACATTTTTCAACCTCTTTCACCCAGCCTGCGTTTTTATTATAATCTATTGGATTGTCCCATAATTTCCCCCAGAATTGCACTGTTTCTTCTTTATTTGGTGTTTCTAGGTTTCTTGCAGTTTCTCCTTCTATGCTTTGGTAGAAACGTCTCTGATTCGACTGGAATTGGAGATTCTGCCTGTGTTGTGTAATTCTGGCTTCGTATCTGCTAATCTTCTTTGACACTGCTGTTATTTGCTGCTTTATTATTTCCAGGACTTCTCTACTTTTCCTTGAATCTAGGTGGTATTTTTGGATCAGATACTGTTTGGTGTTTTCATTCTTCAGCTTCTTTTCTTTCATATTTTTCAATTTACTAGCATCTGATCTAAGCCTGGAGATTTTATTTTCTAATCTAATCTTCCATTTAGGTGATGTACTGCTTTCTTTTTTTACAGGTCCGCTGATATTATATCCGAGCTCTTGTGTTGTTATTGTTGCTGCAGTGTACATTAGTTGGTTTGTTTCTTGCAAATTATTGGTTATTTCTGCAAGTGCAGCATTGACATTATTATTATTATTATTATTATTATTATTTTAAATTTATAACCCATTTAATATAGATTTGCCATCCAATAGACAATCTTTTGTAAAAATGGAATGTATCCTTCTTAGATCAGACACAGTGCCTACTCATGAAGTGATCTGCATAAACAACCGATGTGTATAACAGTCTCCTAACCTTTTTAAAAAGAAAAAGCAGCTGTGTGTGGAGGAGGCTAGGATTGAGTGGAAGTAGGGAGTGGAAGGAGCTGCTTACGGCAGGGGTTCTCAAACTTGCATCTCCAGAGCAAAGGCAATTGCTGCTGGGGATGATAGGAGCAGTGGCAGCCGGTGAGGGCAGCGGGGGCGGTGGTGCTGAGAGGTTCCTTCAAAAAAAATTACCATCGAAACTGGTGACACCTGGAAGCCACTGGGAGCAGTGGTGCCCCACCTGGCATCCCATGCACTGCTGCCCCACCTACTGCATTCATCTGGCTTATGTTCCTCTCACTACCCGCACCCCATCGCCACCCTCACCAGCCCAAGGGATAGGATTTGTAGTCCAACAATATCTGGAGACCTGAATTTGAGAACACCAGGCTTGACACTTATGTCTATCTGCTTTCCCATTATAATTATAATTATAATTATAATTATAATTTCCCATTATAATTATAACCCCATTCCCTATCTTTCACCCAAAGGTGGAAAAGCAGTTTGGGGAAGCAATTTTGAATGGGAAAGTGGCTAGAAATGAAAAGCATAAGCAGCCCTTCCAAATGCCATTCCTTCACTCATAGCTGCAGTCCCTTACAGCTGCTTTTAATTTTAAAATATAAGCATACTATTACAGAGCTCTGCCATGAATGTATAATTTGAATCTTAAACTGGTTAAAAGCAAGGTGTGGGAACAATGTGCTTCACTGTTCTCTTCACAATGTTCTTCTCTTCACTATGAAGAGAAGGTTGCTTTCAAAAGCTGTTAAATGTAGAGATGTTCTGCACATTAGTGTTCCACTTTTTCATGTTTGTAACCCATAATTATGAAGTTCTTACTGTTTGTTCCAACTTCATTATAGAGCTTGATCACCTATGAACAAGTGACTTGTTTAAAGCCCTTTGACAAAGTAGGTTTCTGCCTCTCAGATAATTCTCAGGATAATGGAACAGCTTCTGAAAATACAAAGCTTGGCTATTCTATTCTATGCCTTTGCTCTTTATTAACCTCTAGAATGCATGAAATATGCCTTAAATGTGTATTAGCGTTCTTCTCTAACAATGATGTCCATAGCCACCCTTGGTTATTGTGAAATATAAAACTTTTCTTGGTGCCTGAAGACAATACAAAAAACAAGTCTGAAGAAAACATTGTTTATTTGGATTCACACAAGCCAGGCTAAAGGGGCCTAGTTAGTCTTCTTTGAATTCTTTGCAAAACCTGGCCTGCATTATCCTCATATACTACCAAGTTACAACTCCAACAAAAACATGAACTTGACTTCTAAATACTACACATTAATTTCTATTACTGGTAATTAACCTCATAAAGACTAACTCTTTGTGCACAATGCCATGTCAAATGCACAGTGCCATATCAAAACAGTATCAGGCTTTCAAAATAGAATAAAAGGTGCCAGTCCATAACAGCAGCATGACAATCCATTTGAAATGCTCCAGATACTTGCGATGCACATGACGTGGACACCTTAGAGTCTCATTCTCAGCAGCTCCATGCTCATTGAATATTGACAGTGAACGATCCACTGTGATGTCCTGGGATGTGTTTGCACTCAGTTCTTCCCAGTCATCAACCTGTAGCTGAGAAGATCTATGCAGCTGCTGGAAATGAGAAACATTTTGAGTGATCTTATGTTGCCCCCGTTGGGCAGTGACCATTGTTCCTTTTACATGAGTAATGCAGTAAGGCAATGGCAAATATAGCGGAGAAGATTTGTTTTGTGATTGTCAGTTTTTCATGAGGACATAGTCCCCTAAAGCAAGAGTGGGCTGTCTAACACACCTGTGTAGTTCTGCATTTTGTTTCATCTGCTGCTTTGATGCTGCATCTCTGCTCTGAATGTTGGCATGACCCTCAGGCACCATGGGAACATGTGGCAGCTTGATGCGCATGGGACACCTAAAAAGAATAGTTGCAGGAGGGGCTCCTGTGGTACTATGAGGAGTTGCTTTGTAATTCTGCAGAAATCTATTCAGTTCTTGTTTAATGTTCTGTCTCCCAGTATCTGTAATTTGCAACATTTTATTGAGAGTTCTCATTAATCTTTCTACCTCTCCATTATCTTGGGGCTGTAAGGAGTGATTTGTTGATCATGAAAACCTAAATAAGCAGCAAATTGTGAGAAATGTGTGCTGTTGAAAGGAGGGCCATTGTCTGTTTTGATTGTGTTAGGTATGCCATATGCAGAGAACCACAAATCTACTTCTTTGTCCATCATTGGAAACCATACTTTCCCCCTAAGTAGCTGTTTAGGTTTCAAAGTACTCTGATGTCCTTCACATGCTAGATTCATGGTATGAGCCCAGAGGCTGTGAGGCATTGCAATCCTAGTGCCACAAAGAAGGAGGTTCATATCTGTAGCAGTTAACTCCTATCTGATGTTGTAGAAAGACTGCAAAAAAGACAGTCCTGAGAAGAAGCACTGTTCATGATTTTTAGGAACTCAGACCATTTTCCATCTTGAACTGTGGCTATGACAGGTTGCAGACGGGAATCTGTGGCTGTGGCCTCTTGTACCTGACTAAATGTTATGGCCTTGGGAATGGCATGAAACATGAAGAAGAGGACATGTACCTCTGCCAGCTCAGTAGCAGTGTGAACAGTGGCTGGATAATCAGCAGGAATATTCTTGCCAGGGCGATAGATCAGTGCATAATTATAGGCCTGGAGACACAACATCCACTGTTCAGTGCGAGCTGGTGGTTGGGCTGAAGTACTGGTAAACATAGGCTGCAAAGGCTTGTGATCAGTAACAATTGTGTGAAGTAACGTCCATATAAATATAGATGAAAATGCAGACAACCTCACAGAACAGCAAGAGCTCCTTATTCTGTTTGTGAATAGTAATGTTCAACTGCAAAGAGAGATTTGCTTGCACAGGCAATGGTGAAAACACAACCATCAGAGCCAGCCTTTGTCAGTATGGCTCCTAGACCCATGGAGCTGGCATCTACTATGAGTTCTGTATTATTCTCAGGATCAAAATATGCCATGATGGAGTTGCTTGAAAGAGATGCTTTTAAACATGATAAGGTGTCTTGATGTGCAGGTGTCCATTCCCACAATTTTGTTTTACCAGTGAGTTTCTGAGAGGTTGGGTGATGGTGACTAGATTAGGGATGAAATAACCACAGTAAGTTGGAAGCCCAAGAAGACTCCAAAGTTCAGTTGCATTTTGAGGATCTGGTGCATTCTTAATGGCTGTGACTTTCCTTGGATATGAGGAAATACCATCAGCTGATAAAACATATCCAAAGAACTCAAGTTTATCTTTGTTGCATTCACATTTGTCAGTATTCAAAGTGAGGTAGTATTGCCGCAGGTGATCTAAAACATAGAAAAGCCATTCATCATGTTCTACAGGTCGAGAATCGCTTATCTGCACTACTTCGGACCGGATAGGTTCCGGATTTTGGACTTTTCCGGATTTCTGAATCGTCTATTGATAGGGCTTGGGCATTGTGCAGCATTGTAATAAAGACCTCCTTCTTGCTGCCTCCCTCCTCCTTCTCTCTCCCTCTGCCCTTCCATCTGTTGAGCTGGAAACAATCCAGAACAATAGCCACGGCAGGGCCTTAGGGCAGGCTACACAGTGGAACTCTCGCAAGAGCTCATGAGAGTTCTAGTGGGGGGAAAGGAAAACAACGGTGGCAGCGAGGAGGCAAGCGGAGGAGGCGGCAATGGTGGGCAGCGAAAAACAATGGCGGCAATGAGGCGGTGGACAGCTAAAGCGGAGGAGGCAAGCGGAGGAGGTGGAAGAAGGTGGTGGTGGTGGCCCGGCCCGGCCCTGAAGGAAGTGGCGAGATGGCCCTGGCCCTGAGTAAGGCGGCTTGACCTCATTTTTAAAGTGAGCTGAGGCTCCCCCCCACTTTTCCCTGCCGTGGTGTCCAGATTTTGGGTGTCCAGATAAAGGATACCTGACCTGTATCTGCATAATGCCAAAGATGAGAATGTCATCACTAAGGTTTAGCACCCAGTCAGCCCAGACAGAGTTTCACAGACAACATTTTGAAAAATGTCTGCAGCAGATGAGATGCCAAAGCTAAGCCGCATATAGCATCACAAACCAACATGAGTGGTGAATGTAGTGATGAATCTTGAATAAGGGTGAAGCTGAAGCTGGTGATACTCAGCTGTCAAGTCCAGCTTGGAGAATATTTTATCTCCATTGAGATCTGCAGTAATGTCATCCACCATGAGTGTGATATGGCATTCTCATTTGTTAGCTTGATTGGGTGACCGCATGTCAACAACAAGGTGAATTTTCCCAGTTTGTTTAAGTATGGGTGCCACGACAATCAGAGAAACCCAGTTGGATCTTCTACCTTCTCAATAATTTCTAGTTTTTCTATACGTTCTAATGTTTCGACTAGTTTCCATACATGGAACAGAATGTGTCTATGGCAAAACAAAAGGCTTTATTGAGGTGTCTACATGGAGTTTGATTTGACAAGTCTTATGTTTCCCAGTGCCATGGAAAATAGATGCATTATCATGGAGAACCTGGTCCAGCCATGTTGGCTGAACATAGTAAGCCATATAAATGAATTTCAAAGCAAGTGCTGTATCACAACTATGAAGAGTATCTGGTCCATCTTTTGTGACCAGAAAAGTTGCAGTTGTTTTGGCATCTTTAAATCACAGATGTCCACAGAGTTGTAATATCCACAGAGTTGTAATGGCTGATATATTCCATATCCATAAATCTTCACTGGTGTATTTTGAAGTGTTGGTTTGTCAAGTAACATATCATATGTTCGTTTGTCCATCACATTGAATGTAGCTCCAGTGTCTATGAGGACCTCAATCTCTTGTCCCTGTAGCAGAATGGTACAGTTTGGTTGACTCTTTGTGATCACCTAATGCTTTGTGTATGGTAGAGACAGTGAAAGTATATGGGTGATCTTTTCCTTCAATGCTTCTGTCATCTGGATTTGCCACTACAGGAGGTCGGTATAATCCAGAGTCATCCATAGAGTCTGATACAATCTTGTTAACAGCCTTATGTATTGACTTACCAAACTTTGTGGATGAAGTGTGTTGTGACCTCCAAACTGCAGCAAAGTGGTTTAGTTTGCCAAATTTGTGACACGCATTTCCTTTGGCAGGATGAGTGAGTTCATGAGGATGACCTCCACAATGATAGCATGAGATGTTTTGTCTTTCCTTCATCATAATGTGAGAAGATTGAAATTCCTTCTCCTTATTGATCTGATGGACATTGCAGATTCCTCTGTAGCAGATACATTCTGGGATTCTTTTAACTGGGCATGCAGTTCAGCTGTTTCATAGGCGTATGCAATGTCTAAAATTTTCTGCAATGACGGATCTAGATCTCTCGGTATCTGTCTCCTGAGACAAGGGCAGATGCATCCCTAAAGTATTTGAATCTTTACTTCTCTGTCGATATTGGTGAATTCACAGGAAGCAGCAAGATGTCTCAAACATGTTTGAAATTCATCCATGCATTCCCCTTTACTCTGCGATGCCTGATAAAACTTATATGCTTCAAAGTCAGTATTTTCGGGGGAAGGGATATTTTGTCAGTGCTTCCTATGCTTTGTTGTAATCCTCATCATCCCGCCTGGATCAAGGAATGGATTAACCTGAAACACCACAACCAGCCTGGGAACAACTGGTCTAAGCCCTTTCTTCTTTGATTTAAGTTATTTCCTATTACTTCTACCAGCCATTGAGAATGATAGTATCTGATTTAAATTTTTTATTATTATGCCTGTATCCTCATAACATGCAATTGGAAGGATCACTTACAGAATTAAAACATCAGGTGTCTTTACTAGAGTTCCAGATCTCTTAGATAAAATAGTATCTGTGAGTCAGCATTGTTTAATGAATCGGCACTTGAATTGCATACACTGTGAACAGGAGGATCCAGACTAATTTAGTCAAAATGAGTTCCATTGAAATTCAAGACTTATGCTAGTCATGATTAACTTGTCCCACTGATTTCAATAAGCCACCTAATGGCGCAGCAGGGAAATGACACGAATAGCAAGCCAGAGGTTGCTGGTTTGAATCCCCGCCGGTCTGTTTCCCAGACTATGGGAAACACCTATATCAGGCAGCAGCGATATAGGAAGATGCTGAAGGGCATTGTCTCATACTGCGCAGAAGATGGCAATGGTTAACCCCTTCTGTATTCTACCAAAGAAAAACTACAGGAGTCTGTTAGAAGTAGACATCGACTCAACGACACACTTTACCCTACTGATCTCAATGCTTAGTCATGATTAACTAGTCTGGATGCTGTCCTATGTATGAGCACCTTTCTTATGAGGCAAGACTACAACACCTGGGGCTTTTTAGTTTAGAAAAAAGACGACTGCGGGGAGACATGATAGAGGTCTATAAAATCATGCATGGTGTGGAGAAAGTGGAGAGAGAGAGATTCTTTTCCCTCTCACACAACACTAGAACCAGGGGTCACTCCATGAAATTGATTGCCAGGAGGTCTAGGACCAACAAATGGAAGTACTTTTTCACACAACGTGTGATCCACTTGTGGAACTCTCTGCCACAGGATGTGGTGACAGCCAACAACCTGGATGGCTTTGAGAGGGGTTTGGATGACTTCATGGAGGAGAGGTCTATCAATGGCTACTAGTCGGAGGGCTGTGGGCCCCCCAGCATCAAGGGCAGGGTGCCTCTGAGTACCAGTTGCAAGGGAGTAATGGCCGGAGAGAGGGCACGCCCTCAACTCCTGTCTGTGGTTTCCAGCGGCATCTGGTGGGCCACTGTGCAAAACAGAATGCTGGACTAGATGGGCGTTGGGCCTGATCCAGCAGGGCTGTTCTTATGTTCTTATGAAGTCTCAAATCTGTTTTCTTATTGCAGATATAAATGAGTGCAAAGTGTTCCCTGGCATGTGCACAAATGGCAAATGCAGAAACACGATTGGAAGTTTTAAATGTAGATGTAACAATGGATTTGCTTTAGATATGGAAGAGAGAAACTGTACAGGTGAGTTTTATTTTTCAGTGTTTTATGGCAGTTGTTTTTTGAAGTTTGGGACAGACTGTTCAAGAGAAGCATTGGGAAATAACAAGAGAAGTGTGAACCCCCATTTCCTCCCAGAATGTGGCTTGCAGACTGAATAGCAGTCTGGATACTTAAGTGCTCCTCAACACTATCATATCCTTTCTACAGTTAGCCTGCAATGACCTTGTAATAAATACAGTTTTAAAAGCATAAGTTTTGGGATCAACTCATACTCTTCAGAAAGTCAAAATAGATGTCACGCACAGATATGTGTTAACAGTCCACAAAAGATTTTGTTTAAATGAAATGCATCTGCAAAAGGCTGTGTGTTTGAGTGGAGAAATGATGGGAGGTTGGAACTGATTGACCTTTCCCAGCTGTTTTTCTGCTCAAAATGCCCCCCTTTCCACCTGAGTGATGTGTGTCTTCAGTTTTGAACAGAAAAACAGCCAGATGCAAAATGGTTAACCTCCACTACTATTAGCCATTCCTCCACTACAATTCACAGCTTCTTTTCATGTTAAAATAAAAAGTCTGATCACCATTACACACGTCTAACATGTAAAGTCTTTTAGGCCTTGAGAGTAACATAATCGAACTTGCCTTGATGAATTGTCCCATACCATGATTGCCCTTGCAGTCACTTATAGACTTATACTCAGGGGCTAACAGACATAGGATGAGCCTATGCAATCTGATTGTTCTTCAGACTGAACAGTGATCTTCATTATTATATGGAATTATTATCTTTTCATAACAATATGGAAGGAATGGGAAAGGGATTTAATAAAAGTTGGTTATTTGATTAAAGGGATGGAGCTGTAATTGCGCACACAGTTTTGAAGAACTGGTGCAGAGCTGCCACCGGGGCTGCCTCTAGTTCTTTCTGGGGCTGCCGTGCTTGCCCCTTCTCTCCTTGCCATGATGGGCAGCCAGTGTCGCCCCCCCCCCATGCAGCAGCCCTTCCCAAACAGCACTCTTTCTTTCCCTGCCACAGGAACCCAGTGATGTGGTGCCCCCCTGCATGAGAGTGAGCCCGCCTGACCAAGCAGCCCAGGGTAGGCTGCCCTGCCCCTGCTCAGCTGATTGCTGAGCATTCACAATAGTCAGCAGAGTGGCAGGGGCAGGGCAGTCTACCCTGGGCTGCTTGGTCAGGGAGGCTGCCTCTGCCGGTGGCTGCCGCACATGGTGGGAATAGAGAAGGGATGCTATGTGTGGTGGGATTGGGGGGTGGTGGGCATAACTTTAACATGGGCCACCTATGCCTTCCCTATGCCACTGAGTGATTAGTTAGAATAACAGGTTTCACTATTATCACCAGTGGTGTTCCAGGTGCTGTACATGCACTGCCAGCATACTGTACAACCAGAACATTCACACAGGCACTGACAGAGACAGTTTTTTAGCCAGAAATTGTCCCAGCCTGTCTAAGTAAATCAGTGGCATAGTGTCTGGCATAGTCCTAAAAAATAAATGCCATTCTTCAGCAGGTGCTGAAGTAATTCTGAAGCTCGGGTTTAGCCTGAGACCTTCTGCAACGATGATGAATGGGTGTGTGCACTGTGGGTGGCTACACATTAAAAGTGAAAAGAAGTTTGTTCTGGAACTGTGGAAATTCAATGAGTTGGGACAGTATAAAGTGTGGGTGGTAAGGCATTTCTATCAAGGTTTTTCTGGATGTTAAATTGGTATAGCTGGTGGTTTTCTTGGTTTTTTTAGTGATTGATTGATGGAAAATGCAGTTGCTCAGCTTAACTCTTCTAAGCAATTCTAAAAGTAGGAAACAAAATTATCTCCAAAAGTCTTTTCTAGGTGTCCAGAAGAGAACATATATTTGGTATAGCACCACCTCCTGTTCAAAAGACTGAGGTCAATTTTACTCTTCCTTTTCTGTTGAAAGACTCCCCCCATCCGCCGCAAGACCAGGGAGAAGCTCCCAATATGGTTCTGTCTTTTTGACACAAAGCAGGCTTTTTTTATATAGCTTCTTAGAACTCTTTCAGCAGACTTTGAGGCTATTCCCACGATCACTGGAAAGTAGGCTAAGGGAGCATGAAAGCATGAACACTTTCCAGTGTTCATTGGAACCACCAAAGCAGCTAGCCTGCCTAATTCCCCCTCCCCTTAAATGAGGTTAATGGTCCAAGCGCAGCATGTAGCGACACATGAGTAGACCCCTGACCAGGAGGCTGCAGCCAGATTCCCGGGCTCGGGAGTCTCTCAAGGATGCCCTATGCACTTGTGCGGAGCATCCTGGGACTTCTGGGGGGCTGTGCAGCCCCCGATCCCCACAGCCTCCACCGGCTCTGTGATGGAGCCAGCAGTCATGTGGACAACCGATCCGGCCGCCCAGGGCTGCACTTTGATCATCTGTGGGGAGAGCAGGCTAAGTCCGCTCTCCCCGCAGACCCAACAGCAGTTCTTCTCATGGATCGTGAGAAGAGCTTCATTGACTCTTCTTTATTTTTACTTGTCAAAATGAAAGGGAAAGTGAGAGCATTGATGTGTGACAGCTGGAGAGTGAGGTGGAAAGTTGGGCAGCTTAAGAATGAGTGACAGGTGGGAGCCAAAATGTGACCGTTGAGAATGACATTTGAAGGATAAGAGTTGACAGAAAGAGGGTAGCGATTGGGAAAGCTGATAGAAGAATAATGCTTGTTATATTTTGAATTATTAGTTAGCAACATTGGCCCACATTCTCTGCAAATGAAATCTAATTTACTTGATTTTTCTAATTTACTTTGATTTTTCTGTGATTGGCATACTATTTCTTTATGTATTCATTATGAAACTAGACATTGATGAATGCCACATCTCACCTGACCTCTGTGGAAGTGGTACCTGTGTCAATACTCCAGGAAGCTTTGAGTGTGAGTGCTTTGAGGGCTATGAAAGTGGATTTATGATGATGAAGAACTGCATGGGTAAGTGGTGGAGGTTTTATTGCACACTGCATGCATATACATTTTGGAATTTGTAAACCATGCTCATAACTGTATATCCATTTTGTCAGACCCTTTTATTGTGCTTGTACTAAGCAATCAAGTATATGAACTATAATAAATAAACTATGCAGAGAGGAGAGAAGATTACTAGCACTTCCAGACTAACTGTACCAGTGTACTAGGGAAGGGGCAATTTTTGATTACCTCCCTTTCCCCAGGAAACCCTCTGTGCTACAAAAATTATGTCCTGTTTCCCATAGGGACATATTTTGGGGTGGCAGAGCGGGCTTCCTGGGGAAGGAAAGGTAGTAAAAAAATTATACCTTTCCCTCTATACCAGTGCAATTAGTCTGGAAGTGCTATTAGTCTGCTCCACTATCTGGTACATCCTTGCTCTGAATGTCATACAGGACTGCACACATATTTTAGGACATCTAGAAATCAAAATAATCCAGAATGTGTGCTAACTAGAGCATGTAAACCTTTACTTGTTTCCACAGTATAGTAGTAGCAGCAGCAAAAGGTGACTACCCCTTTGTCACTGTTTGGCTGTTTGCACTTTGCCACAAATCTTTCTGTAATTTTGGGGGAGAACACACAAAGCAGACCATTAGTGAAACATCCTAATTATTATTTTTGTGCCTCTCCTCAGTGATGAACAAATCACCTAGTATCCTGTATTCAATACAATTATACATTTTATTTATTATGAACACTGAAGGAAATAAGTGCTTGTCAATATAAAGCAATCTTCTCTGAGAGTCATAGGTTCATCATTACTTCTGTATTTTGACTCTATCTTTCTTCATCTCAAAGCATCCATTAAAACTCTTCCACATGTTTTCTTATTAGACATAGATGAATGTGAACGTAACCCTCTTCTCTGTAGAGGTGGCAAATGTGTGAACACAGAAGGAAGCTTTCAGTGTGAGTGTCCTTTTGGGCATGAATTGTCTTCCTCACGTGAAGACTGTGTGGGTAAGTTTCAGATAACTGAGAATGAAACATTCTGTGTTAAATAACTAGTGATGTCACTGTAGTCCATAATCACCTTGTTTATAATATGCATTTTTCTAGTTCCTAAACCTTGAATATATTATGAATCAAGTTTCATTACCCCCAAAAGTTCTTCTCATGCTCTGAATGTAAAATGAGATTCTGGATCAGGTGCAGTCAGCCTGGTCAGCCTGCTTTACTGATGCAAATGTAGTAGTTCTTTAAGTTAACCCTCTTTTCTCAATGTAATTCCCATTTATTCCTTGAACTATGTATCCACTCAACCAGGAAGCTTATTTCATCTACCTTTTTCCTAAGCTCTGGACACTAAATTGGGGAACTGTGACAAAGCTACCCCAAACTGACTTGTAAGGCTTCAGAGAACTGAAGTCTCTGAGCTATCAGTATGGGACAGAGTTCAGAGAAGCTCCAAAGCTTGGGAGGAAGGGAACTGTACAATTTCTGAACTTCCCTGTTCAACCTCAAGAAAGCTTCCCCATCTTAAATCAGCTAATGCTTACATGGTGTCTCTTTATATACTTTCTGTAAGCCTTTCTGTTAGCATACGTGGCTGTAGTTTGAGCTGGGGCAGAGCTCCTACCAGTAGAATAAGGGGAGGGCTTACAGAGATATTTAATGGCATTATGCTTTAGCTTTCACTCAAAAAAATGATGAATTTTTGAGGAGCAATTCAAATCATTATGAGCCAGGAGGGAACTCTCAGAAAAGACACCCCCCCACCCCAAAAAAGACTTGCTGAGAACACTCACAAATACCAATTCCAGATCAAGCTGAGCGGAGTTCACCTGTCACTACCTATAACTTTGCAATCATTGATGAGGATGCAAACACCCTCTGCAAATCATTATTATTATTTATTATTTTTACATTTATATCCCTCTCTTCCTCCAAGGAGCCCAGAGCAGTGTACTACATACTTGAGTTTCTCTTTCACAACAACCCTGTGAAGTAGGTTAGGCTGAGAAAGAAGTGACTGGCCCAGAGTCACCCAGCTAGTTTCATGGCTGAATGGGGATTTGAACTCGGATCTCCCTGGTCCTAGTCCAGGACTCTAACTGAAAATTTATCATTGTGATGCTCCAACTATTTTCGCTTCTGTTGAAATTGTAATAATTACTTGTGGGTGGTGTTGTATAGTTGCTGTTGCTGTTGCTGCTGCTAATTATCTATGTTGTTTTAATGTGTTATTTTATGTTTTTATTCTTGTAATATTTAGTTAGTTAGTTAGTTAGTTAGAAGTTGGTTTTGTTAACCGCTTTGTCCTATAAAGACAGGGAAGAAGTGTTTTTTAAAAAATAAATTGTGCAGATCTTTACTATATTGAACTACTGCCATTTTCAGTAGAAGGTGAGAAAGATTTAAGGGATCCTTTGTCTGGATCTTGCGACTGAGTAAATGGTTTCATATGATTAGATATTGTGACCTACATAAATGCAGCTCTACTATATCTGGAGTTGTTTGCATTTTAATTTATGTTAGAACCAGATCTTGCCTTACAGGAGCAGTGTGATTTTTCTGGTTTTCTGTGTATATAACATTACCACTCTAGTAACATTAGAACATCACATGGAAGGGGCACCATTTCAGTCCCGTAATAGGAGAACAGGCTCTTCACTATTGAAATTTAAGTATTATTTTGACATATGGAAGCATTCAGAATGAGGGTAGACTTTCATATCACAACCTCCTTCCATGGCAGTACTGACATTTTATCCATTGTTAAATTCTGAATTTCCCAGTAACCTGGAGATGAACTATTTCTTGGTTTTCAGATATAAATGAATGTTCACTGAGTGATAACCTGTGCAGAAATGGCAAATGTGTGAATATGATTGGAACATATCAGTGCTCTTGCAATCCTGGGTACCAGGCCACTCCAGATAGACAAGGCTGTACTGGCAAGTATTGGACAGTTTGACATCCACGTTTTTATCTCAGTATAAGTGTTTCACATGTGTTTTCATCTGAACATTGATTTCATAACCTTCATGATAAGTAAAAATTCATCACTTCCACCCAGCTGTAAACGGTTGTACTAATCTACTCGAAAAATATTAGTTACTCGTTATTACTAGTTTTGCTTGACTATCTTTTACGTTTTGATTTTTATTATATTTTACTTAATGTTGCATCATAATACAATCAGTTAACTTTAGCAGTAGTTGCTTTCTTCTGCTGTTAGGAAAGGGAAAGGAAGACAAATATAAGAGCTGGAAATTCTTTTTTAAAAACTGAAATAAAGATCAGGGAAGAATGTTTTACAAGTTTATAAAGGCACCTAATAATTTTTCTGGAATATCATCTCCATAGATATTGATGAATGTATGATAATGAATGGAGGTTGTGACACCCACTGCACTAATTCAGAAGGCAGCTACGAATGCAGTTGCAGCGATGGCTATGCTCTGATGCCAGATATGAGGACTTGCTCAGGTAAGATAATGAAGACTAGCATCTCTGTTCTTTTTCTCAGAATCTCTTCTATTAAGAGCAAGTGTAGTACAGTGGTATTAAAACTGAGCTATGAACCAGTAAATTGGTTCAAATGTCACCTCAGTCATGAACTCAACGTGCCCTTAGACATGCCACTTTCTTTCAGCTATTCATCAGCAATATGGGGAAAATAATATAGAGATACCTAGTGGACTGTTATAAGGATAATTGAAATAATAACTTGATTCACATGTGATGTTAAACTATGACTTGACATTACATGTTAGTTCAGGTATGAGAGGAAACCATGGTTTCCTACTATGTGGCTTCTAACCCTTCTGAACTGTGCTTCTATTCCTTCCCAC
The DNA here is from genome assembly GCF_027244095.1 of Hemicordylus capensis. Lineage (NCBI taxonomy): Eukaryota > Metazoa > Chordata > Lepidosauria > Squamata > Cordylidae > Hemicordylus > Hemicordylus capensis. The sequence continues at coordinate 86,127,262 of NC_069658.1, read as the reverse complement.
CAGTGATCCCTCTAATTTTTCTCATCTCTGTGCAAAATGAGTTTTGTTCTGGGTGGTAGTATCCAGGCAGTGTATGTGCACATGCATTCAGAATGGGGCCTTCCTGATTCAACCTGAGTGGGATCTAAAATTAACTGAGTGGACATCAAAAAACTTGTGTCCGTGCACACATTCGCATGCCTTAGAGGGAATAGTGCTTCTCACTCCCCCTAATTCCTCAGCTTGCACTCATCAATATCCTGGTTTATTTAAACTGCTGTGCAGCTTGGCTAAAACTGGGAACTGTGGTTTAACACTGGCTTCCAAACCAGGATGTGAAGTTGGCTTAATGTCCTGGTTTTGAAGCTAGACTCAAAATGCAGTTCCAAAGTGCACACAAGCTATGGAGCCATTGGATGTTGACATCATAGTCCACCAAGAAGTTGTTGAAGTAAGGGGATGGGGTAGAAAGGAAGGGAAGCCATGGTTTTTTCAATATATTTTTACCAGTCCATATATGGTATCATATATATCAGGCTTGCACAATCCTTTCTTTTCTTTGATCATCCTCTTCTGTGTACCAGTAGACTTCCAGATTCACAGCAAACCACACGTTGCTTTTACATCAAATAATAAATTATGGGTTGTGCTTACCCTCCAATTTAGGGATGGAAACCACAATACTGTTATTTGGTCTATCCCTCCAGTCAGAGGTTCCTGCATGCGGTGTTATCACGCTTGCTCGCACCCATGTACACTACCCACATGTGTTCCTATGCTTTGAGACCAAACTGGAGGAATTACTCAAAACCAAATGTGTAAGCGTCAATAACAAATGGATCTCAGTGCGAACAGAGACAAGATAATACCCCACAGGTGCAAACAAATTCAGATGTAAGACTTCTGAAAATAAGGAAATATTTGTATAAAACGCAGAGGCACAATGTGAAAATGCAGATTTGGCAACCTTAGGAACACAGAGAGTGAAGACAGTTCCCAGGGGAAAAAGAGAGGGAGGGGGAGAGGGGAGAAGCTTGGATAAGCAGTGGTTGGTGAGTGTTGGAGTGTGAGTGGTGTTACACAGGGAACTTTTACCTTTGCACATGATTATAAAGCAGGCAGTTTTCCAAGGAAGTCACAACCAGAGGTTTATAAATCCAAATAATAATATATTAAAAAGTTATACTGTTTACCATAGAATAAAGGCAGAATAGAAGTCTCTAAATAGCCAAATATCGCAGAATATATTTGAACACTACAGTTACTATTCGTAGTTATTCAGAGCCCTAACTATTCAATTTGATAGTTATTTGATGGAATATTTGGACTGAATATCAGTGAAGTCGAATATCCAAGCGAAGCTTTGTACAGTCCTACAAAACAGTCTTTGTGCTGCTGGAGCCATGAGCACACAGAATCAGCTTGAAAATTATATTCAGTTGCAGAACTAAGCATGGTAGTATTTTACAAAATATGTGCCTTTTAAGCATTTTACAGTAATGTAATTTTCCTACAGACATTGATGAATGCGAAAACAATCCAGATATCTGTGATGGTGGGCAGTGCACTAACATTCCAGGAGAATATCGCTGTCTTTGTTATGATGGATTCATGGCTTCTATGGACATGAAAATATGCATTGGTAAGTAATGTGGATCTTGATTTCAGAAGCTGTAATAAGATGTAAATAATGTAGTATGTGTGATTAAACAAAAATATTATCCTTACAGATACTTTTATGTGTTAGCTTATATTTTGACCTTGTGACAACTTCAAAGAAGTTGTTTAAAACTTTGACATAAAAAACAGCCACAAATTAAAATATAATTAAATCCCTTCCAATTATAACTACATGGCTCGGAATGTAGCATTCTGTTGGCCCTTAAACCATCAGTTAATATAGCACATTCATCTCCTGATTAAGTGATGGTGTTTTTGAAGAATGGAAATTTGCTCCTGGCCCAGTCACCATCACTGTAACAAAATCTTCACTTTCCCTGATAGCTTACTGCAGCTCTTCAAGAAGGAGCATCTCCCACCATGGCAAACTTGGATTGGATCCAGGCCTTGTGCAAGCAGAAGGAAGCTTGTACAAGGTAATTTTCCTATCTCCTCCCCATAGTGACCTCCCAGTCTCCTAAAATCCAGGCCTATGGATTGTGAGACCCTCAGGAATGGGATGAGATGGAGGGTGGGGGACTTCTGTGACTAGGAGGAGGCAGAAAATTTCCTTGTGCAATCTTCCTTCCATTTATGCAAATCTGAATCCAACCTCTTGAACAATAAGGGTGGTTCATACTTGATGGCAGTCCTCACAGGCAGCTTGAGAGCAAGTAGGGTCACTTCCAGATTCATAGCTCTGTTGCACTTGCATGGCGGTGCAATTTGTGTGCCTCCTTGTGAGGGTTCTACACAGTCACTTCAGTTGTGGTGATCAGAGTGGCATTTACAGTCATGTAAATTGTAGCAGTTATATACATAGTTACCATATGCAGGCACTGGTACGCTATGGTACTTTATGAGTATAGCTAATCCATGTATCCAGCAGAGAGATGCCAGAGTACTCACATAGGGGCTGCCATCAAGTGTGCTTACAAAAGGGCTGCACAACTTTGGCCTTCCTGCAGATGTTGGACTACAACTTGCATGATCCCTGACTATTAGCCACTGTGGCTAGGGTCTGTGAGAGTTGTAGTCCAACAACAGGTGGAGAGCTAAAGTTGTGCAGCCCTAGCTTAGAACAATAGGAACATATTTTGGGGTGGCACAGGCAACTGCAGAAGGAAAAGAAGATTTTCCACCACCACCACCACCCTGATTGAGCTGGTACAGCCTTAGTCTGAAATGCAACATTGCTGCCCCAGTGCTTCCTAGTCAGGAGTCAGGACATTGGCCATTATTTTTCTTTTCTGGTAAATGTAATCTGTCAATTCACTATAATAGTAATAGTATTTAAGAGAATGCCTTCTTCACTATGAGTCTCATAACCCATTGAGATCATCTGGAGAGGTTCATCTGTAATTGCCAACAGCTCATGTGAGAAGACAAGCCTTCTCTGTTGCCGCCCCAAGACTCTAGAATGTTCTCCCTGCTGAAATAAGAGCCTCCCCATCGCTAACAACGTTTTAAAAGTCTCTAAAGACATATTTATTCACTCAAGCTTTTAACTAGACATGTGGTTTTAAATTGTTTTAAGGTTTTAATGTATGTTTTAAGGTTTTAAATGTTTTAAATGTTTAATGTATGTTTTAAGGTTTTAAGGTTTGTTTTATGTTGCTATAAACTGCCAAGAGACAGAAGTTTGGAGTCGCATACAAATAGGCATACAAATATAATAAATAAATACACTGAGGTTATTAAAGGAATAAAAGCACTGGAAATACTGTAAGTTTATTTTTAAAAAGTTGTCAGTTGTAACAACTATCAAGTACTGTATTAACAATTCAGTTGTAAAGTAAAGATAAAGTGAGCCGAATTCAGTTATAGCAACCATCAAGTATTATGCTTCATTATGACATTTATTAATGTAACTGAACTATCCTACTCACTCCCCTTTTTCTTGTTACTTTGTACAGTGATTTGATCTAATTGTCAAATATAAAGTTGGAATAACGAACTGAATGTTTTGTCTATACTGTACCTTACATTAATTCTACAAAATATTCTTTTAGTACTCTTATAGTAAAAAATCAGTATATTTTAGTTTGCAGATAATAATTGAGCTGTATGTACTTGCAGATGTGAATGAGTGTGACCTAAATTCAAACATCTGTATGTTTGGAGAGTGTGAGAACACGAAGGGATCCTTTATTTGTCATTGCCAGCTGGGTTATTCTGTCAAGAAGGGAACCACAGGATGTACAGGTATGATGTACTTGGATCACTTGTGCTGTGTGTGTTTGTGACTGTCTGTGTGTTTTAACCAAAGGAAAAGGAGAAGGAAGATTGTGCTGTCGAGTCAGTGTTAACTCCTGGCGACCCCAGAACCATGTGGTTTTCTTGGTAAAATACAGGAGTAGTTTACCATTGCCTTCTCCCACGGAGTCTGAGATGATGCCTTACATTACCTTCCTACAGTATCCAATATAATTTTAAACGGTTTTAGAGATGTGCATTTCAAAATTACAGTAAAGCTGTGCAAGTGAATATAAAAACAGGTAGCTTGACCTGTTAATTCAAGGTATAATTTATATATTGAGTTTGTACATGTCATGTAACATAGGTCCTTGCACTGCCAGCATGACACAGAGTTCGTTCATATTAGTCTGCAGGGAAGGCAGGAGCACACCTGCCTTCTGGCAGATGAGCGATGTCATCTTTGCTTTCGCTGCACTGCTCATCCACATGAGCAGCAGCACAGCAAAGGCGAAAGCTGGGCATGGGAGGTGCTCCTCCTCCTCCTCCTCCTCCTTCTGCATCCCCGAATGTCACATACTGCACCATGAGCACACTAGCTGCTCTCATTACAGCAGCCTCCAGGATTGGCACAGCTGCTCCTTCCTCCGAGCTTGCTGCTGGAAATGACAGTGGGCCGAGGAGAAGTCTATTTACCTGGGGGCAATCATGCACACGATTGCCTAATGAGGTAAAATGAAACAAAGGTTCATTTTACCTCAGTAAAACCCTGGGTAAAAAAATAGGGCTATCACATTCAGGAGCAGCCAAGAGCAGAGAACTCCAGGCACTCCAGATGACAGAAGCTGCATGGGTTACCCCAGGCAGCTTGTATTGTGTGAAAAGCCTTATAATGTTTCATGACATTGTGTTCATGTGCATTTGATATCTCTTTTCAAAAACAATTAATGGGGCTATTCTCACACACGGCTAAAATCAGACTAGAGAAGCCCAGCCCAATTTTAGCCACGTGTGAGAACCAATGGGAGCCGTGCAGCTCCTAGTGGCGGCACAGCAGCAAACTCTCCTGGATTGCCTGCCTATTAACCTGGGTTTTGGGCGCAAGGGCCCTCGAAAAATGAAAAATTGTGGTGTGGCTTTGCGCTGCACTGATTCACGAATACTCCCTGACGAAGAGGCTACAACAAGCCTCCTGGTGTTGGGAGACTCCCCAGAAGGCACCACGCATTTGCACAGTTCTTTCAGGGAATTCTGAGGGCCAGGAGGCCCCCAAACCCTGCTGCCCGCACTGGCTCCGTGATGGAGCCAGTAATCATCTGGGCAGCCGATCTGGTCACCCACATACGACTGAGCGATCATCTACAAGGAAAATGGGTCAAATCCGCTCTCCCCACAAAGCCCCTTTATGTTCTTCACACTGTTCATGTGAAGAGCCTCAATTAGTATCCGTGCTTCCTGTTAAAGTCTTAGCACTGGACTTTAAGTGATACAAAGATTGTTCAACAGGCACCTCAATGAAATCTATTTCCAAGTAAGTGACCTTGGCTATTAAAAATGTAGATGCATTTAGCCAACACTAGTTTTTAAAAGTCAGGATGATGACAGAATACACCTGTCTATTTTACTGTGCTCTGTTCAGGGGCGTAGCAAGGTTGGAGGGGGCCCAGAGACAAGATTTTAAAATGGGCCCCTCGCTGATACACACACACAAACACACTTCACAATATATCGTGCACTCACACTCACATCCCCATTATGAATATGGTGAATATCTAGTTCACATTGAATCTAGTTTTTTTACTCTCTGCTCCTGCCGATCTCCAAGAGACTCAACATAATTCATAGGGGTTGCAACATGGGCGGGTGGGGAGTCATGTGATGTGCCTCTAGGGGGGCCCTTGATGCAGTGGGGCCCCAAGATGACTGCCTCCCCTTGCCTAATGGTAGTTACACCCCTGGCTCCGTTGTGCTGTCTTCCTTGTGGCATCTGGCCGTGTGATTAATGTCTCAGGAATGTGGTAAGTGCTTCCCTCATTGCATTGACAAATACTATATCGATAACTACTTGTCCATGTGGTTGCAGTTGCCCTCTAGTGAATTTGTGGATGATCATTTTTATGCGCTCCATGTCAATATATTCTAGAAAACATTTGGAAAGAAGTCAGTATTCAGTATTTAATTGTAGGTTAAAAATTCCTAAAAATCAGTATACAGTCACATATTATCCTTATAAATAGCATGAAATCTTTCTACTCATTGAACCGGGTCTCACGATCTCACGCTAAGCCCGCTCTCCCCACAGACGAGCAGGGCGGGAGCCCTGGGCGGCCGGATCGGCCGCCCACACGATTGCTGGCTCCGTGACAGAGTTGGTGGGAGCTGGGAGGATAGGGGTCTGTGTGGCCCCCGGAAGCTCCAGTATGCCCTGTGTGTTTAAGCACCAGGCTACAGAAGCGGGTGACCCACTTGCAAACCACCAAGCTCGTAGCTGAGCCTGGTTGTTCACACGATGGGAGAAAATTGGGCTAGCCTCTGCTAGCCCAATTTTCTCCCATCGTGTGAATAGCCTCATTATGTTATATATATATGTGATTATCAATGTATGCAGCATTTTTAATGTCCAACTTTGTTTTCTTAGATGTTGATGAATGTGAGATTGGTGCCCACAACTGTGACCTGCATGCCTCGTGTGTCAATGTCCCTGGAAGCTTCAGGTGTAGCTGTAAAGAAGGATGGATTGGAAATGGAATTAAGTGTATTGGTGCGTACAAAAAAAAGTGGTGTTCTTGAGTTAGGGTTATAGTTTAGAATTAGTGTGTAAATTGATTGGTGTGGGGTTGGGGACAGTAGCTTTGATCATGTTTTCCGTGGAGGGAGAGGGGTATTCTACAACCTTCAAAATTACCCCTTTCATCCATATAGAAGGCAGGGCACTTTGCTGATTGACTTGTACATGGCAGAATGACTTCCCATATCCCAGACGAACCCTGCGTAGTGACCAAGAAGCAAATGCTTCATAGTGTTTCCTTAGTTTAAAAGCTTCTTTTCTTGATTTTCTTTCCCTCCCAGCCAATATATCATAAATAGGAGAGGGATCCTACATGGGCAATGGGAAGAAACTCTTAAACTTTGGCCCCATCATGCTGAACCCACTGTACCACCACTAATCACCTTGAGTTGGAATCAGGTGGATTGGTATGTGTGGCACTGCTGGCAAGCCGAACCAGCAAAGTTCTGAACACTGTCACAGTACTATAGTACAAAATGGTGACGCATTCCTTCATTAGCAAGTGTACCTTTCTCACTTAGTGAAGGAGTGTATCCATATGTTAGGCTGCTGCTCCTACCTGTTCCCAAAACAGGCCCAATAGAAAAGCAGTTTAGATTATCCATGTAGCAGAGGCACCCACTGCCTTTCAGTTTTCACCCTGTCTAGCTCCAGAGCAGGAGCCTTGGTGCCTTGTCTGTCTCTTCATCTCTGGAATAGAAAGGAAGATGAGGCATGGCTGCATCAGACAATCAGGATTTTTGCTTTTAGCCCGCCAAACCTTGTGTAATTGCTGTGATGACAGAGTGTGAGGGAAGCAGCAAGAGAGAAGTTTTCTTTTCAAATGAGTCTGCCTCCTCCCTATGCCATGGGCCATGCAAATCTCAGGCAGACTCTGAGTCACAAACAAACGTCAGGATTCTGAGGCACAGGCATGGCCTCCCAAGTGGTGGACCTCCTCTTGTGGTGGCCTAGGTACAGACCACCACTCACTCATGCTATCCACACCCCCAGGTTTGGCATCCCCCTCCCAAGTCCATAACTACTTTTTGAAAAGGAAATGTATATTGGACATTCTAGTCATGAAAATCTCATATCATGTAGCTTGGCCCTTTGGCAGCCATCTATAGTAGCAAGTCATCCCTTTTATAGCAATAGCAGCAATAGCACTTACATTTATATACTGCTCTATAGCTGGAAGCTCTCTAAGCGGTTTACAATGATTTAGCATATTGCCCCCCAACATTCTGGGTACTCATTTTACCGACCTCGGAAGGATGGAAGGCTGAGTCAACCTTGAGCCCCTGGTCAGGATCGAACTTGTAACCTTCTGGTTACAGGGCGGCAATTTTACCACTGCGCCACCACCATTCGTTATGAAATGAATAAATCATATATCCTAATTTTAGTTATTATAGCCATATAATAAAGGCGTGCAATTTAAACACAAAGATGAATTAATTGTATTTTGATTTTTACATTGTATATTGATTGTATATTAATTGTATATTGATTTTAGGTGTCCACTGTTACTAACCATATAGGTATCCTTTTGGTTGATAGCTGATTCTGACAGTACCAGCTCATAAAATGCTCAGTCATCTAAGCAACGTAATGTCTACTACTCATGGACATCCCAGTGGCAGTTTCTGTGAGCATGTATAGGATTTCCCTCATCCCTTTTCAAATTCCTTTGCTTTTCTGACAGATCTTGATGAATGTTCTAATGGAACACACCAGTGCAGCGTGAATGCTCAGTGTGTGAATGCTCCTGGAACATACCGCTGTACCTGTGCAGAAGGGTTTACTGGAGACGGATTTACTTGTTCTGGTAAGAGACAGAATTAATTTTGAATGAAAAAAACAAACCATTTTATTTAATTCATGTAATTGGCTCATTCTCATTTCAATAAGCCGAAGCAAGTGTGTGGCAAATATTTGCCCTTAAAAGGGAACTCTTTTCTAAACTGTGAGGACAGGTTTTGACCCATAGGGTAGCTTATGCACTTATAGAGGTACAGCTTCATCAAAGCTTGGGGCAGGTCAATGTGACCTTACTGTAATATCACACCCACACACAACAGCCTCACAATTTTGAACCGAAGATATATGTTCTATAAAGGATACAACTATCATTTCCATGAATGGCTTTTAAATAGTAAAAAGGTTGCTTTTATTTACTTCATTTTCTACTAAGGTGGATTAACTAGATAGTTTGCTTCATGTCAACTAACATTTTACAAACCAATTAACTTGGAGAACTAAGTAGAATTTAACAAAATGGACCTTTGGTAACTAAATTCCTGATGCCATAACATTTTAACAGCAGCTGTAATTCTATCCAACAGATATTGATGAATGTGCAGAAAATATTAATCTGTGTGAGAATGGGCAGTGCTTGAATATTCCTGGTGGATACCGTTGTGAATGTGAGATGGGCTTCACTCCAGCTTCAGACAGCAGATCTTGCCAAGGTAACTCACCATTCCTTCAATTTAACTTTCTGAGTTTGGATTGGATGTCAGGAAGGAAACCACAAGAAATACCAGAAGGGCTTCTGCCTAGATGTAGAACATTCAGCAAATGCTTTACAGATACAACTCTTTTGCCCACAAGCAAGTATTCCTGCAAACTATGATGAATTTTGCCTTAATTTTTAAAGAAGTTTTCATGACCATGTACCATTGGATTACAAGTGTTTTTTAAAAAATTAATTTATTAATAAATAAATTGATTAATTTATTTGATTATTTCCCCCTTTGTTTCTGTGACTTAAACATTATTAACTCCTTTAATGGATGCATCTTTTTACCACAGTCTCCTAAAACAAGTGAGTGATTAAGTCACATCAAGGTCCCAAATTTTAAGGAAAGACTGTAGTCCAGTCTGATTCACATGGTTCCAGGATAAAATTGTATCACACAGTGCTGGATTCAGTCTCCTTTGAGTGCTTCTTCCAAATAGAAATGCTGTTTTCAACACACAAACACACACTTCTTATTGCAGAACATAGTGTGGGTACCCACTCACACACCATCACTGGCTGACATGTTGCACAGTGCAACATAAATGATTTGAACTGCTAGTGCTGCTGCAGGCTTGTAAAAAAGAACCCTGTGGTCTTCTTCAAGAGCACTTTTGCACTAATATTTAAACTAGCAAAATCATATTCCCTGCTCCTGGTTGAGGACATATCTTGTGGGTTATCTTCCTCACGTGCTCCAGAGGCACGACTATGCTAATTTGCTAGCAAAGCTTTAAGAGCTGAGAAGTTCTTTCAGTCCTGCATCCATCTCCAGTGACAGCCCTTTTCCTCCCTGTAAAGTGTTTTCTCTATTATATTCATTTTCTACTGATCGTCTCCCTTTTCCCTCATTTTATCCACTATACAGTGGTCCTCTTTTTCTTCCAGTTACTATTTCTTTTCCTTTTTAAACTACTTTTTCATCATTTCATTTCCTTGCATCTCTTCCGCCTTTTGAGCCAGCTGGACCTAGAGACTGGAATGTTCTCGTCTCTAAAGAGAAGGGTACTGTTCAATTCTTGCCACAAAGGCCCCTCAGCAGCGCATTGAGCACCTCCAGGTTCTTGCCTCTGCTTACTGCCCCAAATGCTTCAGACCTGGAGAAGGGAACATTAGGCCTCCTGCCAGCAGGCCATGAGGCCTGTCCCCATTGTAGCGAGTGCCAGGGTCTCCAGAGAGCAATCTTCCCTCATAATGCCCAAACTGGCTTGCAAATGCAGCAGGCAGAGTGGGGCTTCCAGGCCTTGGAGCTCAGTTCCAACGACACCTGCCAAGCATGTCAAGGCCACACCGCAAAGGCTCCAACAGCTGTACACAGGGCACTGCCACCTCAGTGCAAAAACCAAGCGTGACAGCAAGAGGAGCCGCGGGGATGGGGAAACAAGAGAACTTGCAGTTGCAGGGTTCCATGAGAGTACGTATCTCCCAAAGTCAACCACAGACTGTTGAGACCAGAGCCAATTTCCCCTACCCCAGATTCAATATATCTGTCAGGAACCACCACCCCCAATCTATTCCTACTGAGACTCAGGCCCCATCCATGTCTGCTGATTTACCTAATGCTGATCCACCAGCTTGGCAGGCATGGTTTCAGGATTTACTTACTAAGTCACTTCAGCAGCATAAGGGATCCAAAAGGGGAAAGCGGAAAAGAAAGTGAAGGGAGTCTACATCTCCTCCTCTTCCAGCCCAGTCCCTAAAAAATCAGAGAAAAAGAAAAAATAGAAAGCAATCTTCAAAATCTGCTGAAAATAGGAGTAATCATCTGCCTTATTCTTCTGAAATCACTGAGTAAGAGTCACCAGACACTCACCCTGAAGACCACAGTCCCCATGGGCCTCATTCTCAAGAGCCTGATCCTGTCTTATTATCAGGAGCCCGATTTTGCCGGGCCAGATCCATTGCCACATACTGCCCAAACTTAACCACCAGGGTGTTTTTTACGCAGGGCTTTTAGCTCACATCTCCCCTGGAATGGAGGGTAGAGATGTGCATCAAACTGGTTCGGAGGCCCTTTATGTGCCTCCGAACTGGTTCGACTGACCAGTGGTTCTGCCGATTCATGTGACATCCACATGCAAGCACCAGTGCTCACTCGTGCATCAGGCATTTCCACTGACACAGGGTCCAACAAGGCAACAGGGCAGCAAGGAGGTACGCTGCTGCCCCGACTGACCCTTTGCAAATGGAGCACCGGCGGGGGGAAAGTGGAGGGAGGGTAAGTGCACCCTCCCCCACCCTTAAAGTCAACTCCCTGCCTTCAAACTCCCCCCACCCAGTTCCATGCACGTCCCTAATGGAGGGTATAGGCTCACATATCAGCCAGATTTACCCTGAAGTCCCTGTTAACTATTGGGGGACACATGATTCAGGTTTTTCATTGAGCATTAGAGTGTAGCCCAATTTATATCTAGGGTAAAACAATCTAATTTTTGCATCAGTTTTTTGGGGACAACTTTGCAATAATGCATCGCAGTAAACTCTTGGTAAAACCTGCTGTGTGAAACCACCCAGAGGACCCAGAAGCCCCAGGGTATTTAGATCATGACCAGGTTCTAAAAGAAGATGGGAAATGGTCAGATGACCAATAGGATTCTTTAATTCTCAAAGATTGTTCATTCGAAGGATTTTTCGGCCATTCAGCCATTGCTGCTTCCACACATGTAGTGGGAAGAGAAGGGGTACTCTATACACATGGTGGAAAAAGAAGCTACATATGTGTATGTATGTACCGAGAGGAAGCAGTTTATGCAAGTACATCCAAGAGTCCGCAAGGGAAGGGTCTGTGCAATGGGTGCCTGGAAGTGGCCACCCAAGTATAAGACTATACCGGAGTGAAACCTATATGTCTGAAGAGGTGATGGTGGCTGCAGTGGCAGTCAAGTGGCTGGGGCAGGGCAGCCTATCCCAGGCTGCTCTCTCTAGGAGGCTGCTGGTGTCACCACTGTTACAGTAGACCCTGCCGTGAGTGGCGGAAAGAAAAGGGGTGCTGGGGACTGCTGCTGAGTGCCATATTACAGCTCCACTTCTGGTAGAATGCCACTTGCTGGCAGTAGACATAATTTTTAGCACAGGCTTTATGATGGGGTGGTGGTGGAATGTGTCAGTGGGGTTGATCTGGCAAGTTGTTGTTAGTCTTGAGGAAGTCTCCCCAAAATTAAGTTTTTTTAAAAGGAAATTGAAATACATATTTATTGGCCAAACTGAAAATTTTCAATGACACAAACCATGCATGTGCAGGTAGGGAAGAGGAGAAGGTGGTGTCCTGCCTCCTCTAGAAAACCATTGGCCAGAAGGGGCAAGAGAAAGACTGGGGAGCAAGCAGTATGAATGGTGCATAGGAAAAAAATCACAAGGAACAGAGAGGAGCCCTACTAAATAGTACCAATATGAATGGCCCCCAGGTTTCTCTGAATTATCTTTACTGTGCCTCATAGCTCGCTCTACTTTCCCCACTTAATCCCACAGTAAAGCCCACCATGTGGGAAAGGCCATGCTCTCTCTGTCAATAAACACATCTGCATTTCCCCCCAGACTCCGTCCATTTAATTCCAGATCCTTCTTTTATTCCTCAAGTGTCATCTGTTTTTCATCGATCACAAGATATTTTACCATTGATTGATTGATTGATTCCGTGCCATCAAGTTGGTGTCAGCTCTTAACAACCACATAGATAGATTCTCTCAAGGATGATCTGTCTTCAACTTGGCCTTTAAGGTCTTGCAGTGGTGCAGTCATTGCTGTTGTAATAGAATCCTTCCACCTTGCTGCTGGTCATCCTCTTCTTCTCTTTCCTTCCACTTTCCCCAGCATTATGGACTTCTCAAAGGAGATGGATCTTTGCATAATGTGTCTGAAGTATGATAGTTTGAGCCTGGTCATGTGTGCCTCGAGTGAAAATTCTGGATTGATTTGTTCTATGATCCATTTGTTTGTTTTGCTGGCTGTCCACGGTATCCTCAAAAGTCTTCTCCAGCACCAAAGTTCAAAAGCATTGATGCTTTTTCTATCTTGATTCTTCAAAGTCCAGCTTTCACATCCATAGTTTCTAATCTATGGATTCTGTAGTCTATCATTCCATTTCTATATGGAACGATTCTAATCTTTTTAGGTGTAGACACATCACGGCAGCTAAATATCTTTTCCAAGTCCTTCACTGCAACCCTACCAAATGCTAGTCTGTGGCGTATTTCTTGACTGCTGGATCCTTTACTGTTGACGGTCAATCCTAAAAGGTAGAAGCTATCCAACACTTCAATGTCTTCATTGTCAATTCTGAGGCTGGTTGTCATTAGTTTAGTCTTCTTTACATTTAGTTGTAGTCCAATTTTTTCATTGTCCTAATTCAAAACATCAATCAGAACATGCTTGGCGCATGTCGGATGTCCGTAGATGCTTGAAGGCTTTACTCAAGCATACAGTCTCCTTCTGTTCCTCAGATGCCTTGTTTGTTTGTTATTTGCCTACTTCCATGGGTTAAAAGGTGTCTGTGTCCACTATAGCCAGGTGGATCAAGGCCTATATTTCTTAGCATATGGAACTCTAAACCTACACACACCATTACACATTTCTGCACATTCTATAAGTGCAGCTGCAACAAGAGCAGCTTTTCCCACTAACACTTTCCTTTCAGAGATACATAAAGCAGCAACTTGGTCATCTCCATCAACTTTCACAAGACACTTTAAGACAGATGTTCATCATTTAGCAGAGGCTGCTTTTAGCAGAAGAGTGTTACAACAGGTGCTCCCTATTCAGTAGACCAGGGTACTCCTACCTGGGTTTATCAGCTGTGGTATGTCCCACAAGAGATGCCCTCACCCAGCAGCAGAAAAAGGAGCATTTGTTACTTACCATGAAGGGTTCTTCTTGCTGCTGGATTTGAGGACATTTAGGTCAACCCCTCTGTTGCCAGATTTGGCTTTTTTAAAGCCAAATTTTGGGTTACGGCCCATTTGACTCATGAGTATACCCCTCAGGTTCTGGCAACAGTGCCATGTGGCAGCAGCGGCACCCACTTGGGCTGCCTGAGTCTACTGCAGGAATTCTTCTCTTGTTTTAATGCACTCATAATTCTTGGATCATTTCTCTTTAGACTGTTTTTTCTCGATTGGCTTCTCTGTCATTTGGACTTGGCTATTCAGAACTGGGCAGGGTTCTCCTTCTCAGGCTGTTAAAACTTTGCTAGCAAATTTGCATAGTCCTGCCTCTGGAATGCATGGGGAAGATAATAATAATAAAGTTTATTATTTATTATTATTAACCCACAAGAGATGTCCTCAGATCCAGCAGCAAGAAGAAGCCTTCATGGTAAGTAACCAATGCTCCTTTTCTGCAATGCTGCTTATGTTGTAAATGTAATTACACGCCTACAGCAGTGTGGGCAGTTCAAAAAAAAATAACCGTGGCTGTGCAACATGTCTGCCACTGTAAAGCAGCCCTCTCCTTCCTAACAGAATATGCACAAGTTTGGAATTAGATTGGTCACACATATGTTCGCATTTAATGCATTATTTAGAGACACATTGTTCAGAGCATTGATCATATTGATATGTAGTAACAAATTGTTCTTTGTATTATGCTTTCAGATATTGATGAATGTGCCTTCCAGAATATCTGTGTGTTTGGAACTTGCAATAACTTACCAGGGATGTTTCACTGTATTTGTGATGATGGTTATGAGCTGGATAGAACTGGAGGAAATTGTACAGGTACATCTAATATGTTATCCAAAATGTGTATATTTTGTCACATTTGAATACACCTTGACGTATAGCAGGATTATTTTATTCCACAATAATCCTGTTTAGGTTGAGAGATGGTGAATTGTTTGAAGCTACCAAGAGTTTCATAACTGGGAGAAGATTTTAACTCATGCCTTACCAATTAAACCAACTTACCAACACCTAAACCAGATATATATATATATATATATATATATATATATATATATATATATATATACACACACACACACACACTCAGATGAACAGCAACAACAAGAAAAACAATATGGGTCAGACAATTTTTATGACAGTGTCCCAAACTTTCTAAAAATTATCAGAAAAAAGATGAGAAGCATAAAGAAGCATATCATATCTGTTACGGTTAGGGGTGTGCAAGCCGGCTCACCTTTAACCTGGCTTGCCTTTTAACTGCTTGGCTCGAAGGCATTGGGGTCAAGCCAAATCGTGCTCAGTTTGGCTTGAGCTGGCTCGAAACTTACTGGTAAAGGGGAATCCAGTAAGGCTTCCCCTCTACCAGTACAACGGGGGACCAGGGAGGCTTAACTAAAGTGATTTGTGGTGGGAGGGGAGTGATGTTTTACCTTAAAGGTGGTGGCACTGGCTGAGGCAGCCGGGGGTGTGTGGGGTGGCAGTGTGGGCTCCACCCCACCCCCAATGGAGCAGGCAGGGCCCAGTTTGGGTCCCTGTGCATGTGTGGAGGTCAATAAAATGGCCTCCATGCATGCATAGAAGCCATTTTTGTGACCAAATAAATTTGTGGTCACAAAAATGGCTTTTTCACATGCAAGGAGGACATTTTATTGACTTCCATGCACGCGCGGAAGCCCAAAACAGGCCTGAACCAGCCCTGCCTGCTCCAGCGGGGTGAGGGGGAGCCCCCACCACTACCCCATCTATCCCCAAGGCTGCCACAGTACCTTTAAGGTAAAAAAAACCCACTCTCCTTGTGCCGCAACATGCTTTAACTAAGCCCCCTGGTCCCACCCCCGTACTGGTAAAGAGGAATCCTTACTGGATTCCCCTTTACCTGTAGGTTTTGAGCTGGCTTGAGCCAAACTGAACATGGTTTGGCTCAATGTGAACCCCAACATGAAGCCAGGCGGCATCCATGTATGCACAGAGCTCCGAAGTGGGTCTGAACCAGCCCCACTCTTCTCTGGCAGGGGTAGGGGGAGCCCCCGCTGCTACCCCTGCCCGCCACTGCAACTGCCACAGGCAGCAGCAGCAGCACCTTTAAGGTAAAATAGCACCCTACTCTTGCCACTATTCGCTTTAGTTAAGCCCCCTGCCCCTCCTTCCAAGTTACTGCTAAAGTGTTATAATTAGTTATGTTTAAGGAAATAAAGCACAGCAAACACAACAGAAACTGACTGCGGTTTTAAAATCTAAGAACTTTACAGATGTGACCATAGACAAATACCTTAAGGACTTCAAGCCAGTGAAAGTTAGTTGTGCCTATCTTACTAAAATAAGTAGGATGTCAGTCATGACTATACTTGACTTTATGCTCCCATTGTGCTCTAAGAATGAACTAATACAGAAGAACCAGTTACAAAGCTATTAAAATACATCCCAGACATTAGCCCAATATTAATCTATAAGGTTAATTGTGAAAATTCTGAATCACTGGGCATGAAGATATTTATTTATTTATTTATTTATCATATTTTTACACTGCCCAAAACTTATGTCTCTGGGCGGCTTACAACAAGATTAAAAAGTAAAACATTAATTAAAAACAAAAGCAAAAAAACCCAAAAATTTAAAGCAATAAATGTAAAACACACTTTAAAATTTTTAAAACAATATTCTAAAAACAACATTTAAAACAATATCAGTTATAAAGATATTTGGAAAGAAAATACTTGATATTTAGGAATTTCATACTTCAGAGCTGACAGAAATTGCCGTATCTAAGATGTTGTCAGAAACTGGAAACATCACTTATCTAGGTAAATGGCCAAGGTAAATGGCCAAGGATTTCATTTCAAAATGTAAAATTCTACCAAGCATAGAAATGTATTATTATGCATGTTTAAAGTAAGAAGATATTAAAGTTCTGTTCCTAAAATTGGATGTGGCAATCAAATAGTGGGAGTCCAATCAACAATGTCTTTCCAGTCTTACTAAGCACTTCTTAGAACAGTTAGCCCCCTTGTGCAACAGCACAAGCACAGGAGGAGTTCCGTGAGGGGTGTTTCTGCGAGCCCAAGAACCTACTTATGCTCCATTAGTCAGGATGTCAACAACTGACAAGATCCAAACAGAAATAATTTAAAGCTAGAGTATGAGTAAGAAGGCCACTATTCTTTCATGTCTTTCAAGTAAAAATTCTGAATGCACATATTTTGAATAACCATAGGCCACATTCAGATGTAATGGCTAACCACAGTTAAAGGTGGCTGGGGTTTCATTTAGAAACTCTAGATTGTGCTGCAGTTGTTCACCAAACTGCGACCGCCAAACTCCAGTTGTGGGAGAGGGTAGCCTCTCCTTGCTGCTCAGCTTCCGAGGCTGGTCTCAGCAAGCTCCACAGCGCAACTGGGCAAAGCGTCACCACATCAATGGCTCAGCCATGATTTGCCACTATCTAGAAGGGGTGTGCCAAGCACAATCATGCATTTTTGGAGTGCTCCACCCACCTTCAACAGGGAAAGGGCATTGAAAGCCCTTTACATGCCCTGCAGTGCCTGTGCTTTTTCTGCCAGCCATGGCACTGCTGCCCCCACAAGTAGCCCCGCACCCCAAAAGCACCAAACAAGCACCACACAAGCACAAATTCCCCGGTGGTTTGGGGGCTGTGGGGTGGAATTCTGCTTTTATTGCAGGAGAGAAGGGCAGGGAGAAATCCACATTTTCTCGAATGGGATATGCAGATGTGGGAGGGCAAACGATGCTGGGAGGTCTGTCCCACCATCAGGAGCGTAGCTAGGGGAGCAGGGGCCTGTGTTCACCCCTCTGGCCAGATGCCCCTTGGAGTGAGGAAGATAATGAAGCAAATAGGGAGGGGTGGAGCTGGGGGCCCTCAGGAGCTGGGAGGCCCAGGTTCTTTTAACCCATCTGCTCAATTATAGCTACACCCCTGCCCACCATAACCTGGGAAGATGTCACGAGGGGTGAGCCCAGCAAAGCAGTCCAGGCATACCCAAGCAAGTTCTTTCTGTCCGGCAACTTGCTGCCGGGTGGGCTGGCAATCTAATGAGAGGGTCAGTATACTGGAGATGTAGTCTAGTCTTACCCTTAAAAGGGCAAATCCCCACCCGTGGACTGTGATCTCACAACCACCAGGAAATCTGCCCCAACTCTCTTTGTTAAAAAATAGAAATAATTCTCCATTACCTCCCTCTCACTAAATCCCTCTGAAGCCTTGCACATGCCCCAGAGGAGATCCTCTGGACCCCATGTGCCATAGTCTGGCCACCTTTGTGGCTGTGAAGTGTGTCAACAGAACCGTGCATTTGCACAAATTTAAAAATCCTGGGTCCACTCCATCCATGCACCATATGCAGATAAGAGGCTGTACGGAATTGTGTGAGGGAGCACTATCTTCTCTTCCCCAGCCTCGAGGCAGCGGGGTTGACTGCAGGGGCCACAGGTAAGGGCACACCTGTGCACAGGAGCAGATGGCCAGGCAGGGGGCTTGTTTCCACAGCACCAGATACCATCCCCCGGATCAGGAAAGCAGTCTCTGTAATACCCCTGCCCACCGCTTTGCAACACACAGCAGCACAGCACAGCTCTGCTTAGAGCACCCATAGCCTGACACTCTCGTAAGCAGTCATAGTCCATGTAGGCTATCAGAGAAGAAGAAAGCCTGGGGGACATGACCCCCCCTAAAAAGAGGAAGGGGCTAGGGGTCCCTTCCCCAACCTATATGTGAAAAAGTAGATCTTTGCTGCTCCTGAATCCCTGCTTGTAGCAGCCCCACAAAGGCAGACAAGAGTGTCCCCTGAAATATTTGTTTTCCAGCCAGAGAGGGGATTCCCTGTGCATGCTGGCGATTCCTGCCATGAGGGGGCCATTTGCCAGAGCGTACCCACTTGCATGGATGGTGTGGGCAACAGGGCTTGAGTGTGGACCTTTAAACCCATTCAAAACTCCTGGGCTGGGTTCGACGAGGAGCCATATGCAGATTTCCCAGTGCGTGAATTCCCAGGAGAGGAGACACCCCCACCCCCCCGGTTTCCAGCTGGCCAGGGACAGACAGCTTGTCCTTCAGTGCTGCAGGAAGTGCTGTGTATCCCCTCATGGACATGCAGCCTGGCAGAGCACAAGGTTTGACAGCGGCTTGGTGGCAGTCACAGGGCCCATCCCCACACACAGGGCATCCTCTTTACTACACAGGGCATCCTCTTTCGCTCCCCTTAGTCTGCCACTCTTGTGAGAGAATGTTCCGTGGGGTAATAGGCTAAGTATCCAGCATGAGGATGTCCGAGATGGGACATCATAGGTGGCCCTTCTCCTAGCAAGACTTAGGTAGCAAATCTCCTCACCTCGGCAAGGGGCTGACTACCCCTTCCCCAAACTATACATGCAAAAAATAGAACTTCTCTGCTATGCCTTTTTATACCCGACCTGGGGATCCCTCTCCTGCTCCAGGCATTTGCTCCCCTCCTGGTGATGTGATGGGGTGCCCTGTTCATGTTGCTACTTGCAGTGTTTGTGCTTTTGAGCACACATGGCTGTTGCTCCCTTCTCATGGAGCAAAGCACTTAGTGCATGTCCTGTCATCCTGTCCCCTTCCCCCCTCCTTGCCAGGTGGGGGGAACAAGGGACGGAGTGGAAATTGGGGCTGCCCCTGAATGACTGCATGGCTTCACAGGCTGGCCAGTTTGGGATGGGGCGTGGTGTTGCCTGGCAACTCCTTATTGCATTAGCTGACAGGAGGGGCATGGATGATTTCCCAAGAGGCTTCCAGCAAGAAGCGCCGAAAGCATGGAGCAGCTAAATCCTCGGTCAGGTTTGCACCTCCACCTCTATGACTGGGGTTTGGAAATCAGCATGAAACCATGGTTATAGCTGTTCAAGGAACTGGACATAATGCCTCGGTGGCAAAACCTCAGTTGGTAGGAATGTGCATAGTCCGGCTGAATGCTGGTTCGGCGTTGGGGGGGGTACCTTTAAGCTGAAGGGAGGGTGTTCTTACCCCTCCACCACATTTCCCCCACTGGTGCAGTGACCAAAATCACTGGTGCAGGGTGGCAGCGTACCTTCTTGCCACCCCGATCAGTGTCAGACTGGAAATGGCCAGTGCATGTGCGCACACATGCAAACCGGCCATGTCCAATCTGACACTGACTGGGGCAGCAAGAGGGTAGCTGCCCCGCACCATTGATTTTGGTCACAGCACCGGTGTGGAAAACACTGCGGGGAGGGGGGAGCACCATCCCTCCTCCTTAAAGGTAAACTCCCCCCCCCCGCCGCCAATTCAGCCAAACACTGGACCTTCTGAACTGGTTTGGTGGTCCATAATAGGACTGCTGAACCAGTCTGTGTACATCCCTAGTTGTTGGCAGCAAGCCTTAGAGATAACTGAAGGTTCCAAATGGAGTTTGGTGTGGCAAATTGGAGTTACCTTTCGGGCTCTAACCGCACTTTCAGGCGTAACGGAGTTAGAACCTTGGCCAGGTTTAACTGCCAATAGCTGTTACTTCTGAATGTGGTCACAGTTACTGATGGTCATATCAGAAGGAAAACTAAATATGAAGATATTTTTTATTATGAACTACCTAATGGATGAAATATATAAGCAGCAAGTAATTTCAGAATGTGGTACTTGTCTTGCAGACTTTTAGAAAGAAATGATGTGGGTCTTATATTACCATTGGAAACTTGGAATTGCATTTGGAAAAAATATTTTAAGATAATTACTGTGTTTAACTCAAACCTAAAGATTTTTGTATGAGATTCAGTTTCAGTGGATCTTATAACATCTGTGAACTGGAGCAATCTGTACAGCAAACACTTAATGGGTAGCATCAAAATCTTTGGCACTGTAGTGCACCATCAACAAAAGCAACTTCCAAAAGCATATGGAGAATTCTGCTCACAGAGGCACCCCTTCTGCTTGCAGAAGGATACTCTGCACAAGTACAACTGTCCTTCCACTTGTGGAGCTTTGTTGATGTTGCACTGCTGTGCCCAAGGTTTGCTGAAGAGAATCAGCAATCATGTATATTTCACATATATATGATAAACATACCAAAGAATATCTTAATTTTAATCCTAAATTCAATAGATGATTGGATATGCAATTTAATTCAATGTAAAATTATGATTTGCTTTGTTAAGGAAAGATTCACATGTTTGATTCAGGATGATTTCCATTAAAGCTGCCAGAATATCCATAGTTGTAAAATTGAAGTAGAGAAGCACCAAATGGTATACAATTTCAGTATAACTTCAGTGGAAAAAATGATGCATTTTTTTGAAGGACAAACAAGGCAAATAGACTAATTTGTTTAAACTTGGCCTTCATTATCAAATTATTATGAAACAATAGTTAATTACAATGCAAATCTTTTAGATGATTTTCTTTACTTAAAATAATTCAATATAACATATTTTCAAATTCCTATTTCTTACCTTAGACATTGATGAGTGTGCTGATCCTATAAACTGTGTTAATGGTTTCTGTGTGAATACTCCTGGAAGATATGAGTGTAACTGTCCTCCAGACTTCCAGTTAAACCCAACAGGAGTTGGCTGTGTTGGTAAGTAAAATATTCCCCATGTCACAATATTATATGTATAGGTATGTAGAAAGGAATATAGGCTTCAGGTAAAACCAATCTCAGATTACCTAAACAAAATAGATCAAATTTTGGACATATTTTACCTTGTTCATAACATACAAGGAAAAACAAGGGACAAATGCTTATTTCAAAATTATGTCACGAGCCGCACATGCGCAGAGGCCAAGAGTGCTATAGGCAGGGCAGCCTCAGTGCAAGATGCTGGGTGGGGTGCTGCTGCTCATGGAGCCTGAGCAGAAACCAGGTAATGATTGTTAAAAATACCTCCCTTCGCTTCTTGCCACACACCCTGCTGCCTCAGTCGCAGGCTGGAACACTTGAAACGTCCCAACTCAGAATGGGGTTGTTCTGTTCCAAGCTTGGAAAAGGCTGTTCATTTGAAGAGTGTTCTGTTTCAAGCTCAAAACACTCAGAATGGCCCATTTCAAGTTGAAATGTTTCAAGCTTGAAACATTTTGCACATCCTTAGTATACAATACTGAGCTAGAGGGACCAGTGGTTTGACTTGATACATGGCATCTTCCTATGTTCCTAGTGGTTGTTTTCTGAGGAAGAAAAAATTGCCATAAGTAGAATATTGAGTGATGTGGAGATTATCCCAATTATTATCCTGAGATTACTTGGTGACGGGTCATTCGCATGCTCATAAGTATGACTGATTATCCTCCTCATCAGTTCAGCTAACCCTTGTAAAGGTGGTGGTTGCCTTCTCCTATGATTTGATCGATGTATTTGAATCTTCTGTAATGTCCTTGTGGCAAATGGTGAGCCAAATAATATAGTGCTGTCCAGAAGTGTAGCTAGGGGAGAGAGGGTCCATGTTCGCCCCTCAGGAGCTTGGGGGCCCAGGTTCTTTGAACTGCTCAATTATAGCTACACCTCTGGTGTCTGATTGATAAATGACCCTGCCTTACATGAGCAAAGTGGGCAAGGGATGTTTGACCCCTTTGGATCTTCTTATTTTTCTTCTGTGATCTCATTTTACACAATAAACTCTTGGTAGCCTGCTCTGGCTCATTTAGACATTCTTTCTTTGCACAGCTCAATTGTTTAAGAACTGTTCTTGTGTCACAAACTACAGCTAGGACAAACTCAAACCTGCTGAGTTTAATGTAAGAAGTTATTATTTTCACAATCTACAGTATTTTTGTTATTCATTTTAAATTACCATATCTGGTGAATACCACAGTATTTGCATTCATTTTGTATAGATAATCGGGTTGGCAACTGTTATCTGAAATATGGACCAAGAGGAGATGGAAGTCTATCCTGCAACACTGAAATTGGCGTTGGAGTCAGTCGTTCCTCCTGCTGCTGCTCCCTGGGAAAGGCCTGGGGGAATCCCTGCGAGACTTGCCCACCTGTAAATAGCAGTAAGGAAATGACTCTTTCAGACTGCATGGCAGATTTAGGGATGAAAACGACTAACAATATCTTTTAAAGAGTAACTTTAATAAGATCATTTAATGTGTTTTTTCTTTTCATACTCCTCAGTAAATTTAAAGTAGTGCATGGGTTCTCCATAAGCGTTGGGTCTGGGAAACAAGAGTTCCAGTCTTACTTTTCACACACACACACACACACACACACACACACACACACACACACACACACACACATATATTGACCTTGTATGTGGCATGTTTTCAACTTCTATATCTTGTACACAAAACTAAGAGAATGTTGGGGCTGCTCTACAAGATATGGAAAGGAAGTGTTTTGCAGTGTGTCTTTTGGGCATTTCCATGGAAAATGCTCTTATGTTTGACAGGGAAATGTGTGTCTGAAAATGCACTTGAGAGCCTCAGCAGTCATGGCTCTTCTTCAAATATTACTTTATGCACTGCAGGTACATGTTGTGGGCAGTCTTCTCACTGCGTTTGTTTTATTCTCAACTGTGCTCTTTTTATCTAGGTGAGTATAATACTCTCTGTCCAGGGGGTGAAGGCTTCAGACCAAATCCCATAACTATTATCCTAGAAGGTAAGTTCATACACTGTCAATGACATACTGCACAGTAAAACAGGGGCAGTTGGAACACAACTCTTGCTGCTGCGTATCTTTAAACAATGCTGACTGTTTCAAAAGAGGGCTGTTCTGCTCCATCTTAAAGTTGCACAAACACAGTTGCACAACATGACATCCACTGGGAATAATAGGTGTTCTGTCGTGTAAGTATGTTTCCGTTTCACTGTGGCCAGATTTTGTAAAATGTACAACTGAAAGGTAGTGTAACAGAGGCTCACTTCCACTACAGATCTACATTAGTGAGAAAGCGGAAATATTATTGAAGAAGCAATTGTTAAACTAGATATAGATATAGATATAGATATAGATATAGATATAGATATAGATATAGATATTCCTTAGAAAAATGAAGTGTTTGTATTTTGTCAACAAAGTTTTATTGTAGCCATTTGAAACATGGGAAGGCTCACGTTAGTTTATAGTAGTGATCAAAATCTGCACATTCTCATTATTTTCTTCATCTGTTAAACTCTTCCCACCAATCCACAAATTGCTTTTATTGAAGAAGCCTTTTTGCATTTTGGCAGTCTTTGAAACTAAAAAGGAAATGGAAATAACTTATGGGGTGCTAATTTCATGCATCTTATTAATTTTGCTGATTCTCAGTCTATTAGCAACCTCCTGCACTCACACACTCCCAAGATAGTTAATTAGAGTATGAATCTAAGCTTCCAATATGCATGTAATGTACCAAAATGTGTGAGTTACTTGCCAAAATCACTGGGCTCAATCCAACCAAAGTTAAGCACTTTAAAAACCCATTGACGAGTGAAAAAACTGAATATTTATATAAATCTTTCCTACTGAAACAACTGGAACTTAAATGCTTAAGCTGGCATGGATCACATCCTCTATTTGTATGATAACTCTGTTTCAGATCTTTCATAACAAAACATGTAGATGTAGGAACAAACATATTAGCAAAAGTTAATCATTGCTAAATAATTCTATTTAAGTGGTCTGCTACAGTCTTTCATGTAACTTTAATCAACCAGAAAATATGGGCTTCTCTCTCTTTACAGACATAGATGAATGCCAAGAATTGCCTGGTCTCTGCCAAGGTGGAAATTGCATCAATACTTTTGGCAGCTTTCAGTGTGAATGTCCCCATGGGTACTACCTCAGTGAAGAAACTCGTATCTGTGAAGGTGGAAATGCTTAATTTTTATTCAGAGCGTTGAGTGCATTTTCCTCAAATAATATGCTTGCCCTACAGACATTTTTATTCTTTTCCTGAAGCAGAATGTTATGATGTCAAGTTGTCAATTCTACTATGGATGCTGTATCTTACTCTACTGATGGAGCTGAGGAGTATGACACAAGTGGAGAAAAAATTGAGTCTGCCTTCCTTATATTCTGGTCCTAAGCACATATATTTGGCAGTCTCATCGATTCCAGTGGAACTTATTTCCAGGCAAATGTGTAGACTCCTAGCCTTAATCAGACATATATATAGGATACATTAAAAGGGTTTCCTGTCTTTTTTTAATGACCATTATATAATGACTATCTCCAGATCTATGCTTGAATATGTGGACTACTTTCTAATTCTTAGCAGACCTAGCTACTTCATAAGAGATCAACTCACCAGAGGTGCAGACAGAGGAAAAGCTTGAGGAGCAATTCCACACTTAATCTGGTGTGGGGAGAGGAAAGACACTTTTTGTGGGTGGGGAGGAAAATAATATGGTTTGAAGTTGAACATATGGGTTATTTGGTTTGGTGGTGGAGGGAGTTCAGTAAAATAGGGAGGGTTCTTCAGATTCTTAGGGTGGATCTACACCCCTGCAACTCACTCATCAACTTGGCTCTGTGAGGAGCCAGAGGCAGCTCAGCTTTCAGTGAAAAGCAACTATGTTTGTCCCTTTGTACCCAACTGAGAAACGTGTACTGTATATTTTAATTTAGGGTTTATTTTGAAGCTTATTTGTAATTATTTATTTAGAGCTTGCTTCTTGTACTTTAGCTTTCTTGCTTTATTTTTTTTTTCCAGATATTGATGAGTGTGTTGCACATCCCGGTGTTTGTGGCCCTGGGACATGCTATAACACCTTAGGGAACTACACCTGCATTTGCCCTCCAGAATATATGCAAGTGAATGGAGGACACAATTGTATGGGTATGTTTAACTTTCACATCTCCTCCACATACCATGACAATGAGAAGAGTTCAGAGCCCAATTACCTGCCTAGAATCCTGAAAGTTAGGGCCATTTATACTTATAGTTTCCCCACATGCAGGTACCTTAGGGGCCTGTGGGTACTGCATTCAAGCTCAAAACTAGGCAGCATTCACATGGAAGTGCCATTTGTGAGTCATAGCGCAGCAGTATATCTGGTGTGACCAAAGCTACACCATAATATCCCCTGCTAACTGGGCAAAGAGGCACCTTTTAATGTGGTGATTCTCTTTATTTAGCAGGGGGAGAGTAACTGGCCCTATCCACCCCCAGCACAGTACCTCCAGTGACTGTTGCTGGTGTCTGTCTTGTGTTGTTGTTGTTTTTAGAATGTGAGCCCTTTGGGGACAGGGAGCCATCTTATTTATTTATTATTTCTCTGTGTAAACCACCCTGAGCCATTTTTGGAAGGGTGGTATAGAAATCGAATTATTATTAATATTAATAATAATAATAATAATAATAAGTGTTAAAATGTTTGTTTATTACAATGGCTTAAAATTTAGTTCAAGTTAATGTCTTTGGCCTGGTTCGCACAACCATTTGAATCTAGGTTTAATGTGGGTTACCAGCATTAGCATGATTGTGTTAACCCACAGCAAGGGGTGTGTTACAAGTTTATCACCTAAGATTAATCTGATGTGAACCCACCTTAGCATGGGTTCACACAATTACACTAATGTTGGTAACCCACATTAAATGTAGATTCAAATGATTGTGTGAACCAGGCCATAGTATGCGAAATATTCTCTTTTGATTTAAAAACCCATTCCTAAATATGTATTTCAGGATAAGTCTCACCTCCTTCTTTGGGATTTTGTTTCAGTTGAGTATGCTTGGGATTTCAGCCTAAGTGTAAGAGTTAACAAACCTCAGTACATGATCTGGATCGTGATCCATTGCAGCCATAAGAATGGGTTCTGAGCCTCTGCGGGACCATTCGGGCAGAATTGACTAGCTCCTCAAAGTGCTTAGCATCGCCCCCTGCACATGGTGCATTTGTTTAATTTGGGCAGGCTAGCATTTTCTCCTCAGTTCCTCTCTGGTTCCTTTCCCTTGTGTCAGCACCTTGGGCCTTTAGCTCCTTTTAATGATTTTTTCCTGTAATTTGAGAGAGAAAACAGATTATTAAAGCCACTTTGACCTCGGACCGGACCTGACGATTCTTCACATCGATGGCAGCAGGGGCGTAACAAGGTTGGCTTGGGCCCAGAGACAAGATTTTAAAATGGGGCCCCCACCGCCACTGGTGGACGTGCTCTCTCACCAGCTTGCAGCCCATCTCAGCAGCACGCTGGAAGTTAGAAACCGAAGGTAGAGGGCTGCCTAAGCTCAGCCAAACTCTACACATCCTCTTATGAGCCAGCCCTACGTCCTGACATCAGCACGAGGCTGTTCTCTTTCAACTTCTTTCTTTCATTGTATATACATTTTTAAAAATTAAAATAAAATCCTCGGGGGGTGGGCAGGGCAGGGGGAAGTGTCAGCCTGCTAAAGCACCAGTCAGATACCACTTCAGTTTCTCAAAACATTTTCAAAATAAGAAACTTGACTCCCTTTCCTGAGGAAACTGCAGGAACATCCTCATCTTCTCAGAAAAGAAAAAGTCTCTCCCTCTTCGCTCCACCCCCCACCCCCACCCCCACCCCACTACTCTTTGGTGAGGCCAGGACTCGTTTCTTATTCCCTCAGGAGGAAGGATCCAGAGAGAAACCAAAGTAAAAAATCAAGCAGCATCAGCTCAGCACACACACAGAGGGTGGGAGGAGATGGCTGACCGGGAAACTGCATTGGGGTGGGGAGGAGAGTTAGTTTTAAGCAACTCTCCAACTCGGCGAGTGTGCCTGCTCCGCTCACCAGCAAAGAGAAGGCTGCCGCACTAGGCTTCCTTGAGTTGAGTGCACCACCACGCCACCCGCCCTATTCTTTGTTCAGAGTCCCCTATGGAGGAGCTTCTTCCTTTGCCCCTCCAGTCTATGCGCACTACAAGGCAGAGAGGGCAGAGGGGCTGGGGGTGGGGCGGAACTGGATGGTTAGAGATGGCAATTTCATTAGCAAATGGAGGGAGGGAGGAATCAGGTCACCCGCCGCCCCCTGCCACCCCCGCATAAGCCAGCTCATCACACCCCAACCGTTTCCTCAACCCCCTCCCTCCTTCCCTCCCACCACTGCATCCTGGGGTATAAACAAACCTTTTTTTAAAAAAAAGAAAACCAACAACAAAAACACACAAATCCAGAACAACAAGAGTCTTTTTAACACCACCACCGTGGGGGGGGGGATTGAGTGGGTTTCTGCCGCTGCGCCTCCCACAGCTTGGACTCACTCAGCACACACATGGTGAAATTGTAAGACTCGAGGCAGGGGAACCAAATGAAGCAACTGACTGACTACCTTTTTTCTGGACACTTGAGAGAGCTAGCAACAAGCTGGGATCACGGGCAGGGCAGACGCACGCAGACACAGGCAGCAGCTCGAAGTACAGAACAGCAGATGAGTCGACGCTCGGCGACCTCCTCTTCCTTCCTTGCTCGGCAGCACGCGCTAGGCAGCAGCAGCTGAGCATGCACGTTTCTCTGCACCACCAGCAGCCAATGGGTGGGGAAGGAGGAGGAGCCCCGTTGGCCACAGAACTAAGCAAAAGGGTGGAGGGTGGGCGGAGGCAGCAGCAGGCAGGAAATATGGCGCTCCGGAACAAAGGTGGGATTTTTTTTTAGCATTTTTTAAAAATACACTTAATCAAGGAAGCTGGGGCCAGCGCTGGGTGGGGGAGGCACGTGACATGTCTCTTGGGTGCCCCCTAAGCTGTGGGGCCCCCAGACAACTGTCTCCCCTTGCCTGATCATTGTTACGCACCTGGATGGCAGGGTCCCCAGCAGACACTCCCCTACCCTCAACATCAGGTAAGGTATCGAGGCCGACTTAGGGATCAGTGGCAAAGTAGGCGTCAGGATCTTCAACAACGCAATCTAAAACCTCGACGGAACTCACCTCAACATCCACATCTACTTTTAAAACTCTGAAGCCACCTTCTGCTTCATCTCACTGAAAGCAGCATAAGCCCCAACATCGATAGGCCAATGTCAAAGGAGAGCCACTCTCCAAGAAGCACTGTGACAGGGGCTCCAAGACTAATTGTGATTGATCCCCTACCCGTTCATGGGCATCTCCTTCACTGATAGCTCTACAGCTCCCAATGAGGAGATGGCTTCTGCTCTAGGTCTGCAGCTAAAAAGGCAAACTCAAGATTCCTACTCAGGTTCCTACTCAGCCTGTACATCTGTCAATTCTGCCAGTAATTTCCACAGTTGCAAAGTCTGCATGGACAACTCTTCAGTCTTCTGCTCTGGTCTCCAAATGTTTAGAAAATTTATACAGAATCCAGGATGACCATAATGACTTTCTACTGAAACACCCTACCCCCAACTCTGTTGTGGTGGACTGTGCTTCATTGTCCAAAACCGACAGGCATCATACAACGCCTGGACATAAAGAGGGTTGAAAATTGGACACTTTGCATCAGAAAATCTACTCAACCTCATGCCTGGGAATTAAAATTGCAAACTACACTGCCTGTTTTACTAAACATATCAACTCCCTTTGGGACAAACTACATCAGAAGCAAAACAATCTTTCCCCAGAGAAATTCCTGGCTAAATTTAATGATGTCTATTCTAAGGTCACCTGACCAGACAACAACTCAGCAATGCCAAGCACCTGGCAGAAACTGGGTTCTACACTACGCCTACTGCCATCATGTTACATAGACACTCTTGACTCCGTTTCACTTCAACTAGATATGAAGGATTATGTGGAAAGCCTACCCTTTGATGGGAAGGGTCTCTTCTGTGGGACCATGGATACCACCATGGAATCCATCATGAAATCCAAGTTTGCAAAGACCTTCTCAACCTAACGTTTCCAAATACCACCAGTTTGGCAGGAGACAGTATGCATACAAACAGACAGGAGGGACTTTCAAAAACAGTACCAGTGTTTTAATAGGAAGTCTTATAACTAGAGGACAAGGAACACCCAAGACCCTCGCCCCAAAGCCACCGATACTGGCAAGTAGCATCTTTGATTATCAGGACAGTCCACCAAATGTCATAGTTCAAGAGTCCTTACTATCGACTCCGCTACTACCTTTCATCATAGCTGCCTACAACATCAGGCTGGCAAGTCATGCCTCAGCATGGCGCATCATAACATCAGACTGCTGAGCCCTACGTATAGTTCAGACAGGCTATGCAATAGAATTCTTGTCCCAGCCACCCTTCAGTGGCATCAAATATACCCCAGTTTTCCCTCTTCTGATGGAAGAAGTTCACTTTCTCTTGGACAAAGGGGGGATATCACCTGTTCAGTGGAGAGATCAGTGGTGGGGGTTTCACTTCTGCTACTTCCAGGTCCCCAAACAGGATGGAGGCATACGACTGATTATGGATCTCCAACAATTAAATCGTCATGTGGGCATACGCAAATTTCGCACAATAACATTACAGAACATCCTACCTCTCCTCCATGGGGATGAGTGGTTTGTGACATTGGATCGCCAGGCCGCGTATTTTCATATTGAGATCCAACAAAGTCACAGACAGTACCTCCACTTCATGGTGGGTCACCAAGTTTTTCAATAAAAAGTTCTTCAGTTTGGACTGGCCGCAGCATCCCATGTGTTCACCAAATGCATGGCTATGATCGTAGCGCATCTTGGGTCGCAAGGGGTAGTC
The DNA here is from genome assembly GCF_027244095.1 of Hemicordylus capensis. Lineage (NCBI taxonomy): Eukaryota > Metazoa > Chordata > Lepidosauria > Squamata > Cordylidae > Hemicordylus > Hemicordylus capensis. The sequence goes on along the minus strand of NC_069658.1, from coordinate 86,096,695 downwards.
CTCCTTCCATAACTCGATGACTGGCTTCTGACAGGAAGCGTAGAACATCAGTTAACTTCACATGTCACAACAGTGCTACACCTTCTGGAAGACCTAGGCATCCAAGACAACTGGACAAAGTCCAAACTCCAACCAATATAGCGTGTTGCTTACATTGGATCCATGCTCAATGCAGTTGCACAGTGTGCATTTCTCCCCATGGAACATTTCTTACGGATCAGTGACCTGATATCAACCTTCATGGAACACCCCAAAGAGAGGGCTCACAAAATACAGAAGTTGCTGGACCTGATGGCCTTATGCAATTCCACTATTCACTTCACCAGACTGCGTCTGCAATGGCTAAAGCTTTGGTTTCTGTCAGTTTTCAGACCCAATGTGGACAATGCCCAAATGTGGCTGACAATTCCAGGCCCAATCCTAATGTCCCTCCGTTGGTGGACAAAGGACACCAACCTTCTCAAGGGGATACCCTTTCAAGTATCCCAACCATCTGCCTGGGTCACAACAGACACCTCGATGCAGGGCTGGGGGACACACTGTGGAAATCTTTGTGCTCAGGGACTTTGGTCCCCAAGTCAATGCCAAATGTACATCAACCTCCTGGAACTGCTGGCAGTATTCCAGGCCCTCAAGTCTTTTCAGCCATCACTAGCCGGCAAGTTTGTACAGATCAGCCTAGACAACACAACAGCAATCACCTATTTAAACAAACAAGGAGGCACTGTTTCCCACTTCCTGTGCATGCTAAGCCTGAAAATCTGGAACTTGCCCATTGGTCATCAAATGGCCCTGACCACCATCTACATCTAGGGTGTGGAGAACCCTCTGGCAGGTCACCTCAGCAGGTTGCAACTCCTTCACCAGCATGAATTGGAGATCAATTTGGCATATCTTCAATCGATTCTCCAGGCTTGGGGCACCTCAGAGATTGCCTCAAAACAACAAATGGCCAATGTTTCTATCAAGGTCCATCTGGCTGTGATATTGTAATGACCTACCTTGGCTGATTGCCCAGCAGCTGCGAAAACCACGCTTTTTAGAGGGGAAGGGAGAGCCAACAGACAGGAATGGAGAGTAGTCACAAACGTTGCCAGAAGTCAACATCGGGAATTCCACAGGATCAGGGGTAAACATGAACCGGGGTCAGACAACAACAAACAGGTCCAGATTTCTAGGTCAAGGTTGCTCATGGTACAGTTGGTCACCATGAATGTTGTTTCCAGCACATACCCAGCTTTCAGGTTGCTCTAAATAGGCAGTGTGCTGAGAGTCCCGCCCATCACTTCAGCTGGGCCTTGTCAGAGAGATGCAGCTTGGTCCAAGCTGGGACACCTGTTCCTTCTAGCCAGCCTCTCCAACCTACGACATTTCTCCCTCTGAGCCTGTGCTCTGGCCAAATGTCGCTGTCAGGGATCTGGGGCAGGCACCACGACTTCAGCGGCCCTGGAGGCTTCATCAGGAGGAGGGACGGAAGGAGGCAGAGGGGCCTGCAGGCCTGCCAGCTGTGACTCTGCTGAGTCAACTGGAGTTTCAGCCTGCTCCCCCTGCTCTGGGTCTTCATCTGAGGAATCTTCCTCCACATGGGAGTCATCACATGGGAGTCATCACAGATACCTGCTCGACATCCCAGATGGGATGGAAAGACTGTCTTCTCACATCCAGACTCAAAAAGATTCTTAAGAGGTCTCAGCAACCTCTATACACCTATTAGAAGACCCACTGAACAGTTAAGCCTGTCCATTGTCCTGTCTGCTCTGATAGAGCCTCCCTTTGAGCCCATGGCAACGGCTCATCCTAGACTTGTAGCACTAAAGATGGCCTTTCTCCTTGCCATACTGTCAGCTCAGAAGGTCAGCGAGTTAAATGCTATCTGTATTGACATTCCTTACACCAAATTTCATGAGGACAAAGTGGTACTTTGTCTACATCCTGAGTTTAGACCTAAAATAGTTACTGACTTTCACATCAACAGTGACATATCACCACCTTCTTTCACAATCCAACAATGGCCCTAGAGTGTTCCTTGCACTCTCTAGATGTGTGGCAGGCTCTCCTTTTCTACTTGAAATTGACCAAGCCCTATAGAAAGACAAAGCACCTCCTTGGAGGTTACAAGGGCAAGGTGGAAGATTGCCAGATCTGCAGACAAAGACTCTCCCATTGGATTGTAGAACTCATCTTTCTGGCCTACAAACATTGAAAAGTGGAAACCCCTAGGACTATACGGGCCCACTCAACCAGGGCTTGTGCTACCTCTGCGGCCCATATGGTCAGCATCAAGCTCAGGGACATCTGCACTGCAGCTACCTGGTCCTCTGAGCATACTTTCGTCAAGCATTACACTTTTGACCTTCGCAATGCAACTCAGACCAATTTTGGGAGGGGTGTGCTCAAAAGTGTATTACCATAGCATACTTCACCCGCCTCCAGACTGACAGCTTGTTAATCACCCATTCTTATGGCTGCAATGGATTACGATCCAGATAAACAGGTTGCTTACCTGTAACCAATGATCTGGTAGAGATCCGTTGCAGTCATAAAACCCTCCTGCCAGCCCCACTGCGGTATGGAAAATGACAACTTGTATGTTTATAAAACATGCACTACTACTTACTTTATTGGACTATGGACTGGTTCCACATGATGATTACATCCAAATGTCGGTCCTTCAGGAACTGAGGAGAAAATGCTAGCACACCCAAACTAAGCAAGTGGACTACGTGCAGGGAGCGGGGGTAAGCGCTTCGAGGATCTAGTCAATTCTGCCTGAATGGTCCCGCACAGGCACAGAAACCATTCTTATGACTACAACGGATCACTATCAGATCACTGGTTACAGGTAAGCAACCTGGTTTTTTTGTTTGGGTTTTTTAAAATTTCTAGGCCACCTTTCTGCCATGCACATCACAAAGTGGCTCATAGATAATCAAAATAAAAGGCGTTGCCTAATACAGGTTTTGTTTTGTTTTGGTTTTGTTTTTGTTTTTTTTGCTGGGGGCCTAGAAGAAAAGAAAAGAAACCCACATGTTGTACCACCATCTGCTGCCATCAGGGACTGAGTTCCTGCATAGTGAGGCTGCTCTCAGCTCAACTGTCTTGTTGAGCAGCAGAACATGTGCAGGGTGAGGGCAAAGCCATTTTTGCTGATCTCCCCATGTCATTTAGTGCTCTTTGTCATCATGCGGCCCTCAGCAACATACTTCTGGACAGCAAAGAGCACAATGCAGGCAGGGGAATGAGTAAGAATAGCTTGACCTTTGTTCCAGTTGAGCTGGAGCAGCCTCATTGCATAGGGACACAACTCCCTTATGGCAGAAGATGGCTGTGCAACATGTGAGCCACTATTTTCTACACCTAAGGGCATCATCCATATTACATACAGCTTTATGTATGTAGACATATATAGACATACAGCTTTAAAGTCAAAGGAGCCCTGGATGAAAAAATAGGTGCCAGGCTTATAAAGAGAGGTTTTTCCCTCTCCCCCAAAATGATGTATTTTGAAGCCACTGCCAGTCTGTGAAGACAATACTGAGCTAGATAGACCAATGGTCTGAATCAGTATATGGCAGTTTCCTATGTTCCTATGTTCATCAGTGCCTCCTTTGATTTTATAATTTTAAAATCATACCACCTATTAGAGCTTTGGGTGCTTAGTCCTATCTCAACTGAAGATAACTTTTATTAATACCAACATCTATAATAGTTTTTAAATACCTTAACGTAAAGGTATTTCCTATGCAAATGCAGGGCTTGACAGTGAACCGATTCTCCATTTCTAGTGAGCCTTACATAGTGACATGGGTGGGTCAAAAAGTTTGTATTTTCCGCCTGTCTATTCCACTTGTCATGAATAAACTACAGAGAATAGTGTTTTCTGATATGCTAAACAATTGTTTACTGAGCAAAGATGAGCCTTTTAAAGTGGAGATACTCTTCTATTTAGCAAGAGGAGAGCAGCTATCCCTATCCAACTCCAGCACAGCATTCCTCTAGTGGCTGTTGCTGGTGGCTACCTTATGTTTCTTTTTAGATTGTGAGCCCTTTTGGGACAGGGAGCCATCTGTATGTATGTATGGGATGGCATGACAAATAATAATTTTTTTGTTGTAGTATATAAAAAATTGTTGTATTTACACCATGTAAGGTTGTAGTAGGTGGCATATAGTAGGTGGCCACTAGATTTCTAAATATGGGAGTATAGGAGGAGAGAGGTTGGTAGTTCAGGATGTTACTGCTACATATGGAATATTTTAAAGCATATTATTTCTGTCTACACATATAGATATGAGAAAGAGCTTTTGTTATAGAAGCTATAATGGAACATCTTGTGACAACGAACTGCCCTTTAACGTAACTAAGAGGATGTGTTGCTGCACCTATAATGTTGGGAAAGCCTGGAACAAACCTTGTGAGCCATGTCCAACTCCAGGAACAGGTAAACTGTCCTTAACTGGAAGTGTTGTGTGTACGCTGAGCTAAAAGATAATGCATCTGGAAATATCCCTGGATAATGTAGACATATGTTGAACTAGTTGCCCTGGCTGGTAAAGGCAATGTGCATTCAGTGGCCACATTCACACATAAAATGAAACCGGAGGTTGTCCAACCTGCAGTTTCAATTTAAAACCATAAATCACATTGCAGACATTTGTCCAACTGCAGTCTGGCAAGCTCCAGTTTCAAAAGAGCGGGGGCCCTCCCTCTTCATTGTCTACAGAGGCTGATCCCAGCAAGCTCTGTAGTGCTTGCGTCACCAGACTGTGGGCAAGACATCAGCACATCACCAGAGCAGCTGCCATTGACCATGATCTTAAAGGGGGCATGCTGAGCACAGCTGTGCCTTTTGAGAACGGTCCACCCACCCTCCGCATGCAATGGGCATTTAAATTCCTTTATATGACATGACATGCCAGTGCTGCTTCTGACAGCGATTGCACTGCCACCCTCCTAACAGCCCTGCAACAGAACTGTCCTCCATAAGCACAACATCTCGTGAGGAGAGGCACTGTTTTCCAGTTACTCAGGAAAGGGAAGGAGAAATGGTATGAGTTCCTAAGATATGTATATGAGGGAGGGCAAAGGATCCTAGCAGGGTCTGTCGCACTGTGACCTATGATGCTCTTGCGAGGGCTTAATCTGGCAAAGCAGTCCATGCAAACCCAACCACAGTCCTGCTTCCTGGGCAGCTTGCGGCAAGTGGGCTAGCACTCTCGCGAGAGAGCCAGTCTACTGGGGAGGACCATTGGTTAAACACCCATCAGACTGCACACTCATGAGTTGAGCTAACCCAACAAAGGGAGCCCTGCTTTCCTGGGCCCCCCACCCTCTGATTAAAGATAGAACTTTTACACTACAACCTCCCCCCATCCCTGGGAAGCCTTGCACAGACCCAAAGGAGATTGTGACACTCCATGTGTCAGACCTTAGCCGCGTGTGCAGACATGGGGAACACTGACTGCGTGTGGGGACAGATCTTTACTCTCATTCAAAATTCCCAGGTTCAGGCCAGCATTGTGCCATATGCAGATCTGTTGCCACAGGGAATTGCGGGAAAGAGGAGCCCCAATATCCAGCAACTCCAGGAAAGCGGGGTCACCATTTTGGGACACAAACAAGCATGCACATCAATGTTCCCTCTAACAGGGATTCCCAGATGTTGTTGACATCAACTTCCAATATCCCTAAGCAAAAGCCATTGCAGCAGGGTATTCTGAGAGTTGTAGTCAACAACATCTGGGAATCCATGTTAGAGGGAACACTGGTGCACATGTCCACATGGGCGGACAGGCTGGTAGGGGGGCATGCTTTAACAGCTACTTGGCAGCAGTTGCCAAGACAAGGAGAAAAGTTCCCCATCCTGGCAAGCAGGAGGGAAAGGGGATGGGATGACAGGACAGGGACTAATTACTTTGCTCCCTGAGAATAAAGCCACAATGCTGTATGTTTACAAGCACAAACACTCTAGGTGGCAATATAAGCAGGGCGTCCCATTAGCGCGTCAGGACAAAAACATATGTTGGGGGGAGGAATACCCATAGGGTACTCATCCCTACGGCTTTTCGGTATGGAACAACCTGGCTTGATATAAAGCCCCCATGGTCTGACACTCTTGTAAGAGAATGCTCTATGGAAGAAGGGATTGTTTTGTCATCACACATTATTAGTGATTCCACCCAACACCCCTGTCCACACTGACAGTTCTTCTCATGAGTTGTAAGTGGGTGTCCTCATAGCCTTGAACTCTCATGAGTGAGTGGTCCGTTCAGGATCAACATCCATTGCTATCGCACATGAGGAATCTCCCATCTCACTGTTGGCAATGCGTTTCCTGCTGCCTGGCCCTGCTCATGAGTAAGCCTAGTGACCATACAGGTACGCCTAAGGGGAAGGGACGTGGCAGTGTCCTTATTGCCAAACAACTGCATTCCAGCATCATAGAGTGCAGGGGCGGAGCAGGTGCTCATAGAGGCCGCCAGCAGGAAGTGCCTCAGGCATGGAGTGTGTACAATCATGGGTGGGTCTGCACTGCTGCCTCTATGATTGCGGTCTCAAAAACTACACGTAACCGCAGTTATGGCACCATCCGTGTCCAGACATAATGCTTCAGTGGCCAAGCCTCAGGTGAACCTTACTGCAAACCTTTTGGTGAAGCAAACAGCAGGTTGCTTTCACCATGAAACAGCGGTTGCATGCATTCAGCTGTAATCGAGTTCCAACCTCTGCCCTGTGTCATTCTGGTTCCACGTTATGTCCAGATTTAGCCAGTGTAGCACCTCTCAACAACTGTAGGAATAAATGTAGATGTTGGGTGGCGGCTTTAGCACAACAAAATGTTTCCTTTATTGTTTCCACTTTTGTATATCCCTCTCATTCATTCAGTGGAACTTTGGCTGAAACTCTGCATGACACACTTGGATGTGTTTCCTTCCAAATGTTTCTTTTTAAACTAAAAGCAGCCAAGTGAGATTGTAGTCTTGAACTGAGGCCTAGCAAGGGGAGGCTGTCCCCTTCTCCCAAATTAAAAATTATTTTAATTTTATTTTATTGAGGAATTATAAGGGAGTTACGAGGATTATTTTAAAATTTTTTTTCTTCTTCATTCTAAGTTGAATTCAAGTCAATATGTGGAAATATTCCTGGATTCACCTTTGACATCCATACAGGAAAAGCTGTTGGTAGGTTTGTAAAGCTACTTTTAATGAAGCTATGCATGTCTTCATAAGACCCTAAAAACAAGCACATTTTCTTTCTAATTAAATGATTGCTCTTGGATTTGCCTTCCTTATTATTATTATTATTATTATTATTATTATTATTATTGTATTTTTAAAAAAAATTAGACTAAAATTGTTTTTTTAATTTGACTAAAATTGTTTGACTAAATTTCTCAACAGAATCCCCATTGAAATTATTTAATTTCAATGAGTCTTGCACTGAGTAATTTAGTCAGGATGCCAGCCAGTTGTCGAAATGTATGTCCAGAGCCTGTTTTGGCATGCATATAATTTATTCTTCCATGCAACTATTACCTCAGAATGCATCACAGTAGGACACTTGCTTTTATCTTTTACATCAAGATCTCCATGTGTATGGAAAACTAATACACTGTGGGGAAAGCTTGGCTTCTATATATGGATTGTTTCCTATTATGGATTGCTTGAATGCAGCGACTGTTTTTAAGAACACTTCTCTCTGAAGAAATGACTTCATGGCTGTTGTGGCAATTATTGCAGAAATATGTTTAATTTACACATCAGTTTCATCTAGAATATTTTGTGTTGCTAAAAAGAACAGAATACATTGAGAGCTTCAGTAAAAAAGATGCTTCTAGGTACTTGTGTGCCTTTTCTGCATCACTGACTAATACGTCTCAGTTTGTTTTATGTAAAAGTTAATGCTAAATTACTCCCCGCCCCCAAGCATAGAAAACCAGTGAAAAAACACAGGACTTGTTTTGCAAACTGCAACATTTGACTAATGAGTGTTCATTTTACAGATATTGATGAATGTAAAGAGATCCCAGGGATTTGTGCAAATGGTGTTTGTATTAACCAGATAGGCAGCTTCCGCTGTGAATGCCCCACAGGATTCAGCTATAATGATCTACTCTTGGTCTGTGAAGGTGATGTAAATTACATCTTTTCTGGTTTATTCATAGGTTATAAGAACATACTTTCACAGCAGTTGTCTGCACCACTTTTGTACTGCAGCACACAACTGGGTGTATGGGAAGCAAGAAACTATACCTAGAAATGACATACCACATCTATCACCAGGATGGCACCATGATTAAAGGAGGAATCTATCCATACTAACTTCACAAGCCACATTGGTCCTTCAATGGACTATCTTGGACTATCTTCTGGTTCTTGTGAACCAGAAGAGAACAAATTCAGTCTGAAATACCGCTGGTTCTCTAATTTAGAATCATGAGATATTCTCCTCAAAATAGAGCACCAGTTCTCAAACTTATGAGAATTTTCATAATTAATAAAAGAGTGTGGAAGAGCTTGTCTTTGCACAACAAGCACAGATATCAATGAATTCATTCCATGAACATGCCTGTCTTTGTAGATTTATGTACTTTCTGATTTGCTAGCTAGATTTTCTGTCTAGGAAAAGGGGCCTAAAAGCCACAATTCTGCATAATATCTGCAATTCATCACATTCCTGCTGTTTGTAGCAATATGATTTTCCAGTCATGCACTGCTGAGAAATGTCATAGAGGACACGGCAAGGATTCCTTCTCTAAATTTAAGTCTTCTTGATCATTATTCTTTCATTATTCTCTAGAGAGATCACTTTCAATGTGGCTAGGTTTTGCTACATTGTTTGTATTATACACTCTAGTCTTATGTAATGTTTTTTTGTTGTACAGTCTGATCTACGATCGTAATAAAGTTTATCTATCTATTTATCTCTCAATGTTATCTTAAGTTATCTTTTAAAAGTTGTTGTGAAGAAGTCACATCTTTCTCTTTCTTTAAAATATATTAAAACAAATATATTGAGGTGAGTCCCAGCTTCCCACTGTGCTCATGAAGCTCCTTCCATAAACAGAAACACTTGTTACACTTGTGGAAGGGGTCTTTCTGCAAGACAACCTGTTCATAGGAAGAGCTGATAAGTTGAAATAGTAGGTTGAGATCCAAGCTACTTTACATCGTGTACTGCAATCCACTACAAAGATAGTGGAATAATGTACTGGAATCCACTTGCAAAGATAATGGGTATGATCCAAATAAAGTCAAATGCATTTAGATCTCATTATGGATTCAGTTGGAGAATTAAGGCTGTATTTAAATTTCTACCACGGAAATCAATGAGTTGGAAACATTAACTTCAGCTAGATCACTTCCATTATCACTATATAGCACAGAAAATATTTACACCTTTCTCAGAAATGAAAACAATCTCTTCTGAATGTCATTAATCAATAATAGTCAATAATAATAATGATGATGATAATGATAATGATAACAATAATTTGATCAAGGATTATTGCTGTTACAGACATTGATGAATGCAGCAACGGTGACAATCTCTGTCAACGAAATGCAGATTGTATTAATAGTCCTGGCAGTTACCGCTGTGAATGTGCTGCAGGTTTCAAACTTTCACCCAATGGTGCCTGTGTTGGTAAGCAGTTATTTAACTTTCCTTTTATCCAGATGTTTCCTCTAGAATCAAGTCAAATGTATATGTGCAATTTTCCATTTTCGAACTTACTTTTTTTTTTTTACTACCACATATTTATTCATAATCAGCCCAGAAGTAGCAGAGAGTAATCTTCCTTGGTACTACCATCATATACTTACAGATAAGTTTGATTTTTAACATGCAAGGGGGAAAAAGGAAGCTTCTGTAGATGCTACTTGTGCTAGGACTTTCTTTGAACATGTTTTAGTTCATCTTTAATACATTAACAGATTGTAAAAACATAATTGTGAACAATGGACAATAATAATAATAACAATGCAATTCAGTAATGTATACCATGTGTTTTATATTTTTCTTACAGATCGCAATGAATGCCTGGAAATTCCTAATGTATGTAGCCATGGCACATGTGTAGACAAAGAGGGAACTTACCACTGCATCTGTCAAAATGGTTTTAAGGCATCCCATGACCTAACTATGTGCATGGGTAAGTAATAAAGTAAAGTAATTACTTTAAAGTAAATAAAGTAAAGTATATACTTTAAGTAAAGTGAGTAATAAAGTAAAGGAATAAAGTAAAGTAAGTAAATAAAGTGCCCTTCATGTAAAAATGTAAATGAGAAGGCCTAGAACACTTGCATCGGTTGAAGATACATTTTAAGGTATTTGAGCAGGAGTGATTAAGAGTGAATGAATTACTTTAATCTGGAGCGTGCTCCGATGAATCCATTAGAATGGATTCTGCGCCTGCGCGGAAGCCTCTTGGTGTGGAGTTCCACAGCTCCTCTCGCCACTTGACCAAGTGGCTATTTAAGGCGAGAGGAAGCGCCAGCCCTTCAGTTCCTTTTTGACCACCGTAGGAATTGGTTCCTTGATTTCTGCAGTTCCTCATTTTGGTTCCTTGCTTATTTGAGAGTTCTACATACTTATTTTTGGTATTCCTAACCTTCGGACAGCCTATGGACTAAGATTTAAGCTTTATTGATCTAATTGTGATGACGGATTGGACGGATACTTTGGCAAATTGACCTTGGACTGGCTTATTGGACTACATTTGTGAGTAGTGGACACATTTTGTTGAAAGATTGGACAGGTAGTTTGGTCACAAATATGGAAAGGGAATGGATACCGCTAAACAGATTGAAAAAAAGACATTTAAATGTTTCACAAAATGCAAGGCTAAATTGCCCTCCCAAGATGGCCATGATTTATGCCTTTTGTGTTTAGGAGAGACCCATAACACTTCATCGTGTAAAATTTGCCAGTCATTTTCAAAGCAAACGTGGCACAATCGTGAACTCTGCTTGAGAGCTGCTATCTATGATGATGTACTGGCTGCCCCCGGTACCTCAAAGGAGGAAATGACTCCTTCTCCTGAGAAGAATGGCTTGAGTGCTGTGGCTTCGACCCAGTCTAAACCTCGTTGCCCACCTTCAAAACTCCAAAAGCTTCGAAGAGGGAGGGAGACAAAATGGTGGAGGCCTCGGGACACACCAAAAAGAAGCTAAAACCATCAACATTGAGATCGACTCCGTCGCCAACTTTGGCTTAGAACGTTGTCTTCATGTCAGTATCTAGACCTCTGAAACCAACAGTACCACTGCTGACTTTGAGAATGTCAATGTCGGGCTCAATATTGACAAAACATAATGCACTGATGCCATCTTTGACATCGAACGGACATCCTTCAATATCGAGGGTGGCAGAATGCACTCCACCCTCAACAGCGACAAGGGGACCCTCGACGCCGACGCCTGCACTGACATCAACACAGACGTCGACATCGAGGAAGCAAGCGACGGCATCGAAACTGTCAATGCCTAGCCCACAGGGCCCATCAGTACAGAAGGAGTCGATATCGAGAACCTGGTCTCTATCTCCCGCAGCGACTCCAATAAGATCACCCTCAACACCGAGGGATAATGACCCGGCTTCAAGTTTAAATACCCTGGTCATTCTAACTTCACTGTCTTCTCAATTCCTAGCACTGCTGACTTTCGAGATCAAGGAAGATGACCCTTCAGGTATTGAAGGAGTGGCTTTAGACCCTGCCACTGCCCAGTCTCTTTTGACGGTGCTAGACGCGAATACAACTACTCCATCTACCTTTAAAGGTTTTCCCCATTCAGAGGATGGTGAGGCTTCAAATTTACCCACAGGTCCGACTGCTATGCCTTCGGAGTGTCAAACACCTCACGCCTTAACTGTGGCACAACTCTCTACTGCATCCCTGTGGCACACTTGCAGATTCCCCCATACCGTATCTTGGCCAAGGCAGACTGCTTTAATGGGCCAAACCTTCCCGGGGTTGGTGACTATGAGGAAAACAGAGCTTGGCAGCCAAGGGAATTAGATTTCGGTGTCCCCCAAGTTAGTCCATACACCTTACTAATCCGAACTTTGGCTCGAGGAGATGTGGTGCATGTCTGGAAGGTGAAGACAGTGGCATCTTCTACGCTACACTTACTGCTTACTAAACACATGCAAACTAAAGAAAAACAAGTAGTCTTGTTAGCAGTTCAATCAGATGAGTCGCCCTTGCCATCTCCAAGTAGAGTTTCTCCTCCGCTCTCTTCCCTGGCAGATCCGTCAGAGGGAAGTCACCATGGATCTCAGATTTTGAGTCAGACATGGAAACTACTGACCTGGATCCTTCACCCGATGTAGCCACACCTTCACATGTATCCCCCATGGAGGAATTGAAGGTGTATCACTCTCAACTTAAAGAAAGAGCTGCAGCATTGGGTCTAGACAGCTTGCGATGATCAACAATCCAGTTTATAATTTCATGGCCAGATCTCTTACAGCACAACTGGTGGCCTTGCCACTCTTATCAATTATTTCAAAGGCTGCACAATGCACTTGGGAGGTTCTGCACACCTCCTCTCCAACTTCCAAAAGGCTAGAAGGTCTCTACAGGACACAAGAACAAGACAATACTCACCTAATTAAACATCCTGTACCCAACACTCTAGTTATTTAATAAATATATCTAATTTTAATTGTTTAATAAATATATCTAAGTAGACCCAGTGTTAACTGTTGGCTAATATTTATGGCTACCACACAGAATTTAGCTACATTATAGGTAACAGAAGATTTCCTATCTGATAGAAGGAATATGATGTAAAATTCATTAGTTCAACCAGGGATATGTGATTGTAAAGGAGTAATAAAACTACAATGACTATCACTATAAAAAGAACAATACAGCAACACATGATGGACAGGTTCAACCTTCCCTGAACCGCAGGGGATGGTTAAGAGTTGATACTAGTACATGAACATGTAATATGTAAGTAAGCAAATATAAATTCTGTACTCACAAATAAATGTGGTGATTAAGTTATCATCAGTATGGAACTGAAAGAGGAAAAACGTTTAATTCAGGGATTAAATATTTATGGTACTCTTTCTACAAATAATTTCTTGTATTAATATTTTCTCTCTGTAGATGTTGATGAATGCGAAAGACATCCTTGTGGGAATGGAACTTGTAAAAACACAGTGGGGTCATATAACTGTCTCTGTTACCCAGGATTTGAACTAACTCACAATAATGATTGTATGGGTAAGAGAATTAATAACTGTATCTTCATTTAGAGAGAGGAGAATGATTCAAGCAGTTAAAATATGGGGTGCTCAGTTGTAACAGACAACTCTAGTCAGTTGCAATCAAAATGTGGAAAAGGTTTCAAATTGTTTCTTTGAAACAATAAACTGTAATTTGTCCTTAAACTATATAGATGTATTTTAGTTCAAAATTTAGTTATTTTCTCTTACTTTTTAAAGTGTGTCTACTCGTTATTTTAAGCAATTTATCCCACGTTTCAGCCAAGAAGTCTCCTAAAGCATCTTATGTAAAATAAATAAAATAGCAAGTCACTGAAACTATTAGCTTCAAATGAGAGGTGCTCCGTGCTCAAATCTCCCAGCCTCTTTTTGCTGCCTTAAAATCAGCACTTTGCATTGGAGATACTGTGCTGGGGGGAAGAAACTGAAACCTTTCACCCCATGCCGATTATCCCCAACTTCAGTTGTCCTCCTGAAACTGCTATTGGCTATGGAGGAGGGAAAGAGACAGATAATAGGGCATCTCTCATAGTTTTCTTCATTTGGACTAAGATTTGGTAGCAATGTGTGAGAGAAAAGGGGTAAATCCCCATCCCCAGCATTGAGGCCCCAATTCAAACTGGGACTCTCCACGACTACTTTTAAGGCTAAGCAAAGACTTCAAAGAGTTCTGATTTATATATCTCCCACATCATGTGCGATTTAGCCCTCAATGTAACTGCATTTGATTTTAAAGCAACTTTCAGTACAAGTCTTTCCAGCATTAACAAGTCTTTCCGGGCCTTCTCGGTCACTGCCCCGAGATTGTGGAATGCGCTCCCTGCTGAGATACGATCCTCCCCATCTCCGGCAATTTTCAAAAAAACACCTGAAAACCCATCTTTTCACCCAAGCTTTCTCAGCTTCCAAAATTTGGGGGGGTTTAATATCTGGTTTATTTTAAAATTCAAAACCTAATTTGGGGTTTTTTAATCACTGTAATTGTTTAATTGTTGTTTTAAAATGTTTTTAAATTGTTAATTGTTATATTGTTTTTTAATTTGTTTTAACTCTTTACTCTTTTAGTGTTTTGTTTTAATTGTAAACCGCCCTGAGCCGTTTTGGAAGGGCGGTATATAAATCAAACTAATAATAATAATAATAGTTATCTTCATGGGAGTGACTTCTTAGGCATCCTTCCACAAGTAAAAACAAGTGTGGTGTCAGAGATGGCCCAAAACTTACCATTGGTATGACTCTGCTAAGCTGATTCAGTGCCGTCTTAGTCTATAATTCAAAATGCATGGACCGTTTCAAAAGTTTGTACTGTAATAGCAAACTTCCACTGATAATCAGAACATATACTGTATAAACTGATACACATTCTCCCACCCACCCATACTATTTTTAGCCTGCTTTGCAGTAGGCTTATGAGATCACCCAGCATTTCATGTGTGTGTCCCCATATCAATTTCGCAACACCTGGACCAATAGGAACCAAATCAGGTACAGTTGTAGGAACACATAGGGACACCTCAGCAGCATAGTTTGTGATGATGTAATCCCCCGCAATTCAAGATGGCGGATGTGGGCTAACTTAAGGAATGTCTTAACTGATTTGAACAAAATTAGGTACAGTTGTAATGAGTCACTTCAGTGGCATAGTTTGGGCTGAAATCATCCACCCTAATTCAAGATGATGGACATGTAAACTTTGGAGGCATAAGTGGGCTAACTTGTGAACCGACTAACCAATTTGAACAAAATTTGCTACAGCTTTAGGGGCACATAGGGACACCTCAATGGTGTTGTTTGTGATGATGTCATCCACCCCAATTCAAGACGGCCATCACATAAACATATGAGGTGCAAGTGGACTAACTTGTGGAGCGTCTAACTGATTTGAACCAAATTAGATACAATTGTAGTGAGTGACACACAGGGACACCTCTGTGGTGTTGTTTGTGATGATGTCATCCACCCCATCCAAGACGGTGGATGTGTGAACTATTGAGGCGCAAGTGTGCTAACCTGTGGATGGTCTAACCAATTTGAACCAAATTTGGTACAGTTGTAGTGAGTGAAACACAGGGACACCTCACTGGAGCAGTTTATAATATGTCATCCTCCCCGATCAAGATGGTGGACACATGAACATTTGAGGTGCAAGAAGTCTAACTTACGGACCTCGATCTGAACCAAATTTAGTCCAGTTGTAGAGATAGCGAAAGGAATGTAGTCAAATTTGTTCTTACAAGAACAACTTGTTTTTCTTGTGTTTTTCTTTTCTTTATGCTTAAAGTCAGTATTTGGTGCAGTTTTGCAAAGTAATATGCCTCGCTTTCCACTAGCAAGGGCTTCTTCTCTTACAGGCTATGATTTGTCTTTTCCATGAAAATATCTGTTGAATGTGTTTATAACATACTTTGACAACTGTGCCTGCATATACATTCCATTTTGTTGACTTCATGGGAAATACTTCACTTTTTCTTGCTTATTTATAGATATTGATGAGTGCAGTTCCTTCTTTGGTCAGGTGTGCAGAAATGGAAGATGTTTTAATGAAGTTGGCTCTTTCAAATGTTTATGTAATGAAGGTTATGAACTTACTCCAGATGGCAAGAACTGCATTGGTATGTATGAAAGCAACTTCCAAGTGCAAATGCTCTTTTGATTAGGGCTGCAGTCCTATGCACTCCTATCTAGGAGTAAGCCATATTGAACACAATAGGACTTAACTTCTAAGGAGTGTTTTTAAAGCTAAAAATTGACCTTGATTGTAATACATGGCAAGCATGGAGAAGAAAGTGTTTATATTAATTATATAGGTCTAGAGGTGTGTCTTTCATTTCCTATCAATAGATGGGTATATACTGTAACTGAAGCACAGTGAGGCAGAGCTTATTGTCACTCTCTTCCCAGAAAAATTCTATTTTTTCTCTTACAAGTAGTCCATATACACTTTTACTCGCCTAAGAGCACCACTGGAGTCCCACGCAAGGACTAGAAATCAGGTCCTAGCTTCAGAAATCTCATGGTGGACCCTGTGAGCTGCTGCATTAAATTTACAAAGGAAGTTCTTCTCTACTTTGTTGAAGACAACAATGCTGGAAATCAGTGCAAGACTTCTAACATAAAAACTGGCCTTCATTACACAGACAGAAGCATATAAAAGGGGGATTCTGGCACAGACAGAAGCATACAAAAGGGGGAGATTAAAAATCCTATCCCAGGTTCTTCTTTACAACAGCATTTGCAGATCGTACCTTTAAGTATTCATTTCAGAGTCTCTAATAGTTTCATTTCCCTCCCCCTCCCCCACATTTCTATTGAGATATTAATGAATGTGTGGCACTTCCTGGTTCCTGTTTCCCTGGCACATGTCAAAACTTGGAAGGATCATTCAGATGCATCTGTCCACCAGGATATGAAGTGAAAAGTGAAAGTTGCATTGGTAAGACTGCCTTTTTTCATTGTAGTTTCATTTCCAAAATACATGCTGAGATTTTCACACACCCTCACATTGCCACTCGAGAAGGCTGGCAGGAAGGCAGGAGCCCCAGCAGACAAGCAGTGGCCATCTTTGCCTCCACTGCACTGCACGCCCACATGAGCGATGGTGCAATGGGAGCCAAAGCTGGGATCAGGAGGAGGAAGTCCTCCTGCATCCCAGAGAGACCTGAACCAGCAGCACAGAGACTGTGGATATTTCTCCCTCCCCATCGGCCCACAGCCCAAAATGGTGGTGGGGCAGGGGAAAGCCTTCTACCCAGCACTGATCACTCAGACTGATCACCTGCTGAGGTAGAACAAACCCACAATTTATTTTACCTGGGTAGAAAAACATTGCTACCCTCAGCTGTAGCAGCCAAGAACGGAGGGCTCCCAGTGCTCCAGATGACATGAGCTGCCTGGGTTACCCCAGGCAGTTCTTGTTGTGAGAATAGTCTCACTATGTTAAATGAGTTGTTGAGTTGTGTTTAAGACTCGTGATTTCTGTTTAACAAAAAGCAGGGGTGAATCCAATGAGGGGACAATTTCCCAAGGTGCAGTAAGGAACAATTTCCATGCCATGCCAAAAAAGAAAAGTTGCTAGACTTGTACATGCATCTTAATGATGCATTTAATGTAAAATGTAGGTTGTCCTTGACTTTCATACTAACACAGTAAACACAACTGTTATGGACCTGACAGTGAGATTTAAACATCGGTTTACTTTTTAAAATATGTAGCAAATTTTGGACATGGCATTGTTGTTGTGCAGTAAAGGAAACAGATAAAAAGTTGTGATGTTTTCATTAATGGGAGCTCAAAATACTTCTTTGGGATCACAGACCCTAGATTCTTTGGCTTCCGTGTGTGTGTGTGTGTGTGTTAGGAGTGTGCACGGTTCGGTCCGGCACAATAGAACAGACCACCGGACCGGTCTGGAGGTCCGGATGGGTGGGGGACTGTTTCTTTAAGCAGGGTGGTGGTGGTAGTACTCCCCCCCCCACTCTTCCCCCTCCAGCGCTGGTTCGTTGAAAAATCTTCTTGGGGTGGCAGAGTTCCTCCCTGCCGCCCCTGCCCCCGTCGTTGTTTGTATTAGGCTTCAAAGAGACGAGCTTTCTAAAAACTTTGTAAAGGCTTTAAACTTTGTAAAGGCTGAAAAGAGACAAGCGCTAGTGGCGCGCATGCGCCCTCCTCTCAGTGCGCGCACCGTGACGTATGCGGCATGCACGCGGCAGCGTCAGAGACGAATATCCTGGTACTTTAAGAACTTATTATAGTTTTTTTTCTTTTTAAGCTTGTAAATCTGTTTTTATTTCATGAAAAAAATTCTTCCACTTATGCAAAAGATAAAATACCATCCACCAGATGTTACATGTTAAAACAAAACCAGTTTCAGTGTCAATACACCATCCTCAGTTGCTTAAACAAACCAAATATCTCAATAGTGCTTAAATTACTTTCTCATGAGGTTAGCGGTTGGCAAGGAAAGGAAGGATGAAAGGAGGACAACGTAACAGCTGCAATAAGGAACAATTAACTCAGCTTCTACAAGTTGAAGACTAATGAATTTCATAGCCGAAACAATCTCCTCCTTAATATTAATGTCTGGTTTCAGTTTCTCTATACATTGCCTCTTTTATTTTACGTTTCTTCAGATCTCTTTCCACTGTCAATACAGCTATCTTAGTTCCCACCACTCATCCAGTATGCCCCTCCTTCATATGTATAGACCACATCTTAGTACAACTCCCATTATATCGCATATCTGAAAAATGCTCACCATATCTCTTTCTTAATGGTCTCCCCATTTCCGATATAGAAAGAGGAACATTCCAAACGCTCTGTCTTATAAATCACCCCTTAAACTATACCAACCCTCTCTTCTTTCACAAATAACACAGTCCTTAAACTCATATTTATTATCATACAATTGAGAGTTAACCAATATTTGTTTCATTATTGGTGCACTGCATTAGCTTTAACTCCATGTCTCTCCAGAAGCTTCTGAATTTGCAAGACATATTGGTAATAAACCAAATTTCTACACTGGCAATCCTTTTGTAAATTTCACCTTCCTGCTCTTTGATATAGGTAGCGTATATCCATTAGCCCTTATCAAACTTTCCACTTTTCCTTTTGATTTCTCTCTAAATCCTACTGTAGAAACCCCCACACTGTCTGTTCCTTAATTATCACTGGATGAGCCAAATTACTCTTTAATAAAATATCCTTTTCGGTCATATCTTTAAACCATCTTGTTTCTAACTGACCCCCTTCACTCTTTTTCAGCATCCAAAAATAATGGATTAACTGGATTAACTGGCAGAAGCTGAGTTAATCATTTTTTGTACAGCTGTTAAGTTCTCCTCCTCTGCTTCCTTTCCTTGCCTACTTCTTACCTCGCAAGAAAGGGATTTAAGCACTGCTGAGATACTTGGTTTGTGTAAGCAACTTAGGATGGTGTACTGACATTGAAACTGGTTTTGTTTTAACTTGTAACATCTGGTGGGTGGTATTTTTCTTTTTTTCTATTTTTCAAGTTTGGGCGGGGTATAAATTTGATAAATAAAAATAATAAAATAAATAACTAATGCTAATTGCTAAGGCTAATGCAATTTGCATTTTGATTATCATGAACAAAATGAGTGTAACATATAGGTAACTGATCTGAAAGAAGCAGTACAAATTGCATTAGCCTTCATGAAAACAAGGAGGAAACCCATTAGGAATCTAAACACAACTCTTAAAATACGTTCAGATTGGCTGTATCGGATGTAAATCCTCATGTCTTTGCTCTACCATACTCCCACTGATGATAGTGAGATGTTTGCCAGATAGGATTGGAAGAATTTCAGTATGTTATTTCAGGGGTGTACATGGATTTAATCTACATAAATCAAGGACTTGCTCAAAGATGTTGAACTTTCCTTTTGAGAAGTATGATATATTTTCAAAGATTATAGCTTTTTGTATTCCTTTGCACCACTTAGTGTTTATTACTTTGTTTGCCAGCTTTCAAATCTTTTTGGCAGCTGTCATTAGCAACATTACAGTTTTGCTTGAGATTAATCCAAGTCACCAACAGTTGTAAAATGTTTCAGAATTTAGTATCTTTGGGCTTTAGTGACTATCCCTGTGCAAGACATTATTTAATGTCATCACTGGCTGACATCCCAACTAATGAAGCATGCATGTTTTGAGTGACTTCAGGGGCACGACAGGAGCCCCCGCCCATCTCTCCCTTCCCCGCTGTACATATGCTGTTATACCAGAGCCCTTTGAGTCCAGAGCACTTCCCAGTCAGCAAACAGATTACTGTGGGAAATGGGGGAAGTAGATACATAATCTGGCAGCCAATTGGATGCAGTCTGCAGGAGGGCAGCAGGTCAAAGGTTTATATGTGGTTCTGCCTAAGTATAAGTTGTTCAGGAAACCAACCCTTAAGCAACATGCCCCCATTGTTTTCCAAGATCACCTGGGCCTGGCTGGACAGTTGAGGAGCAGTGCCCTTTCATCCATCTTCTGTGGGGCATTGCAGCATAGTAAAGATAAGGTCACTAACGATCTCTGCCTGAGATCTGCCCTGGTAGTGTGAGGGCCTGACTGCTAGAACTGAAACCTCCCTCTAGTGACTTATAGTTTCCCATAATTAGATAAAACAGCACTCACACTTGCTTATATGTCCTGCAGCATAACATGGGTAGTGCCAGCCCCACCCATGCTGCTGTGAGGTTCTAACACATACGGCACTGCTGCTGTGCTATAAGGGCAGTACCAGTACTGCTGATTCTTGCATGATCCATGTCACAAGCTACTTCCATTATTCCCAAAAGAAGCAGCACACAAAATGCAGTCACGCAAGAGTCAACAGTACCAGTACAGCCTTCTTGTGCTGCAGTGGGGCCACATGTGTTCGAGCCCCACAGCAGCATGGGCAGGTCTGGCACCATTCTTGTTACACTCTGGGATGTGTAAGCTACTGTTAATGGAAGCTTCACATTTCTTCCCCTTGAATGTAAATAGGAGTGGTGGAAAATCCCAAGGCTTGCTGCTGTGCATTCTTACAACAATAATTTGGTATTAGGTCTCCAGATTGTTCCTCCAAATTGTTCCTCTTTCCTACCTAAAATACCTTTTTCTGTTGGGATGAAAATTAGAAGAAGTAGCTGAAGCTGTATAGGAAATAATATGTAATTGTACATGAAGGGAAAGTTAATAAAATGAAGCAGTAGAATTCATAAAGGAACTGTTTTAAAACAAACAATGATCTGATTTGCTTCTTGAACAAATATTGTGCCTAAGCTAATGCAAAATGTTCTGTCAGCTCTCAAAAGAATACACAGGAGGGATACTATTTGGGACAGTGATGAATGTTTTACTGAAACTTTCAGATATTGATGAATGCAATGAAGATCCCAACATCTGTCTCTTTGGATCCTGCACTAATACTCCAGGGGGATTCCAGTGCATCTGTCCCACAGGCTTTGTAATCTCTGACAATGGAAGGAGATGTTTTGGTAAGCACTAGCGTTGTAGCTCGCCCTAATAGACAAAACTCACATTAAGAGAGAGAACTATATACGAAACAATAATTAAAATTACAGCCCTTCATAATTTCCACTCCTCAAATTAACACACTGAATAATCAAGGCAACATAAAAAATGAGTTACATAGTTACATTTAGCATTTGTATAACTCATTCAAGTGTTCATTCATTCATTCGATTTATATACCACCCATGACTCACGGAGGTTTACATTAAAATAAAAAACACAATTAAAATTTATTTATTTAACATATTTGTATACCACCCTCTACCGAAGTCTCTAGGTAGTTTACAACAATAAAACAAACCAAGACATTTTAAAACAATTAAAACATTCCGTTTGAAAGTTCAAATTGAATATTAAGTTCAAAAGTTCAAATTAAAATAGCTGCCCATAAAAACTACTAAAATTTAAAAAACATTGAAACCAGATTAAAATTAAAATTAAAACTAGATATCATTAGAAGCCAGGCTAAAAAAATGGGCCTTTAAGGCTCTCCTGAAGGCCTCCAAGTGTTCCAGATGTTTTTCCATGTTATAATGCTTACAAATGGTAAGTATTTTTATCCCCATATCACACTTGTGGGACTGAGAAAGAATGGCCTCCATAAGGCCACCTAGTAAATTCATAGCAGAGGTGAGATTTAAACAGAGGACTTGTGCATTTGTGGTTAGTCTCTTAGCCACAGTGTTCCAGCAGTTCTCTTCTGCAGAATAAATGCATTTCCTCTGCTATTTGCATTTTCTCTAGTAAAGCAGCATTTGTTTGATGAATGCTGAGCAGCTCTACTTCATTATACTCTCATTATTATTAGTCAATTTTGGACAAATTAAGTCATTCAATATTTTTCATTTTAAGCAGTGTAGATTTGTAGTTCTGTTTAAAAAAAATGCATAAGAACATTTTCACTGTGAAAATCATGCTTTGAGGGCGTCTGAAAAACTCCAGTGGGAGACTACATTATCCAGCCAATTGGAGATGATATCAAGGTCACAGTATCAATCAAACTTGGTTATATGATAATGCAAACTGAAAGCAAGAAGCCTTGTTCCTGAACTGGTAAACATTCTTGCCTCATCACCAACTATACCCAACAGCTAACATCCAGACTTGCACTGCACTAGTGCAGCAGTGCTGACATCCAGAGTAATGCCGTATTGTCATTCAAGGAGGGAAGGGACAATTTTCAGTGGTCTCCCTCCACTCTGAACCCACTGTGCCTTCTGAAAATATGTCCCTGGAAAATATGTCAAGGACACATTTTTAGGACACACAGTGTCAGCTTCAGAGAGAAGCAGAGGTAAGTGAGAATTACCCCTTCCTCCCTTGTGTGACAGTGCAGCATTACTCCAGATATCGGCCATGTTGCACCAGCACAGTGGTAATCTGGATGTCAGTCACTATCTCCAAAAATTCTTGGATAGTTATAGCAGATTTTTGAAATGATTTGAAGAATATTGTTCCTTTAAAAGGCCTGGTAAAAGCATCCTCTTGGTATGAGTCTAGGCATAGGCAGGAATTCTCACAAGTGAAGGTTAGATAAATGTATTCCTTGGGTTCTGAACATTCAAAATCAGCCCAGCCATCCAGGTGTCTTAATTAATTCTCTATTGATTTATCTCCTAGATACTCGGCAGAGCTTTTGTTTCACTAACTTTGAGAATGGGAAGTGCTCTGTTCCAAAGGCTTTTAATACCACCAAGGCAAAATGCTGCTGCAGCAAGATGCCAGGAGAAGGATGGGGTGATCCCTGTGAGCTGTGCCCTAAAGAAGATGAAGGTAGGAAACCATATTTGCAGCACAAGCCTGTGTGTGTACTCAGAAGGAAGTCCCACTGTATTCACAAGGGCTTACTCCCATGTAAGTGTGCAGAGAACTGCAGCCTTAATCCTTTTCACAAGGAGATAGAAGAAGGGAAAATATAATTGAGATATGGAGCCTTCCAAAATGTTAACTGAGATGTTGGGTCAGACCACATCCTCAAAAGCATTCCAGAAGTAGTATTCTTCAACAAGGGAGTAGATCTGCAGAGTAATAACTCAACCTATTGGATCCTGTTCACTGTTTCACTGTAGGAAACTGAAGCTGGCTAAACATGAGCTGGATCTCACAAACGGTAAAAGCAATTAGTGGTTTTGGATTTTTGGTTGTTGCTATTGGATAGTATTAAAAGCTGACTACTGATTACAGCTACGGTTTGTTGATTATGTTATGGACTTAGCATTTATTGTCCAGTCCTGCGGTACTTCTTGTGCAAGAAAAAAAATATGCTGCTTAAAATAATTTACTGTAGTCAACACTTTAATTATAGCCCTTTTCATTTTCTTTCTACTGCTGCTGTTGTTCCAAAACTGTTCCCGCACAGTTGCTTTCCAGGATTTGTGTCCATTCGGCCATGGGACTATTCCAGGGATTGATGATACACGGGAAGGTATTGTTTTATTTATTCAATTTTTCATTTTATAGATAAGTCTACAGTATTTCATCATATTCCCAAAACAACTGTACTGATTTCTCCAATGTCATTAATAGACCTAATCTTAATTCTTTTTAATGTCCAATATGACCTCAGAAAAGCTAATTCTCCCGCTTAGGAGGGGAGTTGCCACATGGCAGCACAGACTTCTAGATCTAGATATATAGTTATAGATAGGGTGGCCAGATGAAATCCACTGGATTTAAGATGCTAACTTCAAATGTTTAATCAGATGGCAAAACAAATATTCTTAATATTATTGGTTTACACAATTTGCAGTATTACAGAGCTGTAATGCTGAGCCACAAAGCTGCTGCAGATTTTTGCGACTGCAGGAAAACTGCGGAAGCACTGCTTGCACAACTGCTGCTTCAGAACAGTGCCGGGCTGCCTTAGAGCACAGTGTTATGGCTCCATTACACTGTGCAGCATGTAAGCCAATGCTTTTAACTTATTTGTGCACTTTTTGAATGAGGAAAATATATTTCATTCTGATTCATTAATTCTTGTTGTAGGGGAGTTCTGCTACTGTTCATTAAAATGTGTCACACTTAAAAAACCCTAAGATGAATAACAGAACAGAATAAAATATACGTAACTTTTTCCTTTTCAGATGTCAATGAATGTCTTGAGAGCCCAGGCATTTGTTCTAATGGTCACTGTATAAACACAGATGGATCATTCCGTTGTGAATGCCCTTTGGGATATAACTTAGACTACACTGGAGTGCATTGTGTAGGTGCGTGCTGATTCTGTACTACTGGTATATGGAAAATCAATATATTGTACGTGTTGTAATCCTTAAAGTTCATGAATTTGGCCTGCATCCCAGCTCTCAAAAGTTTATTTTGCTGGTTATATCCTAGATACCGATGAATGTTCAATTGGTAATCCGTGTGGAAATGGAACGTGCTCCAACGTGATTGGTAGCTTTGAATGTAATTGCCTTGATGGGTTTGAGCCCGGGCCAATGATGAATTGTGAAGGTAAATTATCATTTATTTTATTTTCAGATGAGTTTGGGCTGTTAGTCTATTCCAAAGTTTTATCTGGATACTTCTCTAACCTCCCATTAGCAAAAAGGAGAAT
The DNA here is from genome assembly GCF_027244095.1 of Hemicordylus capensis. Classification (NCBI taxonomy): domain Eukaryota; kingdom Metazoa; phylum Chordata; class Lepidosauria; order Squamata; family Cordylidae; genus Hemicordylus; species Hemicordylus capensis. The sequence goes on along the minus strand of NC_069658.1, from coordinate 86,071,872 downwards.
GTTTTTATTTTATTAGAGTGTTTTTATTTTATTTGTGTAGACTTCTAAGAATATTGTAAAACACTGCTTTATCAGTGTTCGAAAACCTAGTTATTAATATAGGTCTGCATACAAGAAACTATTTTAAATCAAGCAGTGTTTACCCGCATGGTAATTCCATGGCATACTGGGGTCCGTGCTGGATTAATGGAGAGGCAGAGTAGACATTCGCCTATGGTGGCAAAATTTGAGGAGCAGCAAATTTTGCCCCTCCTCAGATTTTGCCACCATCTCTGTGAGTAGCGGCGGCTGCAGCAGCAAGAGTGGAGTGGATGAGGAGAAAGTTCCCCCTTTTACCTTTTTTTTTTTTAAGGCAAACCTTTTTTGTTTAAGGTAAAAGGGTGGCAAAAGCCTTTTTGCTTATGGGTGGCAAAAAACTTAATCCACCCCTGATTGGGGTGAATTAGGAATGTGCAAAACTTGTGCCTCTGTTTCAGCATTTTTCTGTTTTCCCTCATTCTTGGATATCGTGGGACGTCTCGGATATCCTTGCTTTTCTGAACCACTTCTAGATATGCAATGTTTTAAATTCTGTACTCCCACATCCCTTTGTAAACTGATGTGCATTACAGCAGTAGGCCTGTACATGAATGTTGACTAGTTGCAGTAGTAAATTTGTGGATAGGAGCATACATTGGAGTGTTAATCAAGTAATGCAGAACTGATAGACCATAAGGCTATGCATGTAAGCAGTCCTACCCAGGTTAGGGAAGCCGGGCTTTTGTACCCAGGCTTTTACTTGGGTTAAAGGGCACGAGTGCACCCTTTATTCCAGGTACAGGGTAGTGTGTATGCTTGGGCTGCATACTCTGCATACACAGAGTTGGATGACTAGAGCACCCAACTAGAGCCAGCGTGGTATAGTGGTTAGAGTGCTGGACTAGGACCAGGGAGACCCGAGCTCAAATCCCCATTCAGCCATGATACTTGCTGGGTGACTCTGGGCCAGTCACTTCTCTCTCAGCGTAACCTATGCCACGGTTGTTGTGAGGATAAGCTTAAGTATGTAGTACACCGCTCTGGGCTCCTTGGAGGAAGAGCGGAATATAAAATGTAAAAATAAATAAAATAAAAAATAAATAAACTCCCAAGGAATTTGGGAAAATATCCGGGAATCCAGGGAATAAACTCCCAGGGATCGTCTGGAGGGTGGGGAAGGTAGATAGAACCCTGTCTCCCCCCTCCTGCTACTCTCCCTGTCCTGGCGGGGGCCATGTGTATAGCTTTATCCTCACACAAATGTGTCTTCAGTCTCTGCCCCCCCCATCTCCGCTTCTCCTAGTTTGTTTGTTTGTTTCTATACCACCCTTCCAAAAACGGCTCAGGGCGGTTATCCCTGAGTTTGTACATACAATGCATTTCCCCCCAGATGCAAAATAAATTGGAATAGAATTGGAAATCGAGAAGGTTCAGGTTAGTGGTCCACACCAATGGAACAACAATATTCGTGTTGGAAATCATGCCCACTAGATTGCTACAGCACTCAGGGGTAGTTATGGGGAAACTCCCCTCAAATTGAATTAAACTGAGTAACCAACAAATCAGTATGTTTATACTGTATTAATGGTATAAAATAGTATAATGGGGGGGGGGGGGTTTCCTGTGTTATATATTGATTCACAGTGTTGGCTATACTATATTAGATTGATTAAAGATTTGTTTTCTTTATTTGTCCAAGTTCTGTATTCTAATTTTGTCCAAGTTCTGTATTCTCAAACAGAGCTAAGCAGAAACAAAACAAAACTCAAGGGTGACTGTACCCACACAAGGACAGTCTATAAAACTTCAACCCACTGAGCTTTTTAAAAAAAAATGTGAAGTGACAATTGCAGGTATAATTCAAAAATATTTTTAACCTTGTATTGTTTGTGTTTTTCTTGTTAAGATATAAATGAATGTGCACAGAACCCTTTGCTGTGTGCTTTTCGCTGCATAAACACCTATGGTTTCTATGAATGTACCTGTCCAGTGGGATATGAATTAAGAGAAGACCAAAAAATGTGCAAAGGTATTGATCTTTATAAAAATATATAATGAATGTTAATAACTTGGATAGAATACATATTTTTATTCCACAATGGTTGTGAAAAGAACCAAAAATGGTTTCTGAAATCAAGCAATGGACATTCTACATAAAGAAATGTTAGTTTGTTCTCTGAGTATGAGACATTCTGACTCACTTGGGGAAGAACAGACCATCCTAAAACTATAGTATCTTCTACAAAACATGGACAGAGATATATGGCAACTTGTCATTTCAGTAGAGTATGTGATAAAACATAATTAGCTCTAATTTGCATTGTTTTAAAACAATATTGCTGTTACTTGTACTAAATTGCCATAGTTGCATGCATCATTAAACAGTCTACAAACCTTTTACCTGTCATAACTTTTGGAAGGAAAACAAAATGAAAAGTACACTGTCCAAAGAACAAATAGAATATGCGTGTTACTAAACATACACATTCCATTGCTTCTTTAAAGATCTTGATGAATGTGCAGAGGGTCTACATGACTGTGAATCAAGAGGCATGATGTGCAAAAATCTGATTGGAACGTTCATGTGTATCTGTCCTCCTGGAATGACCCGTAGACCAGATGGAGAAGGTTGCATGGGTAGGTATTAAGGCAGGATGCATTGTCCTCTAAGGATTAAGCTCATTTAACTCAAGGTTGTTTAACTCTTGATTGCATAGGCACTATTATGAATGAGAATATACAGAATAAAATATGACTATTATTATTGGCATCCTAACTATGTACAACTCTTTTTAGCAGGTTATATGTCATTAGTATAATTATCACTGTAGAACTTGCATAATAGCATAGTTTGTCATTGTCATGCAAATAATAATACAAATATTCACTGCTTCAAATATTCATTTTTATTATGTCTAATAAAAGGGCACTCTTATCCTGAAATGATTTCTTATTGAGCTATATTTTAAGCTGATGTCCCGCTTCCCACTTTTCTACCTGCACAGTGGATTATTCAGGAAACCAGGCTGGTAGTTGCTGTTGCTAAATACTCAGAAATTGATAATTATTTACTCAATTTCAAGAGAAACTATCCCTTTCTATCTGATAACTGCATCTCCATTCTTTGCCCATTGTCCTCCTTTTCCACAACAACACATGGTTCATCTTGTTCCTTTGTTCCAAATTAAGTTTTTTTCCAGTTCCCCTTTCTACTATCATTTCTTTGATTCTCAGAACCTGCCTACTACATCTATCCTTTCCTCAGCTCCATCCTTCCTTTTCATTTCTTTCCACTACTCCCTCATAAATGTCCTGTCCATCACCTTTCTAAGACCTTGGCTCTCCCCCAACCCATGACCCACCTTGGCTCTTTGTTCCTTATCCTGTTCATACAGATAATCTCACTCCATTAAACATTTCTTAGCCTGACTTGTTACTTTTTTTGCAGTGATGCATTGAACTGTTTATTGATGTGTATATATACTTCTCACACCTGCCTTGTTCTATTTCTAATTTACCCTCAACAAGCCATTCATTTTCAAGGTGGGAACATTTCAGCCATCTTTGGGGGTGGGGAGGGTTCAACAATAGCAAGAAGTGACTGTTTTTAGCTTAAATCGATGATCTATTTGGCATAGTTTGTTATTGCTGTTGTGAGTCGGTACATTTTTTTAATGCATTTGTTTGTGGTAAAGATGAAAATGAATGCCGCACAAAGCCAGGCATCTGTGAAAATGGCCGCTGTGTCAACATTATTGGAAGTTACAAGTGTGAATGTAATGAAGGTTTCCAGTCAAGCCCATCTGGAACTGAATGCATTGGTAAGTAAACTTATGTTCCATAATGTTCTGTTTAAAATATAAAATAGCTATGAGAACTTGAATTTGTATTACACATTTACTAAAAAAATAATTTGTACCCTCTTTGAGAACTGAAATGAAGATTATAGTTCTAGTTTGTATGTTTCCAGCAATCAGATTGTTTGAGAGAAAACTACTTTAACTGTATAAGCAAGAAACCCAATGTTAAATAATGATTTTACAATAAGGAAATGTAGGGGATGTACCTTTCCCTCTTCCTTTATGCACAACCCATTTGCAGGATTCCCCTATTGCTAGTCATTGCCTCTGCACATGCACAGAGAGTTCTGCTTGTATGTCGACTATGCACACATTTTGTCACTCTCAGGACACAAGCAACACCAAGCCCAAAGGCTTTGATCTAACTGTTAGAAGTGTACACAAAACAGACTTCACATTTAATTTTGAGCTTGAAACAAAATGCAAAATCCTCAAATTGTTTTGTTGAAACACTTGAAATGTTTCAAGTATTTTAACCTTTCTCCCAAACAACCCTATGGGGAAAGGTTTAAAATGTGTTTAAAATTGCCTGCTTGCCAATTTCTTTTGTGGATTGGGCAGTAGGCAGCACCCATCATGCCCTACCATCCAACCAACTTTGGTGTCCCTAGGAGCTACCCATGGGGAACAAGGGTGTTTCAATTTCCCCCTTGTTCCCTATGGCCGTGCACACATTTTGCAACACTGCTTTGAAAAACACTGCCCATCTGCCTTTGTCTACATAACACCATGACCTCCGATTGGTGCTGGGCCCCAGCTGACAAAGCATGTGCTGCCGATGCACCCAAAGATATGCTGAGCCAATCCACCACTCCAATCCTCAGCCAACCTGAAGTGCACACTATGAAGTGTGCGCTGGTGTCAGGTGCTGCTGCACACAGCAGCCCCAACATAGCCTCCCTGCACAACAGGTACAGGGAGGGCAACACCTGCCTGCTGAAGGTGGTGCATGAGGGTATTTTATAGTTGGGGGCAAGCAGTAGGAGCAGCTGGCAGAAGCCGGCATTTTCAACCACTTGGAATGGCTGGTCATCCAAAGCTATCATAACAGCAATGGCTTGGGTGATGAGATGAAGCTCTGGGTGACCAGACCACTTGCCCACCAACTGCATCCTCCCCTGCTTGGGAGCAGAAGCCTTGCTGCCACTAGTCGAGGGCATACCAGGCCTAGTGTTGCCAGCAGGAACAGGGTCCCTGAGTGATGCAGGTGCAGCAGCATCCTTGACATTGTAAAATGCATGGGGTCCTACCCCCTGCTGACCTGTGCCCTGCTGTGGGTCCAGACAACACAAGTGGAGTCACCATAAGAACAGCCCTGCTGGATCAGACCCAAGGCCCATCTAGTTCAGCATCCTGTTTCACACAGTGGCCCACCAGATGCTGCTGGAAGCCACAGGCAGGAGTTGAGGGCATGCCCTCTCTCCTTCTGTTACTCCCCTGCAACTGCTAGGGTGGTGTTTTTGAGGCTGGAGGTGGCCTACAGCCCTCCAGCTAGTAGCTGATAATAGACCTCTCCTCCATGAAGTTATCCAAACCCCTCTTAAAGCCATCCAGGTTGTTGGCTGTCACCACATCTTGTGGCAGAGAATTCTACAAGTTGATTATCCATTGTGTGAAAAAGTACTTCAGTTGGTTGGACCTAGATTTCCTGGCAATCAATATCATGGGATGACCCCTGGTTCTAGTGTTATGTGAGGGGGAGAAGAATTGCTCTCTATCCACTTTCTCCTCACCATGCATGATTTTATAGACCTCTATCATGTCTCCCCTCAGTCATCTTTTTTCTAAACTAAATAGCCCCTGGTGTTGTAGCCTTGCCTCATAAGAAAGGTGCTCTAGGCCCCTGATCATCTTGGTTGCCCTCTTCTACACCTTTTCCAGTTCTACAGTGTCCTTTTTTAGATGTGATGACAAGAATAGTATGCAGTACTCCATAGCTGATGTATGGCCAACTACTCCATAGTTGGTGTATGGCCATAGTTCTCCATTGGCCGCACCATAGTTTTGTATAAGGGCATTATAATATTAGCAGTTTTATTTTCAATCCCCTTCCTAATGAGGAACATTGTCAAAAGCTTTTTGGAAGTCCAGGTATACTATGTCAACTGGCTCACCTTGATCCACACACTTGTTGCCACTCTCAAACAACTCCAAAAAGTTCACAAGGCAAGATTTACATTTGCAGAAGCCATGCTGGTTCTCTCCCAGCAGGGCCTGTTCTTCTCTGTGCTTTACAATTTTATCCTTGAGGATTCTTTCCATCAATTTGCCTGGAACGGACGTTAAGCTAACCAGCTTGTGATTTCCTGGATCACCCCTGGATCCCTTTTTGAAAATGGGTGTTACATTTGCTATTTTCCAGTCCTCTGGTACAGAGCCTGATTGCAGGGATAAGTTATATATTTTAGCAAGGAGGTCGGCAATTTCACATTTGAGTTCTTTGAGGACTCTTGGATGGATGCTATCCGGCCCTGGCGATTTGTTAGTTTTTAGTTTTTCCAGACAGTTTAGAACATCATCTCTTGTCACTTCTATCTGACTCATTTCTTTAGCCTCCATCCCTGAAAAGCCTGTTTCAAGAACAGGTATATGCTCAGTATCCTCTGCTGTGAAGACGGATGCAAAGAACTCATTTAGATTCTCTGCAACTTCCATATCCTCCTTAATAATCCCTTTCACTCCCTCATTGTCTAAGGGTCTAACCACCTCCCTGGCAGGTTTCCTGATTCTGATGTATTTAAAGAAGTTTTTGTTATTCCCCTTGATGCGTTTAGCTAAATGTTCCTCAAACTCTCTTTTTGCCTCCCTTAGTGTCACCTTGCATTTCTTTTGCCACAGTTTCTGTTCTCTTCATTTGGAAAGGCCTTCCAATTTCGGAAGGAAGTCTTCTTCCCTTTTTTGGCTTCCTTGACATTACCTGTTAGCCATGCTGGCATCCTCCTGGACTTAGTGGTACCTTTCCTCCTTTTGGGTATAGAATCTAACTGGGCTTCTAGTATTGTGGTTTTGAGTAAACTTCATGCATTCTGGAGCGAAGTGATTCTCCTGATGTCCCCTTTCAGCTTTCTTTTCACCATACTCTGGAGGTTAGTAACCTCCAGACTGGACTTCTGTAATGCGCTCTACGTGGGGCTGCCTTTGTACGTAGTCCGGAAACTTCAGTTGGTTCAGAATGCGGCAGCCAGGTTGGTCTCTGGGTCATCTCGGAGAGACCATGTTACTCCTCTGTTGATGAAGCTTTACTGGCTGCCAATAGGTTTCCGGGCAAAATACAAAGTGCTAGTTATAACTTACAAAGCCCTAAAGGGTTTAGGCCTGGGTATTTAAGAGAACGTCTTCTTCGCTGTGTGCCCACCACCCATTGAGGTCACTTGAGGAGGTCCATCTCCAGTTGCCGCCAATTCATTTGGTGGCTACACAGACGGGCCTTCTCAGCTGCTGCCCAAAGATTGTGGAATGTGCTCCCTACTAAGATACGAGCCTCCCCATCTCTGTCAATTTTTAAGAAACTTCTGAAAACACATCTCTTCAACCAAGCTTTCTCAGCTTTTAAAAACTTGTTTTTAAATTGTTTTGGTTATTTAATTGGTGTTTTATGATGTTTTAATTATTAATTATTATTTTATGCAGTTTATAATTTTTGTTTTAATTGTTAATTGATTTTAATGGTACTTTAATGTAAACCGCCCTGAGCCTTTTGGAAGGGTGGTATAATTTTTTTAATAATAATAATAATAATAATAATACTCATTTTGGAGAAGTTTCCTCTTCTGAAATTCAAAATGTCTGTGTAAGACTTCCTTGGTGATTCTCTCCCCGCATGTATGTTGAATTTGTTTGCACTATGGTCACTGTTCCCTAAAGAGTTGATGACACTGACATCATGCACCAGGTCCTGGGTGCCACTCAGGATTAAGTCCAAGGTCACCTTCTCTCTGGTTGGTTCCAAGACAAACTGTTCTAGGGCACAGTCATTCAGAGTATCTAGAAATTTGACTTCCACCATGGCGGAGCTCAAAGTCTTCCCACACCATACTGCCTTTGGTCCGGGACTATTTTGGTGGTGGTGGTTCTACTGGGGCTGCTGGTTCCTTCTCGGGTCCATGACCACCACTGCCCTCCATCCAGGGCTGAGAAGGTCCAGGAAGCAGTAGTACTTTCTTCTCCTCCTCAGTCTCAGACCGGGGAATTGCAGAGGATGGAGAAAGTGATCTGGCTGGTCTAGCAGTCGACAACATTTCCTCCTCCACTGCCATAGGATGAGCTTCTTCCTTCACAGGGGAGAATCTCCTCCCTAATTCTACTTCAGCTGCCATAGATGGATGTGCTGTGGGACCAGGTTCCTCCAGAAAGAAGAGCCTGCGCACAACCACATCAGTAGGAACAACTCTGGGAGTAGGCCCCTCTTGCCATTGCCCACCATGACCAGCAGCATCAACCCTCCTTCTGCCTGTCACTCTGCTCCTGGCTCTGCCTCACGCCCTCCCTGACATCTTGGGTTTTTTTAAAAACTGAAGCCCTAACACTGATGGGGGTGGGGGAGGAAGTGCCTTTAAGATGCGTATTTTTAAAAGGGGGTGTGGGGTCAGGGTGGAGGTGTGTTTAGGCTGTGTGTGCTACTCACAGTGCTATCCATAGCACTGTAGTGCACACACAGAAGCTAGAAAAATTAAATCCCTCCAAATAAAGAAGCAGGCTTATTTGGGGAGCAGGCTTTTTTGATGGGAAGTGAGCAACAGTGGGGTAAGTTGAAGGGAAGGGAAGGGGGATTATTGTGGCCTGTCTTCAGTTAACCTACCCCTCTTGTCCTGCAGACCTATTGTTCCTTCCCCAAACTAGACCCTATGTAGAGATTAAGAATTCTAAGTTCTCTAATAACCTGAGCAGTGACCAAGGGGGGCCTACCTTCCAGCATCTTCCCTCAGTCCCTTCTGCTGGAGTCTGGCCAGGTTCTGCTCTCCAAGGCACTCTGGCCAAGACTCAACAGCTGAGGGGAGGGCAGGTGGGACCCGTAGGGCACCCACCCAAACAAACAAAATATGTTTGGTATATAAATATGCTAAATGAATAAATAAAATTAATAAATAAGTTGAGAGTGCAGGAAGGAACACCAGGGAAACAGAGAGAGCCTGGGCAGGCTGGGCACCAGGCAGAAGACACAGCACACCAGCCGGGGCGGAGGGCAGGGGAAGCAGTCCAATCCAGGCACACATCATCAGCAAGGAGATGCAGCTTGGGGCTGCAAAAGAAAAAAGAATAAACAAAAAGTCAGTACAGAACCTCAGTTATTAAAGCCACTGGGGCTGCTGGTACAATTTTTTAAAATTGTAAAAGAAAACAAAGGCAGTTGTTGGCAATGCAAATTAAAAGGAGAAAAAGATATATCAATATAATATTTATATCTATATATAAATAAAAAGCCACAGGCACTCCCTGTCTCTTTCTCCACTGGGCCAGGCAGGCCACCACTCTGCTCTCCTCTGCTTCTGTGCTGCTGCTGTCTCTGTCCTTCCTCTCCTGATGTCCTTCCTGTTCAAGAAGCATTGGCACACTGTAAGGGCTTTCTGGCTCCCAGGCCCTTAAATACATCTGAAATTCCCTCCTTTTGTGCTCCCCCTCCCTCCTTTCTCTTCCTAGCCAATGGGGGCACAGTTGCCCATGACAACACTTGATTTGGATCATAACAAGCCAACCAAGAAGCAAAGAGATTGCAAGCCAATTGGAAGCCAGTGCCAGAAAATCAATCAGAAAGGGAAAACAGCCCCCCAAAATGGCACTCAAATCACTCAAAATGATTCAAGCTCAAAACTGGGTCATTTTGATTTGCGCTCAAAACACACTTTTTATTTCAAGGGTGCTTCATTTTGAGCTCGAATCACTCAAAACGGCCATTTACTAGAATAGTTTTGAGCTTGGTTTTGCACAGCCCTACTAACTGTGCCCCATGTTGAGCAGAAAGGCACTTCTACTTGCACACAATTTTTACTTTCCCCTCTTCTGCTGGAAAAGGGGGCCATGCCAAAACCCGTGGCATTCTGAAGGATTCCCTGACCCTCAGGAGTAGCTATTTGGGGGCATAGGAAGACTGCAGTAAAGAAGTGGCAAAGGGCCCCACTCGATTCAAGCCATAGTTTAAGCAGAAGATGATATCTGATCGTGATCTTGACTAAGACCCAGAGCAGTGTTCTGAGGGTACTCCTAGTATTCACTACTATGCAGCTCTAGCCCTGTTCTGGTTTTTCCATTCTCTGAAGCGTGACATTCTTGCACAAGAGTACAAATACTTTTTGGAGCTCACACATTCCCCAGAATTGCTCTGTTAGAGTCAAAAGGCATCACTTGACCCTCAGTTGCATGTTTCCCCTCTAATAGAGATCTTCCAGAGTGCAGATGAGCTCCAAAAAGTATTTATGGATAATTTGTGTATTGGCAAGAGTGCAAAAATGCCCACACTGTAGAGAGTGGGAGCACCAAAGGTTAGTGCTGCATGGTGGTGAATGTTAGCAGCTCCTGCAGAATGCTGCCCGGGATGTTGGCCAATATTATTAACTTCCATGTGTAACCTTTTCACCATCTTGTTTTCCTTACATATTTTGCTGACAAGATGGCAGAATAAAAACTGTTATATCCTAAGTGTACAAGAAAATCTTTACAAGGGAAAATAAACTTCAATGTTTTGTTAATACCAAAAGGAAATAATATTACACTTTTAGCCTAAGCAATAATTTTGAGCATAAAATCATAAGAAAATTAAGTACTATTTAAAATTAAGTACAGTTAAAATTAAGTACTATTTAAAATTTCCCTTCAAACTCAAATAATGCCCCTCAAAATATTTAATTTAGAATATGCGCTTCATGGGCGAGTTACTAATTCTAATAAAGTATAACTGGAAAAAGTTCAGGTTCCAAGAACATCACCTAGTTCAGGAAGTATACCTTAATGACGTATGACTACCTGGAAAGGGACCATGTTGTCTGATCACCATCTGCAATTCAGTGTAAAAGTGGGCTTGTTGAAGGAACATATTTTGTTCTGTGGCATGTAATATGGAAAAATACTACCCACCATGGAACCTTGCAATCACTAAGACAGTTCAGAAACACACCGAACTCATAAGCTGATTTTCAGAAAGCACCACCTCTCACTGCCACCATCAATCCTTCCTTCACCTCTAGAAATAAATGTATTAATGCATCCGAATAAGCTGATTGCATAATCCCACTTACTCTTATTAATGTGTGTCTTCTTCATATTCCCTTAACAGATAACCGCCAAGGCTTCTGCTTTGCTGAAGTGTTACAGACAATGTGTCAGATGGCCTCTAGTAGCCGTAACCTTGTCACCAAATCAGAGTGCTGCTGCGATGGAGGAAGAGGCTGGGGCAACCAGTGCGAGCTTTGTCCACTTCCAGGAACCACTCACTACAAGAAACTCTGTCCACATGGGCCAGGGTACACCACTGATGGACGAGGTATTGTTTGGTAGAGAGCTGATATATATTCTTGATGAGGATACATTTGAACTTTTTTAAAATGGAGTATTTGCTTTTCCCTTTTTATTTGATAAATCAAATGTAAGTTTGAGTACTTCTTACATACCAAGCCCACATAACTGGAGGAGACCAACTCTAGTTAGATGCTACATGCCAAAATGCAAGGCTATTGCACATTTCTTAGCTGTGCTGCAAATTAAACACCGGCAGTGTAGTTTGTCTGTATGGTTAACAGTGGTTATAATGTATTTCTGTTGTTTTTAAGAACATAAGACAAGCCCTGCTGGATCAGGCCCAAGGCCTATCTATCTAGTCCAGCATCCTGTTTCACACAGTGGCCCACTAGATGCCGCTTGGAAGCCCACAGGCAAGAGCTGAGAGCATGCCCTCTCCCCTACTGCTACTCCCCTGCAACTGGTATTTAGAGGCATCATTCCTCTGATGATGGAGGTGACCTATAGCCCTCAGACTAGTAGCCCTTGATAGATCTGTCCTCTATGAATTTATCTAAACCCCTCTTGAAGCCATCTTGGCTGTGACCAAATCTTGTGGAGGAGAATTCCATAGGTTGAGTATACATTTGTAGAATGAATTTTCCTCCCCTAATAAAACAGGATAAGAATTTAGCAGATAAAAATGTACATACCTCAAATTTCAGGGTAAAATGTAAGGAATATGACCACTGCAGGAAGCAATGTATAAGACATTAAAGAGGAACTGAAGTTTGGAGAAATGCAAAAGTAAACAGCAAGGAAAATGGCAGCTACTATATGCTATTTTATTTCTCTAATTCCACTAATTTCAACCATTTAATATTCATTGCTCCTGAACATTAAATATTCTGTCAAGTTCAACAAGAAGTGTTTGGGCAAGTCTTTTCATGGTGAATTAACTAATTCCACTGAACTCAGTAAAAGTAAATACTTTTTCAAAAGTAAGTTTGAAAAAAGTATTTTCAAAAAGGAACATTTAGATGTTTAGGGATCTACATTTGGAAAATTGTACTACAAACTGATAAATAATCACAATTTAATTTCCAAAATGTTTCATGTTATTCCACAGATATTGATGAGTGTAAGGTCATGCCAAGCCTGTGTAAGCATGGTCAGTGTATCAACACAATGGGCTCCTTCAGATGCTTTTGTAAAGTGGGCTATACCACTGACATTAGTGGTACTTCTTGTGTGGGTACGTTTTATCACCATTTTAAATTTCACTCCTTTTAGTTAAAATCTGTTGTAGCCTTTTATATTTCCCATTAAGTGAAAAGGCCCTGTAATATACAATTGAGGCTCTGTAATATACAATTGCAGTTAATATTTTTATTTTAATATGAAATATACATATTCTCCCAGGTGTGCATAGGCCAATCTCTACAATCAGGTTGTTATCCCCTCCTGATTGGAAGAGAAGGTCAGCTTTGGTGAACTTGGTGAAGAGCAACCTGTATTTTGGCTGGAAGCAGGGGGCTTTGCCCAGCCCTACAATCCTTTCTTTGTGACCGCTTTTGGGGCGAAGAAACTTTTTAAAAAAACACCCATCACTGGCCATCATGCTCACTAACAGTGTGGAAGTGCTGAGTGCAACGGCGTTCACAGCATTTACTAATCCAGAGTCCTTACACAGGGGGCGGTAATTTTTGCCCATCTCTACGTTCCTGGAAATGCTCTTTAACACCCCTAAATGTCTCTTTGGGCTACAGAGTTCATTTATACATGTTTAAAACTGGAAACTAGACAGGAAGAGTATGTTTGTTCTGCTGAACCTTTCAGTGGCATTCAGCTCCATTGACCATGGTATGCTTCTGGACCATCCACATGGAAGGTGCTGGCAGGATCTGTCCTGTAGATATGTGCATGGGTTGGTGGGGCAGGGAGTGGTTCCTTTAAGGAGGCAGTAAGCAGGTCCTTACCTGCTCTGCTGCCACCCTACCACTTTCCTGGGCGTGGTGCTCAATCTAGCAATGGTCACGTGGGGCTGTGGCACTGTTCCTTGCAGCTTCCTCTTGGAGTTGGCCATGTGCATGCCGACGCCATGCGGAGGCTGCAGGAACAGCGCAGCCATTTGGACAGCTGATGCCACTGGTGGAAACGCGGTGAGGCAGGGATGAGCAGGCAAGGAGCTCTTTACCTGCTTTTTAAGGGAACCGCTCCCTGCCCTGTCAAGCCAGTTCAAATGCCAGCACCTGAGCCAGTTCGGCACTTCCCAGAGGAGGCGCCGAAAACTGGTTTGGCCAGACAAAGGGTCAAGCCAACTCATGCACATCCCTACTGTCCTGGACTGGTTCAGTCCTGTCTGGAGGATAGGGTCCAAAACTTGTTACTGGAGAACTATTACTCAACCCCGTGGTCTTGGGGCTTCAGGGTCCTGCAGGTTCAATCCTGTCCCCTATGTTCTTTAACTACTACATGAAACCACTGTGAGAATCCAGTGGTGTGGACTGTGGTTTCATCAATATGCAGATGACACCCAGCTCTGTCTCATGACATTATGTGATACCAGAGAGTAGAGTGATGTTCTTAACCAGGGAATGGAGGCAGGCTGGATGTGGCAAACTGAGACTTTATCCAGACAAGACAAAGCTGCTGGTGGTTGGTAGGAGGAACAATCAGGAATAGAGGGAATACAACTTCCTCCAGATCAGGCTGATCAGGAATAGAGTTCAGCCTGATCTGGATGAAGTTGTACTCCCTCTGAAACTCCTCTTGAATCCTGCCTTGATCCTAGATAATCAGGTAGCTGCAGTGGCCAGGAGCCACTTTGCTCAGCTTCAGCTGGTGCATCAGCTGTAGCCCTTCTATAGGGGCACTATCTCCCATTCAGTTGTCATGTTGCAGCTGGAATACTGAATGAGTTCTACATGGGGCAGCCCATGAAGAGTATTCAGAAACAACAGATAGTGCAGGATGTGGTGAACAGATTACTATCTGGAGCTGCACACAATGTATATATTACACCAGTCCTGAGGGAGTTTCACACTCTGCCAGTCTATTTCCAAGTAAAATTCAAAGTGCTGGTTATTACTAGCGGTGTGCACAGACCCCATGTAGAAATCCAGTACAAATTGTGACTGAACTGCTGCTCCACGAACCAGTTCAGCTGGAATGACCAACTGGGCTGGTCAAACCAACAAACTGGCTCAAAGCGGTTCAGAGGAGTTCTCGATCAAACTGCTCAAACCGTCCAGTTTGTGGCAGATCAGTTCAACCGCGAACTTTTCCGTACACACCCCTAGTTATTACCGTTAAACCCCTAAATAGTTGGAGGCCAGATACATTAAGGATCACTTGCTCCCAGCTGAATCTACACACCTAAAAATCTGCTGATGCCTGTGAAGCCATGTTTGTCTGTCATGCACATGGGCTAGAACCTTCTCTCAGATAGCCCTCAGATTATGTTACACCAGGCTTTTTTAGGTTAAGTGCCTCGGATAATTTCTTAGTGATTGCTATTGTGTTTTTTATTTCTTGATTAATGAAGTGTTTTTAGTAGTTTAAGTTATGAGGTTTTTAGATTGTTGTGCAACACACTGGGTTCCTAGGACAAAAGGTAGTTTAGAAATGTAAATAAAACAAACAAACAAAGCTTGGTTGGAATTCAAGTCCAAATTAGATACGATCTTCCTCAGAAGTTCTCTCTAGCTCTATTCTGCATGCATCAGAGTGCGCTTTTAATTTAAACCCACAAAACTCAGGTGACAGTTTATGACAAGTACAGTCACCAGCACACACAATATGGGCATTTGTATTCCTCACTTGACATCCATAACAGCATTCTGAGGATGCCGGACAGTCTTCCCGAGCAACATAGCATGCATAGGATAGAGAGTGATTTTCACTTATCTCTCCAGCCTCCAGAAATGCTCTTTGCCTTCCAGGAACATGCCCCTAAGGATTATGCAGTCCTCAGGGACATTTTCCTGGAAGGCAAGGAATATTTATGGAGAAGGATGCACATGAACCAAGGTTCATGAACTGGTTCGAAGCTGAACCGATCCATGAGTCTGCTGAGCCAGTTCAGCGGGTTGAGTGCAGTGCCGGGGAGGGTGTGTGTGTGACATGCAGCATCGTTAAAAGTGATGTCCTTATCTGCTTGATCGCCGTTCCATGCAGATTCCTGCTGCAGCGGCATTCCCTCCAGCAGGCCACACATGGTGACACTCCCCCCAACAGCTCGTGCATAGCAGTGGCATGCACATGGCCTCTTCGCATGTGCAGAGGCCCTGTGTGTGCCAGTGCCACGTGCAAGCTGATGGGGGGAGTGCCATCACAGCAGTATTGCCACCCATCCCCCCGCCCCCAGCACTGCACTTGACCTGCCAAACTGGTCTGATGGACCCACAAACTGGTTTGGCTTCCCTACTTATGGAGGCAGGGAGATTAGCTAAAATCATTCTCTTCTTTGCCACACACACTCTCTGCTGCTTGGGAAGACTCTGGCTGAGTTAAGAGGTTTGTTACAGGCTTGCTTCGGCTAATACATGTAAAAAGAAACTATGGTTTGTCATGACATCTGAAATACACCAGTATATTGTTGTTTCTTTAAGAAATTGAATTTCTAATAGACTATTGTCTTAATTAGATCTTGATGAATGTTCCCAGTCTCCCAAACCATGCAACTTTATTTGCAAAAATACTGAAGGAAGCTATCAGTGTTCATGTCCCCGTGGCTACATACTCCAGGAAGATGGAAAGACCTGTAGAGGTGAGCAGTTGACTGACTTGGGGAATTGTTTTTACTCATTAATTATTTCTTGTGTAATCCTTCAGAACTGAATGACTAAATCGCACAAGCACATTCCACATTAAGCTAAATGGAATAGACTCATGGCTAACTTGGTAAAGAAGCACCTTTTTAACATGGTGATTCTCTTTATTTAGCAGGGGGAGAGTAACTGGCCCTATCCACCCACAGCACAATACCTCCAGTGACTGTTGCTGGTGCCTATCATATGTTTCTTTTTAGACTGTGAGCCCTTTAGGGACAGGGATCCATCTTATTTATTTATTATTTTTCTGTGTAAACTGCCCTGAGCCATTTTGGAAGGGCGGTATAGAAATCGAATAAATAAATAATAAATATAGATAACAGATAATTCCCCGGTCATTTACCTGGTGGCAGTCACACATCAGATGTATGTAGAATGTATGCATCAGAAGTATGCAGTCCAACATCAGATGTCTGAAAACACCATGCATCTCCTAATAATAAAGGCCAAAGAAGCTACAGAAATTCCATTGTAGGAATTTAATTTCCTTATAATAAGGGTGAATGTTGCAGCCCCGTGCGGCTTTTTCTAAAACAAGCATTACCAGGGGAAGTGGTGGGGAGGGGATGAGCAGGTAAGGAACTCCTTACCTGTTTTTTTTTTAAAAAACCCACTGCCCCCCCACTGCCCATTGAGCCAGCTTGAATGCCAGCATTCAAACTGGTTCAGTGCTCCAGAAAGGGAGTGCCAAACCTGTTTTTGCACATCCCTACCAAACAGTATGATATAGCTGCTTTCACTCATGTTCTGTTTGGTCTTCTCATACGGTACAGTGTCAATCAGTCAGTGTATCTTTATTTTAGTCTTTGACCATACCAGAACTCCTAAAACAATTGTACAATTGGACACATCCATATTAATAATATCGGTACATTGGTTCTAACCAATGGCAAGCAGAGTACATCACATTTGTACTGCAGAACAGCAGAATTTTTCAACTGCATGTGTAATTGATGAATTAGTGACTATTAGCAAATAGATATAAATAACATAAAATTCATCCTTGCAAGTTTTTGTAGAACAGGGTCAATTAGTCTTCACCTAAGACCTTTGTAAAAGACACACCGCAGAAACACATGCACAATCGACTTGGCCTTATCAGAGCTACAGGGGCAATATCTCTGCTTACTTGCAATTCTACTGTATCTACCAGCTAATAGTTCCAAAGGGAGGGCATTCATATGCGCCCTCGAGAAATGCCATCTATGTTTAGGGAAGGTAAGAAAGAACAGATAATCTACTGGGCGAGTTCTCATCACACCACTAAGCAGGCGAAATGCCCTAGATGTCTTCGACAGATCATTCTGAAACTCAGTATCCCAAATCCTTTGTTTAATCAGTTATTTGGCGCTGTCCGGTCCCACAGAGAGGATTGCTTCTGGTGAAAGACCTTACAGTAGGTATGGAGTTTCCCTACACAGTTCTGCCACCAACTTGAGCAGTGCCTATCTGATAATAGTGAGGGAAGAAGGCTGGAGGGCGTTAAGTTGATTCTTACCCAGCTTATTAATATTAAATACCAAGCCCTGGCCTCCTTCAAGATGACACCCAGTTCGTCAGGGTGGCATTAGAAATACATTTAGGAGTCAGAAATGATGCTCTTAAGAACTTGGCTTGGACCCGCTCCAAAAGGGTATAGTTAGCATAAGGTCCTAACTGTACCCCATATAACATTTGGGCCATCAACTTCACCTTAAATAAGCCGATGGTCGCTGGAATAAACCTCCCTCCTTGCCATTTGTGGAATTTCAGGATTGCTGACACACTTCTTTGTGCCTGAGTGGTGGCATATCTAATTTGAGCGGTCTTCCTCCCAGATTCTTGAAATACCACCCCCAGATATTTTAAACATTTTACCTCTTCTATGTCGAGATTGTCAATCCTCCATTTATATTTTTCCCCTGCTGGAAAAGGCCAAGTGAGGTATCAGATTGCGGGAAATCAGCAAGTGGTCGATAGTAGACAATGTATGGCTGGATCAAGAAGCTGCATCTGGCAGACCCAGGGAGTGGTGGGGGATCCCAGTAATGCACCGCACACTCGCATGGTGCATTATTGGAACTTTAAGAGGCGGGGTGGTGCACAACATCACCAGCACCCCAACCCTCAGAGCTACTGGCATCCAGCAGTAGCCTGTGCTCATCTGGGCGGGCGATCCGCCTGCCCAAGGAAGGAGGACTGCTTACGTGTGGGGGAGGTAAGCATTTTGTGGCTTCCTCCCCTCGTCCCTTTAGAGCCCATTCTGAAATTGTCAGAGTGGGCTCAGTATGTAAGGGTGTATTAGAAAGATACTGTGTATTTAATCTGCAGTAATGTGCTTATTATATTCTTTTCTATTATTGTTAGATTTGTGAGGTTATTTGGCTTGAAAGGCTTCATAAACATCTTTTAAATAATTAAACACTTTTAGCTGCTCTGTTAAAATCAAAGTAAATTTTAATTATCTTGACTGTGTTATATATGAATTCTGTAATAATCACCTTGTTTTCATTTTAAAGAGAATAAACATTACACCTTTTCTCTTTTGTAGATCTTGATGAGTGTCAAACTAAACAGCATAATTGCCAGTTCCTATGTGTCAATACCCTTGGGGGTTTCACATGTAAATGTCCACCAGGTTTTACACAACATCACACAGCATGTATTGGTAAGAACAACTGAGTTTTCTTTCATAAAAGGAAAGCTGGCAAGCCTATATTTGAATGTGAGCCATCTGGCTTGGGGAACGGTGAGCCTAGAGCACCTTCCTTATGAGGCAAGGTTACAACACCTGGGGCTTTTTAGTTTAGAAAAGAGACGACTGTGGGAAGACAGGATAGAGGTCTATAAAATCATGCATGGTGTGGAGAAAGTGCATAGAGAGAAATTTCTCTCTCTCTTGCATAAAACTTTAACCAGAGGACATCCCATGAAATTGATTGTCAAGAAATTTAGGACCAACAAAAGGAAGTACTTTTTCATACAATGCATAATCAGCTTCTGGAATTCTCTGCCACAAGATGTGGTGACAGTTTTAAGAGGGGGGTTTGGATAACTACATGGAGGAGAGATCTATCAATGGCTATTTGTCTGAGGTCTATAGGCCACCTCCAGCCTCAGAGGCAAGATGCCTCTGAATACCAGTTGCAGGGGAGTAACAGCAGGAGAGGGGGCATGCCTTCAGCTCCTTCCTGTTGGCTTACCTGCGGCATCTGGTGGGCCACTGTATGAAACAGGATGCTGGACTAGATGGGTCTTGAACCTGATCCAGCAGGGCCCATGTTCTTATGTTCTTATCTATATCAGATTTACAAAAATATTTTGTGCTTCGGCGTTTAGACATTTGTTATCATTGTACTACTTTCCAGAACATCTGGAACAATTACAAATAATTAAGATAAAGTAAAATGCTGGAAGAAATCAAAACATCTATTATAAGGGTTTTCTTAGTGGACATTTATACAGTTGCAGTATATTACATTGTAAATGTAACCACATTGTGACAAAAGAGTAAAACATTATTAAAATCTGACTTAAAATTACAGGTGATCAAAACCAAATTAAGGAGTATTTTTTTCCATAGCTGTATCATAGCTCTAAAATCTTCTTTGAATGAACAAATACCGTATTTTATGGACTATAAGACTCGCTTTTTTCCTCGAAAAATATCCGCCAAAATTCAGGAGCGTCTTATATGTTTTAACAGTTTAATATGTTAAAACTCTGAAAAACTGGATTAAAATTAAGGTGCGTCTTATAGTCCGTAGCGTCTTATAGTCCGTAAAATACGGTATATCTTGCCAATTGAAATCACTCCCTTATTGAGTAAATGCTGTGGGATTTTTTCAAAAGAGAAGCCACCTTTCTCTGCTGCTGGATGAGATCATCTCATGTGAGTTATCCTTCCCGTGTGTTGCAATGGCAGGAATATGCAAAATAGCTAGCAACATTTTAAAAGTCTAGGAAGGATAACACTGCCCATCTCACACTCACCTACCAAACATGCAGGCCTTCTATAGGCCATCGATCACCTGGTGGAGATAGAGGCCATAGAGCCAGTTCCCACATCTCAACAAGGTGCCAGGGTCTATTCTATTCCATTTACAGTACCAAAGAAGGACTGCTCTCTAGGAGCTATCTTATATCTAAAATTCCTGAACAAATTTGTAGGATACAGAAAATTAAAAATGGAGACCCTACAGTCATTTGCAGGGTCAATTCATCACCTAGATTATCTGGCATCAATAGACCTTACGGAGGCATACTTACACATACCTATCCATCCAGACAGTCGGCAACTCCTTTGGTTCAAGTATGCGGGAAATCACTGTCAATACAGGGCACTCCCTTTCAGCCTTTCCTCTGCACCCAGGATCTTTAAAAAAAATATTGATCAAGTTACCGGACATGACATCTACCCACACCAAGAGAGAGGATCCTTCAGGGGTTGACTGATTATGGTTTCCTTGTCAACAAATCCAAGAGCCAACTGTGTCCGACACAAAGGCTGCACCATCTGGGGGTTCTGATAGACACTACTCTAGACAGGCTGATCTTCCCGCAGGGTCCTATCCAGAAACTTTTGTCCATCATATAGTCGATACTTCCAAACAAAAGGGTCTGGGTGCTAATACTAGCACACCTCCTAGGACTTATGGTGACAATGTTAGATTCCATAGACTAGGCCAGGTTCCACTTATGCCCACAGTAGTGATTTTTTACTCCCTAATCAGAAGGTGATAGCAAAAAAAAAAAAAAAAAAAAGCCAGATGAAGGTGCTAGTACCTCCCAACATACTCCAGTCCTTGGGCTGGTGGACAACATTGGGCCATCTTACCAAGGTAAAACAGCCCTGGGTCATATTGACGACCAATGCCAGCCTCATTGGGTGGGGAGCTCATTGCCTTCAACACAGGAGAAATTGACCCCAGAAGAAAAGAGACACAACATAAATTGGTTGGAATTCAGAGCGAAACACCTAGCATTGCCAGCCTTCCAACATCTTCTGAGGCACAAACATTTGCTGGTTCGAATGGACAATATCACCACAAAAGCACATGTCATTTATCCTGGTCCTTGCAACCAGATCCTGATCCTTGCATCCAGAGGCGGTTCTACTACTCCAATAGACACAGACACATCTGGTGTCTCTTTGGGCTCATCATGTGAGCAGACTTCTAAATACCGAAGCAGACTGGCTCAACAAAACTGAGATCCACCTGGCAGAATGGAGCCTCAATCATCAGGTGTTCAATCTGATCACCGCGTGCTTTGGGTCTCCACAGATGGACCTGTTCACCTCACCAGACAATGCAAAATCCCATGATTCTTCACCAGATTCCCTTGCAAGGGCATGGAAGTAGTGGATGCTCTCTCAACAATATGTCCACAGGAACTTCTATATGCTTTTCCTCCGGTACCCCTGCTCAGCTGTTTTCTGCACAAGGTATATCTTTGTAAAGTGGAAGTAATCCTCATAGCTCAATGGTGGTTGAGGAGACATTGGTTTCCCGAAGTTCTCCATCTCGCCATGTCAGATCTGTGGTTCCTCCTTGTATCACCAGACCTGCTAAAGCAGAGTCACATATGTCATTACAACCCAGTGTGATTAAAGTTAGCCACCTGGAGACTGAGAGGAACATCCTGAGTGAGTACGAATATTCGCCAGACGTAATGGACATTATGTTGGCATCAAGGAAGGCATCCACTAACTACATCTACCAATTTTATGTTGGTATAAAAGGAACCAGAGATTTAAGGAATCATGTGGAATTAAAGAGCTCCTAGGTTTCCTACAGTAGGGGCTTGAAGGTTAACACCTTGAAAAAACAGGCAGCTGCCCTGTCAGGGCTTTTCGTTCCAGTCAACAAGGTCATGTTTTTCAGTCTCATGTGAAACAGTTCCTCAAGGGAGCCACACTCCTTTCTCCACCCACAATTCACTGTTTTCAGTCTTGGAATCTGCACACAGTTCTTTGGGCTTTACAAACTCCTCTGTTCAAACCTACCTGTTCAATACCACTGTGTTTACTGTCATTCAAGCTTGTCTTCCAAGTGGCAATAACCTCACTAGAAGGGTTTCGGAGTTACAAGCTTTGACTGTAAACAAGCATCTATGCATTTTTTTTCCTCCTGACTCAGTACAGTTGATTCCAGACCCTTCATTCATTCCAAGGCTCTGTCAGTGTTCCATCATTCACAAAACACTGTTCTACCATCTTTCTGTCCAAAACCATCTTGCTCCTTGGAACACGCCTGGCACAAGTTGGATGTCCATCATTGTTTGAAGGTTTACCTTGAACTAACAGCTACCTTCTGCTCTTCAGATGCTCTATTTATCTCCTACCTACCAACATCCATGGGACAAAAAGTGTCTGCATCTACCATAGCCAGATGAATTAAGACCTGTATCATGTTAGCATACAAGTCTTTAAAGCTTCAAGTTCCATTGCATGTTTTTGCACATTCAATGAGGGCAGCTGCAACTACAGCAGATTTCTCTACTAATGCTCTGCTTTCTGAAATATGTAAAGCAACAACATTGTCTTCCCCATCTACATTCACAAGACACTATAAGATGGACCTTTACCAATCAACATAAGCAGCTTTTGGCAGAAGAGTACTACAACAGGTACTTCCTCCACAGTAGACCAGAACACTCCCACCCAGGATAGTCAGCTGTAGCAGGTCATGAGATGTCATTATCCAGCAGCAGAGAAAGAAGCATTGGTTACTCATTGTGAAGGCATCTTCTTGCTGCTGTATTTGAGGACATCTCGACCCACCTGTTTGGTCTACCTGGGTCTAGGGCTGGGACTTACTTAGTGATTTTTCAATGCACTCAAGTGTACATTAATCCATATGGACTTCCTTTTGTATGTTACTAGGCTCCTCTGTCTTTGGACTTGGCTATTCAGAACTGGGAGGGGTTATCCTTCTCAGGCTTTTAAAGCATTGCAAGCTACTTTGCATTTTACTTTCACATGCCTCTAGAGCACGTGAAAAAGATAACCCACATGAGATATTTTCAAAGAAGAAGCCTTCACTTTAAGTAACCAATGCTCCTTTCCCCCTACTTAGGTTGTATCTGGTGCTAGCACTATAATTGCAAATAGTGACCACAATAGATTATAATCAAAAGACCAAGTCTTACCCAATTTCTAATTAAAATCAAGAAGAAAAGTAGTCCAAGGACATTTGTTTTGTGTATATTTGTAGAAGCATTATCAAGCATGCAAATATCAACTATCTAATCTTTTACTATACCCTTCTATATCTTTGTTAATTTCCCATTAGTGTATCTGATTCATAAAAATGAAATACCTTTTTCTAGATAACAATGAATGTGGATCACAGGCTTTGCTTTGTGGATCAAAAGGAATCTGTCAGAATACTCCAGGAAGTTTCACTTGTGAATGTCAGAGAGGTTTCTCTCTAGACTCAACTGGATTAAATTGTGAAGGTAAAACTTTAATATCCAAAGTTATTTGGAAAGGTAGTCATTTAAGACTTTATTTCTCACTGTTAGTATTGTCATGTTCATTGGGAAGTTCAATGAAACAAAACAACAAAAACAAGAAGTCAGACATGGAGGTAGCAGCTCTGGATGGCTCGCTTTTTATCTCACTTTCTTCTCCCCATGCCTTCCACTAACTGGCTTGTGTAATGCATTTTGCTTCCAAAATGGAGCCAAGTGCATCGCCTCTTGGAAGAAGGCGTGGAAGAAAGAGAACAAGAGAGAAAGCAAACGAGCTAACGAAGCAGCAGGAGCCACTGCTTTGTACTAAAGTTCCATCCTCACCTCCCTCATTGCCTCCTCCACCACAGACCTGTAGTTTATGCTGGTGCATGGGCATGGCCAGTGTCATGGGGATGACCAACAGGCTCCTGGCATCACCTTGAGAGACACAAGCCCTTAAGCCAGTACAGGATAACAGATTTTGAGTTTGTTTACAATTTATCCCTTTGCCCTTTACCATATGGTATTTCTTTACAGATGTGGATGAGTGTGAAGGAAATCACAGGTGTCAGCATGGCTGCCAAAATATTCTTGGTGGTTATAGGTGTGGTTGTCCACAAGGATATGTTCAGCATTACCAATGGAATCAATGTGTGGGTAAGAAGATGGTCAGAACAGAATTTTAAAAAGTATGTTTTGCATGATTGAAAGGATAGTTTGCATAGCTGTGTTCAAATTAAAGCTGTCAAATGCTCTTCTGTTGAGTGATGGCCATGATTCCATCCCCTGTTGCTGACCAAAGCCAATATTTTTCTACAGTTAGTTCTTATTTTATAATGAGCCTTTTACTACTTGGCATTCATTTGTTGGGCTTTTTTCAAGCTTGAATCTTCAGGGGCCAGGACATTAAGCAAGCTTCGTCCCTTTTCCAGTCCCTGAGTGCAGCCCTTTAGTTCCTCATATGTGAGTGAATGGTGGCCATTTGCTCCCAAGGGAAAGGTAAAGTGATGTGTTCAGAAATACTCTTTTGGTGAGGGCAAAGCTTGTCCTCTACTCCTGGCATGCAGTCCTGATAAGCACTGCACACACTCTCCTACTAGAGCTCTTACAGTACATCCCGGGGTATTCTCTAGTTTATATAAGAAAGCTACTCTTGAATATTCATATTCTGGTTGCACTAGCTGACATGATATATGGTGTTATGGTTCCCCACAATGCATCCTGGGTTAGCTGCTGTGAACTTCGACGCAAGACCTGACACTACTCTTCCCACCAGAATCAAACTTGTGGTGCTGGAGGGAAGAGACAATGGGAGGAAGAGTGGGAGAGACCTGGGTTTGATGCATCAGTGCATAAGGGAGGCCATCTGGTCCTTCTGAAGCTATGCTCCATGATGCTTTATGCCACTGAAATGGCCAGCAATGGCAGTGCACCCCAGCAGCTGAGGCCGGTAGCGAGGGGATAGAGGGGCAGGTGCCACCTGGTCCAGCAAAGAAGGCAGGGGTAGGGCCAGAGAAGGGTCAAGGTGCTGAGAGAGGGAAAAGACAAGAGATGGGACAGCAGCAGCAGTTGAGGTGTGAGCAGCAGCAAGAGGCAGCTGAGATGATGCCTGCAACAGGAGGTGGGGTGTGGTACCATGCTTGCCACCTGAAGTGCCTCACCTTGTGTGAGGGGGAGCCCCCCATGAGTGGGGCATAGAGCTGGCTGGAAATACAGGATATCAGGGGGCATGCCAGCCAGTTAGTGGAATTATTGTAGGACATGTATTCATGCCTGTGAACCACAGCCCACATGCATGCATACATTCTTGGCAGTGGTGGGGGGGCACAATAACTCTAATGGGAGATGCAAAGGAAATGAAACAAGGTTTTCACTACTGAAAGGAAGACTTACTTCCATTATCCTCCACCATTATAAAGAAATGAAATACATGAATTTGTATGCCATGGGTTTTTTAAATAGCATGAGCCTTTCTAAAAAAATAATTAAGAATTCTTAAATTGCTTTGGAAGTTTTGTCATTAGAAATCAGGAGGGGTTTTTTTTTTACTAGTATTCTCCTGATAGTTGCAGTATTCTTCTGTTTTTAAAAAACTTGTTATTTCTCCAATAGATGAAAATGAGTGCTCAAACCCTAGTATTTGTGGTTCAGCTTCATGCTACAACACACTTGGAAGCTACAAATGTGCATGCCCCTCTGGGTTTTCTTATGATCAGTTCTC
This sequence comes from Hemicordylus capensis, assembly GCF_027244095.1. NCBI lineage: Eukaryota > Metazoa > Chordata > Lepidosauria > Squamata > Cordylidae > Hemicordylus > Hemicordylus capensis. Next base: position 86,046,073 of record NC_069658.1, on the reverse strand, counting down.
AAGTGCATGCCATGATGTAAACGAGTGTTCATCTACTAAGAATCCTTGCAATTATGGCTGCTCCAATACAGAAGGTGGCTATCTGTGTGGCTGCCCGACTGGATATTACAGAGTTGGACAAGGGTGAGTGTTTGTTACTCCCACATAGCAAAACCTATTGCAAACCTGTGAGTCACCAACATAAGTTATTACAACACTAAATCCCACTCCCAAAAATATTCAAGTAGCCCAAATCATTAAACTAAGTTCAACTTAAATGAATGGTTTCTCAACACTAGAATCTATTTGCAAACAGATTGCAAGAGAACATGAACTGTTATTTTGCACTCCCCTCTCAAGCAATATGAAGTTTAGGACCAGTAGGAGAGGGAGATCTGTGGTATCTTTGTTGTAATCTCTAAAGCTGAGTCAGTATTCCAAGAGTACAGAAGAAATTGGCTCACATGGACAGTAGGTCTACTGCTTGTGCTGGGCGCTTTCCAGATTAGACCCTGCAATGGGGTCACAGCATATCTCTGAAGTGTGCTTCCACATTTCCTGTGTTGTGACACTGCAGTCCCTACGCTGACAGTAGGATGCCATTCACATTTCCGATGCCTTGTTTTGAATTTAATCACTGTGATTTATTGATAGAACATGTGTCTAGCGTAAAAAGGTTGCTGTTTGGGGGGGTTGTTAGTTTTCACGAGTCTGTTCCCCCTGCTGGGCGCTTTGCTATTTACATTTTGAATGTGATTTGCCTGAACAGAAGCATTTTCCCACTGTTGAGTGGCTAATTTGGAAAGCGCCCTGTTGCATCTGTGTAACTGCCAAAACTGTTGTACCCAAGCAAAGTTCTGCTCCAGTGCAAAGGCAGTTGCGCAACTGACTGCCCACTGGAAAGGACATCCATTTCCAATAGTTGTCCTGCCAGGCAACAATTTTTTTTAATGTGTTAGATTTATATACCGCTTTTCATTAAAATAACCTCAGAGTGGTTATTTGCACAACTTTATGCTGGAGCAGAGTGGAGCTGGGTCACCACAGCATCAGCAGTCCAGTACATGGACACAGCAGCATGGGCAATGCTCCTAGCACTCATGTTGCATAGCGGAGAATGTAAGCCAGTGGCCCATATACTGGCTGTTTTTTAAAAGACCATTAAAACGCACCTGTTTTCTCAGGCTTTTACTTAATTTTAACTGGTTTTATACCATAATTGTTTTAATCATTTTATCCTGTTTTGATATTAGTTGTATTTTAACTTATGTACTAGGGGTGCACATGCTAGGCAACGTGACAGACAGACAACAAATATATAATAATAATGTGCAGTGAGCCAAGAGGGACACACGCTCACACACTCTTCCTAGCCACTCATCAGCCTGTCAGCACTGCTAGTGATGGCAGGGGCTCCTCCATGCCACCAGTTCATTGCATCACATCAGCCTCAACCAACTCGCATCATTCCCAATGAGAGCAGATTGCAGCTGTGATGATACAACAATGTGTCAGTGGCATGGAGCAGCCCCTGCTCCAGTGTCAAAGGGCTGGTGAGTGACTCGGAAGCAGCGAGTGCAGATCCCTCTTGGATCCACAGCTCACTGCACACTATAACACCAACAATATGCCTTTATTAGTCTACAATAACCAACAATAACCAACTAATATTACATAATACAATAACCAACTAATACAATTAGTGACATAAGAGATTCACCTCGGCCCCTTACAATTTATACTATTGATTCAGCTCTAACATTTGTCTTCTTCTAGTAGTAACAGCAACAAGGTATTAGGCCATACTTATTGTTACTTCTTTATTGTATCCGGCTAGAAGATAAGCAACATAAAAACCTCTGTCCCACCCCTAAAGTGGAGTCAACAAGGGTTTCACAAATTTTCTTCTAATATCATCATAATACACACATTCTAACAAAACATGCTCAACAGTTTCAACATACCCTTGTCCACAAGAACACAATCTCAGACTGAAAGGGATTTTTTTTTCCCCCAAATGGCCCTCTGTGACAGCAGTAGGTAAACAATTGAATTGAGCAGCCATAAAAAAATTCCTATTTGGGAGGCACAGTTAGGAAATATAAATAGTTAGAGGACAACCTTATGTCCTGTGCTTCACCCCATTCCAGGGGCATGCAGCCATGTTTTGCCCCTGCAAAGGTTTCTTGATAGTCCAGCAATCTCTCCTTTATCTGTCTTCTAACCTCCAGATAATCATATTTATGTAAGTATAGCCCAGACAGCCTGGTGGGATTAATTTTAGAGTTAAGTCCTTTCAGCCATGAACTAAGAAATGAATCCTTCATCATTAAGGCTAAAAAACTATTAGGGCCTATGTTAAGTTGCAATTTGATCCAGAAATTCAAGGAGACAATCCAAGCCCTGGTAACTATTGAGGGAAACCTACTTCTATCCTTAAGGCGGAATTTTTAACACATCTGGGCAAACTCAAAATACACCTCAAAAATTTTGATTGGACTCTTTCCATACTTTTGTCCATACCTAAGTACCAGACCTGAATACCATATAGTAACTTAAGGATTACTTTAGCCCTATAAACTATTAGGGCCACGGGAATATAATTCCCTCCTTTTGTGAAATAAAACTGCACTATACTATTTAAAAGGAAGCCTGCATTTTGAAGGGCACGAGCCCTATGTTTAGCCCAACTAAGAGACGCCTGAAATACAATTCCCACATAGTTAAAGTCTTTTACTTGTTCTATTATATGGCTATCCCTTGAACATTTATATCTTTTATTACCGCCACAAAATACTAATATCTTTGTTTTCTCATAACTTATTGACAACGCCTCACTAGCACAATACCTTGAGAACTGTACCATCAGTCTATTTAACCCCACTCTAGAGTGCGATAATAAAACCGCATCATCTGCTTATTTATTTATTACATTTATAAACCACCTCATCCAGAGGCTCTGGGCGTTGTACAACAACTTTTAAAAAGACATAAAACCCACAATTAAAACAATGCTAAAAACAATAGAAAAACAATTCAAAAATGATTAAAACTATTTAAAACCAATTAAAATACATTTAAAAACAACAACACTTTACAAGCCTTGGAAGGCCAGGCCAAATAAATAGGGTTTTAGGGCATTATTATTATATAATAATGGGGATTTCTTTCCCCGCTAAGTTTGGAAGATGGTACTTTGAAGCGTATAGGATGGGGGCTAGATCGTTCAAGTATAAGTTAAATAGGTGGGGTGCCAAGACACAACCCTGCCGTACTCACTTTGTCATTATAATTGCCTTAGTTAAATGCCCAGCAGGAGAGCATCGTATTTTTGAAGATGTGTCAGTATATAGGCGTTCTATTAGGAACAGCAGCCTCTTATCTACTGTAGATCTGCCCAGTTTCCCCCATAAACATCTTCTTGATATTGAGCTGAATGCTGACTTTAAATCAATAAAGCTTACATATAACTTCCTTTTAAGATATTTAGAATATTTCTCCACCAAGTGATATAGAACAGCAGCATGATCCATGGGTGAACAGCCCTTCTTAAAACCAATCTGCTCCACTCCCAGAACATTCTCTGCCTCCATCCAATCTAAAAACTCGGTTTTTAAATACATCGCATAAAGCTTCCTGATTATAGACAGCAAGCTTATTGGACCGTAATTTGCTGGATCCGATTTTGCCCCCTTTTTATAAATAGGAACTAATACTGCATCTCTCCAATTGAGGGGAACCAGTCCTGTGTTATCTATATGGGAGAACAGTGATGCCAACGGAGTATCCCACCATTCAGCATTTGCTTTCAACATCTCAGCTGGGATTAGGTCAGGCCCCGGGGCGTTCTCTGCCTTCAACTGCCCTCTAAGAATAAACACTTACAATTCTGTCACTGGATCCCATGATGGCAAGTCAATTCCTGCTTGTGGCAGGGCTGTTCCTACAGCCTCATTTGTCAGTGAATTAAAAATGGAGAAAAAATAACAGTAGTAGCCAAAATACAGCAGTCATTAACTCCTTGCACATGTTTCCCTTTCCTTGGAACAATTTGCCAAAACGTTCTATTATCCTTCCTGTATGAAGCTTCTATTAACTGAGATTAAATTTCCTTTTCTTTGGCCTTCTCTTTGTTATGATTAATAATTTATATTCATTTTTCAAATTAACATATAATTTTAACAATTCCACTCTTTTTTGTTCCCTATACTGGCCATAACATTCCTTCAACTCTCTCTTTTTCTGGAAACATTCTCTGTCATACCAAGAATTACCACTGATGTTACCACTTCCAGACCTTAATTTTACCTCCTCAGATAGGGAACCCTGTAGTATGCGAATTAAATTGTCATAAGCATCCAGCGATTCACAAGATGGACCAGATTCCATCTGGGCCTTAAGCTCTTTACACTCCTGAGTATTTAATACATTACCAATTTCTTTACTCGGCTCAAGAGTCAATTTAAGTCATTTCCTCCCATCACACATAATTGGTCTTAAAATGGGAGCTGGGGTAGTGGTAATTGGCTGGATACCAATAAGAGGCTGATGGTCACTAGAGAACTGAACTCCAATCTGGAACTCTGGAACCTTCTCACAAAGTGAATTGGAAACCATCATATAATCAATCACGCTACTCCCTTTTGTGGTGTTAAAAGTGAATTTCCCTTTATATCGGACCTCTGAAAAGTATAAGCATGCATATGTATTCAGTACTTGGTTTGGGCCCCTTTTGCAGCAATTACTGCCTCAATGCGGCGTGGCATGGATGCTATCAGCCTGTGGCACTGATGAGGTGTTATGGAAGACCAGGATGCTTCATTAGCGGCCTTCAGCAATTCTGCATTGTTTGGTCTCATGTCTCTCATCCTTCTCTTGGCAATGCCCCATAGATTCTCTATGGGGTCAGGTCAGGCGAGTTTGCTGGCCAATCAAGCACAGTACACTGTATACTTTTCAGAGGTCCGATATTGTTCTGTTCTACAATCCTTGTCTTCTTGGTTCCATGTAATATTCTAATTTTCTGGGATTGTGGATTTGGGGTTTTCATGAGCTGTACGCCATGATCATCACAATTCTAACAAATTAAGGCTTAACTTATCTCGCTTTGCATGTAATGCGTCTGTCTCATATATCAGTTTCACCTTTTAATTTGCATTACTGAAATTAATGGACTTTTGCACGATATTCTAATTTTCCGAGTTTCACCTGTACTGTCTCTCCAGATAACAATCACCGAAACCTAAGTTGTTCCATATGGAAGAAAACTAACTGCCTCTTGGGCACCAATACTGCTTCTCTGACTCCAACTCCCTGAACTTTCTTCTTCATCTTTCTTCTTTCATTCCTTCCCTTCTCAGCCTGGCCACAGCTTTGAGGAGTCACTTTGAGGAGCCATTTGCAGGAAGAAACAGCAATTTGTCAAAAATACTCTTGCCTTATTAGACTAGGCCCTGTAGCAACGGCCCTCTGCATGACTCAGCAGCCCACTCCTTGTGCTTTGCCTCTTCTTGGCTCAGCTTCTTCTCTACCGAGGGCTGGAAGTACATCCCTTTTAGTCGAACTCAATAAAACAACCCTTATCTTCTGATATTCCAAGCACCAGGAACTGGGCTCTCTCTTGCAACTCCCCAAGAAACAGCTTTGCTCCCCTCAGCGTCTCCTGTAACACTTTGTTGCCTCCCCAAAAGGACATCCTCATATTGGGCTGACATGAGGCTCTCCAAATCCTTATATCTATTTTCATTAGTTCTGAAGGCTTGGAGGGAGTTGCTGACCAAGGCTGTTGTCTCTGGCTCTCTGTTCAGCAGTCCAGTCTTTGCTGTTCCACAGCTCTGCATGGTATGTAGACCAGTATGTTCAGGCAGGCATTGCTAGAAGCACAGCAACATTGGTCCTAACAATTTGGGGTCTGCCAAAACACAATTTGGCTGTCCAAATCATGGGAACCTCAATTTACATTCGAGGGCTTAAACAGACCCTTTAAAGTAGAGAATAGAAGGTCTGTACCTGCTCCTGCTCCGATTGCCACCATCCCGGCACTCCCCCCAGCTATGTCTGTACACCAGAGGGGCATCTCCTAGCTGCCCTTGCATGGTGCCGGCACTCACATGGCCTCTGTGGATACGCGGCAGTCATTTGCATGGTCAGTATGGTTGCTGACCACGCAGTTGCCCAGAGGCCATGTGCGTTCTGGCGCCGTGCAGGAGCAGCTGGGAGATGCCCTGTCGGTGTGTGCGCATAGCTGTGGGGAGCGCCAGGATGGTGACACTGGCGGCAATTGGAGGAGGAACAGGTATGGAATTTAAAGGGAAGTGCCCTCAAATTTAAAGGGAGGTGCCCGTGATTCAGAGAGCCGAATTGCATTTTGGCACATCCCTACTAACAACCCTTAAATGTCAAACTCAGTCTTTCCATAGGGCTCTTCTGCCAACCAGTTACAAACTCAGTCAGTTCTATGCACCTTTCTACATCAAACTTGCTTTAGCCCCCACCATGGCAGGACATTGTGAGGCATACCATAACAAAATGGCTTATATATTCAGGTGCTAACACAGTCATCTTTACTCAACAGACATTGTGTCTCAGGTATGGGATTTAATAAAGGCCAGTATTTGTCACTAGATGGGGATGAAGAGAATGCTTTGTCTCCTGAAGCGTGTTATGAGTGTAAAATTAATGGCTACTCCAAGAAAGACAGCAGGAGGAAGAGAAGCATCAATGAAACTGAGCCTGTTGAGGTAAGCAAATACTAAGCCTCTTGAAGTGAGCTTGCTGAGGTAGAGTAAAACTGGCTTGCATCCCCACCCCCCTCAAGCCTAAGATATTTTTCCAGTTGGGATTGCTAGCTTTTTCTTTCTAATCCCTGTGGAAAATGGGGATTAGTGGGATGAGTGGAATGGGGATGCGTGGGATGGGGAAAGCTATCACTAATCTGCAATCAGCAGCAGGAAGCGCTGTCTGTCCAATGGAGGCCATTATATCAAGGGCATTTACCTAGATTAGTTCTTATGCCTGGGTGTTTTTCATAGAGGGCTTTTAGTTTGCAACTCCTCCGGAATGGAGGGTGTGCATTCACATTTTGGCCAGATTTAGCCTGAAGTCCCAGTGAGCTATCGGGGAGCACTTGATACAAGATTCAGATTTTTCAAAATGGTGTGTTAGAGTGTAGCCCTATTTATATCCAGGGTAAAAAAAAATCCACTTTGTGTTGGTTTTGAGGTGCAACTTCAAACTCACAGTAAAGCCTTGCAGTAAACTCGTGGTAAAGCCTGCAGTATGCCCTGGTGCTGCAAAAGAATGCACAGTAGTTCTCTGCTCTCCCAGTTTTCACCATGTTTCCAGCAACACTTTTGAAGCTTAATGCAGGGGCTGAATCTTCTATATGGGCAAAGTTGGTGGTGCTCACCTTAAATTTCGCAGTTGGCCATATTGTCTCTGTCTCCATTTTGTGTGCCTAAAGCCTCCCTCTGTTGTTCCCTGCTGCTCTTGCCTGCAGCCTGCTGCTGCTTCAAGGCTTGTGAGGATGGGCGATGGTAGCACAGAAAAATGAAAAGGCCAGATCTTTTAAAATACCAGTGTCAGGAGCCAATAAGCATGCTCACTTTTGTTTTTGAAAAGTGGGCAGTCCTAGGAGACCAAATTGAATCCAAACTGCTTTTCAAATAATTGCAGAAGTGGCTTTCCATGTGGGTGTGGTGTATGTAGAGAAGGAATGGATTCTGTTGGAAGAGAATGATTTTAAAAATCTATTTGCTATCCAGGAAACTAACCAGGTTTTTCCTCTGGATTGTGGCCAGTATCTGTAGCATTCATGTCCACTGGGGGTTATGGTTCATTGGGCAAAGATTAAGGAAGTGTCAAAGAGATCTCTATTTTTTTAAAAAAAATTGCTGCTTGCTAGGATGGACATCCACGCTAAGTGGTGGGCACCTTAGGCAGGTAGAGAGTGGCACCCAGCTGTTCAGCAGGCATGGAGTAGGGAGAGGGTGTCCCCATGCATCTTTGCTTCCCATGGTATACTCTTACTTACAGGAGATGGTTCATAGAAGCAGCAAGCATAATTGAAAAACCTGTGATTGTTCTCTTATTTATGTATGCATTTTTTAAAAAGGCAGGCAGAGCTGCCCTTGTAACTTCAAAATGCATTTGTTCACCACTTTTGTGCTTTACCTGTGGCTTATATAAATTTATTTACTTTTACATGTATAGCTTCTGCCTCCTCTAAGAAACCCAGAGTGGTGCACAAGGTTATATTTTTCCTCCCAACAGCCCTATGAGGAAGGTTATGTTGAGAGATAAGTGACTGTCTCAGCATCACCCAGTGAATTTCATGGTTAAATGGGGATTTGAACTTGGATTTCCCCAGTCTAGTCCACTAACCATTGTATCACTATGGCTCAGAATTCTTTCTTGTTTATTTGTAGTAGTATTCATTCTTGAAATAATCAGGCAGACATAGCTGCTCTGGTGACTTCAGAATGCATTTACTCTCCACAGACACAACTTTTTAAAGCTGCTCTGTGCTTTAATTGTGGCTTGTACAGTTCTTTCCTGTGTGTCCGCTTGTGTTTTGATCCTGCTGTGTTAGATACAAATCTACACACTACTGTGTAGTTAAGTACTATAAAACTGATATATTCCATATTTCTCTGTATCTCTGCTGATGAGCAATTGAGATTTGTGTGCTTGCGTGTGTGTTTGTATTTTGATCCCACTTATTAGCTACAAATCTACACTTTGCCACTTATTACTAAGGCACTCACCTAGTCCCAGCTCCACCTCAGCAGCTGCCCACAATTGGCTCCACCTCTCACTACCTGTGGCTAGGGACATGTGAACTGGCTCAAGGTCAATCAGGTTCACCATTGAACCAGGCCAGGCCTTGTTTGGCTCACCCTCGAGCCAAACTCCCTGAGCCGGCTCAGGGGTTCTAAGTTTTTTTAAAAATTAAAAAACTTTTAACATTCACTGCCAGGTCTGGGATGATGGCGGCCATGGGGGAATCTTTGCCATCTCTCTTGCTCCCCACCAGTATTCTCCCATTCTAAAAAGGGCCAGTTTGGCCCTTTTCAGGGCCATTCTGGCCCTTCTTCTGGTGGCATCGGCCATTTTGGAGGCCACCACGCATGCCCATTGGGCCTCTAAGTGGCTTGGGTCATGACCGTTTAGAATGGGAGAAGGCTGACAGGGGAGATGGCAAGACATCCCCTGCCGCCAGCCCGGACCCAGCAGTGAGTGTTAAAAGTAAAAAATAATAATAATAAACTTAGAAGCCCCAAATCAGCTTGAATTTGAGCTGAGCCATGGGTATGTTTGGGGGGCACAAAACCAAACATGCCCAGTTCAGTTTGAGTCCAGTCCAGACTCGAACCAAACTGGGCAAACTGGTTTTGTGCACACCCCTACCTTTGGCTCCACCCATCACCTGCCCTGCCTATCACCCCCTGTTCCCAGGAACCACCAGCTGCCACTGGCTCAATGGCAAGTAGAATTAAATAACTGGATTGAACATTTCAATGTATCAGGAGGAATAAATGCAGTAGTGTAGCAAGGTTAGAGGGGTCCTGTGTTCAATAAACTAACATTTATTCATTTATTATAAAATACACCAAACTTGTTTTTGTTGTGCCATAAGCAACGTGGAAAATTCTTAAACACAAAGCCCCCCCCGAAAAGCCCCCCCCCACTCACCAATGTGGCACCTTGCTGCTGTTGCTCCTCTCTGTTGCTGCTGCTCCACCTGTCGCTGCTTGCTAGCCACTACGTACTGCATGACTGGCATCAGGGTGCATGTGTGCCCTCTGTTTCCCAGCCAGTTTACACACCAGTAAGAAGCTGGACAGCCTCTTCCCTCTCTTGTTTGCTCAAGAGATGAAAGAGGCTACTCAGTTCCCTCCCATTGTACAAGCCGGCTGATAAGTGCAACAAACAGCAGAGAGCAGCAAGAGGGGACAAATGACAGTTGGGGGGCCCTTGTCAGCCCCTCTTCTTGGGCAGCCTGGGGCAGTCCATGTTCTTGGAACACATATGTCCAATTAGGGCTATGCCCCTGAATAAACGAATAATCATCACTGAAAAGTCCTTCCCTTCTAATGGTAAAAATGAATCATACTTATCTTTATAAAGCCACTCCATTACACCAGAAGAAATATGAGCTTGAAGAATCCTTGATTTGGTTTTCCTCCACTTTGTTGTACCTGCATAGTTGTCTTGATATTTTCTAGTTCCGTTGTATAATCCATAGCAGACACAACAACTACTGCTAGATAGAGAGTTCCCTGTTCTTTTTTTGGACTCTGATCTTTGTGGAATTACTCTTTATTCTGCCAATTGTTAGAATGTTGACAGATGTTTTGTAGGTCCTGCAAAATTATAGAATTTCCCCTCATATAAACATTTCTGGTTTTGTTTGTTTGTTTGTTTATTATATTCCTATACTGCTCCATCGTCAGCTCTGGGATGGGGGCTTCACAACATTTGGGCTGAGCATAGAGGATACTATTTGTATTTGTGTCTACAAAAATCATCTCTAATTGTACTGGATTCAGGATCAAACTTCAGGGATGGTGGGGAAAGCTCATTTGCATTATGCCAGTCTCCTGAAATCCCAGTGTTGCATATTCCATACACAGTACCAGCAAGCTAGCAGGAGGCAGCAGTGGTGGTGTGTCAGGCTCATTAATGGTCATGGCTGTAACCATATAAACAACAGATTGTGGGTTTGACTGTTGTCCTCAACTTCCACTTTTGATTTTACAGGTCAGTTTGGAAAGCTTGGACATCGACCACCCATTGAAGATGAGGTTCAATCTGTCTGGGGTTGGCAATAAGGAGCACATCATAGATCTCATGCCTGCAATACAGCCCCTCATAAATCACATCCGCTATGTCATCTCCTTTGGTAATGACAACAGCATCTTCCAGGTACACCAGAAGGATGGGCTCAGTTATCTTCAGGTTGCTAAGAGAAAGGCTATGCCTGGCACTTATACACTGGAAATTGTTAGCATTCCCCTCTACAAAAAGAACGAGCTAAAAAAACTGGAAGAAAGAAACGAGGACAACTACCTCCTAGGAGAGCTTGGAGAAGATCTCAGAATGAGGCTCTGGATTGAACTCTACTAAAACCTCCACTACTTAGGGTCACTTCATGAATGACTTGCTTCCATTCATGTACTTATCCACCTGAACATATTTTGCTTTTCAAAAGCTTTAAAGGAGTCAATGACTTACTTTCTTAAAGACCAAAAACTATGAAGGACAGAGACCTCTGTATCCTTCCATCCTGTCCAAGACTGCAGAATGGCCCTTTGACTTTACCATGGCCAAAGTTTTGACTACAATGTCAATCATGGTTACTGTATCTTCTATATAACCTCAATTTAAAATATACTTTTAAAAATGGTGCTCAAGAGGTCAGCGTATGGCACTAAATGGCACAAAAATGTGAGCTACTTTTTCCTGTTAGCAGTCTAGCATGTTGGGTATTTTGCTATAGTTCCTAAATTAAAAAAATAGAGATTTTATTTATTTTAATGCAGTAATATATGGAGAAATTAACAATCTATGTTAACAAAAAAGAGAGAAAGAGAAAGAGGAACACACTTGTTTTCTTCAAGATTTTATAAATTTGAATTATTACAGGTAAAAGGTTTTCTTTTTAAAAAGAAGAAGAAAAACCAATTGATTCCAAAAAGAGCGAGAGAGAATGCTTCTCACTATTGTGCCAGTCATCCATATAGCATAAAGTCAGTTTTCAAACAAAAAAAATCACAGAGCCAAATGAGCACTGTAAAACAGCTCTGAAGTCCAATAAATTTCTTTTCCAAGCAGAGGATTAAAGTCATGGCGTATCCTGAATTACCACTGACCATTAGCAGAATTTCAGTGACCATAAGCCTCAGTATACTTCACAGCCATGAGGAATAGATTCAATATTAAAGATAATTAATAATGGAAGATGATGCACAACCACTGTAGCAAAATACCTGGACTGCTTATGGTACCATTAGCATTGCAGACCAAACCGTACTGTATTTCCTTCAGATAACCTCAATATATCACACAACACCTCATACACCACAAACTAAAGGTGCTCTACATACTTGCATTACTGTAGGCAGCTGAACACAAACCTACTCTTCTCTGAAGAGAACACCTGATCTTTTGTTCTGTTTGGTGCTGGCTTGGATTAATGCTGAAATGAAATTGACTGAGCTGTTTCAGGACTGCCATGTATGTACACTATTCATGCTGCGAAGAAGAGACATGCATATTTGAAAACAATTAGGAATTTTCATTAATACTGTAGTTATACACAATATGCCTCATTTTATCATAGTCTTTTTTGTAAGAATGACTTTTGTACAATGAGTTGACATTTAGTTTAGTATTTTTTAAAATGTTGTGCCATTATGTGTTAATAATTGTATGTTGCTATGGTGCTATTATTGACAGCTGGTACCTGTAGCAAGTAACATAAAAGAACCTCACATGTGAACAGCATGCACATTCCAGATCTGGGTTTTCTCCAGATACATACCTGTGCTGACCAAAGATTAGCAACAATCTACACTCAGTGTTTGGATTCATATTTTGTATTTTCTTTATGAAAAGAAGATGACATTGTAAATTACAGTTTTGTTTTTGAGAAAAAATGGTTTGGTTTTGTAGAGCTTTGTACTAATACTACACCACTTTTCCTGCAATAAAACTTATTTTCTGGTAGCTGTCTTGATTTGTTCAGGCAATTAACTGAGGAAAAAGCATGAAAGTAGACAAGAACTGACATGAGGGTTTGTAGCACTCCAACATAGTGCAGAGCATAGTGCATACTGTACTGCTATACATCATGTCATCCAAGTTTCTCTTTTTCTATTTTATTCATTATTTATCTGCATTTATGTGCCGCTCTTCCTCCAAGGAGTCCAGAGGGTGTATGTGATTGTATGTTTTTCTGTCACCCAGACTATAACCAAGACAATGTTCAGCATCTAACTGAAGGTACATTCCACTTGAAATGGAGATGAAAATGATCAGTCCCCCCACCCCCCAGTCCCTTTCTTTTCAGAGAGGTTTGTGCAGTAAGAAGTCACCTTAAGTGGCACAGCGGGGAAACACTTGACGAACAAGCAGACGGTTCCTGGTTTGAATCCCTGCTGGTACTATATCGGGCAGCAGAGAAATAGGAAGATGCTGAAAGGCATCATCTCACACTGCGTGGGAGGAGGCAATGGTAACCCCCTCCTGTATTCTACCAAAGACAACCACAGGGCAATGTGGTCGCCAGGAGTTGACACCAGCTCAACGGCACACTTTACTTTACTTGTGCCGTAAATTATCCTCGTGATGCATGCCCTCAACAGTCTGTTTTAATATGCTTGAATGCTGCACTGGGAAAAATTACATTTCTGCCTGGTGGGTCTGTGCACCATTCCACGACAGGTGGTGTTCCCTGCACAGCCAGCTAGAGGTGCCTATCAAAAATGGAAAAATAATCAGAAGCCTGATGAACCTAGTCCAGAGGGCTCTAAACTAAACCCTATGGGGCCAGAGAAAAAAGCCCAATGGCAAGTAAAAAAAGTAAGTATTTAAGATAGATACTTGAGTGCTGCAGGAGGTGAGTGAGTTGTGGTGTTGCCAAGCTAACTCCCCAGTAAAATAGCATCAGATACATTGGAGCATAATATCCATGGCTTGCAGTATATATACACTAATGCACAGAGTACAGAAAATAAACAAGATGAGCATAAACTCCTAGTACTAGTAAATATGACTCAATAGGTAGGTGGCATTGAGACTTGTAGCATGACACCCAGGATTGGAATGTAGCAATTGAAGGATATAATTTGATAAAGCATTTATTTGTTTGTTTGATTGATTGATTGATTTCTATGCCGCCCTTCCAAAAATGGCTCAGGGCAGTTTACACAGAGAAATAATAAATAAGTAAGATGGATCCCTGTTCCCAGAGGGCTCACAATCTAAACACCAGCAACAGTCATGGAGGTACTGTGCTGGGGGTGGATAGGGCCAGTTACTCTCCCCCTGCTAAATAAAGAGAATCACCACGTTAAAAGGTGCCTCTTTGCCAAGTTAGCAGGGGTTACACTATTTATCTATACAGTAGATAAGCAGCGAGGGGGAGTAGTATTATATGTCAAGATTTTGCATAATGGCACAGAAATCCAAGAGAGTGTGAGCATGGTAAAGGTAAAGTATGCTGTCGAGTCAGTGTTGACTCCTGGCGACCACAGAGCCCTGTGGTTGTCTTTGGTAGAATACAGGAGGGGTTTGCCATTGCCTCCTCCGGTGCAATATGAGATTATGCCTTTCAGCATCTTCCTATATCACTGCTGCCTGATATAGGTGTTTCCCATAGTCTGGGAAACATACCAGCAGGGATTCAAACAGCTGCTGCCCAATATAGGTGTTTCCCATAGTCTGGGAAACATACCAGCAGGGATTCAAACCAGCATCCTCTGGCTTGCTATTCAAGTCATTTCCCCTCTGTGCCATTAGGTGGTTTATTGAAATCAGTGGGACAAGTTAATCATGACTAACTTAAGTAGTGAATTTCAATGGAATTCATTTTGACTAAATTAGTCTGGATTCTCCTGTTCACAGTTTATGCAATTCAAGCTCTGATTCATTAAGCAATGCTGATTCACAGATACTATTTTATCTAAAAGATCTGGAACTCTAGTAAAGACACCTGATGTTTTAATTCTGTAAGTGATTTAGTCCAGTTCAAGACGAGGCGGGGCAGACAAGCAACAAGCAGCAAGAGCATAGAAAGCAGTCTTCACTGGCCTTTCTGTAAATAATACTCATTTCATTAAACTATTAATATTCTTAATTCTACTCCACTGCCTGGTCCTTGTGTGCAACAACCCTTTCCTCTGGATTCTACAATGGGGTCCTCCAGAGATGGATAATCTACAACTCCCATCATCCCACAATAAATTATGGCTGGGGATAATGGGAGTTGTAGTTCTGCAACATCTGAAGTGGTTCCCAGCTTGGGAACCACTGGTTTAGATTAAATCTAAAAAAAAATCCAAAAGGAATTGACCAGTCAGATAATTGTAGTATTTAGAAGTCCAGTTCATGTTTTTGTTGGAGTTGTAACTTGGATAATCCAGGACAGGTTTTTGCAGAGAATCCAGAGAAAACTAACTAGGACTCTGTAGCCTGGCTTGTGTGAATCCAAATAAAAACTGCTTTCTTCAAGCTCTTCTTGATATAGGTGTTTCCCATAGTCTGGGAAACATAGCAGCGGGGATTCGAACCGGCAGCCTCATGCTTACTAGGCAAGTCATTTCTTCGCTGCACCATTAGGTGGCAATGTGAGCACAGAAGTGTAGTGGATAGCATCTGGGTAAAACAAATGGAGGGAAAATATAAACAACATTGTACTTGGAGTTCACTACAGACCGCCATTTCAAGGAGAGGTTGCAAATAACACTTCTCCAATGGTTCCGGGATGAGGCAAGCTTTACTTTTACAAAATACCTCCACTGGTTGGCAGACAGGGTCCATCAGCAAGAACAACACCAAGGGGAGGGTCTTCCTCCCAGCTACCAGACTGGCCCTGCCTGGTTAACAGGGAGCATGGTTCTGGCATTGTTTGTATACAAGTGATTGAATTTTACTTTACAGTTTATTTTCCAGGAGAGAGGCACCATTTGAAGCAGGGCTTGGGCTGTGACTTTTTACACACCACCCCCACACCTCAAGAAAAAAGCCTTCCTGAGAAACAATCTTTCCTTCCCGGCATGGCTTCCCACACTCAATTTCTTCCCCTCCTTTGTGTGGAGCAGGAAAGCTGTTGGTTCACCTCCCTGCTTCATGCCATGAGTGAGGCACAGTCGCTGCTTGGCCACAGCAACCGGCTCATCTGTCACGTCACTCCATAGGACTCATGGCATCTTGCAATGCTTCACAACAGAGTGCCATCTTGAATGTTGCAGAGGAGTGAGCAATGGTGATTCCTCACTCACTCACAAGGGCCAGCACTCCTGATTCACCAGCTTCAATATCTCTGCAGAAGGTGGTGTAAGTATTGATTGACTGATTGATTAAGTGCAGTCAAGTTGGTGTCGACTCTTAGCGACCACATAGATAGATTCTTTCCAGGATGATCTGTCTTCAGCTTGGCCTTTTAAGGTCTCTCAGTGGTGCATTCCTTGCTGTCGTAACGGAATCCATCCACCTTGCAGCTGGCCGTCCTCTTCTTCTCTTTCCTTCAACTATCCCCAGCATTATAGACTTCTCAAGGGAGCTAGGTCTTCGCATAATGTGTCTGAAGTATGATAGTGTGAACCTGGTCATTTGTGCCGCGAGTGAAAATTCTGGACTGATTCGTTCTATGATCCATTTGTTTGTTTTGCTGTCTGTCCATGGTATCCTCAAAAGCCTTCTCCAGCACCAAAGTTCAAAAACATCAATGCTTTTTCTATCTTGCTTCTTCAAGGTCCAGCTTTCACATCCATAGAGTGTCACAGGGAAAACCATTGTCCGAACGATTCTAATCTTTGAAGGTGTAGACACGTCAGGGCATCTAAATATCCTTTCCAAGGCCTTCATTGCAACCCTACCAAGTGCTAGTCTGCGGCGTATTTCTTGACTGCTGGATCCTTTACTGTTGATGGTCAATCCTAAAAGGCAGAAGCTATTGGGGGTGTAAGTATACTACCCCCAAAAAGAGTTTTCATAGCCTCTTCTATTTCCCACCGTTTTATATCTCAGTATTGTTGCTAGCAGTGTGGTGCTTCTCATCTGCTTTTTTCTCTCAGCAACTTCCAGAGGCACAACAGGCGCATTGAAGAAGAATGGAAGCTCTGTCTCCTTCCTCTCCTGAGCAAGCAACTTCCCCTTTCCTTTATGAGTGCAGGGTTGGAGTGTAGTAAATCCTTAAAGGCAGGGAGAACTGCTCCTGGTCCCGCTGCCAACACAGCAGGACTGATTAATCTCCCTCTCAAACGGGGCCCCATGGCCCCGTTAGGAGAGAGATCAGCGCGCTGCTCAAAGCGAGGGCCATACAGTTTAAATTGTAAACAGGACAGAGCCCGG
This sequence comes from Hemicordylus capensis, assembly GCF_027244095.1. Taxonomy (NCBI): domain Eukaryota; kingdom Metazoa; phylum Chordata; class Lepidosauria; order Squamata; family Cordylidae; genus Hemicordylus; species Hemicordylus capensis. Next base: position 86,029,018 of record NC_069658.1, on the reverse strand, counting down.
GATTGGACCATCCAATTATGTAGGTGGAACTTACTTCTGGCACAATTTTTTTCCTCCGTGCCTGAGGTGGAGAGTTGTGAGAGAGTTTAATCTCTGCCACACTAACTGACATAAATGGAATAAGTGCTGCTTGGAAGACAAGTGTGCTGGTTGCAAGTTTTACTCATGTTCTGGTATAAAATAAATGTGAAAAACTGTATGTGTGCCTGTGTGAGTTTCAAACGTGAATTTTTATTTTGCTGAGACAAGAAAAAATGGGCTTTCATTACCCACCAAGCTTAAGGGTCACCCCTGGTCCCCTGTCTTCACCCTCCCACCTTCCAGAGCCCCACTTATAGCCTCTTCAGTCCGTGCATGGCCCCCCACCCCCACGGACCACATTTCTCCCTGATGGGATCTGATGGAGTATTTTGCCCAAAAAGATCCTAGTCAGGTTGGGGGTGAAGGACTGACACGGAGGTTGTAAACGGAGAGACCCCAAGGTGTGTGTTTCCTATAAAGGGGTTTTCCCCAGGCTGGAATTCACTATCTATCTATCTATCACTGGCATTACTCACTCACAGAGGCGTAACGGGGGGAAACGGTGCCCAGGGCAAGCTCTGCCCCTGAAATTGTGGCCCCCCGCCCCCCCCATACCTGCGCCCCACTGGCCGGAGTGAGCACGGTGGTGGCGGGCGGCGGCTAAATCAACTCAAACATTTCAAGAACGTTACACCAATAATTTTGAAATATTCATTTATTAGCTAATAAATTAATTAATTAAATTAAATAAATAGCTGGTGTTATTGCTTCGAAAGTGGGTGAATTAATGGATCTGAATGTTCACTAGTTTTAGGTTGGTTTGTAATTAGCACTTATTCGCATGCACACTAACTCATCTGGTAATTGTGACTTTGTAAACAAAGATTCCTTTAAACATAATTATCAGAGAATTTCTAATTCAGCTTAAACTTTTCCTGCTTCTTTGGAACATATATCCTGATAAAGAAGCACATTGTTCTTGAATGTTAATGAATGCATTCAAGAATGCATTTTTTTGAATGCATCTTGCCTTGTCTACTGTGGTAGGGCACGGGATATTTTTGATATCCATTTAATAGCAAGCAGCATGTTAGATTTTTATCCATAATTTGATCATACTTTGTAATGCAATGTTCCTAGAAGCATGTGTTTTCCCCATCATATGAATGGAATCCACACAGCTGTAACAGTAAATATAGCTAACTTTGTTGAAAAAGAAGATAAATTTTCATCAATAGTTCCATATTCTACACACTTTTGGACGTGGGTACCATTTTAACATTTACAATAGTTGGTGTGGGGTGGGGGGAGAGATTTACAACTATCAAGCGCTGTTCCAGACTCTGTTTTGTTGATCTTCATTATGGATTGAAAGCGAGATTTTCTAAAAGCAACTGCTGTGCCAATGACCATCTGTACTTGTACTTAAGGTATTTTATTATTCTGTCAAGTATGAACAAATAGCATTTCTTTGCATCATTTGGCTAAAGGCATGAAGATATTCTATTTGATCAACCAAATGTCTAGCTGGCTGCACATCCAACTACATGCAAGCAATAGCTGTGGGATTAAAGGAAAAACAACTGAACTTGGAATTAACGAGGAATTTAAATACCATCTAATACACTGAACATTGAAATTTTGAAGTCATATTGTTTAATTGTAAACATATTCATACCTCCAAAAAACAAACTCTCCTTAATCCCAAAATATTCACAACTCTGAAACCTGTGAAGGAGAAAAAGCCTCTGGTCCATCTCCTCACACACACACCCCCAACTTTTGTAGTTGCTGACCAAGGCTACTCAGAGACCTATTTTGCAGGCATGGTGGCCTCCAAAATGGCCACCACGCCAAGGGGGAAAGGCTGAAGAGTGGTTGGTGGGGAGAGGGGAAACCTCCTCGGACAACTCCCCCGGAGGGAGTAAGTTTTTTTAAAAAAACTTTGAAAAAACAAAACTCGCAAACCCCCAGGGGGGTTCAGTCTAGGGTTGGACCAAACAGGGGGGGTTCATTGAACCTGTTCGCACATCCCTTCCATAAATACATCCCTGAGGGTCACACAGTCCTCAGGGACATATTTTTGTATGGGAAAGAGCAGTAACAGAGGCAAGGAGAAAAACTGCCCCATCCAGAGGAAACGTATCGGCAGCCAGTGCAGCTGGACAGGCATAATATGGTCTCTCCGGGTTACCCCAGAGACCAATCTGGCTGCCGCATTTTGAACTAACTGAAGTTTCCGAACTATGTACAAAGGCAGCCCCACATAGAGTGCATTGCAGTTGTCAAGCCTGGAAGTTACCAGCTGATGCACCACTGTTTTGAGATAGTTCATTTCAAGGAATGGACGCAGCTATCAAATCAGCCGAAGCTGATAGAAAGCGCTTCTGGCCATAGCCTCCACCTGAGATACCATGGTGAGGTCTGGATCCAAGAGCACTCCCAAGCTGCGTACCTGTTCCTTTTGGGGAGTGTAACCCCATCCAGCACAGGAAGATCTAACTCATCCCTTAAATTCCGACCCCCCATAATGACCACCTCCGTCTTGCTTGGATTCAGCTTCAATTTGTTATCCCTCATCCAGCCTATTACTGCCTGTAGGCAGACATTTAGGGAGTGAATGCCATTTCCTGATGATGATGATGATGATGATGATGATGATGATGATGATTGATGATGATAAGGAGAAATAGATTTGGGTGTCATCAGCATACTGATAACACCCTGCACCAAATCTCCTGATGACCTCACCCTGCGGTTTCATGTAAATGTTAAAAAGCATTAGTGACAAAATGGAGCCCTGAGGGACTCCATATCATAGCTCCCATTTTAAGGAGGAACTGTCACCAAGCTCCACCATCTGGAATCTGCCTGAGAGATAGGAGCGGAATCACTGCAAAGCAGTGCCTCCTATCCCCAATTCCCCCAGGCAATCCAGAAGGATACAATGGTCAATAGTTTCGAATGCCACCAAGAGATCCAAAAGAACCAACAGAGTCACACTCCCTCTGTTGATTCCCCGGTAAAGGTCATCCATCAAGCCGACCAAGGCAGACTCAACCCCATAGCCTGCTCTAAAGCCAGTTTGAAATGGGTCTAGATAATTGGTTTCCTACAAAACCGCCTGGAGCTGGTTAGCCACCACTCTCTCAATCACATTACCCAACCATGGGAGATTGGAGACTGGCCTATAAATGACTGAGGGATCTAGGGAAGGCTTCTTAAGAAGTGGTCTAATAATTGCCTCCTTCAAAAAAGGAGGCATCCTACCCTCCCTCAGCGATGAGTTAATGATATTAACTAAGCCATCCCCAACAATCTCCCTACTAGATAAAAGCAGCCAAGTTGGGCAAGGATCCAGAGAACAAGTGGTAGGCTGCACCACCCCAAGCAGCTTGTCCACGCCATCAGGCATCACAGATTGAAACTGATCCAATCTAATACTGCAAGAGGGATTGCTGGACACCACCTTAATAGACTCTGCAGAAACAGTGGAGTCCAAGTCAGCCCGAATACAGGAGATTTTGTCCTCAAAGAACCCATTAAAAGCATCACAGCAGAACAAAGTCCCCAGGGGTTGGTCTGAGTTGGAAGGAGCCTGAATCAAACTCCTCACAACCCGGGACAGCTCTGCTGGACGCGAACCCACAGAAGCAATGCGCATAGACCAAAATTGGTTTTTTGCCACATGCACCGCCTCCACATAAACCTTCAATTGGGCTCTATGCCGTGTCTGGTCACATTCAAGCCGATTTCTCCTCCACTTGCACTCCAGTCACCTACCTTGCTGCTTCAGACCCCGTAACTCCTCTGTATACCAAGGGGCCACTTTTAAAGCAGATTGGAAGGGACTCTTAGGAGCGATCGTGTCTACTGCCCTGGTGAGTTTCCTATTCCAGGTTCCCACCAGGGCATCGACAGAATCGCTGGCAGGACCAACATCAAAACCTTCCAATGCCTTTTGGAATCCTACTGGATCCAACAGCCTTCTCGGGTGGACCATCTTAATAGGTCCTCCACCCCTGCAGGGCTGGGTTGTGGCTGTGAAACCAACCTTAACCAGGTAGTGGTCCGTCCATAACAATAGGGAACCCACAGGAACCCACACCTATGGAATACCCGCCAATCTGAACAAAAGACCAAATCGAGTGTGTGGCTAATTGAAGTTATCTATTATTATAACACTTTCTTACTTGGATGTCTCCTTGATTTTCTTCTCCAGTTCAAGATTATCATTCATGTTGACAAATAGATACTGTAATAGCATGTTCATAGCTAACAAATTTGGGCAATGTGATATATTTAAGATCCAGCAAGCACAGGAAACAACTTTCTTGTTGGTGTTCCATATAGCAAATGGCATGACTAGAAGTTGGGGTAAGCAACGAAGTGGCCAAATTTGCAGATGATGCCAAACTAATTAGGGTATTGAAATCCAAAACAGATTGTGAGGTGCTCCAAAAGGGTCTCTCCAAACTGGGGAGTGGGCAACAAGATGGCAAATGTAGTTCAGTGTTAACAAGTGTAAAGTGATGCATATTGGGGCCAAAAATCCCCTAGCTTCACATATATGCTCTCAGTGACTGACCCAGGATTGGGATCTTGGGGTTGTGGTGGACAGCTCATTGAAAGTGTTGACTCAATGTGTGGCAGTTGTGAAAAAGGTCAGTTCCCTGCTTGGAATCATTAGGAAGGGGTTTGGGAAAAATGCTGCTGCTGCTGCTGCTGCTGCTGCTAATAATAATAATTATTATTATTATTATTATTATTATTATTATTATTATTATTATTATTCAATTTCTATACCGCCCTTCCAAAAATGGCTCTAATAGTAAATTGCCTGCATACAAAACTATGGTGTATTTGGAGAACTGCAATACCGCAGTTCTGGTCACCATATCTGAAGAAGGACATTGTAGAACTGGAAAAGGCTGGCAATCAAAGAAGACAGCAACCAAGATGATCAGGGGCCTAGAGTACTTTCCTTACAAAGCAAGGCTGCAACACCTAGGGCTTTTTAGTTTAGAAAAAATATGACTCAGGGGAGACATGATAGAGGTCTGTAAAATCATGCATGGTGTGGAGGGAGTTGATAGAAATTTTTTTCCCTCTTGCATAACACTAGAACCAGGGGTTATCCCATGAAACTGATTGCCAAGAAATATAGGACCAGCAAAAGGAATTACTTTTCCGCACAACATATAATCAACCTATGGAATTCTCTGCCGCAATATGTGGTGACAGTCAACAGCCTGGATGGTTTTAATAGGGGTTTAGATACATTCATGGAGAACAGGTCTAGCATTGGCTACTAGCCTAAGGGCTATAGGCTATCTCCAGCCTCAGATGCATCTAAATACCAGTTGCAGGGGAGTAGCAGTAGGAGAGAGGGCATGCCATCAGCTCTTGCTTGTGGGTTTCCAAGAGGCATCTGGTGGGTTACTGTGTGAAGCAGGATGCTGGACTAGATGGGCCTTGGATCTGATCCAGCAGGGCTTTTCTTATGTAAGTTTGATTGATTGATTGATTGATTGAGTGCTGTCAAGTCGGTGTCGACTCTTAGTGACCACATAGATAGATGCTCTCCAGGATGATCTGTCTTCAACTTGGCCTTTAAGGTCTCTCAGTGGTGCATGCATTGCTGTCGTAATCGAGTCCATCCACCTTGTTGCTGTTTGTCCTCTTCTTCTCTTTCCTTCAACTTTTCCCACCATTATGGACTTCTCAAGGGAGCTGGGTTTTCTCATAATTTGTCCAAAGAGTGATAGTTTGAACCTGGTTATTTGTGCCTCGAGTGAAAATTCTGGATTGATTTGTTATATGATTCATTGTTTTATGAGTCCAGCTTTTGTATCCATAGAGAGTCACGAGGAAAACCATTGTCCGAACTATTCTAATCTTTGTAGGTATATACATGTCAGGGCATCTAAATATCCTTTCCAAGGCCTTCATTGCAACCCTACCAAGTGCTACTCTGCGGTGTATTTCTTGACCGCTGGATCCATTACTGTTGATGGTCGATCCTAAAAGGCAGAAGCTATCTACCTCTTCAGTGTCTTCATTATCCATTCTGAGGCTGGTTGCTGTACCTGTTATCATTATTTTAGCCTTCTTTACATTTAGTCATAGTCCCATTATATTCACTGTCCTTTTATTCCTGCTTTTTAAAACCTGCTTTTAAATATGTACTTTTAAAATGATACTGTGTATTGAAACATGAAAATTATAATTGAATTAATTTCTGACTTTAGAGCCAATTTAGCAAACTGATAGAATAAAAAAAAATGTTAGGATACATTCTGCTAGCTTCTACCATAAGGAGTACATAGATTTCTTCACTTTGTCATTTTATGCTAATGTAAAGCCCAAATGTGTGTATTTTTATGCTGGCAAATGTTGTGGATCTGGTAGAAGAATTTGATTAATTTACTATAGGAATACAGTATACATCTTGATCCCCACCCCCTGCCCTAATGTAAAACATTCAGAGAGCGACAGTTGTGAAATGGTTGATGATAATTCAGATGTATTTTTCTAACAGGGAAAAATATAAATAAATGGCTCTCTCAGAAAAGGACAGTGAGCCTAAAGTAATTGGTCATTGCTGAGAGGCGTGGGCAGTTGTTGAAATGACTGGCCTTAAGAAATCCATGCAACTTTTTAGAGGTCAGCTGGTTACACTTATGCCTACTTCCTACTTATGAATGAGTGACTTCTGCATTTATTTGGTTTGTGTGTTTCTGTACATCACGACTGTAAAAGTGGCTTTGGTGCTGACTAATCTCTGTAGCCTAAAGAGGCCCATTACAAAATGGGCAAATGTTTAACCAATTCCATAGCTATCTTCCTAGGGACTTGACTTTGGTAGGTGTAATTTTAGTGGACTAAGACCATTCTTTTTGACAGAAGAATATTTCCTCATAGTAGCATAGGGAAAGCTCAAGGAGGAAGGCAGATCATGACACAGTCACAAGAAAAGATCACTTAAGGCAAGTCTCCCAAAGTTTACATCATGGCTTGCAGACAGAACAAGTTGTGCAGTGAGGACTGTTGCTCCCTTGCATCAGCATCAACGACAGTGCTTCAAGGGCAGGCCAACAGTAGACAACGCATACATACTTATGGAGCAGGGCCATAAGATCGGCCTGTGAAGAGCTAAAGTATTTCAGTGGAAACAAATATATTTCTTTTCCTAAGATACAGAATCAAGGCACTAATATTAAAAAAGGCTGCCCTCTTCTGGGCATTGACATCAATTGAAAGACAGTCCTACGAAGAAATATTTCCTTTATTTATTTATTTATTTATTTATTTATTTATTTATTTATTTATTTATTTATTTATTTATTTATTTTAAAGAATGAACTATTCATTGATTAAAATTTAACTGCTCCAAAATGTTAATATGTTTAAAAGCTATATATGGGGCTCAAATGTCCTTTTTTTAAAAAATGGCCATGTGCCTTTAACAACCCCCTAACATGTAGAGCTTTGGCAGATGAATTCCCCACCTCATCACTCTATGCTGTAAAAAGCTTGCCTCCTTTCTTTCTCTCTGCGTGTGCAGGCAGAGAAGCCAGGACAATCTGAAATGGGGCGGGGAGGTTTCAATTGTATCAGAGACAGAGGTCCAAGTTTGTAGAGCAGTAATGGCCACCATTTTCTGTTTACAGTAATTGTGTCCCCTCACACGCACACATACTTGATATCTGCCTTCCAGATGCATAGGGCTGCTCGTGTGAAGTGCCGGGATCAAGGTGGATCCCAGCACTGCCCCGCTAGGTAGCCCAAGGTTATACTTTGAGCCAGGGGCATAGCTATCCCCTGGAGCAAGGGGAGACAGTTGTCTGGGGGCCCACTGCCTTGGGGGGCCCCCCAGAGGCAAGTCGCATGACTGACTCCCCCAGCCGCGCACCCACTCGGGCTTCTTTTGGTTGTATTCATCCTCGGAAACTGATGTGAGTGTTAAGACCTGGAGCTACCAGAACAGCATGTCTTTCTCTAGTACCATTAAATGACTTGCCTCATCCACAATTTACAAAACCTTTAAAAAAATAATTTAGGAGTTTATAGGTATCTATATCTATCTATCTATGCTTTTTGTTACCACTATTCAGCCTCATTTAAAATTCCTTTACTTCATGAGCTGAGCTTCAGTGAGGTGGGGGCCCATTTTAAAATCTTGTCTCTGGGCCCACTCCAACCTTGCTACACCCCTGCTTTGAGCTATTACCTAGCTTCTCAGGCTCAGAGGCTGAAGAACTGGGCCAACTTGAGGTGATGAGGGAAGATTTTCTAAACTGTTTTGAAAAATTGAAAGTGAACATATCACCAGGGCCAGATGGAATCCACCCACGAGTTTTGAACTCAGATATGAAATTGCTGATTCCCCTAGCAAAAATATGTAACTTGTCTGTACAAACGGGCTCTGTACCAGAGGATTGGAAAGTAAGTAATGTAACACCGATTTTCAAGAAGGGATCCAGGAAATTACAGCCCAGATAGCTTAACTTTTGGGCCGGGCAAATTGATGGAGAACATACTTAAGGACAATTAAACACATAGAAGAACAGGCCCTGCTGAAGAAGAACCAGCATGGCTTCTGCAAGGGCAAGGCTTGCCTCCTAACCTTTTGGAGTTCTTTGAGAGTGTCAACAGACATTTGAACAAGGTGATCCGGTTGACATAATAGACTTTCAAAAAGCTTTTGAAAAGGTTCCCCACCAAAGGCTCTTGAGTAAACTTAGCAGTCCTGGAACTGAACATAAGGGAACAAGTTCATGTGTGTCTTGGTAACTGGTTGAAGGTCAGGAAACAGAGGGAAGGAATAAATGGAAAGTTTTCACAATGGAAGTAAGTAAGAAGTGGGGTCCCCCAGGAATCTGTTCTGGGACCAGTGCTCTTTAACTTGTTCATAAATGATCTAGAAGTTGGGGTAAGCAGTGAAGTGGCCATATTTGCAGATGACAAACTATTCAGGGTAGTAAAATCCAAAACAAATTGTGAGGTGCTCCAAAGATATCTATCCAAACTGTGCGAGTGGGTGACAAAATGGCAAATGCAGTTCAATGTAAGCAAGTGTAAAGGAGAGGAGACCTGGTCTTGTGGTAGCAAGCATGACATGTCCCCATAGCTTAGCGGGGTCTGCCCTGGTTGCATCTGAATGAGAGACTTGATGTGTGAGCACTGCAAGATATTCCCTCAGAGGATGAAGCCGCCCTGGGAAGAGCAGGTTTCAAGTTCCCTCCCTGGCTTCTCCAAGATAGGGCTGAGAGAGATTCCTGCCTGCAACCTTGGAGAAGCCTCTGCTAGTCTGTGAAGACAATACTGAGCTAGATAGACCCCTGGTCTGTCTCAGTATATGGCAGTTTCCTATCTTCCTATGTTCCTAAAGTGATGCATATTAGGGCAAAAAAAAACCAACTTCACATTAGGGATGTGCATGAACTCATTGGGCTTTCTATTCTTACTATGCCAAACACGTTTGGAACCCCCACGTTCGAACCAGTTCCAACGCGGGGATGGGGGTGGCTTTAACAACAACTACAACTTATATACCTCTTTTTAACAAAAGTGTTCAAAGCGGTTTACATAGATAAATAATAAATAAATAAGATGGATCCCTGTCTCCAAAGGGCTCACAAACGAAAAAGAAATATAAGATAGACACCAGCAACAGTCACTGGAGGTACTGTGCTGGGGGTGGATAGGGCCAGTTACTCTCCCCCTGCTAAATAAAGAGAATCACCATGTTAAAAAAGGTGCCTCTTTGCTTAGTTAGCAGGGGTTAAGGCGCGGGGAGGATGCTCTTACCTCCTCCACTGCGTTTCCCCCTCCGGTGCTAGCGAGTGGCTGCTGTATACCCTCTTGCCACCCCAGTCAGCATGAAACTGGAAGTGGCGGGTGCGCAGGTGCCCATCACACACATGCACATGCACGGTGTCCATGCATGAGCACATGTGTGGAGTGCACACTCATGCCCGCCACTTCCGGTTTCATGCTGACCAGAGCAGCAAGAGGGTATACAACAGCCCTGCGCCAGCATTTTTTAAAGTAGCACCAGAGGGGGAAACGCAGCGGGAGAGGTAAGAGCACCCTCCCCGCACCTTAAAGCCACCAGCCATAGTCTCCCGGGTGTGCATGGAACCAGTTCCGCACACACCCCTACTTCACATATACGCTGATGGGATCTGAGCTGTCAGGGACTGACCTGGAGAAAGATCTTGGGGCTGTGATGGACAGCTTATTGAAAGTGTCAACTCAGTGCACAGCAGCTGTGAAAAAAGCAAATTCCATGCTAGGAATCCTTAAGAAGGTTATTAAAAATAAACATTCTAGTGTTATAATGCCCTTATACAAAGCTATGGTTCAGCCACATTTGGAGTACTGTGTTGTTCTGGTCACCATATCTTAAGGACATTCTAGAACTGGAAAAGGTGCAGAAGAGGGCAACCAAGATGATCATGGGCCTGGAGCACCTTCCTTACGAGCATCTGGGGCTCTTTAGTTTGGAAAAAAGGTGACAAAGGGGAGACATGATAGAGGTGTATACAATTATGCATGGAGTAGAGACAATGGACAAGGAGAAATTTTTGTCCCTCTCTCACAACACTAGAACCAGGGGACATTCCTTGCAACTGAAGGTCAGGAAATTTAGGATGGACAAAAGGAAGTAGTTCTTCACACAGGAAGGAAGTAGTTCTTCACACAGCACATTATTAACGTATGGAATTCTCTGCCACAGGATGTGGTGATGGCCACTAGCTTGGATGGCTTTAAAAGCAGCTTAGGCAAAGGCATGCAGGACCAGTTTTTCAAGAACTACTAGTCTCGGGGTGGTAAGCCACCTCCAGTCTCAGAGGCAAGATGCCACTAAATAGCAGTTGCAGGACAGCAACAGCAGGAGAGGGGCAAGCCCTCACCCCATGCCTGTGGGCTTCTCAGAGGCATCTGGTGGGTTATTGTGTGAAGCAGGATGCTGGACTAGAAAGGTCTTGAGACTGATCCAGCATGGCTGTTATAAGGTTCTTAAAAAAATATTAGATTATTTTGAAGTCAAATTATTTGTCATACAGAAAATTGCTGTAAAATTGATGTGTCAGCTGTTTAACACACACCTGCACTTCCCAGAGTAGCATATAGAAAAATGAATATGAACAGGGACATAGTAAAAAAAAAATTCTGGAGATGATTGGAAAATGTTACTCAACCAAGCCCTACTCCACCCAAAGGTGCAAATGTGTTTGTACAACTCTCTCTTCTGTTTTAAGCGGAGGTTGGCAAGGGAATATGTTCTGTATATGAGGAAGCCAAAATGCTGCTCTGACCTACAAAGATGTCAGTTATACTTCCCTCCTTTGTGTCAGAGGTATAGGTGTGTTGGTTTCCTAGTGAGGAAAGGACAAACTGCCATGTAGTATTGGAATAGTGGACAATAGTAGGAACGAAAGCATTCACATGGAGAAGGAAGCATTTAAAGGAACCCTGGAACATAGTATGGTCCTCTTTATTGTATTTCTTTATTTAGTATATTTGTATATTGCCCCAAATTCACATCTCTGGACAGTACAATGAATATAAAGTAAATAAAAACAGAAATAAAGACAAAAACAGTTTAGAACCACAATTTTAATTTAAAAACTTGGGTAAATAAATACATCTTGAGAGTCTTTTTTAAAGTTGTCTGAAATGAGGAGGCTCTTATTTTGGCAAAGAGCATGTTCTAAGCCTCGGGGCAGCAACAGAGAAGGCCCATCCCTGAGTAGCCACCAGATGAGCTGGTGGCAACTGCAGATGGACCTCTCCCGATCATCTCTATAGGTGCTGGGGCTCATAGCGAAGAGGATGTTCTCATAAAAATTATTTTAATTTCAAAACATTATTTTAAAAATTAACAACTTTTTAAAAATAAACTTGCTTTGGATATTTAAGTAAATATTTAAAGCATCATCAGCATTTGTTACTCCTGCCTCCAGTCTTAACAATTTCCGCAGTATGTAAGAGGAAGCTCTCCCCCCTCCCTTGCATGCACAAATCCCTGCCTGACAGGAAGACCTTTAGAAAGCGAAAGTCCTTCCCTCCTCGCATCATTTCCATAACAGGAAGATATTTACTTGCTAAATTTCTACTTTGCTAACTGGTTTGCTAATCCTAGTTGTATGAGCAACAGCAGGTGTCTTACTGGAGGATGTGGAAAGAATCTATCTTGCAGCTGACATCTTTAAACTGTGCTACATGCAGTTCTTGCTGGTCTTTGAACCAGAAAGGCCCCTATTCAAGTGTAAGACTCTATGCTGATCATGACTGATGGCATGAAGATTGTGCAGCTGGTGGCTGTTTATAGCTATGTATTTCTGAATGAAATCTTAATCAATTTAAAGCAGATTCCAAGACATACCAGTTCCAGTGGTAATCATGGACAGAGAAAACCTATATTTACCCCTTGAAAGAATAATTTTTTAGCTCCCCATAATTCCTCTTTGGCCAAAAGATGGCGATTAGAAGCTAAGCAGCTCCTAGTAGCTGTGGCTCCCCCACCTCTGCTCTTTGCATCTGGTTTAATTTCTTCCGAGTGGCAGTAGAGGATATATATAATATTATATTATATATTACACACACTCTCTATCTTTCTATCTACACACACACACACACACAACACACACACACACAAACTTTCTGGCGTGCATTTTACATAAATTATTGGGGGCTTATTAAATCCACAATCATGCATATTTTATCATTACCCTGAAATGATTTTTTTTTTGAAGAGTCCGTGCTTGTGAAAATAAAACAGCATCCTCCCTAACATCTAAAATTTAGGAAATAGTCTCCAGTTCTTTGGAGCATGGGGAAGATGGATAAATTCTTATTCTTGTGTGAGCTCAAGGAAAAAGAGCATTTCTAGTAAGGCTGTTCTTGGGTTGTGCACCCTGCACAGTATTCCTTGATATAAGCAATAGATTCCTGTCACTCTTCAAGGTCCTACACTGAAGCAAAGGGAAAGATTGGCAAGCCAATGAAGGACATACAGTAACTAGCAGCAATAGCAGTTGAGGAACAAAGCAATTACTCAAATGGAGGGGAGATGGAAGGAACTCCCTTCCTTTCCATCATCTTCCAGGAATATCTTCAGTACTATTCTCTCTCTCTCTCTCTCACACACACACACACACACACACACACCACACACACACACACCCCTCTTTCATGCCTGCAATCAAGCTACAATAATTCAAAGTCTCACAGGCCATCAAAAGACCTCAAAAAGCTGTAAAATGTATAAGACTGGATGGTAGGGGTGGAAAACTCACTCCTATACCTTTCTCCCCAAGGAAACAGAAGATATAGTATGGACTTCAAATTATGGATGTAAATTTAGGATTGGATTGGGAATGCCTTACCATATGAGACAAATCTTAACCCTCCCACTCCACCATTTGAGTCTGGGCTTGTATTGTCCCATTTTGGGGTGAGCCAGCCACCACCCAAACTGCCAGCCGGTCCGCCTTCCAACCCTTCCCTACCACCCACTTTTCCCAGACATACTTGGCAGGGATAGAAGCAGCGGTGGCAGCAAATTCTTTCTCTTCTTCTCCTCCAGGATCTAGAACAGTGCCACAGCAGCACTCCAGGTGCAAGGAGTCCTGGAAAATAGTTTTTCAGAGCTGACTACACCTGGGATACTGCTGTTGCAGCATTTTAGTTTCCAAAGGGAGTCAGGCAGAGGCCTCTGGAGGAAGACCTTGCTGTTGTTCCTTCCAAGAACATCTGAGAGATGGGAAAGGGCAGCCAGGGAGGGGTCCAGAGGATTTGTAAAGACATGGGGGAGGAGGATCACTTGATCCACTTACTCTTTGTGATCTTTTGCTATGAAGATAAAGTGTGCCATCAAGTCAGTGTCGACTTCTGGTGACCACAGAGCCCTGTGATTGTCTTTTAGAATACAGGAGGGGTTTACCATTACCATCTCCCATGCAGTATGAGATGATGCCTTTTAGCATCTTCCCATATCACTGCTGCCAGATATAGGTGTTTCCCATAGTCTGGGAAACATACCAGCAGGGATTCGAACCAGCAACCTCTGGCTTGATAGTCAAGTCATTTCCCCGCTGTGCCATTAGGTGGCTAGGCATAGCTTGAGGAACATGAAACCTCTCCAACTGAGGGTTGGAGCAGAGAGAGAGATAAACATTAGTTTGCAATTAGTATCAATGCAGTGTCAGAAGCCGAAAGTTAACTGGAACGAAGGGCTACCTGGGCATTTTGGGTACTAAGGGTACTATATAGCTTTTTGTCAATCTCCTTTCCAGCTAAAGGAAAGTATGTTTGTTTCCAGTATGCTGCATCTGTATCTTTGTAAGTAAAGCAGATACTACAAAGACACCATAAGTTTCCAGTGCTCTTTTGTGTGCATGAAAGAAAACTAAACCACTAGACCTAGAACTTCTCACTTTCTTCATGGAACAATGAAAATCAAGAATATTAGTATTTCAGAAAATGGAACTTCAATAATGTACTTTCCCTTCTGCAAGAGCAACTCTATTGCCGTGTTCGGACATAAAACCAAACCGAAGGCAATTGTGCCAGAGATCCAAGTTTGTGGTCATCCAAATGCATGAAACTGTGATTTCACCACCCAACCATGGCTTGGTCTTCTACCCCCAAACTTGAATTTGAACCTTTGGTTTGTAGTGAGTTTTGCTACTAAAACCTCAGGTTCAAGAGGACTATTATTTTGTCCATATTCTGCCACTGCCATAATTTGGGTTTTGTACTGTGGCTCCTCCCTAAACCATAGAAAGGGCAGTTCAGAGAAGCCCCCAAAAGGGTCAGCTCTTTGCCAGCCATGCGTCTCACTGGCCAACTCTCAGAGCTGTTGCCCTGCCCTCCACCATCTCCATACTCCTCCTGCTGTTGCTTGGCGACAGTTATGCTGCATCCTTAGCATTCATCCATTTAAAGGGACGGAACCGCATTGGAGAAAGTTGTTAGTGTTTATAATTATTTTTTAAAGTGCCAACAAAGGAAGCTACTCACTCAAGTTACAGAATAGAGGGCAGAGTTTTTGTTGCTGCAGTCATCTAAAGAACATGCATGGAGAGTGTAATACAATCTAAATAGGTTTATTGGTGAAGTACATTCTGGATAGTAAAGACCTAGCCCTGTCTAAGAGCTACATAATGGATAGATGGGGAGAGAGAGAGAGATTTCAATCTTCTCTCCAAGAGGAAAGGAAATGGACTGACTCCTCACAGAAAATACCTTAGGAATCAAGGCAGGGGTCATAGAGTAGGGATGTGCCCGAAGTTCCTTCGGTGCCGGCAGGGGTAGTTCTTTAAGGGCGGGGGAGGGTGCACTCACTCCTCCCGCCGTATTTCCCCTGCTGGCACTCCGTTATTTTCAAGCCCCTCGGGGCGGCAGCATTCCTCCCTGCCGCCCCGTTGTCCTCATCAGCTGGAAGTACTGATTGCGCATGCGTGGCAGACGGCCGCACGTGCGATCAGTACTTCCAGCTGGTGAGGACATCGGGGCGGCAGGGAAGAACACTGCTTCCCCGGGGGGCTTGAAAATAATGGACTACCACCAGGGAAAATGCAGCGGGAGGGGTGAGTGCACCCTCCTCCACCCTTAAAGAACTACCCCTGCCAGCTCCAAAGTGCTGAAACGGCCCCCGGAACCGAAACATTTTGGAGGCCTTTATTAATGGCCTCCAAAACGTTTCGGGCACAAGCATATCATAGAGTAGAGGTAAAGCAGGGACAGGTAAGGAGACCCTCACTAACTACCTCTACTCCCAATGCCCCCAGTGGTAATTAGGATAGTTGATACAAAAGGTCAATGTACTGGAACTCTTCTCTCCAACAAAAGCCCGCATTCCCCTACCTCTTATGTCCCCACCCTTGTCTATCCGCACAAAAAGGATGGGATGACAAGACAGGCAGAGCAAGAGCACTCTCCAGCAATTCAGGACTGCAGTGATGTGTGCACAAACACATGAAGCCCTGGTAACAGTAGGAACAGAACAACTAGTTTGTTTCCCCACAAAGGACACACATGCCAGGTGGTGTTCTCTCAAATTTTTTCATCTGTTCGTGGAATGAGATTTGTTTTGGGTAGGAGTATCAAGGCTGTGTGCGCATATGCATTCAGAGTGGGGCCTTCCTAATTCAACCTGAGTGCAATCTAAAATTAACTGCGCGGACATCAGAAAATGTGTGAATGCATGCGCATGCATGTACCTTAAAGGGAACAGTGATGCCAGGCCATTGGGGGAGTGATACCATGGCGCTTAGCAGAAATACCATTTTGCTGACCCTGTGCATAAACCTGCAGAAACTCCAGCCATGGCAACCTTCCTGTGGTCCAATCACATTAAGAAATAGACAACACATAGCCCCACCAATCTGGTGTCTGTCTCTGTCCATTGGATTGGATGTCTTGAACAACCTGCAACACACCTTGGCAGGTTGCAGGCATGCAGGACCTTTCTTTGGAATTACCATACAAAACCTTTTGACAGCTTCCGTCTGGGGAATGGGGGTGGGGGGATATGCACAAGGAACCCTTTCATTAATAATATAACTACGAACATAGGGGAGAAGAATCTCTCTCTCTTTCTCCAGAGAGAGAGAGAGAGAGAGAGAGAGAGAGAGAGAGAGAGAGAGAGAGCGGCAGGGATGGGCAAGCAAGCAGCAGGGAGGGGCGGGTGAGCAGGTGAGTGAGTGGGTGAGCGTTGGGGAGGAGGCAAGGGAGTGGGCAAGCGTTGGGGAGGGAGTGAGCAGTGGGGAGAGAGTGGGTGAGTGGTGTGGAGGGGGCGGGCAAGTAGCAGGGAGGGGTGAGGGAGTGAGTAAGGGGTGGGGTATGAGTGAGGGAGTGAGCAAGCGAGCGGCGCGGAGGGGCAGCTGAGAGTGTATGGCTGACACTGAGCTATAAAGCAGGGGCTGTGACAGGCGGCAAGGAGCGCAACAAGGTCCTAGCACACAGATGCTCTGTGCAGGTTCAGCTACTTTTTCTTATAAGGCTTGAGTTGCTGTACTGTCTCAATAATGGCATTCTTGAACCAAGCCTCCTATTCTGGAGGAACTGCTCTGGGTATGCTTGGAGCTGGCTTTGAGGGACCTGCAGGGAGGCTTTCAACTTGCAGAGATCTCACCATTATTCATTGCTGCCCCTGGTCCTGGAAATGATCCCTGAACTGTCTTTCCTCTGGAGCTGCTGGGCTCATTCGTGCCCATTTCATTGCAGCCGCCATTTTGGATATCGTGCTCTGCCACCAGCAATGGGCCGCTTCTACCGGGCCCATAGGCCCTCAACTGTGCCCCCGTTGGTGGTGGTTTGGCCAGTGTGCCCCCTCCCTGCAGTTTTAATGTGAGTGGTAGGAACAAAAACTTCTGCCTGCTTGTTTTCTCTGCTCCTCCACGCTGCCTTCCTTGCTGCTCTACGGAGAGTTTCACTGCCTGAAGGCAGGAAAGGTGCTGCGGCTCCCTTCAGCGTCTTGCTGGGCAGCTTGGAGGCATCCAGCAACAATGCACTCGGCACTAGGGATCCAGGCGCTCTTGTGGCTC
Organism: Hemicordylus capensis; assembly: GCF_027244095.1. NCBI lineage: Eukaryota > Metazoa > Chordata > Lepidosauria > Squamata > Cordylidae > Hemicordylus > Hemicordylus capensis. The sequence continues at coordinate 86,011,433 of NC_069658.1, read as the reverse complement.
TGGGAGAGCCACTCTGCCCCTTTCCTTTTGGGACGCATACCATCCGTGGTGTCCCTGTGTGATCCATAGTGGTAAGGGGTTAACAGCAGGAGACTGTAGAGGAGATTGGGGGAAAGGTGGTTTTTAAACATAGATAGATGAGTTAGGAAAGGAAGTATGAGCGGAGGATTAGACAGAGAGACTATTCTCACGACCGTAGGAAAGCGGACTAAGGGAGCCCAGCATTTTCCTGCAGCTATGGATTGGGTCCAGCAATTAGCCCACTTAAGTTTCTCCGCCCAAAACGAGGTTAGCGGAGCAAACGCTCCACTAACCCCGTTTTACCAATTATGTGCTGTGGCTCCATGCTGCAGCAACACATGAGTAGACCCCTGATTGGGAGGCTACAAGCAGCATCCCAGCTTTGGGGGTCTCCCCAGAATGCCCCGCGCACTCGCATGCGGCATCCTGGGACTTCCAGGGGGCCAGGCAGACCCCGATCCCCACTGCCCCTACCAGCTCCAGTAGGGTAGCTAAGCCTGCTCTCCCTGCAGAGCCCACAAAGGCTCTCCACACTGCTTGTGTGGAGAGCCTCAGAGATGAGCAGGAAGAGCAAAGATATGAGGTGAATATGATAAGAGAAAGGATTCAGTCTGCCTGGAGCTACGCAGGACTGTAAGAACTGGGGCAGGGCTATCCCCCTCAGGCTCTAGAAGCTTCTGTTATTTCAGCTAATTACCATAGTCCTGCCTAGAAGCACGTGAGGGGGATAACCCATCGATATGTCCTTGACCCCAACAACTAAGAAGGTCAGTTTTCATTTTCTTGGCTTGAAAAATGTGTGCTTCTAAGACATTTTTCCTTCAGCTATCTTTCTTTCCTCTCTCAAGCTATATATTTCCCCTTTTCTGGTATGAAGGCTCCTCTCCAGGTAGAAGTTGAAACCAGCACACTGAACAGCAACAGGCCTACTCCAACAAGGTCCAAGATAGGTTTGCTTGAAATGAATAGAGCTTTTAAAGTAGCAAGGCAGGAGTAAGCAGAAGAAGAAGCAGAAATAGCATACTGCTTGTAAATATTTAACCATTTATGTTTAAATTATTTATATCAAGCTGTTGCTAAGATCTGCTATATACAGTCACATACATATTCAACTACTTATGGGTTCATCTCTCTGTGTATGCCCCATGTTTTAACATATGTGTTGTATGCTTAGTTTATTAAAATCTGGACATTAAAGGTTGCCTGTTTCCCGTTATACTAGTCTGCCAGCCTTAGGCATTCATTAAAGCTATTTGTTCTTGGCTTTAATTATGCTACCATTTTATACCGTATTCTTTTGTATTGTATCTACCACTACTAACTTGTTTCAATTGAACTTGTATATTAGTGTTCCCTGCATTGGTGTGCATTGCTTTCTGGTCAAGCATCTAGTCAGAGGTATCACCCGAAAACCTTATTTTCCTTAAATAGCTGTAGAGTGACTGACATGCTAACAAAGCATACAAGACAACTCTGTGGGAACATGCTTTTCCAGTCCTCGCACCTGTGTGCTGTTGTGTTACAAGACTAAGACTTACAAGCGCTGCCACAAGATAAACGCTCAGCATGACAGGAACCATGTAGCTGATCTTCAGCAATTCATTTTCCACTCCTGCAGAGCACTATTAGAATGTGAGCAGTGCTTGGCAGTCTTAATTTTGTGACTAGGAATGTGCAAAACAGTTCAATTCAAATTGATTCAAGCTCAAAATGGTTTTGAGTGATTCAAACCTGAAACAAAAATAAAGGGCCTAAATTAGTTTGAATTGAAACAGTCCAGTTTCACACTCAAATTGATTTGAATTTTGAGCACATTTTGGTGGGCTTTCCCCCCTTGCAGACTGATTTTCTGGCATTGGCTTCCGATGGGCCTGAGATCTACTTGCTTCTTGGTTGGCTCATTATCATACAGATCAATGGGGGGAACTGTGCCCCCATGGGGGGAGTGGACAAAGAGGAGGGGATTTCAAAATGTTTTAGAGCTCTTTGTGTGCCTTTGAAGAGGATGCATCAGGAGAGCAGGAAGGAATCTAGATTGGTTTGATTTTGTGGTTGTCTTTTCTCAGCAGCACTGAGTATAGTCTGCTGTGCTGTTGCTGCTATATTAACTATCGGGTTTTGCTGGATCTCAGATTGAGAGGCAGAACTTGGGTGCCTGTCTGCCTTCCTTGAATTGTGGTTTGGTTTGTGTTGTGGCAGTGGACAGTGGCAGCTCAGCTGTGTATGTGTAGTATTTTCTTGGTGATTGCTGTGAGCTGAGCTCCATGTCTGGCCTTGAGACTAACTTGCTCTTCACTGTCTGCTCTGCAGTCTATATTCTGCATTGCAAGGTATACTCTGTCAAAATGTGGCTGAAGACATTCTCCTAGTTGAGCTTATGGCCATACTTGCTAGCTGCTTAGGCAGCTGTTGCAATGCTGACGTAAGGAGCATTACTTAGTGTTATGTGGGAAAGAGCAAATTGTGCCAATGATGTTATTGCAGCGCAGGCACAGTGGCTAGCAGTGGATTCTGGATCAATGATTCTTTTTTGGCCGTTTAGGGACTGTGTTTAAAAAAGTGTATGTTCTGTGTCAAGAGAGACAGATTACCTTTTACTGTGTTCTTCTAATCTGCAATGTTTTAAAAGGCAGGGAAGCAAAATATATTGTAAACCTTGTGTGCACCCTGAGAGTGCAGCTTTTTTTGGCCATAGGCACAACCAGGAACTCAAGACACCCTAGTTGCCCATAGGCAGCTCCTAGGGACACCAAAGTGGGTTGTGTGGTAGGGTATGATGGGTGCTACCTAGCACCCAACCCACATAAGAAATGGGCAAGTGGGTGAATTTTTAAATGCTTTACCTTTCTCTCAAGCCCCCCATAGGACTCCATGCTTACTCATTTGTTTTGTGGGTTGGGTGGTAGACAGCAACCATCATGCCGTACCACCCAACCCACTTTGGTGTCCCTAGAAGCTGCCCATGGGCAACAATGGGGTGTTTCGAGTTCCCTAGGGTTGAATCACTCAAATCATTTTGAGGTTGATTCATTGAAACAGCCGGCTTGGTTGCTGTTTCGATGAATCATTTTGAGGATTTTGCAATTTGATTCAAGCTTGAAACAAACAGCAAAATGTTTTGTCACATCCCTACTTGTGACACAACACCACACATGGGAGGACTGTGGTGTTAAGACCCTCATTAACATTTAATGACTTTAACATTTAACAGCTTTAACACCCTTTATTGACTTTAACATGGTTAGGCTCATTTGGGGCTCTGGAGCTGAAAGCAACGAAGGGAGAAAGGGTGCTGAAGACTGCACTGGTTTCTTTTTCATCACCGATGCTGCAAGCCGGGGCTTGTAAAATGCCGCTCGGGCCCAGAAGCAGAAGATCAGTCAAGGGGGCAGGAGGAGAAGGCACAGCTGGGATGATGTCCGGGACCTACTGTGGACGACGAGGCAACAGAACTGACAGTCCCGATATCGCAGGGGCTGCCTCCATAAGCAGCAGCGGAGGCAAGTCTGGGGCAGCCTGCATGTCAGCCTCCTCAAGCGATCCTCCCGTACAAGGGAGAGTGCGTGGCACAGAGAGTGGGAGGGTGGCAATCCCAGCAATGGAGCTCTGCAAAAGAGCTTTCTCCCAGAGGAACGCCCGAAGGTGGGCAGCCCGGTTACGGCAGGCCTGTTTTGTAAAGCTCCAGCAAACGGAGCAAAGATCAGTGTGTTGTGCTTCTCCTAAACAAATTAGGCACAAATAGCCGTAGGAAGAAGGGTGGTGGTGGTGGAGCATCCACCCTACCGTTTAAAAGTTATCTTTGTGGCCACAGGAGGCCCAAAGAATACAGTGGGGAGGAAGGGAGGGTCTGATATAAGCCAAAACGCAAATGAATAGTTAGAAAACAATGAGATGATAGAAAACATGGAAGAAAATACCAAAATAAATCAGGGAAAGGAGATTTTCCTTACTACAAATACTAGTTCTCTACAGAGAGCGATATCAAAGCTAGAGAAGACAACCAGAGGTGTAGTAGCTGCGCCGGTCGACGAAAGACTGAGGGAATGAGGTAAACTGTCTGATGGTGGAGCCAGGTTTCCCACTCTTCTCCCCCAATAATGTAAAGCTTTGGAAGTTTCTGGACGGTGGCCTTACAGGTACAAAGCCCATGTGCGATGCACAGAGACCACGAAGAAGAATGCTGTTTTCTGCTGACAAGTAAATTTGACACTCCCAAGACAACTTAGTATAGTCACTGAAAAAATCAGAAACAAGTGAAAAAAGTTTTAATTGCTGTGTTGTAGAGAACTTCTAGAGAGGCCAATATGAAGATGTTCAATTAATTTCCTGTTCTGTTTTTTTTCTTCCCCTTTATACTTTTTATTCAAATTTCCTGTTCTGTTTAATGTTGTCCTCTTGTTTTAACTGTGGTGAAATGAATGGATATATTCATTTAATTTTTATGCAGTACGTTTTTCTTTAAGGTTCTAAATAGAACTTTGTTTCACGATGACCTTTGGCAGCAAAAACAACATATGGACCGATTTTCAAAAATGCTACTGAAGTCCTCTATGATTCCCATGAAAAGTTAGTACTCCTGCAATAGGATAAGTCCTCAGAGAGAAGCAATACTGCACTCCTCCTCCATGAATTGTGTAATCTAGACACAAAACAAAGTAAGAAATAATGCTGCTGCCAACGTTGATATCAAAATGACGAGAAGAATGGAAGTTCAAACAGGCAGGAGAGATCTTTTTGATCTCTTCAAACTATGTAATTATATAACAATAAGGCTTTTAAATTAGATTATAGCAAGATGAGATTCTAGCTGCTTCATGTAGCTATGAGACTAGGAAATTGAGGATCAAGTCTGCATCCAAGTAATTGGGAGCAACTGACTGACTATATAGATACATTCCTTTTATTTTGGGGAAGCTCACAGTGGAGTTAGGCCTGCTATGAAAGCTGCCTTTAAAATTACACAAAACCCTTAACATGCTGCTCTTGATCTTCCAATCAATCATCAGAACTTCCAGTCCATGGATGCATATGTCTTGCACATGCCAGTAATAGGTGAGACCTGATGAACCATTCATAACCAGAGGAAAAAGTGATACAATCAATAAGGTCAGGCTAATTTGGGCAACTGCATTCATTTAATTTACTCCCATTTATTGCAGTGATCCTGTCCCAATACAGAGTAGTAACTGCAATACTCAATGTTAAGACATTAGAAAAGTCATTGTGTGTGACAGTTACAGTACAGTATTATCAAAATATGACATTTTCAAATTTTGGATAGTACCAACCAAAGCTCAATCCTTAAATTATTTTTAATACAAACAGAAAAGCATATAAAAAGAATTATGTAAAATGGAAACCCTAATACAAACATAACAAAACAAATAAATAATTGATTTCTTCAGCTACTTTTTAAACTCCTCCTAATTCCATAAAATAAAATTTCAACTACAGAAATGGTATTGCTGAGTGTCAATGGAAAACAATTATTTCAAGTCATTACTGATTGAAACTTAAGAAAACACGTCTCCAAAAAAAGAAAGTGTATACTAAATAGAAATTGGAATGGCTATGTCAAACTTGCCTCTTGCTAACAAGTTTATTGGAGTGTTAAATGTTACAATTTTTGACTTGGTGTTGCGCGTGTGCGTGCATGTGTGTATATACGAGTTCTCATGTGAGAAGAAACCTTTATTATTTCACATACTATATTTTATTCCCATCCCTATATGCATATTTAGATAGTTTTGCTATTTTGTACACAGCACACGCACACAGACAATTTGGTTTCTTTTACAAATTACAAGCAGTAGTTTTCCTGAATGGGCAAAACTTTGAATAAGTGTACCTGTGTATTTTTTCATGATAGCAGCACTTAAATCCATGCCCTATTGTCCATCTGTACATAACACACAAATGTAAATTCAGATGCATTGAACATTGTCCTCTACCATCACAACCCATCACACCAATAAGCACTGCAAACCTGTAATAATTAATGCTGTTAATTACATACTGGGAATGTTTTTCAGAAAGTAAACTGCTCTTACTATAACTTTCAATTTCCTTTGAAAACTAGATACTGGCAATGATTTACTCTACCCGGCAGCCAACTTGTATTGCACTTCTGAAAAAGGCAGAACACAATCAACATTGGTAAAGACAGCGAGAGTTGTGACTTACTAGAATGCACAAAACTTTCAAGAACCACCTTGTCTCAGGAACTGGTAACTGTGCCCTTCCGAAACACAAAATTGTTTGATCATTTAATTTGATCTTGTCTAGCATAAACACACATTTTTATATGCTGCATCTCCAATGACAAACACTGAAATGATAGATATTCTATCTAGTAAGATAATGCCAAAGGGCTGAAAAATAGTTTTAGGCAACCCTTACAGACAACAGGCATAAATCATTCATTACTAACGATTGTAAAGCCTCAAGTAATTCTTCAGTAAGCAGTTCATAGAGTAAAAAATATAATGTACTCATCTCACACACACGCGCGCGCACATACACACGCACACACACTCAAAAAGAGGGCACATAAATTGGCAGTTCTTGAATACACATCACGTATGAATTAAAATGTAAGGTCAAGAGGATCAAACCTGAGTATTTAAGCAAGACAAAACTGGATTCTGACAACTGAACAAACTGACCTTGGAATACCTCAGTAAAATGTGGTCCATTTCACTAGATGAACAAACAACTTTACTTAGATGGTTCTAAAAATATTCTATATAACATCTACCAGTTAGATGGTATCCCATAACATCCCAACATTTACACCATCCTGTAACAGAACTGCAGTTTCACAGTACAGCTACAGAGCAATGCCTGGCCTGCTAGCCTTCACCAAGGCAGCCCAATGGAAAAAGTAGATAGGATGGGATCTGAAAAGAGACCTCTCTCAGTTAGTAAAATTTAGCTTTATTCAGTGGTACAAATTGAATAGCAAAGTCCTAGATATTAGCATAATGAATTTGGTTTTTATTACAACCAACTTGTCCCACTTCTCTCTTCTGTTTCAGATCAAACAGATTTTTTTTTTAAAAAATCACCATTCAAAAACACAACAGTAAAAACAAATACCTTGATGGAAGACCAGAACGCAGCATTCTTTTTATTGTACGATGGAAGAGTCTAAAAACTAAATGAAGTTTGATCTAACGTTTTAGCCAATGGCAGACTGACATTCTTTATAAATTTACAAAATAGGGTATATGGATGAAATTTGGTTAACTTCAGAAGGCACCTCAAGGCTAAAAGGCTTTTATAAATCTATAATCCTTTCATTGATCAAAAATAAACACTTTTATTGCTGCCGCTCAAGTAGCAAAGAAAAACCTGTTTATTCATTCTTCAGTCTAACAAAGAATCCTCCCCCATTAAGCAAGATTAAATTACAGAAGAATTAGAAGAAAACTGAAGCTTTCACAACTTTAGGAGTACAGTGACTTTCCTTGTGTGCTTTCAAGTCAGTGGAATAGTGAAAGAGGAGTCACTTTTTGCCTGTGTGTGATGTTAATATTTTAATCAAACATCTCAGTCTCTCTCCTTTAGGCACTGAAGTACCATTTCTTCACAGCTGCAAGTTACGCAGTAGTGTTTAGGAATAGAAGGTAAGAACACTCTGATGATTCCCACGGACAAGAAGAATTGGTGGTAGATCTTTTGAAAGAGCTTCTATCCAGGCCATGTATAGTGCACTTGACACCGCACTTTTTCGTGCAACGGGCAAACTCCTATAACCCCCCAAAAGGAAAAAGCAGAATGTCAAGTTAATGACTGAACCTATTAGTTGAATTGCAGCCATTAGTTGAATTGCAGCTAAACACTAGCATCCCATATGCAAGTTAATTTAGAATGATTTGCTGCCCATAAAATTTTTGCCATCAAATAATGCTTAGAACCATAGAGAACGTTGCTGTTGGGGCATTTCATAAATGATTATTGTATTAGCAGTAACAGTAGTCTGGAAAGACCATCAGATGGAGGAACATCTTCCAAATTTTACCCGATATACCACTTTTGCTACAATCAAAAGCAGCAAAGGCTGTAATCCTGTGCTTACTTATTTGGGAGTAAGGTTCATAAGGACTCTGTGGGACTTAACTTCCAAACAAGCATATGTAGGATCAGGCTGTTTGCCATACTTATTGCTTTGAGGAATTGGTGGCAAAATGCTGAATGTACCCAATATTTGTTTCTTTAGAACTGGTTATTATTAACACTTAAATTTCTTACTCCCCTCTTATGCTATTTGGTACTTAAACTGTTAAAAAACAGCACTGTACAGAGTAGGAGGCATTTAAATGAATGAACAAAACAAACTTTTATTAATTTAAATATTCATCCAGGTGCCGAGTGGAAAAGTAGTGCACCACCATCATTGCTTGATGGATTACAAGCCACTCTCACCTCTCAAAAAATTGAACTTAGTGGGTCATTTGATGACTTGATACTGCTAGTTTAGTGGGTTCCCAGTAGAAGAGTTCCACAAATGTTTTTAAGATGCTATGTATTGGAGATTCAGTGTGCCCCCTCCCCGGCCCCCTGTTTTTAAAAACAAAAAACAAAAAACATGGAACATTCATAGCTGCCATTGCAATCTCCCCTTCCCCCAAAAGGAGGCTGGTTCAAGAATAAGTGTCTTGTGTCAAGTATGCTGTGGTATAAACGTTTGTAGATTAGGTGGGCCCACAAAAGCCTGTACTACAATAAATTTGTCAGTCTTAAAAGGTACTGTGTTTACTCAAATAGAAGGCGACTCTGAATGTAAGACAATGCCTTAAAAGATAGAGTTTGGATACAGGTTATACCTGTATTTCTCTGAATTCAAGATGACCACCCTATATTGGTCACCAGGAGTAGACATCGACTTGATGGCACACTTTACCTTTAACCCTATATTTAACAGGAAACAACGGCGGGAGGGGGGCACACCCTGGATTCGGGCAAATGCGGTATTACAAGACCCTTCACTGTTTTTGCTGCAACAGACTTCACACCCAACACTGACATCAAGTTCTTCTTATACAAAAGTAGCACATATGAAATCCTCATGTATGTCTTTCCCCATGAACTGTTTTCAACAGTTATCTAGCAGAGAAACATGAGATGTGCTCAATGGTTGTATGACATTTTTAACATATTGGCAGCTTTGGTGGTAAGGGCTGCCAATTTATGATAAGTGAAATACCTATAGTCAAGTCACTATGTTCTCTATTAGGCTCGAGAACATAAAACCTATGTAGTATCAGAAGGCGCTAACAACACTCTCTAAGCAACATTATGACATTTCTAACAAAGAACCACAGAAAGGAATACTTACATAACAATTAGATTAGCTGTGCCTGAATGTTCTTTCAGTAATTCATTTAATCTAATCTGGCGATGGCTCTGCAATTAAAATGAGAATATTTTTGATGTGAGACAAACACAGAAGAAAGCTATTTTTACATTAATTTACAAATGTAGCCAAAAGAACAACTTGTAGAATGGTGGACACACCTATTAAAGGAAATTAAAGATACCTTGGTTTTATGTAGCTCAAGTTCATTATCTGTGATTCTCCATGGTTCATCTTCTTTCATTTTATCTGCAACATCTTGTTCTTTATCATCTTCATGAAGTCTGAATGGCTCAATCATTTCTTCAAATGCTGCAATGCTAGAAAACATGTTATCATACAGTTGTATCAGCTTTTGAACTAGAACATAGGAAGCTGCCATATACTGAGTCAGACCATTGGTCCATCTAGCTCAATATTGTCTACCCAGACTGGCAGCGGCTTCTCCTAGGTTACAGGCAGGAATCTCTCTCAGCCCTATCTTGGAGAATCCAGGGAGGGAACTTGGAACCTTCTGCTCTTCCCAGAGCAGCTCCATCCCCTGCGGGGAATATCTTACAGTGCTCACACATCAAGTCTCCCTTTCAAATGCAACCAAGACAGACCCTTAGTTAAGGGGACAAGTCATGCTTGCTACCACAAGGCCAGCTCTCCTCTCCAAATGCCCTACCTGGACATTTGTACAAAAGGCAAGTTCTGTTAAAATGTTACATTATTTATTAGATACATGATATCTCCCACGCTCCCCGCCCCTCGATTTTATATTGGAGCCAATCCAAAGTGCTATTTTATACTTGTACAAGCACTTGAATGTTCCTTGGAGAATTTCTTTTCGCCCTCTTTAAAAACAGCAAACCTCTCCCATGAAAGATGCTTTTGCAGCTCCTTCCATTTCAAAACACATTTGGCATGTTCTACTAGAGGCTGCTGTTTGAGAAGCCTAGAGTGCCTTTGGGCATGCAGATACTGTTGCTCTGCATTACAAACAAACAAGTATAATAGCTTACATTAAATGGAACTGCAAGCCAAATCCTCAGGCCATTTATATTTGGGATGCACCTAAGGGTGGTTAAGAACATAAGAACAGCCCTGCTGGATCAGGCCCATGGCCCATCTAGTCCAGCATCCTGTTTCACACAGTAGCCCACCAGATGTCATAGAAGCCTACAGGCAGGAGTTGAGGGCATGCCCTCTCTCCTGCTGTTACTCCCGTGCAAGTGGTACTCAGATGCATCCTGCCTTTGAGGCTGGAGGTGCCTATAACCCTCCTGTTATGTCCGGACAGGCTGGCATAGTAGCTTCCTGTCATTTCAGCTTAGTATAAAATCAGTGACATCCTTACCAATGGACAGAGGATGCAGTAGGGGGCTTCCGCACTTCCTCAGTGTGTGGGAGAGATTTTTGCTGATTTTCTCTGCTTCTGGAAGTGTTCTGTGACTTCTGAAAATATGTCCGAGGGTTGCACTCTTCTCAGGGACACATTTTTGGAAAGCACAGAGTACTTCCACAGGCAGAGAAGATTAGCAAAAATCCCACGCACACACCCCGCTGAAGTGGGGAAGCCTCCAGCCACACAGCCTCTCACTGCATTCTTTGTTCATTAGTCAGATGTAAGCAACTTTTTTTCCTCCCCTGCAGGTATCAAATGAGCATTGTCAATGTTGGTGGAGCAGAATGGAGAGCTGCTGGCAAAACTAAGACGATTCAAAATACCTCTGCCTTGGGTAGTGCCTGCAAGAAATAAACTGCAAGGAACTTTTTAAACATGTACTGCAAAAAGGCCAGCACTGTAGCCAATCACAACTTTCAGAACATCTGCAATTTTCAGTTAATGACAAGTAGCGAGAGTACAGTCAAAGCACTAATTTTTACAGTATTTTTTATTTCTTTCTGTACGGCCAATTCAGAAGCCAAACCAAAGCTCTCATCTTTTTTTCCTCATCATTTTTAAAAACTTGTTTTAAAATTCTTCTGATTATTTAATTGTTGTTTTAATTGTTAATTATTTTTATGCTTTATAATTTTTGTTTTAATTATTAATTGATTTTAATGGTGTTTTAATGTAAACCGCCCTGAGCCTTTTGGAAGGGCGGTATAAAAGTTTTAATAATAAATTAATAATAAATAAATAAATCCAGCCTGAGAAATTGACCAAACCTTTAGCTGTCCCTGAGTCAAAGCAGAACCTGAAATATTTAATTAATTAATTAATTAATAATTAAAATATATATTTTAATTAATTAAAATAATTAATTTTGAATTCAAATATTAATTTGAACTTAAAACTATTTGTGCAGCCCCATGTATCCTTTCACAATGCTACAACTGCTTTTTCACACTACCTCAGATTTGTTCAGAGTGCAAGAAGGAATGATACTATTGCCACTAAACCATCTTGATTTATTGCACACTGGTAGATGCCTAAACAATCTTGATTGCATTAATCCAGTAATAACCAGATTTGTAGTTAATTATTGATTCAGCCATGGATGCTCCACAATGATAATGTTTATGCATCACACTCCAGTTCTGGAAGGTTTTTCCATTTATTTATGTTCAAGCATTTCTGTTTTCCCATGTTTAACTAGACAAAGATTTGAATTAAAATATAAATAAGGTAACAACAACTTAATGGGTAGTTTTAAGACAATGAGATGTTTCTGTGTGTAGGAGTGTGGGTGGGTGGAGATATAGATATCAATAGATAGCTAGATAGATATCTTTTGCATGTCTAGACTCTTGGCTATAGTTCATATGGTGTTATTGCAATGGAGAGGAGAACTGGCAAATAAGGAGTTGAAGTTTCTAAAGAGTGCTTACACTAATGAATGGAAGATGTAAATACTATGCTTGTCCAGAAGCATATATGAGGGAGAGAGCACAATATTAATCCCACTGTTTACACAGCTTTTGTTTTTACTTCCATTTTATTGTATGGCATGAACCTTTGAGAGAGATACATTAAGAAAATGCTTTAATAACCAAGTGTTGCTTTCTTTAGTATACATGGAATTATTTTCATGTTGACTTCCAGTGGCAGCTGCTAATGAGCTTATAAACTGCCAATTATAAGCATGAATATAGGGCAGATTATATACACAAACTTACTTTTCTTTCTTTGGCTTTGTATTGATATCTCCAAGGACCATGATGTCTGAGAAATCTATCCGAAATTTGCTGAGCAAAGTAGCCATTCTGGAATAATTACAGACACCACAACAGATTTGTTACCATTCAGAATTCATTCTATCCTAACAAGTTAGAGAGGCTATCATCACTATAAACAGACATTATGTTTTGCACATTTTTAAAGAGATGACTTAATGGATAGGATATCATTATCTACAGAACAGATCACCAAACAAGAGAGAGATGTAACTCAAGCATTTCAACTCCCTTACAAGACTGGATACACAATCTGTCTCAAGAAACCTCAGGATTTAATAAGAAATGAGAACAGATACATTGACATATTGTCACACTGTTTAAGAAGCAACATGGTTAAATACAAAGCTGAGCATTTACCTTAATGCAAAACTATTAGTTCTGATAAATCTGAATTTTGTATTTGTCCAAATGAAAATATGGAATCACACTTGCTAGATGTCAAACGTTTTAACTTACGCTCTTCTGTCATGATCTATTCTGTTTATTTTTCCACCAATGAACACCCTGATTTTACAGTCTTTCCATTTTTTCTTTGTCGTCAGAAGATAAGGAATCAACAGTGTCAAGCCTACATTTAAAAAAAAAAATCAATTCTCACTTTAGTTCATTTGACAGTGTCAGAAATCACACAGTACTTAACATTTCTAATAACCTTGCAGTATTCTAGAAAACTTCAACTTACCCCCATCATCAAAAAGCCACCAGACATCAATGTTATTTTTGCCTTGTTTCTTCTGAAACTGAAAACTGGCATCAAGCAATCTTTGATCTGCGATATTCAGGGGAGCAGATGGGCCTTTAGGATCTGCGGGATTGAGAAATGACATTTGAAAGAAAATGAAAAACCTTTGATAATACATTCATAACCCAAGTGCAGATTCTGGTTTACTTATGATGGTTTGGAATCCACCAGTCATGTAACAGTCTGGAAACCAATTGTGTGATCTTTATTCAAATGCAGATTCAGACACTGATAGAGGCTATAAACTTCAAGTACTTGAACTTCACAGGAAAGCACTGTTTAACCCACACTTTTCACATAGCAAGAGCTATACTAGCACACCCAGGGAGCAACAGAATTTCTAGCAGTCCACTATGTTTTTAGCAGTAGATGGCATAGGGCTTGCCATACTTTCAACCCAACCTGCATGAATGTGGCTCCATTAGAACCCCCCAAACAGAACAGGATTTATTCTATTAGGAAGGGTATAGAACAACCTGATCTAGGTAGCAAGTTGTAAAGTTGGGTAAATTACAATTTTAAGCTCATTTATTATAATACAAAAATTTCACTCTTCCTTTGAAAACCGTAGGAGTGTCTTAGGAGAGCCAGCATGGTGTAGTGGTTAGAGTGCTAGACTAGGACCGGGGAGACCTGTGTTCAAATCCCCTTTCAGCCATTATAATAGCTGGGTGACTCTGGGCCAGTGACTTCTCTCTCAGCCTAACCTACTTCACAGGGTTGTTGTGAGGAGAAACTTAAGTATGGGCTCCTTGGAGGAAGAGCAGAATATAAAATGTAAAAAAAAATAAAATAAAGGACTCCCAGTCAGATACTTAAGACCCACACCAGCTTAGTTCCCAAACCACTTGAAGTGTGTTATAAACCCAGGCTTTTAATATGATTTTCTCTACTCCTGCTTCTTTGTATTTTGTACAGTTCTTATGCTCGTATTTTAAATCTTTTTAGTCAGATTTGTTTTATATTTTAGCTTAATATTTTAATTGTGATATTTTTATAGTTTTTTTTTTTTAATTTTTCTGTGAACCGCCTTGGGATTGTTTTAATGAAAGGCAGTATACAAATTTAACAATAAATAAAATTTAAAAAATACTAAATACTAAAAATACTGCCAAATCCCAACCATTTCCCTCCCTTCCTGATTGGCAGCATTTCAGGTCACCTTGCATGCCTAGTACAACTCTTATTTTTTGGCTTCAGGAAGATGCACACACGCAGCGATTACCCATAGCCGCAATCCAGCACTCCTTTCAGATATGTCCCAATGGAATGCTGCACTTTCACGTATATCACCAGTGTATTTTTCTCTCTGTGATGTGGAGTGCTGGGATCTAAGTGGATGTGGATTATAAAAAAGTATTTTCTCTTCTCTTAGTGCCTTCCAGTGCCCCCCACCCCTCTATTTCTTCTCCCTCTTTTCTCTGCAAGAACGAAGAGCTGAGTTGTGTCTTTCTTTTTAAATGGGCACTGCTCCTGCTGCAAGCAATTGTCTGGAGCGGCTGGCCATCTCCCGCCCACAGTGAGGCTGCAGCCCTTGGCCATTTTTATTCATCTGCTCCCTCCTCTTGGTGCTGCTGTTGCCACTCTTCCCTTTGCCCAAGTACATGCTCCCTTGGCCCCTCCTCCATCTGCCACCAGAACCAGCTCCTTCAGTCTATCCCTTGTTTCCTCACAGAATTGGCTTGTCGATTAACTATGCCAGTATGGAGAATACACAGGTGCAGCCTTCTCCCCTGCCCCCTCTTTAAAAAAACAAAAACAAAACATACACACTAATTTTCTGTGGATCACACTTTGATACAGGTTATACCAGTGTGGGGTATATGCACGAAAATACAGTATATCCGATTTCCATTGTTTGAATGGCAGCTTTCTAATGCCAAATTGCAGACTGCCTTTGGATTATCTTATTTAATTCAGTGGGCTGCAGTTGTGGACAGACAAGATCAAACATTCCACTGGGCAAGCAGAGTTTATCACGTGAGTCTCTGTACAGTGGCCCATGGACCCGAGATACTGAATGCAACATTTTCATGAAGTATTTGGCACAATGAGGCACAGTTACTCTGGCAATATTTTCAAAAGTGTTATTAGATAACGTTTAGGAAGACATTACTTAAATATTCTCCCCACAAACCATTAAGCTATAGTGCCCAAGAGACCTATCCAAGCAGCCAGGTTCCCTTGAGTCCAACAAGTATTAACTATCATCTGCTGCAGAGGTATTTACTACTGCTTCTTGTTGTTTTTGAGCTAAATGAAAAGTATGAGAAAGTATAAGCGGATGTTTACAGTATGAAAAATGGATTAAAATTAAAAGATGAAAAAAATGTCCTGCCTTTTTTCAAAAGTGGTTGTGTCGTTGTCTTGCCATCGTCTTCCTCTTCTAGACAAGGTTTAAAAATAAAAAGGTTATTATTGTGAGTTGTGAACACTGCTATTTTTAGAGGCATAACATAAAAGTGTCATGGAACAACCAAATATGAATGAATCCAATCAACTCCTGTTTGGAAGTCTAGGTGATTGGAATGTTAGTACACCACATGTTATTCATATGCACACAAGCCTTATTCAGATATGACGTGTGCAGACATAAGTACACATATACAACACGTACATGTTTGAATGACTTATACATGCATTCACTTTAAAAAGCAAACCTGAAATATGGAGCCTTCAAATACAGGATACAGAAAAGTCTAGTAGTGTACAAGTGTTAAACACATGGGGAAAGCTGTATGTGCATGGACATCTGTATGTGTATTCAATTGATTGGACATTCAAACATAATTATGTAAACTCTCCACTACCACCATCAAATACATGCAGAGTTCTACCACTGGATTGAACTATGTTCTTAGTTAACGAAGCTGTCCACAAACATGACATATAGAGTATTGGGGTGATTTCTCCTCCTCCCAAAGATCCTTTGTTTTTTGCCTGCAAGACAGTTTATTTGGGGGGGGGGGTGCAGTGGGGGTGGAGAAAGAGCCATTTACAGTTCTATGATATTGCTCTAGGACCAGATTGGGGGGGGGGCTGTCACATCCCATGGCTTTGTTCTAAGACCAACTATATCAGTAGATAAATGCTTCAAGTGGGATGGGCCTGCAAGCATCAGGTAGCAGACCGTCAAGCACATAACAATGCTCCACCATTGTTAGCATATTTCTTTGCACACCAAATGAACAGGTTTGGTTCTCCATGACTACCAACAGACTGGTTATCATCTGAATAAATTCACGTATGCTGCAGTAACCCAAGGTACTGGCTTGAACTTTGTTTACACTCATTGGCCTTCAGAACATGCTCTGCAAGAGACATATGAAGCTATAAAATGGCGTGCTCTATTTTCCCAGCTTCTATAGGTACAAAATCTGAAAGCAAAAACATTCTGAAATGACAAAAGCTGGCTTAATAAACTACTGCTCTGGAAGTTGTCCCAAGTTTCAAGATGAGCTTGCAACCTGGCACAGGAGGAAAAGCAACAAAAAACCCCCTGAATTACCCATGCATTTCTCTGGGTTGCAGTTTGACTGGACAATTATTCTTGCTTTGCTTCAGACATTTTATTGAGTAAAAGAGCCCCTGGTGGCACAGTGGTAAAACTGCCACCCTGTAACCAGAAAGTTACAAGTTCGATCCTGACCAGGGGCTCAAGGTTGACTCAGCCTTCCATCCTTCCGAGGTCGGTAAAATGAGTACCCAGAATGTTGGGGCAATATGCTAAATCATTGTAAACCGCTTAGAGAGCTCCGGCTATAAAGCGGTATATAAATGTAAGTGCTATTGCTATTGCTAAAACATTACCTTTGTGAATAGGAGCTTTTTCAGTCACGGGTTTAGAAGTGACCGTCTCCGTTTTCTTGCTGTAGTCCACATTTACTATAATATCTTTGGTTACTGGAGATTTTTCTTGCGATGACAATAATTCTTCTGTGAATGTGAAAAATATGCTATTGAGAAATTATGCAAGTGAACTGGAAGACAATAATCAACTCATTTTGTAGAGAATACATGGCTGGCACCAAGGTCAAGCGGAAAGCAGCTATAGTTCTAGAAATGTTAGCAGCATACACTTTTGCATATATTGTGCAATGGAAGATATCAATTAACTGATATCAATTAAGGGAGGAGAGCTGGTCTTGTGGTAGCAAGCTTGACTTGTCCCCTTAGCTAAGCAGGGTCTGCCCTGGTTCCATTTGAAAGGGAGACTTGATGTGTGAGCACTGTAAGATATTCCCCGCAGGGGATGGAGCCACTCTGGGAAGAGCAGAAGGTTCCAAGTTTCCTCCATTGCCTCTCCATGATAGGGCTGAGAGAGATTCCTGCCTGAAACCTTGGAGAAGCTACTGCCAGTCTGTGAAGACAATACTGAGCTAGATAGACCAATGGCCTGATTCAGTATATGGCAGCTTCCTATGTCCCTAACTAGATATTCTTCAAGAAATCCCAAAACAGACCATATGAATGATTATTTGTCGAAGTACTTCATCTTCATTTCTTCACACACTAAACACAATGATGCTACAATGGAGGCTATTTGCCCCATTATACACCATATGCAAGCTTCTCTTTGAGGAGATACTTTGCCAACATGTTCCAATAGAGATAAACACTTGTTATGGTTGAAACATAGATCATGTGAATAGTCTTACAATTGTATCACACCCACCCACAGACCCCTCTACCTAATTTGTACCAAAGCAGCCCTAAAATAATTACCTCAGGAATGTGCAAGCTCCAGACCACTGTATCTCACTAGCAAAGAGTTGCCATTTGTGTGAACTAACTCTTCCACCTTGGTGCTGTAAAGATGGTCACTACACTTTCCATGAAAGCAGCATTCCAAAGAGAGCCACAGTCAAAACTGCTACTGCCCTTTTTGGTGCTGCTATTGTGGAAGTTGTGGCAGCTGGTGTCCGATCCTGCCAGACGGCCTTACCTCTGAAGACACGACCATGAGGCCGGCCACAGAGGCAAGGACGGGCTGCAGCCGGGAGGAGGAAGAGGGAGAGCAACTGAAGGACGAGGGGGTGGTCCCGCTGAGCCCCAGCAGGCTCCAGGTGCTGGCCACAAAGACGGCAGCAAGTATGCCGAGACCTGAGAGGGCCGGCAGGGAGGCGCACAGAGATGACTTTGACAGCGTGCCTCCTCAAGGGAGGGGGTCCAAGTGCGAGGATGACGGACGGCAGCAGCAGCAGCTGGAGGAGATGAGAAATCAAGGGGAATAAAGGCGGGGGTGTTGGCCCCATAACTGGGGGCAGGCAATGCATAACATGCAGAGAGGCTTATAAAGAGCTGGCTGAAGATGAGAAGGAGGCTAGTGGAGAATACTGAGAACCTCTGCGGAGAGGCCTGTACAAGGAATAGATAGCCAGGGATGGCGGAGGAACCGGGTGAAACTAAACCCCATCCCTGTCTCCACTCTGAGGCCAGGTCTACAAGTGCTCCATCAGACTGGGACGGGCTGAAAAAGAGGCACACAGCCAGACAGCTAGAACCTGAGACTGTTCCAAATACTGACACAAAGTACTGACATACAGTACATCCAACAGTCCTACAAGTAGCAATGCAGGGCTCACAATACTAAGGCTGTTCCAGGCACATTATTTCATCTATTCTAGCTAAAGATCTTCAATTCCTGGGTGATCTGTCATGAAAGAAATGTAAGATGTGGTTCAGATGGTGTGTGTAGCACTGTATTAAAGTAAAGGTAAAGCGTGTCGTCAAATTGATTTTGATTCCTGGCACCCACAGAGCCCTGTGATTTTTTTTGTAGAATACAGGAGGGGTTTACCATTGCCTCCTCCCAAGCAGTATGAGATGATGCCTTTCAGCATCTTTCTATATCACTGCTGCCTGATATAGTACCAGCAGGGATTCGAACCAGCAACCTTCTGCTTATTATGTCCTTCACAATTAGCAAGCTTGACAGAGTAAGTTTTCAGAAACACTAAGCAGGTCTTAATATCCTGATTTCCTATGCCAAGAAAAAGCAGGATGCTTGCCTTGTTTGCTACAATCTTCTGTATCATTTTGTAAAATAATCATTTTGCCATGTAGATCTCCATCAGCTGCAATGTGGGTGGTTAAGGCATTTAATCCTCATTCTTCAAGAGGTGTAATTCAAGTCACATTTGGGGCCAGTTTCAACACATATCAATGTTGTTTCATCCTCTTCTAGTACTTTGAGAAAAACTGAGCACTTTAAGAACATGAAGGTTCAGTGGAGCTTTCTTCCCTTTAAATTGTGAAGTTGCAACAAAATAGGACTTTTCCTATGCATGGCTATATATACACAGAATGCAGTGATTGCATATCTGTTTTGAATATATTTAGAAGACTTTTTAAATTAAAAAAAGAAGTAGTTCATTTTCACTCCATAATTGGTCAGGACCACAAATACCTGCTATGAAGCATTCCTTAAAAAAAAAGTCTGTAGACATCAATACAGAAAAGCTAACTTTATGAACTTATACTCTGAATAATTTGCTTTAGTGGCTCTGTTTACTCAAATTGACATTATGGATAAAGATTACCTTGTCCCTGAAGATGAGAAATATCCAGACCTTCCCTCAGACGGATAACAACTATTCCATACTGAATGTCAAAGGCATCACTGTAATAAAATAAATATGATTTGGGAAAGCCTTAGCACAGTCAAAGTGGCGTCATTGTCCAAACTGTTTGGACAAGCACACTGATCAGATGAACATTTCCAAAAGCTCATTAAGTGGCCAGCTGTATTCTTCACAGAAAAGTATTCACAAAAGATTACTAACGAAGGAGTTCAAACTAAAGCAGGTGAGTGCTTACATTTCTGATATGCTGTAGACACCCCATTCACTCCCACCCGCTGCCCAATCAGCACCTCCTTTCCCACCAATTCCTGGGCAACTTCACATATAAATACCATCAAGTAAGTTGGTGGGAGCCAGAGTTTTCCAGGGAGCAGGCACACCTGGCACAGGCTGCAGCCATTTTATGGCATCTGAAGCTACCAATGTTGGGTCCGCTCCACTGTCCGACTTCTTCACCCAACATCAAATCTTGGTTACAAATGTCAGGCAACAGAGGGAACCAGACTTGGCAACCTGACACTGGCAGCTTCAGACTTCAAGGAATTGCTATAACTTGCAGCTTCCTATTTACTTGCTAACATTATGTGTGAAGATGCTCTTTTTAAAAAACAAAACACACAAAAAAAACCCCTAATCCTGGTTATGTAATCTCAGCCAGTCAGGGATGATGTAGTCATCTTGATGACATCACAATGTAACATACCAAACCTGAACACTTTGGCCTCTGCTTGCTTCCCATCAATGAGTGGGCTGTGCATTTTTTGCTGATGACAAAAACTTTGTCACCCTAGCTTCAACTTTTAAATTTGTGGAAATAATTTTCAGTACCTAGCTTTGATATAATTCTAGTTTTCCAAGAACAAGCTGCTTCCAAAACCTGCAGTTTGCCAGACTTTATTGCTCAAACTGAACTATAACAGGTCAGCTTGAGCTCTGAATTCTGACAAACCATGTTGAACGATTAACAATTTGGGTTGTATGCCAGTTCCAGTTTATTAAGTTTTTTCAACACTAATTCATTTTCCAGTTCAGATACTAACTTTTAAAAGTAGTCCGGTAACCTTTTGATTTGAACGGCTTTGCATACATTTCAAACATAACACAGAACACTTGCTTACAATGCAATTCTTTAAAATGATAAAAACTCTACACAAAGAAAACTAGTTTCTCTCAAGTGAAATCATTAGCTGTTTATTTCTGAAAAACTTCAAGGTTTTAACAAAAAAGTGTAGCAGGGTAAAAGAACGGGAATTCATCTCTGTTAGAATGAGTGACAGAATGTCAGGGAGGAGGGACTGTAGTGCAAAGAACACAAGAGGCTTCTATCCTCAGTTTAAGAATCCTTGATGATGGACAGCAGCCCATTGGACAACAGTCTGAGCCTATCACTCTCTCCTGCTCTTTTCAGATGGTTCATTGGGAAAATATAATTTCTCCAACAATGGCTGGAGAAAAGAAAGGAGTATTGATTACTCAATGTGAAGACTATTTCTTGCTGCAGAACTTGAGGGCATCTCACATGCTCCAGTAGGCAAGACTATGCTAATTAGACAAAGATCTTACTTAGCCTGGGAAGGAGAACCCTCCCAGTCCGTAATGGCCAAGTCCAAGGTACAGAAAAAAGCAAGAGAAGATTTTTTTAAAAGACACACCTAGTAGATGCAGATGCCTGGATGGATGGATCGAGATGTCCTCAAATCTAGCAGCAGCATTCACAGTGAGTAACCAATGCTCCTTTCTCTACTGCTGGATGAGAACATCTTACATGGGACATACCACTGCTAAGAACCCTGAGTGGGACAGTTGGCGTATACTAAGGTGAAAGAACCTGCTGCAAAAGTCATCTGCAAAAGGTTGCTTGCACAGAGCAATGAAAATCTAGTTAGTAGCGACGTGTGAACATGGATGGAGACGTCCAGGAGGCGGCTTTGCATAGTTCTGCCGGTAGGGTGTTTGTCAAGAAGGCTGCTGATGTTGCCATGGATCTCGTAGAGTGTGCTGTGAAGTTAAGCAGAGTCTCCAAGTTTTGTACTTCATACACCAGAAATATGCATGCCTTGATCCATCTGGCAATAGTAGTCGATATCTTCTGACAAGGCATCTGTGAAGCAGAATGCAGACATCCAGGAGAGATAAACCTTCAGGCAGTGATGGACTTCTAACTTGTTCCAGTCTTTCTTCTGGTGCTGAGGCTTAGGACAGAATGAAGGGAGAACTATGTTCCAAGATCAGTGAAAGACCAAGGCAACTTTAAGTAGGAAAGAGGCATCCAAAATCAGGCACACCGAGTCAGGAGAAAAGATGCAGAAATTTGGATCTGCTGATAATGCACATAATTCAGAAATACATCTGGCTGATATAATAGCCACCAAAAAGGCAAGTTTAAAGGAAAGAAGATGGAGTGGAATGGATTGAATGGGCTCAAACGGTGGTTTGTGCAGCACACGAGGGACTTGGTGGAGATCCCAGGAAGGAAATCTGTGAATTGTTGGTGCAGAGAGGCGCCATTAAGAACTAGTTTGAGATGCAGATGTGAGTGTAGCCTTTTTGCCGAGGAGACAGACAGAAGATTAAACAATGAAGCCGCCTATCACTTGAGTATGTTTGCTCTAAGACCCTTCTCAAGGCCTTCCTGAAGAAAAACGGAGGAATTCTGGTAGACCACAGTCATCCCCTGAAGCACATTATATCTATACCAAAGAAAAACACACCAGGTAGAATGATAAATGTAGTTAGTAGACACCCACCTGGAAGCTAGCATTGTGTCCATAAATTTGGGAGTGTGGCCATGACGACTCAGGATGTTCCGTTCAGTAACCAGGCGGCAAGCTTGAACCATGCTGGGTTGTGGTGAAGGACAGGGCCTTGGTGAAGCAGATCCTGAGTTACTGGAAGGAACCATGGGCCTTCCACTGCCAGGTGTAGGATTTCCATGACCCATGGTCTTCGAGGCCAGTAGGGTGCCACAAGAAGTACTTGGGTCTGGAGGATTCAGATTCCGCGAAGCAATCAACTGAGGACTGGTAGAGGTGGAAATGCAGACAGTGCATTTCTATTGGCTCTATTGGCTCCATAGTCCGGAGGCCATGGAGCCAATAGAACATCCACCACTTCTGAGCCCTCACAGTGAAAGTGAGAAGAAAAACTGGGGAGACTTTGCATTGACCAGTGAGGCAAAGAGGTCTACCTGTGGAGTGCCCAGGGCTTGGGTAATTGGGGTAAAGGTAGGAGAGCTGATACTCCATTCTGATGGTTGGATCTCCTTCCTGCTGAGCCAATCTGCTCAGGTGTTGAGAACCCCACTGACATGATGAGCTGTTAGTGAGGCTAGGTGAGATTCCACCCAGTGTAGGAACGGGGCTTCCTGGTGCAGGGATTTGGACCTAGTGCCCCCTTGTTGGTTCATGTGTGTTTTCAGTTATGTTGTCCGTTCGGACCAGAACATGCAGATTCTGTAGGATCTGTTGGGACGATTGCAGGGTCAAGAAAATGGCCCTGAGTTCCAACCAATTTATACTGTGGGCCCGCTCTTGTAGAGTCCACTTCCACTGTGCTGAATGCAGTAGACATGCAACCCACCACCCAGCTAGAGAGATTTGCATCTGTCATATCACCCTGGGGTGGTCCAGGTAGGTCAAACCATGGGAAAGATGTGACAGTTGAGTCCACCATAGGAAAGAATGGTCTATGTTTGGTGGAAGCTTGACCTTGGTGTCTCTCTGATCTGCAATATTGCTGTGATATGGTTGGAGAAGCCACTGAAGTGGGAGCAGGTGGAAACGAGCACATTGAGTCTGGCCACAGCAAGGATTGGTATTATAGGTAAGGCAGTCACCTTGCTGATCAGCTGGACGATGTCTTGAGAAGTTCCTATGACATGTCTATTACGCCAAGATGGTGAATCTGAGTGAAGGGATGAAGTTGTCTGGTTGACTAAGAATTCATGGTTGGGTAGCAGTGTGTTCACATCTGATCTCGTGGCTGGACTGGACAGGGACCTGATCAAGAGGTAGTCAGAACAGACAAAGACCCGAATGCCTTTCAGTCAAAGGTGGGCCACAAGGGGGGCCAGGATCTTCATGAAGATTCTGTGCGCACAAGATAGGTCAAATGGCAACACCTTGTACTGGTAATGAAGGCCACTGTATTTGAAGCATAGAAAGGAACAGCTCGCCGGATGGACTGACACGTATAAGTATGCCTCCGTCAAGTCCACTAAGGCCAGGAAGTCAGAATGGTGTAAGGCCTCCGCGATGGATCTCCATCTCAGGGTCTCCATCTGGAACTTTCTGCACTGTGCAAATTTGTTGAGGAACTTCAAGTCCAGTACTGCCCAAAGGTACTGCCCAAAATAGAGGTGACCTCTATTTTGTACCCATGTGAAATGGTGTTGAGGACCAACTGGTTTCTGATGTTGGCTTCCCATGTGTCAAAGAAACCGGAGTCACGACCTCCCACACCCCATGGCTGTGTGTCAGGAGGTTTGTCTTATGTTTGATTGTGCTGTGAAGGCTTGGAAGGACTAGTTCTGTGGTCTGTTGAAGTTAGGTCTTGGCTTATTCCAGAACGGACGCTGGACTCTTGGGTCTCTGCTCTGAAGTCTAAAGTTGCGACGAAAGGAACAAAAAAGGCTGGAAGGGCCTTTGTGGTCGTCTTCTGTATTCCTTGCAAGGGGCTGGTGGTAGCGCCTTGCGTTTATCGTTCTCCACGATGACTTCCTGAAGTGCAGCATCCCTGAAGAGTTTAGTGGCTATGTAAGGGACAGTAGAGAGGTTGGTGCATGATGTAGGTCAACCTGCCAATGAGCCAGAGGTTCTTCTGTGCCGCCACCATAGAAGCCATGGAGCATGAGGAGAAGCAAATTGAGTCCAAGTTTTCATCTGCAATAAAGGCTTGTGCTTTCTATATTTTCAGAAGTATTTTCCATTGGCATGTGGTATTGGTGGGGGTTGGATGAATGAGTTTATCCACCCAAAGCAGAGATGCTGGTGACATTATAGAAGCTGCTGTGGAGGCTCAAACACTAGGGAAGGTGCTTTGTGGCTCTTCTTAAGCGCTGACTCAATCCTTTTTTCATTAGGGTCTCTCGGGGGGGTGTTGCCATTCCTAGGTAGTATTGCTCCTGAAAGTAAGGCCGCCATGGGAGCATCTGTGGGAGGAACTGTAACATATTTGTGGCCTCCTGATTAAGATTGTAAAACCTGTTAAGATTTGTGGGTTTTCTATTTGTAGCTGGGGTTTCCCACTTCTGTTTAACTGTGTCTGAGAAGCAAGCAGGGAAAGGAAAAAGCAGTTCATGCTGTTTAGGCATAGGAAAAACACCAGCGGTTGTCTGCAGCCCCAGAGTATTAATGGCCTTGTGAAACAATTGTGAAAAATCATCTAGTGGAAAGAGGCACAGAGACCTGGAAAGATGTTCCAAAGTTTGATCATCAGACTATTCACCCTCCTCCCTAGAATCTCCCTCCACGTCTGAGTCCCTGGTATGGGGTTATGGTCTGGGGTGTCAAATACAATGATGAGCCCGGGGTCTCATGTTCAGATCAGGGTGGAGATCTGGGGACTCAAACCCCAAGATTGCAGGTGAGTGGGATGGCAAATCCCTGACCCCCTTATAGTTTTCTTATGGCCCTTTGATTTTTTTGGAATTATTTTGCTTAGAGTTTTTCTTCCTCTTTTTAGGGAAGTCAGAGGAAAAGGTGGAAGGGGAGTCCCTGAGCCTGTCTCTCTTTTTGGCCAGCTTAGGTGGATTATGCTATGCCAGGGACTTTTCCAGGATGCAAAGAAGGTATTGGATTGGCTGGGGGAGTGGGCTGGCTGGGCAAGGCAAGAGGGGCTGGGCACAAAAGCCCAGGTCTCACCGATTCTAGAGTCTGTTGGTCATCCTGGTCACGCCGAGGATGCAAAGGCGGTTGAGATCTGGTTGGGCTGCCATCCTCGCCTCTATCAGGCTGGCCGGGGTCTGCTGGGTCTTCATGAAGTGGCGGCAGCAGAGGAACACAGTCAGTGAAGGGCCTCTGTTGCTTGTCTGGCCCAGGGCTGGGGCGCTCCGGTGGCTGGCCTGCAGGTGTTGGGGCAGCCAATAAGAAGCCTTGGCTGAAAGCTGAGCATTCCCACGCAGCCATTTTTCAGGCCTTGCGCTCCCACTGGGATGTTCCAAGGCCACAACAGCAGCGGAGAGAGCCCTGAAGGAGGCAGTGCTGCAGACGCGGATAGAAAGCGCCAACACCTTCTAGATGCTCTAAGCCCTACCGGGCCAGATGGGCTTTCTAGAGCCATTTCTAGATGTGCCTCCTCCCTCTTGTTCGGGCACCAGCAGGGACCAAGTGGTCATCGGTGGGCTTGCTGTGGTGGCACAGGTCGCCCTTAGGAGGTGGAAACACTCAAGTCCTCTTCTTCCCCTTGGGAAGTAGCACACTGCGGATCTTGCCTGTTGCTTGCTCCATGAGGAGGAGATAAAAAGAATAAAGTTTTTTGGGTTTTTTTAAGTGGAAGAAACTGTAATCACAAGAAAGAGACAAGGAAAAAGGGGGTGGGGTGGGGGAACTAGTAGCAATGTGGAACCAAACGAGAAAATGAAAGAGAAGGTTGGCTGGGAAGAGAAACTGCTTCTGGAGCTGGATGCAGGACTATAAGAAGTGGGAGGATTCTCCTGCCCAGGCTATTTAAGCTCTTTTATCTAATTAGCATAGTCCTGCCTACTGGAGCATGAGATTAACCCATGTGAGATGTTCAAACCCAGCTGAACCAATTACTACTTTTTAATGTTTAGAGGTTGAGTTCCAGTTCACTAACACACACACACACACACACACACACACACACACACACACACACACACACACACACAGTGTTTTGGGGTTCTATCTGACTCTCTGCTAGCAAGATACTCACCCAGGAGATTATTTGTAGCCAACAGCAGACTGGTTGTCAGTGACAACCAACTTTGGTTCAACATAGCTCTGATTCTGTTCTTCAGCACAGTAGCCAATATTAGTCTCCCCACCATCCCATCCATCTAGAATTTTCCGATGCAGATGTTTCCTTATTTCACGGGGCCACCATGAATAAATAATGATATAATGATAGAAGTAGTATATAGTTTCAGCTACATCTTCACAATTATGTTTAACCTTGTACTCACTGTAATAAGTTGATGTAAGTTTCAACATCATTCATGTCAGCTGACTGCCAATCTTTCTTAAACCCAAGAACAAGGGTGTTTGGTCTCAGTCGTCCCAAACCGGCAGCCTAACAACAAAAACACATCAAAAACGTTGCTATAGGTAGCTTAAATAGCTTAAAGTACAGGTTTACATCTAGAATTTTAAAAAGTTAGATGGTCTGTAAATGTTTTCTGTTCTAGTGATGGAATGATGGTTGGGAACAAATAGTCACAGGGTGGGATAGAGGGAAATAAGAGCTGTTGATGCATGATCATTTTGGCTCTAATCCAAATGCAGCCTTTGCCATTAGGTAGAAAAGTTCTTAAGACAACTTAGTGGCTCTTATAGGTTTAATTTCCAACATAAGAAGTTGCCTTATACTGAATCAAGCCATTGGTCTATCTTGCTCACTACTGTCCACAGTGACTTCAGCAGCTCTCCAGTGTTTCAATCAGATGTCTTTCCCATGCTTACTTGGAAATGCCAGGGATTGAACCTGCCATCTCCTGCATGCAAACCACGTGCTCTCCCACTGAACTAAGGCCCTTTCCACAAGAGACTTGTTTTTCAATGGATGAGTTCTCCTGTTTCCTGTAGGGGAATGACCTGAAGCTTGTGGCCAACATGAAAGTCAATAATCTCAGTATTTGTGCTGCTTCCCCCCCCCCCCCGGTGTAGTAACCACCTTACTGAAGTCTAGGCAGTTATACCCTTTACCTATAACCCCAATATTCCCATCTCCTTGGAAGAATTATCTGTTTACTTCAGATTTAAAAGCCCTTTGCTTTTCAAACGTTATTTCATTAGTGCAGCAAGAGCTTTAAAAAAAGATAGGGGGAAGAGTGTAGCATAATATCAGCTCTGCCACAGGAATAGACTTGAGCAGGACCTGCATCCTTTGTACCCTTGCTGGAGATCTGGGGGTGCAATATGGGTTGGGAGGACCTGCAGCAAGACATATTATTTATTGGCTATTAAATACTGGTTATTTATCGTATTTTATTTAATTAATGTATTTTTATACTGCCCTATATAAAATTCCAGGGCAGTTTACAATTTTCAGTCTGGCCTGAGACCAGTAGGCACAAGCAAGAGGAAAATCCTCAGGAAGAGGATTGTGTGGGTACTTCCTATCCTCCTATTGGGATTTCCTGGCAGTCTTGCAGTGTGCTTTCCACACGTCCTTCAAAACCACCCCCTAGAGCCATCTAAGGAAATTCAGGAGGCGGTAGTTCAGTTGTGGAGCATCTGAAGTTCAATCCCAGGCATCTCCAGGTAGGTTGGCAGAGACCCTCGTCTGAAACCACTGCCAATCAGTGGACAATACAAACCTAAATGGACCAATGGTATGACTTGGTA
The DNA here is from genome assembly GCF_027244095.1 of Hemicordylus capensis. Taxonomy (NCBI): domain Eukaryota; kingdom Metazoa; phylum Chordata; class Lepidosauria; order Squamata; family Cordylidae; genus Hemicordylus; species Hemicordylus capensis. Next base: position 85,983,035 of record NC_069658.1, on the reverse strand, counting down.
TAAAGCAGCTTATATACAGAGTGGGTGATGATGAGAGATGAAGTGTCCACTATTGGGGGAAATTACCCTTTTGTTATTCCCTGGATCTTGATTTAAGACTTCCTCCTAGTGTAGAAAAGGACATGAGTCTTGCTCCCTTGCCAGACTGGAAGCTGAAAGACCCCTGAGCTGTGGGCCTTGTTAGTCTGGCTAGCTCAATGGGAGTTTGTAGCTGGAAGCTCTCCTGCTATATCTTGTTCCCAATATGTCCCTCATGATTACTACTACTGAGGGCTGTTTCAGACAGTATGTCTACCAGCCCACAAAAACACACATGGGGAAAGAGCATGGGTGCAGATGCGCATGTCTCTCCTCAACCCCTATATCTAGCTTAACATCTCACCACTGCCTTCTTGTGCAAGGGAAGTTTGCCCACAATGCCTTCAATGTGTGAATAAGCAGTGGCAAGATAGCATGACAGATGGGGCAGGGGAGGAAACATTTGCATCCGCATGTATTTGGGAAGGCTGGCTGACTGATTGGCCAGAGTAGCCCTGATGTGGTTATTCGTTGATGAAATTCCTTAGTATCTTCCCATCACATAATGGCAATGGGCTGAGGAAAGATCTAGGGATGTCTCCCTAAAATCGTGAGGGAAACCCTTAGATGAAGGGGAAATGCTAGTTGCAAAAACCACGCAGTGAATGTTACACATGAGTGAGCCCAACACGTGTAACAGATGTTGAGTGATTTAAACCACTCAAATTTAACACCTCTCCCAGACACACCCAAAAAGGAGAACTCACAATGTCTAGTCTGCCAGGGGAGAAAAGAGGCAGCCAATCCACTGGAAGCAGGGAACTTCCTGCTTCCTCCCCTGCTCTGCTATTGGAGGGAATAGCCTGCTAATCAAGGCTATTCCCTCATCTCTGGCGCCCTGCATGACCACCTCCCTGGATCAGACATAAAAGGGGCAAAAGAGACACAGGTGGACTTGTATCTTTTGCCCTTTTGTGTCTAATCCAAGGAGGCAGTGATGCAGGGTACCCAAAGCAACAAGGTGAGCCCCTAGTATTGATTAGCAGGCTATTCCCTCCCGTAGCAGAGTGGGGGAGGAAGCGGCAGCAGCCGGAGAAAGCAGGGAGTTCCCTTCCTCCCAGCAGCTCAACTGCCTTTTTTCTCCTGACTAGACACCAAGGTTGTTGTTGTTTTTAAAAGACCCACCAAGTGTTTTCTGTCCTTTTTTTGGTGTATGGGGTGCGGGGGGGGGG